>NC_136757.1:10958553-11678553 GCF_936440315.1 Barbus barbus | reverse complement strand
GTTTCTTCTCAAGTTACCTTGTGGTTGTAGAAGTGACCGTTGATCGAAAATCTGTGCCTTCTGATTCGGCGCTGGTCGCTGGGAGACCGTCTCCTGCCCCGTCTCAGTACACCAGCATCACTTTTGGTTCTAAGAAGCTGAGCGGAGACGTCACAAGCCTCTGCCAGGAGAATGCAGAAGATGAGGAGGAAAAACTAGTCACAATTTCACATAATGTGTCTTTTTGAAGTCGTACCTTCGTCTTCATGGTCTTGTGTTGTGCCGTTGCTCGAGTGGTCCTCTGGGGGCGTCACTTCCATATGAGGTGGAGTTTGAGGAGTCTGTTTCTGACCCTCCTGACTGGAAAACAATTACAGAGGAACATAAGAATTCTTCCACAACATAAAATTCACAAAAATGTACCTTATATATTATACACCTCTTTTATTAATATTTTCTTTATTTAATTTATTTTAATTTAGCTCACTCTGCATTTATTTGATAGAAAATGCAATATTGTAATAATATTACATGATCCTTCAGAAATCATTTTAATATGCAGATTTGGTACTCAATACTCAAGAAACATTTAGTTTTACTAACAATGATAAAACAGTTGCTGCTTAATATTTTTGAGGAAATTATCAAAAAAAATTTCAGGATTTTTTGATTAAGAGAAAGTTGAAAAACAACATTTATTTGAAATAGAAATCTGTTGTAACATAATATATGTCTTTTCTGTCACTTTTGATCAATTTAATCCATCCTTCAAAAACCTAAATGCCAACAGATGTCATTTTGATGTTTAATAAAAAGGTCAGTAAAGCAACATTTGACCTTGCAACTTTTCATGCTGTAAGCCAGAAAATTTTTTTTTCTGAGAAACATCAGCCAATATTCACAACTAGAATCAATCAAATTAATCTTATTATTTGTCCAAATGATGCCAAAACAATCAAAAATGAATTCCAGTTGAAATCTTTCTGTTGTGGACGTGAAATCAAATGATTCTGGGAACTGCTTGTTAAGCTAATATAATTAATAACATTCTGGCATGTAAGTGCTCAGTTTCTCAGCTCTTTTATTCTGTGTACTGACTCTCAGTAGGTGCTGAAAGCAATATTAGCATTGGAGCGCTCAGATATAAATAGTTTTTTTTGAAGTCCCCATTTGGAACCATAAGGCAAAAATAGACAAGAAGAGATCAAAACCATAAAACATTAGAAATGAGTGAATTATTTATCTCTCAAACACGTTCAAAACATTTCAGCTGATGGAATGCCACAAGCATGGTCATCACAAGGATAGAGTTGCTATGACAACAAACTCAGGAAATAAAGCAGGCTCTCAGCTGCTATACAGTGTCAAGGTTACTTGAGTTTAAAAAACTGGGCTTATGAAAGAAATCTTGGTTTCTGTTTTGATGATAATGTCTGTATGCTATGGTTGATAAGCTAAATAAGCATCACTCAAACACTTTTGCTTAATAAAGTGACATTTAATGGTTGAAAATTCTGTATTGTAAAAAAAAAAGTATTTATGTCTTGTATACAGTACCTTTCAAAAGTTGGTGGTCAGATGTTTTCTAAAGAAATTAATAATTGTGTTCAGCAAGAACACATTTAATTGATCATAAGTGACAGTAAAGACATTTATGTTACAAAACACTTCCATTTCAAATAAAGGAAACCAAATTATTAGAAACCAAACTTTTCATTCCTCAAAGAATGTAAAAAATATGAGGCAGCACAACATTGATAATATTTAGAAATGTTTCTTGATCACCAAACATTTATATTAGAATGATTTCTGGAGGATCATGTGACACTGAAGACTGGAGTATTGGCAGCTGAATAATTCAGCTTTGCATCAGATAAATAATTATATGCTAAAATATATTCAAAGAGAAAACAGTTATTTTAAATTGTAATAATATTTCATAATATTAGGCTACTCTTTTTACATTCTTAATGCAGCCTTGATGAGCATAAAAGACGTCTTTCAAAAACATTATCTTTAAAGTTACTCCACCCCAAACTGAAAATTTTGTCATTAACCACTTACCCCCATGTTGTTCCAAACCCGTAAAAGCTTTGTTCGTCCTCGTGTGGCGCAGCTGACACAGAACAGCATATGCTATTTGCGTCCAGCGGATATTCTCCAAAATGGCGCTACGGTGATGCAGAGGAGACGAATTGTTGAATAAAATTGTCATTTTTATTTTATTTGCGTACAAAAAGTATTCTCGTCACTTCATAAAGTTCAGATTGAACCACTGATGGCAGATGGACTATTCTGACGATGCTTTTCATAATTCTCTGGGCCTCAACAGTGTTACTTACTTGGCAGTCAATGAGACAGTCACAAGCCTCCCGGTTTTCATCCAAAATATCTTAAATTGTGTTCTGAAGACGAACGAAGCTTTTACGGAATGACATGGGGGTAAGTGATTAATGACAATTTTTTTTATTTTGGGGTGGAGTCACTGGTAACAAATCTTACCAATCTCAAACGTTTGAACGGTAGTGTATATTTACATATCAATCAGTCTTATTTTCCAGTAAAAACATCCTAAAAACAAGGTATATTCACTTGAGAAGCAACATAAACAGATTATGCCAGTGTACTTTCTCTCTTCATCAGTAGTTCCTCAGTGCTGCATGTATAGGAAGTTAATAAGCTCATTTAAATATATTTGTGTGTTTGCTTCATTGTCTGACCTCTGGTTGTCAAGGTTACACCCTGAGTGCCAGGAGGTAGAGGAGGGAGGAGGTCTGATTCGCTCGTGGTCATCCTGCATCTGAAGCCTGATTGGTCGACGCAAACCCCATGAGATATTGAGAAGTCCTTCTATGATCAGCTCCTCCTCTTCCTGCAGGAACAATACATCCAACTTACACATATACTTATCCTTGAGTTTGTTACCTAACAAAAACAAGTGATGATTCATAATGGACCAGAATATTACTTTTAGAAAAATGAATGAATAAATATTTTAAATAAATGTTGCATATCTAAATCTGTCAGTAATTGGGCACAGCCAGAGCACCTGAGCAAGCTGCATTTACGGACACAAAAGAAGCCCTGCATGAACACCCCCACACACAACCCCTCCAGTCACAGACAGTTATTACCCCCCAGACAATAGTGAATATTTGAGAAAGCACAGACGGGGTCAAACGCTTCCCCACCTGCCACACAATGCCTGAAAAACTCTTTCTTACCTCTCTGTGGCGTAACTGCAGGTTCTTTCCTTCATAGTAGAGATTGTAGGTCTTTAAATGAGAGAGAATGCTTCTCCTGAGAAAGAACAAAGTTTGTTCAACAATTAATTTAATCTTTGAAAAAAAGTCAAGAAAATTCTTAAAAATTCTATTTTTAAAAATGTATTTTAAAAATTGTGATTTATTTGCTCATTAATTTATTTGTGTGTGTGTGTATATATATATATATATATATATATAAATTAATTAGCCAGTTGTGAATAACAAGCCAGTTGTGAGTGCTTATGAATAATTCATTAATAATTACTATGCATTGTCCCTTTAAAAAAAAAAAAAATTAACAAAAGAATAAAGAATATAAAATTGACTTTATTCACTACCGTTCAAAAGTTTGGGCTCAGTAAGATTTTTTAAATGTTTTTGACATACGTTTCTTATGCTCACCGATGCTGCATTTATTTAATAAAACATACTACAGTTATCATTTTGCTGTAATGAAAATCTGACTGTACAGTATCACATTATGAACAGATTATTACAGAACTGTCAGTGGTAACAGGACAATAAATAGCATTTCTATTGATCAGATTTTTTAACATTCCAATCATATGATGGTTTTAACACTCATGAGTTTGGTGTAAGATTTATCCTCACTTGCTGATGAATTTGTTCTCTCCAACCCGCACACCGTCATTCCTGTCATCCATTTTATCCCAGCCACGACTGCATGGAAGGACTCTGGAGAGATGGAGACAGAGGAACAGGGAGGAGAACAGAGAAAGAGAGAGAGAATGTTTCTGCTTCTTGTTTTAACATCAAAGAATTAACTCTTCTTTATCTAGGTCAGCGCATGAGGAATGTAAGAACCCAAAGAAACCTTTAAAACAAACAAAGTAAAGTATGCATAGCTCACACTGACTAACTCATGTATTTTTTATATCTCCTGACAAGAGACTGATGCTCTGTTCTATATCACACAAACCCATGTGATGCCGGCATCTGCAAGTCACAGCTGAAAGTAAATTCATGAGGATGTGACCAGAATAGACATGGAGCACATACTGGAATGAAAGAGAGGATTGAAACAGACAAAAACAGTTCACCAACACATTTAAAGACCCCATGAAATCACAGCTCAAGTTTTGGGCCCTTTTGTTTTACCTTTGAGTTCAAAATTCAAACATTTGTTATCAGTAAGATTTTTTTTTAAAGAAATTAATACTTTAATTTAGCAATGGCACATTAAATTCACCAAAAGTCACAGTAAAAAAAAGCCTGTTTCAAATTGATGCTGCTATTTAGAAATTTCTCTATCAGAAAAAATAAAAATAAATGATATACATATAAGCAGCACAACTGTTTTCAACATTGATAATAATAAATGTTTCTTGAGCAAATCAGCATATTAGAATGATATCTGAAGGATCATGTGACACTCAAGACAAAAGTATTAATGCTGAAAATTCAGCTTTGCATCACAGGAATAAATGACATATTAAAATATATTAAAACAGAAAACAGTTATTCCAAATGGTAATAACATTTCACAATATTATTGTTTTTACTGTATTTTTTATAAATTTTGTGTAAAATCTTACCCATCCCAAAATGTTTAACAGTAGTGTATGCTAATATACTCCTAAAATTCACTTTTAGCAGATATTTGCATTTAATTTTGATGTTTCTCTCATTTGGGAAAACCAAAAAATACTCACTTTGCACAACACTGATTTTTTTCCAATCAAATGATTTCTAAATAGAGAATTTCCCGCCTCCCAAAAGAGTCTTTAAACTTGATCCCACTTTAACATTTAAACTGGTAAAAGATGCTCAGTCATAATAACCAATATACTTATGTTTTTAGGAATGCCATTGATTGAAATACAATCAGTGCTGCAGAATTATACAGTACTGTCCCTTGTGTTTCATTACAGACGAAAGAGAGAAACCAAAGACGGAAGAAACTTGCCATGCCATTCATCCATACGTATCAGTCAATAGAAATGCTCATACATTGATCTAAAAAACATGAGTGATATTCAGTCGAAATCCTTCATCGTAGTGTGAGTTATTCAAAGGATAAGTTGTACATTTTTCAATGCAAAATATGCAACGTCAATTTGAAAGATGAAAGAGTACACTTATGACCGACTCTAAAGCTCAATGGCTGACACATATACTCCTGTTTGGAGGTTCCCCTGGCACAATACAAACTGCTCTACTTAAGGCTTCCTTCCTCACCAGCTGGAAAGGCTTTACAGAAGCTTCCGGAGACAGGGACAGGTGCAGGACAACAGGGGTACTGTTACCCCGCTGTTACAACTACTTAACATCTCAGACTGTTGCTGTTTTATTGTGTCTTCTTTAAAACATTTATACAACTGTCATGCCAACAAAACTAAAATAAATGTGTCAAATCACATCTAACTTTAATAAAACAAGCGTTTTTAAAGATACATGTTCACGCTAATGTTAAAGGAACTGAAACCAGTGGCCATCTGCCTAGTATGAGGTTTCACAACTTTGTACAAGCATGTTAAAGGAACAGTTCACCCAAAAATCTAAATTCACCCTTATATTGTTTCAAACCGGTTCTGTGGAACATTAAAGAAGATATTTTGAAGAATGCTGGCAATAAAACCATTTCGTTTCCCACTGACCTCCATTATGTAAACAAAAAATACAATAGAAGTCAAGAAACAGTTTGATTACTACCATTCTTTAAATAAATATATATATATATATATATATATATATATATATATATATATATATATATATATATATATATATATATATATATATATATATATATATATATATATATGTGTGTGTGAATCACAGAAGAAAAATGGAATGACATAGAAGTTTGGAACAACATGAGGCTGAGTGAATAATGAGAGAATGTTCATTTGTGAATCAACTACCCCTTTAAACACAGAAAAACAACCAACCCAACAGTCATGTGTCCTCTGTATTACACGATAAAATGAACTACCTCCTTCAACAACCTTCCTGCATTTACTCTTCACCTGAAATACTATAAACCAGCATATTTTTAATGTCACAATACACTGATTTAAATCCTGACATTTTCAAAAGCTCAAAGAGTAGTACTTCCCATTTACTGTCTCGCTATCTCATAGGATATCCTGAACTTGATATAAGAAGATTCAACTGAACGCACATTACCTTCTTTCTTTTCCAAGTGGCTCTTTTGCAGCTGATCGACTGATAGTCTTTAAACGTTAAACCAGTGCTGAACCCATGTGAGACACAGCTTCGCTCTCCTAAACTCTTCCTCTGATGTGCACAGCGGAAACTGACATAAAGCTTCAGACTTCCCCAATGGTGGTTTCACTGCCTCCTCCTCCTCCCTTTATCTCCCTGTGTCAGTCTCTCTCAAGTTCACCCATGCCTTTATGCACACTGCCATTACACCAACAAAAGATATATGAACTTCATGAATCACTTCAGGAGAACTACTTAGTGTACACATGTAACTCAAGAGTCCAACACACACACAAATAGAGCACAGGTGTCCTACTGAGACCCCAAATGGAAGCGGTAATGGCCTCATTCAGTCCCTGACAAAACTCCTACGTGATTATCCTTTCACAAGATCATTATCCCACAAGCAAACAATAGGGTCTCTTTCTTGTATGGGCTTGTTTTCTTATCAACACCACCATCTCCTGACCAAGAGTGTACAGTTAAGTATGTGTAGCTGTTAGAGCTTGCTTGTGTGTGTGTGTGTGTGTGTGTGTGTGGCCCCTCCCACATCTTTCATACACACCACTCGCTGCGCTCAATCAGGAGATGATGAAATATTCAATACCAATCGACCCAGAGAAGCTTATTCTGACATTAATATTTCATATGCAAAATATAGTCCTGCCAGAACTACAGAAGAGCTATTAGTCTCTGATACACATCTAAAAGTCCTTGCCAGCAGATAATAGGCATCAGATGACAGGCGTTGATTAGATTATAGATGCATGATATATCGGTGCCAAATCTGAACCGGCCAATATTGTGCATGCTTATTTCCTCAAAGCTGATATTTAAAAACACTAATCATTTAATAACACTGTTGTAATCTTTAGGAAATCTCAAAATGAATACTCAGTTTTCCTACTTCATTATGTTGTGATGAAGTACCTATATTTAGTTGTAGCAGTTTTAAATAATTTGTTTTTGGTTTTCAATAAATCAATTTCGGAATATTAAAGAATTTATATGTTGCATCAGTTGGATATTTTTTTAAATAAATTACTACTTTTATTCAGCATTGATTTATTAAATTGATCAAAAGTGACAGGAGACATTTATTATGTTACAAAAGATTTCTATTTCAAATAAATGCTGTTTTTTTTTTACTTTCTACTAATCAAAAATTCTGATAAAAATGTATCATGGTTTGCATAAAAAAAATGAAGCAGCACAACTATTTTCAACATTTATAATAATCAGAAATGTTTCTTGAGAATCAAATTAGCATATTATAATGATTTCTGAAGGATCATGTGACACTGAAACCTAGAGTACTGGTTTCATTTAAAATAAAATACATTTTTATAAATTTTATTAAACCTTTATTTTAAATGTTTTACTTGCTATAATATTCCACAATATTACTTTTTTTTTTATTTTTTTTTTTTTTATTCTTACAAATTCCAAAATAGTGTAGAGTACTACACATACTGGCCAAGAAGTCAATCCAAGAGATGGAAAAAGGGAAGGTGAGAGAAAAAACATTTCACAATCTTATCTGAACTTTTCCTTTTACTCCCTCCCTCCCTTATTCAAGCTCTTCAGTTAGACGTCGGTTAGGAAAATATAGATAAAGAAAAAACCACCAGTGTTCCATGCAACATGACTACTTCAGTCTCTGAAATGCAAAAGCCATTTGTTTCATGCTTTTTACTGGAACAGCCATCAAACTACTTGAGCACCACGTTTCAAGAGCCATGTATTTTTCCACGCTTATGCAACCGTGCACTCTAGCATTAAATGTGTCAGGGGAGTCCATGAAAAATGAATGAAAAAGAGCATGAGAACTATTTTTACAGTCTTTTGGGCTCATGTCTGCTGGTTCTCTTAAAGATCAACTTTGTATCTATAATAGTGCCTAATTATGAATAATTACATGTTTGTCGAACACAGACGGTCTGGTGGCTTGGCACTTGAGTTGTACATGTGTTTCAGTGCTGGGAAGTCTGTGGAAGTGGGACAGACAATATTTATCCTGCTTCAGCATCCAAAACTAACCAAACTCTGTTGATGGACATTTTCTTGTTTGCATGTTACTCTTTAAGTAATAAATTCGATCATATTTGTTCATGCTATTGTTTGCAATGACCTGAAAACAACCACGGCCACCTTTCCATCCGTTTTCTTCCTTCCCATGGCTTGGAAGTTCCCCCTTGTTGTCCAATTCCAAAGCAACCGCTCATACCCTCGGTCTTTAAGATCCAGGCCAAGATCTCCGCTTGATGTTTCCTGGCCTACATCCATTCCCTCACCTCCCCCAACCAGCATCTCTTCACAAACACCATTGCTCGTCTATTGTTAAATTGCCACGGCAACCTGGAAACCACTTGCGAACCGACAACAAGCTTCGTCCAACAATGCTGAAAGTCACACTTCTGCTCCCTCTTCCTTCCCTTCGCTCATGTGTTTAGCAGCTTGCACCGCTGCAGTTGTTGGAGTGTTTACTGATGGCTGCTGCTGTGAGACCCTCATGAGTTATGAAGTATGACAAAGATGACAAAACACAGCAACTTCAAAATCTGCTGCATGGAAAATGTGACGCCCACATCTGACTCAGAGTCTAACTTGCAACTGAGGGACTAAGGCTAGTCTGGAAACGAGTAACTTATTTGGAACACTGAAGGAATCCACATTTATCAAAACAAATGATTTTCGCAATGTTTACACCCTGTTTCCCTGATTCTCTCACACTCAGACGTGTTACAGGCACCGCCTGAAGGTGTGAGGATCACTGTTAAAGGGATAGTTCACCCAAAAAAGAAACAATTACTCTTGTGGTTTTATACAAGTTAGTCCTGGACTCCCTGTCCTCAAATCTGATTGGTCCAGCAGTGCTCCAGGACTGCTGATATTTAGTCCACATTTCACTATTTGTATCATTCTGCTTGTCTGTGTCCTTGGTGAGTCACAAAGTTTGATGTTTTGGCCTCTTTTAGAAGTATTTTCATTGGCAACAAAGAAATATACAAAATAACTATCAAAATTCAGTCTGAATCACAAGTTATCACACTCACAATAGTGCTGTTGATCTAAATATCAGCCATATCACATTATTTAGCCCTACTGGAAAGGTCTATAATATTTTTTTAATGTTTTGGAAAGTCAATCAAGTAAAAATACTGTAAAGACTATAAAAGTGTGAAATAATATTACAATTTAAAATAGCCTGTTTTCTATTTAATATATTTAAAAGCACAATTTATTCCTGTGATGGCAAAGCTGAATTTCCAGCAGCCATTACTCTTTAGTGTCACACGATCCTTCAGAAATCATTCTATGCTGAAAATAGTTGTGCTGCTTAAAGTGTGGAAACTTTTGTGGCATGTCTTTACTGTCACTTTTGATCAATTTAATGTGTCTGTGATGAACAAAAGTATATTAATAGGCTTTCACTGCTCATAAAAAAAGCATGCACTTCTCCTTTTGTGTTCTACAGAAGAAAGTCATACTGGTTTGGAACAACATGTGCATGAACAGTCACAGATTTGACATTTTCTGGATAAACCAGACTGGTTATGTAATCTAGACACATATAATGCCAAACGAGTCATTTGAGGCCATATATATACTTTGCCATTGCTAACAGATATCTCACATGGGACATAAACAACTCTACATGTTCAACACTGTGGCATATTATTCTCTTGACAAGAGTCCACAGATGCTATTGTAATCCGAAGCCTGAATATTACATTACATTTCCAGTAGACATTCTTAATGAATTTCAATACACAGCTGATTATATTACACGTTATGATACAAAGTTGCAAACACATGCCAGCATAAGCATCCAAGTCTGCACAAGTCGTGAGTAACAAACAACATGTTAAAAAACATGCACACAAACACCCACCCCTCTCTCGTGGATCTCTGCTCTCCAGATGCCCGATGATCAGATCAGATCAGATTCTGAAGGCTTTTGAATCTTATCTGTGCTTTTACGTCTCCAGACGACATTAAACTGAACAAATCTACCATCAGCGATGCTATGAACCGACCCAAAGCTTTACTCACTCCAACTCAAACCGAGCATCGGGAACAATCGCAGTTTGAGGGGGCGTTTGAGGAGGAGGAATACCCCATCTGCTGTTACAGACCTCAGATAACGCAGCAGCCAATCAGCGCGCGCGCGCGGACGCCCCTTTGTTCTCGCTGGACAACATATGCGTTCAGCGGGGAATCCCCCAAACAATAACCCGCTCAAGTATAGGGACATAGTGAATTAAAGCACAGTTTCACCCGTTTAATCCACATCGGTAACATTTGGGCTTAACATGTACAAAAAGACACAAACAACTCTAAAAAGAGTTATTTTACACAGATGTGAACTACAAACGTAACGCACAGATTGTTTAGATTATGTGAACACATTTACATGGCTGCTGTAAAAAAAAAAAGAGAGAGAGAAAAGTCACATGACCAGAGGTGTTTAAATTCAGTTTGTCTCTCTGAAAGATGATGGCAATGTATTAACAGCCTTAATACTAGGGTTGGGTATCGATTCAGATGTCCCGATTCGATTCGACTCTTCACTCGGTTCTCGATTTTTTTTTTAAATTACATTCAGTGAATATGGTTTTAATACAAATGCTAGTGATGTTTCTAAAAAACAAACAGTAAACATCAGTTTACAAATGGTAAATTAAAAAGAAATTAAGAGACAGACCTGTATTTTTAGTTATTTTTTTTTGTATAAGGTCCTATTTAAACAATAATATGGCCCTAGGAATGTTTTTCTTAATTTTTCTAGTACCGAAAAGATTGATTCATGGCTTTTGAGAATCGATATTGAATCAACGTCATTTAAAAAAAAAAAAAGATTAAATCGAAAAATCCCAACCCTACATATATATTTGGTATCATGGTATTGTCATATTATTATATGGTTAAGACCTCTTAATTTAAAAACTTTTAAATTGTTATTAAATGTAGGGCTACTACTAAAATGATTGTCTCAAAGTCATCGGACGTTTAAACAGTAACTCTCTCACATTTGTTAACATTGATTAATGCATTAACTAACATGAACTATGAGCAATACATTCACACAGAATGTTTGCTCTCTCTGTGGAAAATTTGGGTAAGTGACACAGAGTGAGGATTAGATCATCATGGGTCGTCACGGGTCAGAAAATGAGCAAATCTGAGCTGGGAAAGACTGATATCGTTTTAATCTCTTGCAATCTGCTACCAGCTATGATCTACCCATCTGTCAGGAGCACAGTTAAAGGGTTCATACAGTAAAAGTAGCAAAAGAGTTTAGGGAGCTCAGGATTAAGAAGAACTACTAGTGCAAAGTAAAACTAAAATATACTGTTAATTTCTAAAGAGAAATTAAAAATGTCTAAAAATGTATTTTATTGTTAGAGATTTGTCCTGTACATCTTTACTGAAACTTCTTGTAGGTCTATCATATATCACATTATATGCTAAATAAACAGCACATCCTCCATTACTAATGTAGGACTCACTATTCAGAATATGGGACCACAAAGAAAAGACCTGCTGTTGTTGACAGCATCTCTTCACTCTCTGAGCCCCCTATGACTGCATCTATTAATTGAGTCTGGTTGAGGTGTGTGTGCTTAATCATGTTAACTCAGACGGTTATGGTCAACACACACACACACACACACGGTTGATGGGGGAAATCAGAGGTGAAGAACTGGCATGTGTAACCTGATATATCTAATGAGTGTACCAGAGAAGACAAAAAAAGAGACCAACATTTTAATGTCACTTAACATAATAACTAGACCATAATTCTGAAAAGAGCCTTTCATTCCTACCGTTCATGTGAAATGTGAAAGTTTTTTTTCCTCATACACCTAACTGTCTGATCCTGAAAACAGTCAAGGATGCAGGAATAGACAACTTGATGTAAATGGATTTGTCTGGATTATCATCATAATAATTATTTACAAAATGTTAATAATAATTCTTTTTTTAATTTTTCCCAATATATACTGTTTTGTTGCGGGGAACCTTGATGCATACACAAACACACATACAAAGAGGCAAAAGACATTATGATTTGCTCAGAAACATCTTATTAAATGTCTTTAGGAACATGGAATAAAACAATTTCTGCTGTTTCTACTAACAGGAGCTGCAATGGATGGTCCAAGAATATAGCAGATTCTGCACTCAATATATATATTCATATATTTATAATAGTCTCAATGCATTGCACTTTCTAAATTTGTACTACTTTTAACATGAACAGGAAGTAATGTTAGAAAAATACAATATGAAAACATCCAAGTTAACAAATATATTCAATCAAACTACAGATAAAAAAAAAAAAAAAAACAACAAAAAAAAAGACTTTGTTTCACTCTTAAATAAAAATGTAACAAATTGGTGCGCTTTGCAGCATGATGATTTAAGATAAGCATTTTTTCCAACATCTTTTTGTCTGTAAAAACACAAAATGATGTACATAAAACATATTACAATTCAGAGAAACTAAGTATATTCTTCAGATATACCCCCTTCAAAATAACTGAAGGGTTGTTTTTCTTTGAATCACATGCCACCATGTTATTAAGACCCATCACAACCTTTACATCTCAGCGCATACTGATTTAGCACAACAGTGTGTGTTTCTCATATCAAAAAAACATATTTAGCGTCAATAAATGTTTAAGTGCTAATAATAATGTAAATTAGTGGCCCAAAATCCTTTTGAAACCACCATTTGCTATATATTTTGACAAATATTTATTCATGCCACTGCCATATAAACGACTGAAATGATTGACAAGACAAATAAACAACACAGGATGTGAAAGGTCTTCATAAGAGGTTTCACATAACATTTCAATAAACTATTTAAGGATAAAATTAGGGATGCACGATATTATCGGACTGATATCGAAATCGGCCGATAAATACTTTAAATGTAAATATCGGCATCGGCCTGACAAGCAAAATTATGCCGATATGTCTTGCCGATAAGGGGTTAACTCGCATGTGCTCAGGGTGTGCTAGCGATTAGATCACGTCAGCAATGTGGCTCATTCTTGAAGCAAAGTTTTGTCTGAATGATGAATAGATTGACTGTTTTGGATGGCTGCATTTAATGTGTGAAGGCATGTACAGAATGACGCGTTCGGTGTGGGATAGAGTAAACAGTTATAGCACAAGCAGGGGCAGCAGTGACAGCCTCCCCCAGGTCCTAATGCCCGTTCGGTAAGGAGTTTTAATCTGTAGGGGGCGCTGTTGGCCTACTTCTAATTAAATTAAAAGTAAAATAGCCTACACAAATAACATTTAGACTGTGTTTCTGATCAAATAAAGCAGTAATTGATGTAATAAAATAAGTATGTTTTGATTTAATGGTCAGAAGCTATAGCTTACATGAAAAAAAATTTCACAAACATGACACTTGTAAATTAAATAATTTTATATATACTGATTTATTCATTAATGTGTAACGTTTTATTTTTTAAACAAATCATGAGCTCTAAAAGATTTTCAGAATTTTTACAACTCTTTTGTTTTAGACCATCTACAAATGTTAAATCTTAAAATAAAATATTAGGGTTAACACTGCAGCTTTCTGGGGGGAAAAATGCAGCGATTGATATAGTTGATTTATATTTATTTTCAAAGCTTCAATGTACTGTTAAAAAACCTTTATTATTTTTTTTTTAATTCTAATAAATAAGTTTTGTTAAAAACTAACCAAAATTAATAATATTTTGCTTATAACTTCTGCACAGGAGAGACTTGGTGTTGTTTCCAAACAAAAGGAAATATATCGGTATCGGCATCGATATCAGCCAAAATGAGTTGAAAAATATCGGCATATCGATTATACTATCGACAGAATTCCAATATCGTGCATCCCTAGATAAAATCTTAGGAGATGAGGACCGACACCACTGCAAGCACAATCGGTGTGAATGGGATGGGATTCAGAGGCAAACGTCACACTTTCTCAGATGCATTTACTTTGGATTCGCAGATAACCATTATACCACACTTCAGAGTGCTGAATGTTTTAGAAGAAGATTATTTTAGGAACAAAAAGTGCTATAGTAATAGATTCTATACAACATACGTTTTGAACTGTAGATCTTATTCTACTCAATTACTGCAGCCCTCTGTTCCAAGTGTTCACTAAACAGTAAGCAAATTAGTATTGCCTTGGATACATACAGCACTCAGAGATCTGGCTTTTAGGTCCCAAATACTGTCACCTCAATATTCTCTCCTGCTATAATGCACAGAACGTTGTAAAAATGTGTAAATAAGGCTGAAAACAAAGTAACAGTTGTAACATTGTGTTGCCAAGTGAAATGGTCCTTGCATAATTAGGGTTTTCTGTTAAAAACAAATACAAAACAAATCAAAGAAACCAATATCAGGCTGTATTACAGGTCAGCTAGAAAGAGAGCGAGAGAGAGAAACATCTCAAACATGTTAGTTGGAATGACTCACAGAGGAAGCACCAGTTATGCTGTAAATATCAAGACTGTGGTAATATAAAACTGCAATTTCTCTTTGCACCATGCTGACAGCCTATCAAATCAAACCTTAGAGTGCAGAACCGCATCTCCCATTTCCTGCTTACAGGCAGCAAAGGATTTGCACAAAGACGTAGTTCATTTAAATAAATACATTTCAAGTCAACAAAAGAAACTCTGAATCTGAAGTGGACACAGTATGAGCTTCAAATAAAGATACAACCATCAGATGGAGCTCTAGTGAGATTATCACAGACATGAAAGCACAACTGCGCACTATTAAATCAGGAAGGCCAATGAAGTCTCCATTTCATGACATCAGAATCTAAAAAATTGGTTTCAATGCTGCAACACAAACTGATAGTGTACATTTAAAAATGCTTTGTTGTACATGTTACTGTAAAGATTATAGAACATCTGTAAACCAGAAATAAGAACTTATAGTTCCAACCAAATACTAATGATTAGTACTTGATTGTGATAATGCAGTTTAATAGGATTTGTTGGAGAACCTGTCGATAAATACCCACTAAATGCCGCCCATCCTCTCAGTGTCCAAAAACCGACCACATCTGCAGTGCTTATGGGAATCTACATTATAAACCACATTCACTTGAACAGCAGTGAGGAAGTATCACACAAAAGACATACCGAAAATGTGTCGCCCAAAGGGGGGCTCAACAGAATCTGACCAAAAGAACAACGTTTCCCCACATCTTTCGATGGGACTGCCTGAGTGCAACCATTCTCAAGTTTTTCCCTTCCAGTCTTCCGTCTTTTGCAAACCATGCACTGATTTACATTCGTTTTTTGTATCATTTTACCTACTGCATAGCTATCCGCCTCCAAAACATGCTACAATTTCAAGGTGACATTTTAATAAAAAAAGCTCATATTTTACTCACCCTCAAAGCATCCTAGGTGTATATGACTTTCTTCTTTCAGACGAATCCAAAAGGAGTTATATACAAATGTTTCCACACTCTTCCAAGCGTTTGAATGGGAGTAGGCAGGTGTTTTTTCAACAGTTCAAAAGTAGTCAAATAAAGCGCAAGCATCCATAATAAAACGTGCCTCATAGTATTAGTGACGAATGCGTCGTACTTCATCCACTCAGAACGGCATACAACAGTCAGCAGAAGTGAGGAAAAAGTATTTATAACATTTTAAATATGGATATTTCGCTACAGGAGGCATTTGTTCACCCCCCAGGAGCCGTGTGAGGCACGTTTTTATCATGGATTCGTGTGCTTTATTTGACTACTTTTGAACTGTTGAACAAAAACACGCTTACTCCCATTCAACCAATTGGAAGAGCAAGGCAAATTTTTAATATAACTTCGATTGGATTCATCTGAAAGAAGAAAGTCATATACAACTTGGATGCTTTGATGGTGAGTAAAATGGGCTAATTTTCATTTTTGCGTGAACTAACACTAAGCAAAATAGCAGCTAACTAACATAAACGAGATGAATAAAACAAATGTGTACGACTGAATCATTTTCCTTACATTTAAGGCATTGGGACTTAAATTTTTCATTTCTATTTAAGTACTTACGGATTAGGAAGCAAGACTCGGGCACTGGAAGTTAAATTAGGAACAAGCAAACTACATTTTGTGCGTTAATTCAAGCAGTGCAATTCAAACATAAAGCACAATAACCTTGCATCACTAAGTAAAACTTTAACGATCCTCTTGCTTTAATGGGATTCGGAACTGCGCCATGCATAAAGCGAGATTGAGCATGTTTGTGTTTGTTGTGAATGTGAAGGTGATAGTGGCCGCCATGTGCACGTAGGCACTCATTAGTACGTCATTTAAATTCAAACACATCCGATTATCTACACACTGATGCAGACGGAGCAGTGCAGGCCAAAAAAAAGGAACACTGATATTGGAAATTCGGAAAGTGATTTTTCCATCTATCAGTCTCTGTTTTCACGTTCTCCCACACAGAGAGAGACGAACGAGTACAACCTGCATTGCATCCACTCGCTGTTGTCATGGAGACACCTTCAGATCAGCTCCAAAGCTGCTGCACTGTCAAAGTTTTAAGAAACCAACTTTAGTGTCGATGACAAACTCGATCAAAAAGGATACAGAGTTTTTAAAGGATTGTAGGATGAAAATAGTTTATAGCTGGCTTTTTGTTAAAGGACCGGGCTGTGGATTTTGCTGTCTGGGTGGAATGGAGCGTTGTGACTACCATCTGAAAACATACTAGTGCTAAACACTATACCCCACTTTCTCCTAGTTCTGGCTTTGTTGGCATGTCATCCTCTCTTCTGTTATGGCAGCCGTGGGTGAGGACGCTCCATTGGTAGCCAGTGAAAGTGGGGCTGATTGGGAGGTACTGGAAAATGCGATGACGCCGCAGGAAGTCCATACCAAACGGAAGGTCGTAAGACTCCATTCTGTCCCGTTTAGATGCGCCGTTTCCACGATTCATCTTACGAATGCCCCTTTCCTCCGGGGTGCCTGGAATATAATAGAAAGAGTTAATTAGAGGGAAGCACCAATGTTAAAATGATGAAAAAGACAGAACTAAAAGTTTATAATATTTTATAAATATTTTAAATTAGAATTGCACAATTAATTGAAAATAAAACCGAAACTGCAATATGGCTTAGTGTGATTATCAAATAGCAAAGGCTTTGATTTAATTAAATTATGTGCAGTATAGTTTATTTACACATGAGCAGCTTATGAGCTGGGGTTTTCAGTTTCTCAAAGAGACTTAAGGGCCTTAAGGGTTTTAAGGGCCTCCTGCGGTTTTCTGCCAACATAGATGTTTTATTTAAAAAATTGTTAGTAGTAGTAGTAGTATAGTCATGTTAATATTGAATAATTTCAAATTGCCCTATAATTTATATAGTGCTATAGATTCTTAATGTTATAATTTCAACATCAAATGGTGATTGAAAACTATCAAAAAAACCTGTGTCATTCCTATGTTAATACTACATTTACCACCATTTTGTTAATTAAAAAAACAAGAAATTCTTTGACATTTCAAATTACACATGAACTAGTTTATTTTGAAGGATGAGCGCTACCTAGTGACGTGGATTTTCGACAAAGGTTTAATTGGATTGAAAAGAAATAGCAGTTTTCTCCTGATCAATCAGACAAACAGTGTTAAATGAGGGTATTATGAGATTTGCACCTACCAGGAATAGTATTATCCAGCACAAACGCCACTGAACCTCCAACAAACATGGCAGTCGTAAGAAGAACGTTCAGCACCTGATCTATCTGCACTATACCTACAAAAGAAGTAAAGAATATGGTTCCACACTGGTCCCTCATGAAACAACCATCATTTATATACAAGTGTTTGTGTATCTACCAGTGACTAGAGGATTTTCTTTGAGGTAGCTGGGCAGGACCAGGCCAAAGAAGATAGAGAAGCCAAGGACAAACAGATTGCGGGACGAGTTGAGATCCACAAATTGCAGGTTGGAAAGGCCAACAGCGGTGATCATGCCGAACAGGGTGCAGAACAGCGCCCCCAGAACTGGGTCCGGCAATGATGCGAAGAGAGCGCTGAATTTACCCACCATCCCTAGTAGTAGCATCAGTGCCGCACCATACTGAATTACCCGCCTGCTGCCCACCTACACAGAGAGAGGAAACCAACCAATCAGAGTACACTACTGCATCAGTGCTGTTTATAAAATGCTAATGCTGCGATTCTTTTTATGTAGTATTATGGTTAGGAATTGAAAGCAATGGATTATGCCATGGTTAAAGATTCTCAATAAAATCAGGTCTCAAATTTTCTGTGCAGTTTACAGTCACTGATCTACTAAATTACACTGTAGCATACAGTAACAACTGAGATAAACTGAAATACATGTATACACTATGATTCATAAGTGTGGGGTCAGATTTTTAAATGTTTTTGAAAGAAGTCTCTTATGCTCCGCAAGGCTGCATTTATTTGATAAAAAATTAATTTCCACCATTTAAAACAACTCTATTGTAATATATTTTAAAATGTAATTTATTACTGTAATGCAAAGCTGAATTTGAATCAGCCATTACTTAAGTCTTAAGAATCACATGATCCTTCAGAAATTTAGGGCTAAGAAACACTTCTTATTTAATCAATGTTATCAGTGTTGAAAACAGTTGTGCTGCCTAATATTTTAGTGGAAACAGTCATATTTTGGCAGGAATCTTTGACAAATATATTCAAAACTGTATATAAATATATTTAAAGTAAATGTTGCTCTTTTGAAATTGCAGAATAAAAGGATTCATGTAATAGAAAGGAGGAAAAATCTTACTGACCCCAAACTTTTGAAGTGTATGTCCATGAATAAGCTGCAGTAAATGTACAAATCATAACTTTGGAACCGTAATTCCTAAAGTATTAAAATCAAAGTAGTAGCCTCATGAGTAGCAGTTGCATGTCTAATAAATAAATAGTTTCTGTGGGAGTACACAGTCAGTCAGAGCTTATTTTAATGACTCTCACTGGAAACTCAAAAAGCTGCCCTCTTCAATATTGAAGGTCTTTTGGGTGCTAATGATCTACTGCAGTCACTGAAGGCCAATCTGCTCTCTGTGTGTGCTTTTAACAGCCAGCTCCTTGAAGCCAAGCACTGTAAAAGCAGTTTATGAGTCAATATGGTGTTTCTTCATTGCAAGCGACTACACACAAGAAATACCAGAGAGGCCGAACAGGAAAAATATCATACTTTTGTGATACCCAGCACTCCAATATTTGGGCTAGATGATGTGGAGCCATTTCCTGTCCCAAAGACGCCATCGAGAACACAGGAAATTCCCTCCATGAAGATCCCTCTGAGAAAAAGAGATTCCATTTAGTGCATTAGGATACCAAACATGCTACATGTCTTATCAGTTTTGATATGTGCAATTGTGTCCTTGTGTTGTACCTGTTAATAGCATGTACAGGTGGAGGCGGGGCACAGGAGAGACGGGCACAGGCGTAATAGTCTCCAATAGACTCTATGATACTGGCAACCACAGCACTCATCATCCCAATCACCCCTGCTGTTGTCACTGTGGGCAACCCCCATTGGACTAAAACACATAACCGGTCACACAAAGCATTATGGGTAATCTCATCAAGTTTAGCATACAGAAAATTCCTACAACATGAAGGTTTATTGAATATTTTGGTGGGTCAAAAAAAAAAAAAAAAACACTCCCAACTTCAGTGGGTCAAAAACAATCTAAAGTTAAGCTTATTACATTTAATAGAAATGTAAACTTTAATACTTTTCATCTAATTGCAATTAACAAATAAGTCTCATTCAGTTCACACTTAAAGGTATATTATATTCATAATAAGTACTCTGTGAAAAACAAGTACACTTTTAGCATACTTTTTAAAAAAGGTTGGCCTAAAGAGGTACAGAAACTTGTGCATTTCACTAAGTTTTGGAAAAAAGCAAAACACACACGCAACACTCAAAACCAAAACTTACAGGGGTAGGGTATCTTAAACCAGGGAGCGGCTGCAAGGATGCCCTGTCGGGCGTCTGTTCGGGCGTAGAACCCATATTTGTCCTTCTCAGGAGGAAACACGTCAGTCACCGTGAAGATGAAACACAGAAACCATGACACAAGGATTGCCATGATGATCTATAGAGAGACAGAAAGAGAGATAAACCCAGTTACTTAAAAGAAACTCTTCTCATGCTAAATTCTGATGAGTAACCCAGACTGCTGAACACAAATTCAGACATGTTATCCAACCTCCTTCACTAGCCTGCAAACAAGCAGACAACACTGCAAGCTGAAACTCCCTCACGACTCCTCATCAAGGATCAATCTGTGTATTATGACTTGTCTCTATCTGCCTCCCACACACACTTTCATTGCCATGTCATTGTCTACTGTGCTTCCATTTAAAAACACAGGCCAAAAAGACCTCATCTCTGAAACAGCATGGTAATTACGACTGTCATCAGAGCTAACGGCAGATTATGAGCTGTGCCAAGACTCTGAAAATGCCAGCTCACGCTGCTGGGAGCGAGAGACACCAGACTGCTAATAATCACGATAATTCCTTTATGAGAATGTGGATCATTTTGGAAATGAAAAATGCAACACACTGATTATTGAAATACGGAACAACACATGTCCAACAACTTTACCCGCTGATAGATTTAAAAAGCAACATTGATCACTTGAATGTAAAAAAACAGACAAAACAAAATAGCTGCTATGAGGTTCTGTTTATATTACCTTTTTTTTTTTTTTTTTTATAATTGCTATCATATTTTCAATGAATCACAACAATGGCAACAAAATAAACAAGCAAGCAAAAATGTTTAATTATTAAATATTTTAATGGAACGGCACTGAGAAAAACTAAAATAATAAACTAAAATGATCAATAAATATTCTTATTTTGTCTCCTATGCAACTAAAGTTCGGCAATAACAACACAAGTAAGCAAGTAAATATATGTTTGCATTGTACGGCATACATGCTTATATACTAGATTTATACTACATTTACTATACTTAAAGCTGCAGTCTGTAACTTTTGGTACTCTAGAGGTTAATAAACAGAACTGCATGTAGCTTGTGGAAAAACATTGGTACTGGAACGCAGGTACTGGGCTACTCTGCTGCAGTTCCTACCAGAACCAGGCTACAATAGTTAGAATATAAATACTTAGTGATTCACGATAAGCCAAAAACATGATTTGGAAAATGGATTCATGATGTACTCGCTTATTATATACATTTTATGCATTTCCCCTCAATTCCTGAATGAAATGAACACACGTGCTTGTCTTGGATTAATTTGGAAACTCACTGGGAACATTTTGAACAGCTGCAGGCGGTAACACGTCCAACCTTTTTTGGATTTGTAGATGGGAAGCGGCAACTGGATGTTACGAGCATACTGAGAGAACAGCAGCACCAGGAATATGGTTCTGTTTAAAAGAGGGGAGAGAGATTACATTTGGGGTCCACAGAGCTACAGATCGGTTATATACACAAAAGCATGTGTGTGTGTGAGAAATGTACTCACAGCATGGCGATGCCCCAGTGTTTGCCTGCTCTCTCTCCAGCCGCCTGGAAGCCTGAGAGCCCAATGAGAGTGACAGTAGGGGTAATGGTGAGCGGGCTGATGTACTTCAACAGGACACCTGGCAAACCCAAGGCCCCTATGATCACCTCTATTAGAGACGAGACTATTATAGCACCCTGGATCTACAGAGACAAAAGAGAGGGAGAAAGACGTTGTGCTTAAATCTGATCACAAAAATAGACTAAAAACAAAAAGACAAATAAGAAGGGATCTGCAAATAAAGCAGTTAAAGGTTAAAAGTGATCAAAGGTTGAAAAGTGTCATTGACAAAGGCCTCCAGACAGCGTAATGCTCCATTTAATCAAATTTGGCTCAAGTTGCTTTGTCTTCATCTGCCACACCAAAATCAATATCAAATCAGTTTAGGCAAGTCTCTTAAAAGACAGATAAAGGGATAGTTCATCCAAAAATTAAAATTGACCATTTATTCACTCTACTGTTGTTCCAAATCCACTTTAGACACATTAGGCTAATCTTCAAAACACAAATTAAGATATTTTTTAATGAAACCTGAGAGGTTTTGGTTCCTTCACTGAAAGTCTGGGGCTGTATCCGAAATCGCCCCCTATACCCTCAAATAGTGCAGCTGAATCATCCATCCATTCATTTTAGAAGAGCTAGTCCATGACGTAATACAGCGTAATACAACACAGGTACAAAATTAACTGTAAATTGACTATTAGAGTTTATACATAATTTCCGTGACAGAGTTAAAGATAAATCCTTCAATCTTTCTACTGGAGCTGCCCGTATTAAATGATTATTAAAGAGCAAGCAAACTATGCAAAAGCGGCAGTCCTTCCGGTGCACTCAGTATCCGAATTCACTCACTCGTTTTCAATTTGTACATTATAGTTACATATTCAATATTGTATAGTTACATAGAACTCACCATATACTATATATAATATACTTACACTTCTTTCCTTCTTCTGTATCTGATTTTCACTTATCTTTACAGTATATTCACTCTGAACATACATCGGCCCAATTCGTTTTTTCATTGATTTTAGTGCACTAAATACACATTTATACACATTGTTATTTGTATGACATTAAAAGACATGCTAAAACTCATGTAAAACTATTTTTATCAACATTTAAATGAGCTCATATTACTGGTCACATTTTAAGATACACAAAAGTATTTATGCATTTAATACATTGCGACGTTCAATTTTAATATAAAGATGATTTGTTAACTACCCCATTTTATTAATGTTTGCAGTGTTAGTGGTTCTATAGATGTTTTTTAATGACAATGCAGAGCCCTTTCTGTGATCTCATTTAGGGTCACACAGTTCCATGGGCCAAACCTGTTATAACCAATCTGCCTTATCTTCTCACCTCATTTTATCTCATTAGTTTCACATCATCAGTTCCTTTATCAATTTTACTTTAATGTTCCTCATTAAATTTGTCTGATCTCATCGCTTTCATTCTTTGCTTTAACATACCTCTCGTATCCTGGGGTGCCAGATGTCTTCTGTGTGTGGCAGCTCTGTGGCATTTAATAAAGGAAAAGCTGCAGAGAAACAGGACAATCAGGTTAGTGGTTTTAAGCGTGCCTGAGAGAATACACGAGCGTGTGTGTGCGACATGTACCTGTTGCGTTACATTTCCACTTATCCAGAGAAAGGATGGCTCTTGCAGGGGCGAGAAAAGCAAAAGCACTAGCCTGGAACAATGGAAGCCTGGAGGCAAAACACACACAAAAACACAATCATTCACAAGAACAGTTAGTACTGACACACCCACAACACTCTTGTTCCTTGGAAACATTTCTGTGTGGCTGAGGAGAAAAGACAGGTAACGGTCACCAGGAGGAGCTCTAAACCACATTATGAGTCATTATGAGTTTGTTTATGAATTTGTCTGTAAATCAAACTGGCATGAACACTGACATCTATTTAGACCTTCGACTAAACAATGCAAGACCAGGTCCTAGTTGCAGAATATTTTTGTCCAAGAACACTTTGACAAGAAGAGACCACCTGACTTACACCTGTAGCACCAACCATTTTACATGAAAAGTGAAAGTGAAAGTGACATACGGCCAAGTATGGTGACCCATACTCAGAATTTGTGCTCTGCATTTAACCCATCCAAAGTGCACACACACCGTGAACACACACCCGGAGCAGTGGGCAGTGGTTCCCAACCCTTTTGACCCCAAAAACCTCTTTGTTAAATCGCACTTCTGTCTAAGCTGATATGGACCTCTGGTATCAAAAATGCATAAACTTTAAAATATGATAACAGTTTATTGTTGTGCATTTAATTTTTAGTTATTTTTAATAAACAGCATGTTAATATAACAATGTAAATTATTTAAAGACTTACACCTGACCTTTGATTTGGCCCGCCATGCCACAATTATATTACAAGAGAATGGATAAATAGATAAACAAGTAAATAAATAAAAATACCATTGAAGTATATCTTTTTCTAATTTATATTTTTGCTTTAACATTTTTTTGTTTTTTTGCCTTGAAATGTAAAAAAGTGAATTAGATAAAAATAAATAAAAATACCACTGACGTATGTTTATTTCTAATTTATATTTTTGCTTTAACATTTTTTTGTTTTATTTTTGCATTGAAATGTAAAAAAAGTGAATTAGATAAAAATAAATAAATAAATGTCATTACAATTTGTTTATTATTATTTTTCTGTTATTTAATATATTTTATTATACAGTAATATAGTTGGATATAATGCAACATTTATATTTGGCCTAAACCCCCCCAACTAACTACTATCAGC
The DNA here is from genome assembly GCF_936440315.1 of Barbus barbus. Taxonomy (NCBI): domain Eukaryota; kingdom Metazoa; phylum Chordata; class Actinopteri; order Cypriniformes; family Cyprinidae; genus Barbus; species Barbus barbus. The sequence continues at coordinate 11,653,752 of NC_136757.1, read as the reverse complement.
CCTTCATATTAAAAAGTTTGGGCACTTCTGCTCTAACCACTAGATGTCTCCACACACACTACTCATATGATCAATGATGTGGGCTTTTAAATCTGTTAGTAAAGACTGGTGCTAAATGAATAATAATGAAAAATCATAATTATAAAAAGCCATTGACCATTGATTTTGAAATTGATCATCTTTACTTAAGAACACTTGATGCTAATTTGCAGAGCAACAAAGAGGGAAGCAGAGTCATCATGACCCAGCAATGACAATGAACACAGTAACATCAAAAAACAACAGAAGAGCACAGATTAGATTTAAAAGGTTTGCCTTATGCGTGTTCAGATAAAGGTCAAAACATCAGTTAATTATCCTCTGTTCAGTGGAAAAATGGTTCAGGTAGATATACCAGGTATCAGGTCATTCATTTCGGTTTTCCATTAGTATAACTGATATAGTAATATAGTTTTTGGTGATCATCAAATATGCACACAAACACACATTAAGGAAAGCTCACATACAGTGACTCGGCACAAAGGTCTAACAGCAGCACTGGCCCAATTCTTTCCACTCTCATCTTCTTCTCATTTCCTCTTATTTATCGGGCACTCACTCAGGTTTCCCAGGAGACAGCATGTGTCATGAGCACGTGACGTCAAAACGGAGGGATCAGAGACATCAGACGGCCTTCTTATACAAGTGGCCACAAAAGAACATTGAGTGCCAGACACAGAACAGGCAAAGGCTAAATGTCTTTATGACATGAACAGCCTGAAGGATCAGACCTCCACAGGTACTCAGCCTCCCGCAATCTACACAAGACATCACTGCCACTTGCTGCCCTTTTGGGGGTTTTGCGTCATATAAAACTATGTTACGACATTAACTGCATTAAAGCGCAGTGCAGCAGCAAAACATTAACAGTGGAAACTTACGGAGGAAATAACGGTTTCCTGAGTTGCTGTGATTGATGATGTTTTCTATGTTTGTATGGGCATAAACAGACCCAAGGACTGTAGATAAGACATTGACGCACTAGTTATTTTATAAGAGACCAGCATGTACGCGTTTGTTTTACTTGATCCTTATTCAAAGCAGAGGTGAAGCAACTGAGGTTAATGGTTTGCAAATTATATGTAAAAAAAAATAAAAATAAATAGATGCCGAATATTCAGCATCACTGCTCCAGTCTTCAGTGTCACATGATCCTTCCGTGACACTACCGTGGCGCAAGCTGCAGGCCACACACCCACCCTCCACCTTGCCCCGCCTCTCTCCTCCTCATTAGCATTTAAAGCTACAGACACAGAAATGTTAAATATTCTAATATCTCGAAATATTAGAATATTTACATTTGAGTTTCAATTAATGACCATCTCTACAGTATAAATTCAGGGTCTCTCCTGTTCTTTGAAACCACAATAATGGGGAAGACTCCTGACTTGGCAATGATCCAGAAGACGAACATTGACGCCCTCCACAAAGAGAGTAAAGTCACAGAGGGTCATTACTGAAAGTAGTGGCTGTTCACAGAGTGCTGTATCAAAACATATTAAATGCAAAGTTGACTGGAAGGAAGAATTTGGGTAGGAAAAGGTGCACAAGCAACAGGGATGACCGCAAGCTTGAGAATACTGTCAAGCAAAACTGATTCAAACACATGGGAGAGTTTCACAAGGAGTGGACTGAAGCTGGAGTCAGTGCATCAAGAGTCACCACGCTCAGACGTCTTCAGGAAAAGGGCTACCAAGCCACTTCTGAACCAGAGACAACATCAGAAGCGTCTTACCTGGGCTGTGGAGAAAAGGAACTGGACTGTTTCTCAGTGGTCCAAAGTCCTCTTTTCAGATGAAAGTAAATTTTGCTTTTCATTTGGAAATCAAGGTCCCAGAGTCTGGAGGAAGAGTGGAGAGACACAGAATCCATGTTGCTTGAAGTCCAGTGTGAAGTTTCCACAGTCAGTGATGATTTGGGCTGCCATGTCATCTGCTGGTGTTGGTCCACTGTGTTTTCTGAAGTCCACAGTCAACGCAGCCATCTACCAGGAAATATTAGAGCACTTCATGCTTCCTTCTGCTGACAAGCTTTAAAGAGATGCTGATTTCATTTTCCAGCAGGACTTGGCACCTGCTCACACTGCCAAAGGTACCAAAAGCTGGTTCAACAACCATGGTGTTACTGTGCTTGATTGGCCAGCAAACTCGCCTGACCTGAACCCCATCGAGAATCTATGGGGTATTGTCAAGAGGAAGATGAGAGACACCAGACCCAACAATGCAGATGACCTGAAGGCCGCGATCAAAGCAACCTGGACTTCCATACCACCTCAGCAGTGCCACAAACTGATCACCTCCATGCCACGCCGCATTGATGCGGTAATTCATGAAAAAGAAGGCCCAACCAAGTATTGAGTGCATAAAAATTAACACTTTTCAGAAGCCTGACATTTGTGTTTAAAATATCCTTTTCTTTTTCTTGATCTTATGTAATATTCTAATTTTCTGCGACACTGAATTTGGGGTTTGCATGATCTGTCAGCCATAATCATCAAAATTTCAAGAAATAAAGGCTTGAAATATTTCACTCTATGTGTAATGAATCTATATAATATATGGGTTTCACTTTCTGAAATGTGACAAAATATTGACCTTTTTCATGATATTCTAATTTTTTTAGAGATGTACCTGTACTAATATCAGATTTTTTTTTCCAATTTATTTATCAGTACCAGGTGATACTGGAAACTAAAATGACTGATTTGTAGTTTAAGGTTTTTCAGATTCAGGTCTCCACCACTGATTTAAATCTTACAGAATGTCCTGGACACAGTGCACTGTCTGAATTGGAGCACTATAAAGAACTGAAGGCCTTCATTACTGAGTGATTAAAGAACATGAATCACAAACGCAAAGATCCACAGATGACCACAGCTAAAACTGAACTGATCCATTTTCTCCAGTCCTTCTTGTTACACGAACAACTGATAGTTAGATTTTGTTCCAACAAAAGCAGCTCTCACACCACAAGAAAGCGGTCATATTCTTTTCCACTTTCTGATTCTTTTTTTGCCTTTCATAATAAAACGCGGTCAGCCTTGTGTGTCTAAGAGGGTTGACTGTCATTAAAACAGAGATATGTTTTCAAAGAAATCTCAAGGCTAATGGTCCATATCAGGAAAGTGGCCTTCAAAAAAAAAAAAAAAAAAAAAAAAATGTAATTGGATGAGAGAATGTAGCTAAAAGCACCTTGAATACAAGTGCCTATGTCTTGCAGCCAGTGGAAAAAAACCTTGGGAACCCCCTTCCTCTTCACTGAGAGAACTGAGAGAAATATTTCAATCCACACTAAATCTAGGCTAGTAGGTTACTTTCACTTTCAGCAAGAGGAAGGAGAAAGACAGGGAAAAGAAAAGAAATAAGGATTTAGAGTGCAAAATAACAGAATGTACTGTAAGGTGGAGGAACAACTAAAAAAATAAATAAAAATGAATACATAAATAAAATTTAAAAAACATTAATGAAACAACAATGTGGTAAAATAAGAGGAAGACAAACAGATGTTCCTTTAAGCCATTTTTGTGCAAAAACACATTACGTAAATGTATATTGAACATCACCAAAAAGAGTGAAAAATGTCTAGATTTACAATTTACGACCTTCCAGCTTCATACTTAAGTGTAATATTCAAACTAACCTCAAGTACATGCCCAGACATGCCACCACAGCTTCCCAATGATTGACGCAAACATTTGTCTTCCTTAAAAACGCTTACCTTTTGCTTTAATTACAGCTTTCCAATAACTGCAAACTCCAAGTTTACCTCTGTGAGGTCATGACGTTCATGCCCTTGTTCTGACTAGCTTACCCAACCAATGAACATGAGTGATGCAGTGTTTAACATGTTCTATATATCATGTGATAACTTTCTCACACTGTGAACAAGCATTTGTTTTTTTATACACAGTTTTGCTGTAAATATCTCACAATCACTACATCATATCAATTACGATGTCAATTACATAGACAAGCCAGTGAGAAAGCAGAGTTTCTCCACAGCTGTCTTTACTGTGGTCAGAATGTTCTAGATGTTATCCTCTTCTCTACCATATTTTCTGGAAGTGAAAAAAGGAGAGTGAAGTAGAAGCAGTAATTGCTGAACTTAAGTGCACTTGCAAACTAAGCCTGAATCTAACATCCTTAAAGTAATCAATAAAACCACCCACCCACACAACACAACATACTGTGTGCACGATAAAAGTGAACACAACAGATGGGTTTCTGCTATATTCTCAATACTTTTATATGTTTGATCAGAATAACAGATTCTGGGAAAAAAAGTGATACAAGGTATAAGTAAACTGTTGAGCTTACTTGTAAGTTAATTAAACTCCAATGAGAGTGGAGCATTGCATGGGATTCACCACACAGACTGGTTGCGAACCTGTATCTTGCATTGTCACCATGGCACAATGTGTCTGGAACACATTCTAGATCTTGCTTTAAAAAACACAAACGTACCGACAGCCAAGGGTGGTCTGCAGCAGGGTGGTGATGCCCACACAAAAGAAAATGGTGCCAATCAGCTGACTGGTTGCCCATTGGTCAAATCCCACACACATGGCCTCAGAAAGCAGGAAGGGTACAGCGATAGTTCCACTGAAGCAGGTAAGATAGTGCTGAGGAAGAATGGTGTGGAAAGAAAAAAAATATTAGTATTTTTATCTGTTATCTGTTATCTCTGTAAAGGAGAACATCAAATCTCTAGTCTGCTTCAATGTCAAGGGTCACTGCTGTAAATTATAGGGTCATTGCTTCAAGTTGAGTGTCACTGTTTTAAAGTCTAGTTTCACTTCTGAACGTTGAGGGTGACTGCTTCAAAGTCTAGGGCCTCTGCTATAAAGTTCAAGGTCACTGAAACAAAATTGAAGCTCATTGCTTTAAAATCCAGGTTTCACTGCTTCACTGCTAAAGTTAAGGGCCACAGCTTCAAACTTGATGGTCAATGCTGTAAAGATGAGTGTCACTGCAGTAAAGTTGAGTGTTACTGTTTCCAAGTCAAAGTTCACAGCAGTGAAAGTTGATGGTCGCCGTTTCAAAGTCAAGGGTCACTGCTTCAAAGTTTAATTTCACTGCTGTAAAGTCTAGATTTCTAAGTCTAGGATTCATTGCTGTGAAGTCGAGGGTCACTGCTGTAAAGATAAGTGTCACTACTGTAAAGTTGAGGTTCATTGACTTGGAAGCAGTAACACTCACCTTTGCAGCAAAGTTTACAGCAGTGAAAGTCGAGTGTCACTGCTTCAAAGTTTAGCTTCGCTGCTAAAAGTTTAGAGTCAGCAATTTGAAGTCAGGATTCATAGCTGTAAAGTTGGAGTCCACTGCTTCAAACTCAGTGGTCACTGTTGTAAAGATGAGGGTCACTGCTTCAAACTTGAGGGTTACTGCTATAAATTCTAGATCTAGTCACTGCTATAAACCCTTAGTTGTGTCAATGTTGGTATATGAATATCTTAAACATCTGGGGCACATCACTCTACACTTGAATGTTCAAGCCAGTATGTCCACATGTGGATGTACGTGTGTTTGTACCTGTAAACCTAGGAACACACACAGGTACCAAGGTGGTGTGTCCTCTATGGTGTATATCATGTCCATTCTCTTGGCGTCTATGCTGTCTGTACTGTCCACAGTCTCTGATATGGAGCACTGAAGGGGAGAGGAAACACAAGACACATGGGATTCAGGCTCTGGGCTGTTCCTATGGTAACCAATCTCTATTACAGAGGAGTTGAGTGAGAGCTGTACGCTATAGACAGCATCAGCACACACACAAACACACACACAGCAAAACTGCTGGCAATTCAAACGGCATCAGCAGGAAATCAGTTCCTCTGTATGTAATTATCCTGAAATGAACTCAAACTGCTAAATAAACTCTAAATTGATAGAAGACATTACTATAAGAGTTATTCTGTTACACCTTAAATATTGTAATGGAACATACATACTTGTTTTAACAATTTTACTAATTAAAACAGTGCAAGGATACAGTACAGCCTTGTCTTTCAAAGTTTTATTCTGAGATGCAACAGTTATTTGTTACGACAATTCAACTACCAGTTAAATAATTCTCATTTATAACAAAATATAAGTGGGAACACAGAACTAGATAGAGAAACAAACTAAAAAATGATCCCATTGTGTAGTATCAGTATTGCTGTATTAGAGGCGAACACTGAGGAAATTCCTCTGGTTGTTGTGTGACCTCCCAAATCCCGTTCCCTCTGTGGGGGAAAAGTGCCGAGTCATAATGAATGAGCTGTTACAGAACAGGGCTTAACACGGATAAGCATGATGGGTACAAGCAGCCCCTTGATTTAAAGGTGAAGTGTGTAATTTCTAATAGTACCAAAAGCATTACGAAAAACTCACTTTGTCCTCAGTCTGGCTGTCTTTTGCGTAAATGGCCATGAGTTGCGCATCCTCTGCGTCCTGATCTCCAGGGGTCTGCACGACACCATTAACCACCTGTCAAATACACAGAAATGTGCAAACATCACATATTTACCAAGTAACAAAATAAAGAGGGGGCATCTTGACAAGAAATCAGACATTATGTAGGTGAGTTTGGCACAGGAAGGGTTAAGCTTCCAGAAGCTTTGCTTTGGTTCTCTTTGCCAAATTCAAGTGACAGGGTTTCAGTGACAAGCGCATAGTTTTACCTTACATCTCATGATATTACATCCCCTCACTGGCAAAACATATCAGTCCACTGAAGTTCACCAGGGCACTTGCTTAAATTTCAGATACAGTAAGTGACCACACTCATGTAGGGAAGAGTTCACCAAAACAAGGATTACATGAGGTTTAGCTCTAAAGTAGTGGAGATTTTGGTGTTTTCTAATTACATCATACTAGACAGAAGATTTAGCTGGCTGCAAAATGATCTTTCAAACAACCTCAAACAATCATAATAAACAGAAATGACTCCAGTAAGGGGACTAGAAAAGAACACGCATCACTAATAATTCATCATCAATTTAAAAGAATTATATAATACACTTAAATGTTACAAGACATGGTTTGTTATGTAATTGCATTTAAGGGAGTGTTAGGCATGACTAAGGGAAACTTGAGTCTTGACAGTTTGAGTGAACAGATGAAGTTTCAGAGAGCAGACCATAATGAACTGACTGATAAAGGGTCACTTCTGTGAAAAGAAAACCACTTTAAAAAGATAATTTCTTACAGCATGTCTCTAATCTCTTGACATGCTTTGTTTAAATATGCAAAATGCAGCAGCTGCTTATAGGTTGTTCGGTTTGTTTTACTTTTTGAAAAACCTTTCCTGCAGTGGTGAGATAATGCAAACATGAGGTGCTCTCGTTACAAACACAAACAAACTGTAATTAACTTAGTAGTGTTTTAAAATTTATTATCTGTTCAAATTGGTTTGAATTATTTTTAAGCATAATGGTAATGGTATTTTTAAGCATAATGGTCATAATTTATTAATGGTAAGAGATTATTCTTCGCTGTTAACTCACGCCTGTTCGTAATAGATTCATGTAATTTTATACTACAACTTGAAATGTTGCATTATTAAAAATGTATTATAATAAAATGGATAGTTCCGAGGCTCACCAAGCCTGCATTTATTTGATCAAAAATACAGTAAAAACAGTAATATTGCATACAGGTATAATTTAAAATAATTGTTTTCTATTAGAATTATTTTTCAAATGTATTTTTTCCTGTGATGGTAAATCTGAATTTTCAGCAGCCTTTACTCAAGTCCACAGTCTCACTCATGATGCTTCAGAAATCATTCTAATATGCAGATTTGCTGCTCAAGAAACATTTCTTATTATCAATGTTGAAAACAGTTGTGCTGCTTAATATTTTTGTGGAAACTGTCACTTTCTTTAGAATTCTTTGAAAAAAAAAAAGCCATTTATTTGAAACAGAAATATTTAGCAACATCATAAACATCTTTCCTGTCACTTTTGATCAATTTAATGCATCCTTGCTGCAATAAGCCCTAAACATTTGAAAAGTAGTGCATTTACAACTCTACTGTGAAGTGTCACCATTATAATTATGACTTGTGTTTCTTCAAAAGAAGCCATATGCAAACCATGATTATAAATAAGTTTGTCATTCCTTGTAGCTTATTGATACATGAAATAGAAAATTAAAAAAATCCAGCTTTTAAATGGCACATATTTAAGGTTGCAATTTGCACACCACATTGCCCTGCTTAAAGTATACGTGACCACAGTGTCCTGTAGAGTCACTGTAATTACAGACTAGAAGGGCATTGTTTCTGACCCTATGATTAGCATCATTCCACACAGACAAACACACACTCACTGGGATGGGATAGAAGTGTGCACTGTGTTTGTTCTCGTCCTCATATTTGCCAGGCTCTGCGGCGGAGTCCATGGATTTGGAGGTGGTGTTTTTACCAACACCCATTCCTCGCCTTTGCTCCTCTGCTTCTTCCTCCTCCTCTCCCTCTGGCTCTGTTCCTCTCCTCCACTCCTTCTCACGCTCTGGTAGAAACACTGCTGCTCTGGCTGTCAGCACACTCTCATGCTCCACTGATTGGCCAGCCAGGTCATCTGGGGTCAGAAAACAGAGCAATGTTATTTATGAATGAATAATGAAATGAAAGTGCTCATCTGATGACTTCCTGCAATCATTCCACAAAATAAAATGATAATCCATATAGTCAAAAACCAGTGTAATTACCTAAAAATCATCCCTTCGTTTTTTGAGTGCTTCACACTCATTTTATGGAGGCAAAGGCAGAATAAACTGACTAATAAGTTATGCAATGAAATGGAATCTTAAAACAAATCTAGATCTGAGATCATTAATCAAATGAATAACGGTTTATAAACTCACATTCCACAATTTACAGTGTGGTTTTGGACTCAAACGTTAACTTGTATAACAATGATGTGATCAAACATCTACATTTATGGACACAAGCAAAAGAGGATTTAAAAATAAAATTGTGGTGAGGTAAAGAATAATAAAGTTTAATGAGTTGAAAAAAAGTTGGAGGACAGAGAAAGCAGTGGGGAGAAGGATGATGAAGATAGGATGGATGAGATGGAAAACAGAAGCGAAAGAAAGACGAGTGACTGGTGAAGGCCAGTGCGCTTTATCAGCGGACACTGTTGATTTTGGTAACCGTCAAGTCCTGTTTACTTTTCTTGTGGCCTTGGGCCAGCACACTCCCTATTAATGACAGTGATTAGACATGTCAGTGCACCACCAATGGCTGCATCCCCCCCCCCATCCCCCATGATCCCGCAGCAGCCTTGAACTCCAGGACAATCACATCTGCTTGGTATCTAGATAGCATCTGGGTCCACAAAACCCCCCTGAGTGCTACACATGCCGTGCCAGACTCCTACACGTGTCCAAACTAGCCACTGTCACGACAAACGTCAAGATATTTTGACATTGACTTGGATGCAGATCAGATATTTAGTAGAATGTTAATTGATTATTAGATTATAATAGTTTATTATTAGGATTAGTTGTTATAGTTTTGCATTCAACATAGTTAGGACACATTGTTATATTACTTTTTTGTTCATTTCCTCATTCATTCAACCAACATAACCGGTCAGGCATATTTTAAACTCTTGGCAAAATGAACACTTGAATGCCAGGTTGTCTTCAATTCATTAAAACCAAAATGGAACTTTAATTTCATTCTCATAATATAAATCATAACATTGCCATATACAACCCGAATTCTGGTCTCAAAATAGTTGGGACAGGGGCATGTTTACCATGGTGTAGCATCTCCTCTTCTTTTCAAAACAATTTGAAGATGTCTGGGCATTGAGGTTATGAGTTTCTGGAGTTTTGGTGTTGGAATTTGGTCCCATTCTTGCCTGATATAGCTTACCAGCTGCTGAAGAGTTCATGGTATATTTTTCGTTTAATGATGCGCCAAATGTTCTCTTTAGATGAAAGATCTGGGCTGCAGGTAGGCCAGTTCAGCACCCGGACTCTTCTACTAAGAAGCCATGCTGTTGTAATAGCTGCCTTTGCCTTCATAAAATGAGTGTGAAGCACTCAAAAAACGAAGGGATGATTTTTAGGTAATTACACTGGTTTATGACTATATGGATTATTATTTTATTTTGTGGAATGATTGCACTCTTCTTCCAAGAAGCCATGCTGTTGTAATAGCTGCAGTATGTGGTTTTGCATTGTCCTGCTAAAATACACAAGGCCTTCCCTGAAAATAGACGTCATCTGGAGGGGAGCATACAGTATGTTGCTCTAAAACCTTTATACCTTTCAGCATTTATAGTGCCTTCCAAAACATGCAAGCTGCCCATACTAGGGCTGTGCAATTAATCGCATGCGATTCTCATGCGCATCTCGTCAGTAAAGCCAGTTCCGTGATTAGCGGTAAATCTCCATCACCTGTTTTGAAATGGAGCGGCCGTTAGTTCACTGAAAAGCTACGTGATATCGCGTTCAATATCTCAGATGAATCACATTCGATTATGAACGCGATATCACGTAGCTTGTCTCACGGACCTATCCCGATCCCACCCCCCCTCTCTGGCTCTCTCCCACTTCGCTTCCTGTCTAAGTACTTAAAACAGCAAAAAAAATGTAATCTTTAAAATAATGATCAGTTGTGATCTCACATTTACTATCATTTTAGATATTGCCTTAAAGAGTTGCTGTCGTCTTAAAGTCTGTGTAAAGCAATATTAAATGTGTTCTGAGTTTATCACACCACAGAAAAATGTGTTATTAACCACCCAGCCAAATTCGAACGATAAAAAAAGCCAAGTAAATAAAAAAATCTTGAAAAGTAAGCAGTATTCTCTGCTCTCAAAAGCTGGGGTCGTGTCCACTGTCTGCACTGAAACCACACCCACTCACAGGAACACTGCCGCCTCTCTCAACAGCTACCTGAACCAACCGGGTAATATGCATTTATATGACAAAGGCATAGCTAACTAGCAAACTGTAGGCTGTAGTAAATAACGGTAAAGACAGTAACTTGCGATCAAGCAAGCAAACCACTGATGCTACTGTGCTCCAGTTATTATAGTGTTAGGGAAAAAACCTTTAATGGTCCAACTCCACAATTCAGTACTAGATATTTCAGTCTTTGTAACGTGTTTTCAGCAATACATTTCTAACATTTCTAATGCGTTTAGAAACGATTCTTTGAATTGCCTTTACACAGACTTTAAATCAAAAGTCTTATTTACATTTTACTGAGCAAATAGAGTTGAGACTAGATATCTGTGACATTCTATTGATTTTTATTTGGAAAGCAGGTGTCCTAGAGCAGCTGGGGACAGTGAAGAAATGAGTACCTAGTTCACACATCACTCCCACCAATCAGGTCAGCCGGAAGCATCTGTGTGGGAGGGGTTAAACTGGGATTAGAGAAGGATAGAGAGAGGGTAGAAGAGAGAAAGACAGAAGAAAAGAGGTAGGGAAATGGGAAAGGAAAAGGAATGAGGGTGGACAAAAAGAAAGAGACGACAGACATTAATTAGCAGCCAAAAAACTAATCACAAGCCATTTAATTTCTATTTGATTATTCAAAATATGTTGTTTAATTAGCATGTTGATATTTTGAATGCGTTTGCCTATAAGCAAATCCATGCCTAACACTTCACAAAGCTTTTTTGCCACAGGGTTGCAGGTATTTCCCAGAATTTTACTCATTCCTATAGACTATGAAATCAAATCAATATTCTGAAAACGTTCGCAGACAGAATCAGTGATTCATAACTACCACATCCTCCCTTTCATGAAAACTCAATTAACTCAATCACAGCCAAAGCAACCAACTTGAACCAGTTGCGAAATCTGTGTGGGGATTTTTTTTTTCGTCTCACAAAATATTCTGATATTTTGTTCTGAAATAAACTGATTGGAGTTTGTATGCAAAATTGTTACTGCACATGAAGAAGGCCCAATCTCAAACGACACCTCATGGACGTCCTCATGCGAATCTACTCTTTGCCACATGCATGGAGTTAGGGCTGCAACAAACGATTATTTTGATAATCGAGTAATCTAACGATTATTAGAATGATTAATCGACTAATCATCGATTATTCCACTGATTAACCAGTAGACTTTGATATTTCAGCTTTTGTGATTAATTAAAATATTAAGTTATACATATTCTAACATAAATAAAGGTCACTTCAGCTTTAGAAAAGCATATTATGTAATTACAATTATTAAACAATTAATTGGCAACACTTTACAATAAGGTTCATTATTTAACATTAGTTAACAAGGACTAAGAATGAACAATATTTCTACAGCATTTGTTAATCTAAAAAGTTAGTTAATTTCAGCATTTACTAATGCTGTTTTTTAACAGTTTTTATTAACCAACATTAACAAAGATTAATAGTTAAATGTAATAAATGCATTGTTCATTGATGTTAATTAATACATTAACTAATGTTAATAAATGATACCTTATTGTAAAGTGTTACCAATTCATTATACAAATAGATGTATTTGGCACACAAAATGAAATGACAGACAGAGACACTCTCTCACCATATAATTAGCTACGTGAAAAAGAAACTGAATGACACATTTTGCACATTCTGCCTAACTTCTCCTTTTGTAAGTCATATAGATAAGAAACATAATAAAAGGTAAGCGATACGACGCTTTGGATAAACTATTTTATTCACAACATAATATTTTAAAATACCTTATAGGGTTATGAATAATCAAAACAGTCCTGAGCTAGATCAAGCTTTGGTCTCTGTAAACCAAACTGTCACTTTAATGAAACTATTTTTTTTCCCACTAATAAAAATATTTAATAATTAGCTAGCTCCACACTGGAGAGCTGCTTTATATCAAAAATCAAGTTGTAATTCTAACTGAAAGCGACACTGACTCTGGTGTTTCATGTTTAATACCGTAAACATGCTTGAATTAAGGCTATCTATTGCATAAAGTGCTATATAAATAAACATGATGTGACCGGACATTACTGGACTAACGTTACATTACTGAAAAGCAGAGCTCATGCAAACATCCACATCGTTATAATCAGATGCATTTTTAAATGCTGCTTTAACACTGCTGTCAGTTTTTGTTGTGTTTATTTAGTTACTGAGACGAAAGCGCGCAATATATATTAACATATTCATCCAAACGCCGCTCAAGTTCAGATGCATTTTCTCTGAAGCGCTGTGTGTCTTCTTCTCTTGAATGCATCCAGGCGGGCTGAACTACAGTCTTGCGCTACAGTGGTGAAACCGCGGTATTGCAGGCTCTAACATTAGGTCATGTGAGATCAAACGACTACTCGACAACAAAAATATTCGTTGTCGATAATGTCGACTAATCGTTGCAGCCCTACATGGAGTTATGGGTAAAATCGTGTCCTCTTCTAAATAGCGTACAGTTGTTGAGAAGTTGAAGCTTGGGCATCCTTCTGAAACTGAAAATGACTAAAAATATGACAAACTAAATGGGATCTTGTCTGAATGCTGCACCAAATGATATGGCAAAGAACTGTTGAGACATTAATTTAAAAAAATAAACTCTGAATATATGAACTTGAGCACATTTTCTTAAAATAATTCCACTGATCAGAGATATCTGGCTCGGTGTTGTCTACATGTGTACAACAGTGTGTGTGTGTGTGTGTGTGTCTGTCTGTCTGTAAGGCACGTAGACAAACAAAGTGAGCTGTCAGTTTATATCAACATTCAGCTTTAGTGCTGTTAGTCATGACCCATCAGGTATAATACGTGTCCTCGTAATGTGATCATCAGCGGATGGTCCAAAACACAGCAGGATGAATCCATCCACAGATACTGCTGTCACACATGGTTTGTCTGAGCAGATTTAGTCCTGATTTCAAACAGAAGCAGATCCATTTGATTACATGACAGGCAGCTAAACAACAAATCCAACAACTCAAACGTCACAAACAAAGCATCCACACAGATCTGGCAAGAGCATGAGGTGGAAAAATTCAGGACCACAAAAATATTTGGCTAACTGGAGTGAGCTGTGTATATAATATCACTGCTGGACTTCAAAACAGAAACCTTAAACCTGGAGATCATCATCTCACTGGGAAACAATTAACAACTGGAGTAAGACTAAACCAACAAACTCAAAACAGCTTTAGGACACCAGATGAGGAGATTTAAGGGAGAACTTGAGGTACTTTAAAGATCATGAAGAGACGACAGTCTTCTATTGTGGAAAGAAAATACTGAAGTCCAGACAGAATGTTTTGTATTATTCCCACAACAGTGTCTGTTGCCGCACTGGTGACTAGCATGTGAAGCACATACTTCATTTTGGTCACCTTTAATGATCCCATTTTCTCATAATTACAGCTTGCTGGTGTTTAAAAGGTTAAACCTAGACATCCAACCTCTTCAAAAGCACATTTACAAAACACACTGAGCTCATTCCTGCTGCAGCCTTTATGATGAAACATCTGCTAGTCAGACGTTATGAAGGCCACTGAGAGAGATTGACAGAATGTGCCAGTTCATTGCATACACATTTATCATAATGTGAACGTTAAAAATTTAACTTGTCTCATTTGGGAATTCAGATGTCAAACCCAGTCCCAAAGACAATTCATACATAGTTTGTGCGACTTAAGTGTCCAGATACCAGATACAGTAAAACTGAATTTTTTAAAAATCTTTTCTATTTAAATTTTAAAATGGAAAATATTTAAAAATTGTAATATCTATTTTAATATTTTTAAAATTTAATTTATTTCCTGTGATAGCGAAGCTCAATTTTCAGCAGTCCTCAGGATTCTTTGCTGAATAGAATATTAAAAACAGCTTTTGAAATATAAATATTTTAAAACAAATTCTAAAAGCAGACTGTCTTTACTGGCAATTTAAGGTGTCCTTTTTGAACGAAAAAAATAAATAAAAAAAAAACAAAAAAAAAAACTTGACAACACTTTTAAACGGTATAATGTTTTTTTTTCCATGATCAAAGGTTATCCATCCAATGTTCATGGAACTGAAACCAGAACTGGTCTGACAATCCATCCAGAGACTTGATTGACTCGCTAGTTCTCTGTCATTAGCTTTAGAGGAACTCGTCCCTCGTGACAAATAAAATGTGTGACAGATTTCACACACATTCACAAACTCAGCATTTATAAATTCACAAACTTCCTTTTAAGTCTTGCTAAAATCATGCTGAATAATGTGACTTACACTTCCCGGAGTCAAAGGTTTTAAAGTTAGTGTCCATGAAGCTCCTAAGTATCCACAAGACGGTGCTACGGGGTCCACAGACAATTATACAGAAAAAAATTTAAATCTTACAAAACATATTTTAGGAGTAAGAAATATGACGTGCAAGGCAAAAATAGTCAATCTACACTTTTCTTTCAAGGTTATTATAGATGAGTTTTTATAGCTACTGTTGTCCTTATCTGGCACTGTGGTCAGCTTTTATATATTAACTGAATTTATTTTTGATATTGGTTTCAGTTTTTAATAAGATTAATTGAAAAATACATTTTATACAAAAACATAACTGTATCTTAATGTAATATAATTAAATAATCTCCAAATAATATTTGAATAATCTGTAAATTGTTTGAACATAAATGTGTGTTATAATGAAAAAAATCCACCAGTGGTTTTTTTAATCCTAGTTCTGCATAGGCCGCTCCCTCGATAGTTGATTGACAAGGCCGTCTTACTTGCCCTGAGTGAGCTGTCCGCCATTGTGTCGACTCCGGTGCAGGGGAAGACTAGATGTAGCCGATTAAGTGACTGAGGTATTTTGTTGTTGGATGTAATAATGAACAAAGCAGTCATCGTTTACTCCTGACATCTGAGCCGCTGAAGACGCAGAGGATTAACGTTACTGTCGTTTTTGAAGGTAATGCCCCTTAGCTGTTATAAATTCACTGTAAACCACGGCTTCTTGGGGCTTATTGCTTTATTATATTTGTTGGTCTTTGCCATTAAAAAGTTATTAAAAAAATCCTGCCGAAGTCATTATTCTTGTTTTTCCACTTAAACTACATGTTTGGTTTCCCCCCCAGAAAGAGGCGACCTTTCCACACCCATGACAACACATTCTTCCTTACCCACTAATTCACTCAAATATGCCGTTTAATTAGCCCTCTCAGTGGTGAGGTTAGATTAATGACAATAGCACAGCACAGTAGGAGCCTGACACCACAGGACAGCACCGCCGGGCCCTGCGAGAGGAGATTTATGCATCACAGCACACCTCCACAGGGGAGTGCAGGTCAAACTATTGAGTTTCTGTACAGTGAATATCAAAGAATGACAAATTCCTTCAGAAATGAATATATCCACTGGGTCTCTTGGATGCACATCAATTAAACACAAAGGGAACCCATGGGAAAGAAGGGGGCATTTGACTCAACAGGGGGATCTGAGGAGCATCTGTCAGCAGAACAGTGAGGGCTTGGATCTACTCTGCCCTAGATTTACTGCAGCACAGCAACAGAAATTTATAGAGGTGTGTATCAAATAAAATATCTCAAGAGATGTGGCAAAATTAAATGGTGTTCAGTATGAACAGGCTGATTAAAGTCAAAATAACAGTGTTTTAGGTCTGAACTTAAATGAGCACTAAATGAGTTTAAAGGAACAGTACTCACTGAAAATGTACTCACTCCCAGACCATTCAAGATGTTTAAGAGTTCATTTCTTCATTGAAGAAAATTTAGCATTACATCACTTGCTCACCAGTGGATCCTCTGCAGTGAATGGGTGCCATCAGAAAGAGAGTCCAAACAGTTGATAAAAACATCACAATACAACAAAAGTCTGTAATAAACAAACCTCATCATTACGACTAATTTAAAGCCCTCTATCCACAATATTTCTTTCTCCAGTAAAAAATCTTAAACAAGAGAGAAATATGCACAGATTCCAAACAAATATGTCAGTGGATTTTGATGTGAGAGGACAGAGGATGGACTTTTAGAGTGGAGGAAGCATTATTATAGATTATCGGCTTTAAAGTTAAAATGCCCTGACGGATTTGTTTCTTACAAACATGCAACTTTTCGCGTCACAAGATGTTGATTGATGGACTGGAGTCGTGTGGATTACTTGTGGATTATTGTGATGTTTTTATCAGCTGTTTGGACTCTCATTCTCATGGCACCCATTCACTGCAGAGGATCCACTGGTGAGCAAGTGATGTAATGCTAAATTTCAGGTAAACTTTAGCTAAACAAATTTTCATTTTTGGGGGAACTTTAACTGTGGAGGAGAGAGCTTAAAAAAATTATTTTGAAGGGTAAACTCTTTAAACCTAATGATACCAAAAAAGTATTAGATCCATCTGACAAAAGAGACACTTACAAAAGCCACTATGATGTGACAAAAAAGGCACCATAAAGGACATCGTCAGCCAAATTTGAAAAGACATGCAGTCAAGATCATGTGACCTGCTTTCTATGTACTTTTTTTAAGGTCAACCACACATGAAATTAAAAGTCACAAAAAAGGGCACATTGGAGCAAAATTCCAATATATAGTTAAATCAGTTCAAATACAGTTAAATAACCCTCTTCCTAAATGCTGTTTTAACATTACGGTAGGCCAACGTGAGGGTTATTCTCAAAAAATGTTGAGTTTGTCATACAAAATGCAAAAGTTATAAACGCAGTGCAATTTTTGGTTATAAAAGCTGATGGCAAGTATTTACCATCATGACTTAATCATTATCAATTGATGTGATGAAAAACTACCTGTGATCATTTCTCATAAAAGATGAATTTTCAGTGATAGTAGTAGCAAATAATTGTATAAAAATGTGTACAAAAATGGCCAAACCTTTGTTATTCCTTCGTAAAATACTAGGCTATGATGTCTTTTAAGTGGTCTCTTTAATATCTGAAACTAGACAAGGGACATGTTTGGCACTCTATACTGACAATGACCCATAGGCAAGAGGAGGCAGGAATGACTGTGAGAACATTCTTGTACACTTTACTTCTAAGGGGTGTCACAAATGACATGTGTGCTCTGTGCATGTTTGTGAGGTGCTATAGTACATGTGTCAAGTATGTGCATAAAGTAGTCTTTGTCTCAGCCTTGATTTGGCAGTTATTAAGAGCCATGACTCATCTAATTATGCAAACTTAGAAAAAGGAAAATTACACAAATCCCCTGTTAAATCTGACAAATTGCCTTATGGGATATGAAAATCTGAAAGGGTGAGGTTTCTCGGATGAGAAACCAGTAACATAAGAGAAAGGATTCAAAGGTGTGATGTTCTCACAATTTGCATTAGCACAACCCAATAGAATCTGAATTATGCAAGTACTATAATGATGATTTATTGAAAGGATCAACCTCAATCAGAGGCCAATAGGTGCAATTCATAGGCTGTTATTAAATGAAACTTTAGAAACTACAACTACAGAAAATCTTAAAAGGAAAAGCTAACAAAAAATGAAAAATCTGTCATTATTTACTCACCTTCACGATGTTCCAACCCAGTGTAACTTTTTCTTCTGTAGGAAAACAAAATATATTTTGAGAAATGTCCATACAAGTTACTAAAACTGTTTAGTTACCAACATTTTTCAAAATATCTTCTTTTATATTCCACAGAAGTAAATAAGCCATTCAGGTTTGGAATAACATAAGGGTAAATAAAATGAAGGTGAATTAAATACAACAGAGATGACAAAAAAAAGAAAGAAGCAATTATCGTGCAAAAGTCACTTTGGTGAAGTTTTGAATCCTATTTTAAATCTCAGGGCTGGGCTATTTTCAAATAGGGCTTATTCAACCACAATTTAAAGTTTAATATCAGCATAATATTTTTTAATGAGTTTTGTGTTGAACTGCAATGTGAATTCACTGCTGCCAAACTAGAAAAAAAAAGTAAAAAATCAACTACAAAAAAAAAGAAAAGATTCTTATTTAAATCAACAGCCTGTGCACGTTCATTCTGTAAAGGATAAGAAAAGCCTTGTAAATGTTTCCTTAAGAAAAACAGAAAGAAACAGAAAAAGAGAACAGAGAATCAAAAGTGATGAATTTTTTTTTTTTTGCTTCCCATTTTGTGAGTGATCAGATGACTGAGAAAAAGAAAGAATAAAAAAAGAGGAAGAAAACTTCAATACCCTCTTGTTTTCCAGTGGTGTGTTAGATAAGGTTTTGTGACTGTCAGCCTGCTGGTTTGTTAACACGCTCTCTCAGCTTCACCATTTAATCACATGGTCCTCACTTTACTTAGTTAAGCTCTGAGAAATCAATACAGTTAATTGGTAATTTCTTAAACAATCCACTTCTAGGCATGACTGGATTGTGAAGAGCAACTTGTGCTGACAAATGCACAAGTTCAAAAAAATACAGCCCTTTAGGCACAAAAGCTAATTAAAACACATTATTAATGTATTATAGATGAGAAACACAACTATTAGGATCCACTGCCTTTAACTTCTCTGTACAATATTTAGGAAAGTCCAAACCCAGCACAACAGATTTGTTTAAGCAAAGAATTCCACTCAAAAGAGTCTTCTACTGCTTGACAGCCTGTGCTAAAATACAGCTGCCACAATCCAGTTGCTCTGAGCTACATCTGTTTATCTAAACGGTTTATGCAATCCTGGATGTCTTTCAGTTTCTATAATATTAAAGGCTCAAATGACTCAAAAAGAGAAGAACCAATTCTGTTCTCAGACACATTCGTTATCTTTAGCAAATGGGATCAAACTGACCATTTATCAATAAATACACTGGTGAAATACTGCCATTATTGGCATCTAGGTGGAGATGTTACTGACCAGACAAATCTTAAAAGTCATAGTTTATATGACACCACATGAATGAACATTTCAGGCATCATTTACACAAATACCCAAAGCGGCACTTACTTGAATGACTCATAAGCAAATATCAGAAAGAAAACGAAATGAATCAAAAATCCGGTGAGCACTGGTTGACTATAGATGCCTTTTATTCTATCTATGCATAACTGGAATGTTGGAGAGGGCATGTTTGCCATTCATACTGCAGCATTCCCTTAATGTTTGATCCAACGATTTCCATGACACTTCCAGTCATTCATGATCGCTGGGTAAATTCATTTCATAGAGATTGCTGAGGAAAATTTTAATTTGTATGTCAGGTGGCAAGTTTTTATATTAACTACTGAACAATTTCGCATATTAATGTAAAAATGTTTACAACAATGTACTAATCAAATGAGAGCCTCAACAGACTGGGCCAAGTTATCAAGATGACTTGTAGAAAATTCTGCTCTAGGATCAACATCTTGCTGAATACATTTTTCAGAGCTGAACTATATTATAAACATATAGACTACTGCTCAATAACTACTGCTTTTATTTGCAAGAACATGACAACTTGATCAAAAGTGACAGTAAAGACATTTATAATGTTAGCAAAGATTCATTTTTCAAATAAATGATTTTCTATTCTTTCCACACACACACATTAAGCAGCACAGCTGTTCTCAACACTGAAAATAATAGTTAATAATAATAATAATAGTTTCTTAAGCTGCAAAACAGCATATTAGAATGATTTCTGAAGAATCATGTGACACTGAAGACTGGAATTAACCTAGAAACTTTTACTAGCCACATCACCTACTACCCATTTCCTTAAACACCATTTACAGTTGCGAAATCACTAACGAAAACCATGCACCAATTACCAAAAACACGCATGATTTTAATGCGGCACAAACAATAAATGTCCAGGTTGCATCACGTGAGTCACAGATGACGACGTCAGTTATTGACCCGGTATGAACCTGCTCATTTCTTCCTCATATGCCACCTCCTCTTCTAATCACATTAATAACCTTGACATACCTCTCAAAGATAATCAAAATGAGTATAACTAAGATATGAATGTGTAATATTTAAACTATCATACCGGATTTATAAAAGAAAATAATTGTCTCACTGCCTTTGATGGAGACACCATATACCTGATACTGTGTTGCGTTTAGTTTAATTAAACGTGACATTTTAACAATCTGGTTTTTATTATTCCTTAATGAAGTGATGAAAAGCATCAAGCATGCGCGCAGCCTGCAAAAGAGAAAGCGTTTAACTCGCTGTCACTGTAAGACGAGAAAATACATCTCAAACCAGACAGATTGAAAGCACGTGGTCTTTAAAAGATCTCCATGGCCCAACAGACAGAGAGATCAATAGTGCTGAACGCCATCCATATTTCAATATCATGTTTTATATACACATAAACCAAACACGAAAACTGTAAATGATCATAAAAAAGAATGGTCTTCATTGTAATAGAAGCAGCTCAGTTACAAGCCAGCATCGCATCTCCGGAACAGGAATCCTGAGGTGATGGGATGCGACTAGGACATTTTTCATCATTATTATAATAATTACGCCTATTGGATATTAATAAAATGTATATTCACAATTACAATACACCTGTGTGACAAACACATTGAGTCGTTATTTCTCACCTTTCCGGGAAGAAAAAAATCGCTGTCCTCTTGTGTAATTTCCTCTTGTGTTCTGTCGTGGTAACGTTACCTTGTAGCAGCACTGAGTGTCCTACTTCACCCCTACTCAGGGTAAATACAGAAACAGCGGCTTTCTCTGACAGGACACAGTCTTATATGATGAGTGGAGCGATTTTTCCCTGTTACATACCAACACACGGACATACACACAACACACGGGGCACTGTGGTATTTCAACGCATGCTCAAAACAAACCCTGAAGTCGAAACGCTCGTAAACCCCGCCTTCTGGTGACGCTTGTCCAATAGAATTGTTCACAGGAGATGACGCAACAAGCCAGTCATCTCTTTTACCGGTGTCGTGTCTGTAAGCTCGCTCAGTGCAGCCTCTTCACACGCCCCCTATGTCCTCACAGGACTCCCATTTCCTCCGATGTGCTGTTATAACAGTAAAAATAGTCTGTTTTTAATCTTTTTTGAAAGTATTGAACAGACATATTTTACAACAAACAATATACAGTTATACAAATAACAACCAAAATGTTAGATGTTGAGGAATGAGACGGCAAATATATGTAAATATATTTAAATAAAAAAAACCCACACCTTTAAAATAATTTAAAAATAAATAATATTTTAAATAAAAAGCTTTTTAGGCGCCCCAGTGTCACTGAAGGCCATTCGTTGTGTTTCTCGGCGCCCCCTTCCGGTCTTCAGACTGTACTGCATCGTTACTTAATTGACCTACATTCAGTAACCGCTGCATAATGACACGAAACCAATGATCTGAGCGGCACTAACCACCTTACTAAACACCGAGAACTTTAAGCTGTAAAAAGCAGGTTTTAATTTAGGCATGTGATATTTTAGTACAGTTTTTGACTAGTGCATTACCAAACTGGGTTAAACTATTAAGTACAAGTACATTTTCAACAGGATGGAATAAAAAATAACAGCCTTTAGCCTTGTTTTTAAATGTCATATTACCAAACGTCATTAAAAAGCAAATTATACATACAGGGAGGTCGCTGAGTGACCATTGATTTTCCATTGAAGACACAGAAGCAGTGCTTGATGTGGAAATGTTAGGGGTTTTGCTAAGCTTTCAGTGAAGGGTTTAAGAGTGAGCAGAGCACCACTGACTAGAAGACAGATCACTGAACACAGGCTTACAGAAGCAGCACTGAATAAAGAAACTTGCAGGTTTTATTATATTGTTTAACTTTATTATTGGTGGTAACAGAGCAGAGCTGAAATTAAAATATTTGAGGAACTGTCTATGCAATTGCTTTTACATCTTAAACATGGACATTCTCGAAATATGCACACAAAGGGAGTATGTGTTCTCTAAAAATATGTCCAGTACCTTATGACTCTGTACTTCCCCCTACTGGTGTGAATAGTTTACAAATAAAAAAATCCTTTTGCAAAGTCAACTTCTTGTGTATATAGCATTTTCCTAACAAGCAGGGAATGAGAACAAGGAATGAGTTTGAATGATCTTTTCTCAGGTTTAATGACTGGAATACTTGAATAATTGGAGTAGGATTTAACAATAATGGCTGTGTGTCGACTGGTAAGCATAAAATAAGTGTTTATCAGAAGAAAGGGTGGGTTTACCCATGTTTAGTAGGCCTACACAATTTTTAATGCAAGCTGTGTGGTCATTGCTTATATGTTTGACAGTTTTTTTTTAAACCACCCGGGCCTGTACATGGTATAAATACATTTGTAGTAAATAAGTCATTAGTTAAAATTGATTTAATTGAGTTATTTCAGTTTATGTAACAGTTATTTCTGTTCCTCAAATCTGATTGGAAGAGAGGAGTGCAATATTCTAGTGATAACAGAACTCCAGTGGTGTAATGTCACAAATTAATAATACTTTGTTATTTTTACTGTTTTTCTGCAGATATCAGCATGAGAACACATTTAATAATTATTTTATACAAGTTCTGAGTATGGGTCACCATACTTGGCCATATGTCACTTCACTCACTTCCTTCAGTAAAGCAATAAGTGACATTTTAGATTCATTGCTTGTTTTTGCTCAATTTTGGCATCAAAAATAGTTCCAAACAAAGATCACAGCACTGTTTTGCGTCTCTGAGCAATGGACAGTGTTTATTTATTGAACGAATCAGCTTTTAGAACGAATCTGTTGAATAAATGATTCAGTGATTCACTCATTAACACAGTCAAATGCTTTGTTCCTGAATGAATCAGTGGTTTGAATGAATCGGTTGAATCTCAATGACTCACTCATTAGCAGTCACTTGCTGCCACCTACTGGCGGTTTTAATTTCACATTTCAACAATTTCTTTCATGTTTTAAATCATTTCAAATATCAGTACGCTTTATGTTAAAAACAAAACATTAGGCCTATTTATACATCTGTAACTGCAGTTTAAGTGCATCCATGTCCCCTCTGAAATACATTAAACTGTGTAAATACATCTAAATGCTCTTTCAGATGCAGATTCCAGAAGTGTTTTCATATGTTGAATGAAAGACACTAAGAACCAGGTGAAGTGCTTCTTATTCTTACTCAAAAATACAAAATGGAAGAAAGAGTTAAAACTGAACACAATCTTGCTACTCAAGCTGTGTATGAAAATTTTTACATATATTTGCTTTTTTTCCATTTTGCATTTACTTGTACTTTTACTTTCAATACTTAAGTATGTTTAAGTAAAAAAAAAATACTGTTCATACTTAAGTACAATAAATATCTCAAAGTCATTTTCTGGTAAGATATCTGTACTTTTACTTAAGTATGGCTTGCAGGTACTTTATATACCACTGCAGAACTCCAATCGTTGCACCGTTTGTATCACTCTGCTTGTGGTATTTATATAATTTTATAAATTATATAGGCTACTGTTTTTGTGTCATGGAATGTAGTTTTAAGAGTTTTTTTAGGATGAGAACTTACTGTTTAGGCTTCAAATATGCAATTTGTTCATAAAGATAGCCTCTATATGAAAATTTGCTTTGACTTTTTCAGAGATGTGACTTCCAGGGCATCAGCAGCTGTTTTAGCACACATGAACCCACCTAGAGCAGTCTTACCTCAGCCAGATCTTCACACGAGTAACAGTGCAATATGGCTGTATATTATGTTTGGGATTCAGCCATAGGCTCGAGGCTGCAGGCCTTAAAAAATCTCTTAAAACTACACTCCATATTTGCTCATTTAAACAATCGTTGTCTGTATATTTACTGTACATTTTATATGAAATACACAGTATTTCTACATTGTCTAAATTTCTACCTTAAAACATAGATGATTTTCTCAATTAAATATCCCCCCAAATCGCACCCTGTTTATAATCATATTCACACGACACAGGACAACACAACATACGTTTATTGTGTCTTCCATAATTTAATATATGCACTTAAGCTATAAATGGCATGAATCAATAAATGCATTTCTGGTCAGATATGCACACAGGAAGTGATGTCACTCCTGGATATAGGAGCAGGAAAGAGGCAGCCCTGAACAGATGGGAGAAATAATCCCAGTTAGCTGTAGTGCTTTCATAACACATGAACAAGTACTAGACAGTGTTGACTTTTCTTCATCCTGCTTAATTAAGAACTCATGTCCTGAATCAGTAGCTAATCTATGGTGTTAATTGATGGATGTAGGTTAGTGGGTCTATAGGCCTCACTCAGATTTTACATGGTTTAATACTTTGTTCTTTTACCTGACATCTCACGGTATCACATAGAAGATGCGATAAGATAGAAATCAGAGATAGAAGATATTATGGGAAAGGTGAACATGAACCACAACCAATAGAAATTATACATGAGAGTAAGGTGAAAAGTACAGAGATTAGAAAAGATTATATTCCCTATCAGACACCCAAAGCAAACAAAATGGAGACGTGTTTCCAGCATGAATCAGATCACACACAGACTTCCATAAACATAGCAAATAGGGATAAACATTTCTGTAAGGACATGATCTTCTATGTAAACAGATTCACAGTCATACCCACAGATATTTGGTTTCAGATCACTGTGTTAAAGTGCAATTCTTTTTCACTTTTCCTGTTTGCTTGGGTGCAGTTTGTATTATTTAATATATGGGATTTGGTCTTGTAATAACTGGCACCTTTCTGATCTCTATACACACACACACACACACGCACGCGCGCACGCACACGCACGCACACGCGCACACACCCACACGCGCAGTCGCACACACGCACACACAGTAGTTCCTTTAAGACTCGCCTGTTTCAAGGAAAGCACTTACTGTCGATCAATGGCTCTCAAAAGCTAAATATTCTAAAATCTTGTTGTTGTTTTTTTAAAATACAATTTTAGATTCTTTTAAAATATTAAATATTCATTTAATATTATAATTTCAGTAATATCAGTAATACTAACAACTTGTTATGTTAAGTACTTTTAACGAGTGTTACTTTACTATAACTAATATACAATTTTAGTTTTTGATCATATTTAAAATTGTATTTTATTTTTATATTTTTTGGTTTCATTCTAATATGAAAGTTTTACTTTTTTTTAAATTACTGTGCTCCAGTCTTCTGGTTGACAACCACTGTAGAGAACCACTGTAAAGTAATGCATTACTTTACACTTAGCTACTTAAAAACGTATTCTGATTACATTACTTGTAATGCATCACCCCCAACACTGACTAAAAGCATCAGAAACATTAACAGAAACACACTGGTTTTGATCAAAAGTAGTGCATCTTTTATTCATTGGATCTACATTAAACTGTATCTGCTGCTCCAACCAAATAAACAAAGAATAAATAAGAGCTTTTAGGTAATTTAGGTGTTGCTACTGAAAGTGAACTGAAAACAGACTTTTAAGTAACTTTGAATCTTTAACTTCACCTTTATCAAAGTATTTGTTCCTTTATAGATGAGCAATTGTTTCCCACCATCCCTAAATAAAAGGGGATTATTACGTAAGAGCAAAAGCTCTCCATATTCCTGATAATACAACTGTCTTATAACAAGGAGATTCCCAAGGTTGCCCATTGTGTACTGTACTTAATGAAATAATATGTCACCTTACAAACCATGTGGGAAAAAGAAAAAAATAAAGATAAACAAGCCTCTCGTACAGTATATATCTCAGTCTGTTTCAAATATATATATATATATATATATATATGTGTGTGTGTATATAGCAAAATCCAACTGATTTCTTTTTTTTTAAATGAGCATAATAAAACTTGTAAACCACAATTTTAATAACCAGGACTTGTCTGTTCATGCCCGAACCCTGCATTCCATTAGACGCTGCCTGACAAATAAATACATTCTTGAAAATAAAACACATACTACTATACTTCTAAAATACCTACACTGTAAATATAACTTTTAATATACCTCATTGCTGTGCAAGAATCAAATGTGACCAAAAAAATCATCCTGGCCCCACTGATATGTGCAATACAGGTTTGAGCAGAACTTATAAACACTGGTACACTATGTAACTTCACGCATACAGTTGCTTTAGTTTGCTTACAGCCTTCTGTGGGACCTACTGGCTTACAAGGAAGAAAATGTACAACTTTGTCAGTCTCCATGCAAGAAAATCACAAATATCTTACATATTTGGACAGGCATGCTTGAGGTCAGTTTTCATCACATTAATTTTGTTCTTTTGGTGAGTATTACGTGTAGTCTCTGGTGTGCTTCAAATCATCATTGGTGCTAGATGCTCCTTTGGGTCCCTTGAAATCCATAGTTACTGTACTCTCCTTCAAACTATGGTATCTGGAAGGTTGAGATTGAGTCTTGGAATGTCCCTCATTCGTAAGGCAGAAGAAAGCAGTCCAGAGCATTGATGGTTATTATATGGACATCAGAGAGCCCGTTGGAATCCATCAATCAGTGATACAAAACATGGCTTTGCTACTTCATTTGTTCATCCGGATCAGAAAGGTCCACCACATGGTTGCCAGTATTTAGCAACTGGAAGGATCCCGGCCGTCCAGGCTTTTCTTTTTGAAAGTAGTCCTGCTGTGGAGTACAAACTGTGATGCCATACTGTTGACTA
Source organism: Barbus barbus (assembly GCF_936440315.1). Lineage (NCBI taxonomy): Eukaryota > Metazoa > Chordata > Actinopteri > Cypriniformes > Cyprinidae > Barbus > Barbus barbus. The sequence continues at coordinate 11,626,198 of NC_136757.1, read as the reverse complement.
TGTGTTGGTCTATACTATTCTACGGAGTGCAGCAGGCATGGGAGTAGTGCTACAGGACAAGACAGAGAGTGACTGCTGTGCTAGTTTGGTATATAGACATGTGGAGAGAACTGGATTGGGACACTGAGGGCTGTTTTAGCTTTAGATCGCTCCACTCCCATCCTATCTTATATCACATTTTCAAAGAGCTGCATGGAGTTCATGATGTTTTCGTCCTGGAAAGTAGAAGAATAATAAATTATGACCATTTGAAATGGTCGGCATCAACCTAAAAAAGACGCTTTGTGGTTGCACTTTATTTAACAGTACGTGTACTTACAGTGTACTTATAGTGTACCTCCCTGAGAAAGTACTGGTAATATAAGGTAAGTACATGGCGTAGGGTTAGGTTTAGGGGTAGGTTCAGGGTTACCTAGTTATTGTAATTACTATAAAAAGTACATAGTATGTACATGCTTCTAGTTATCAAATCTCATTCGCATAGTTATCAAATCTCATTCGCAGTCATGTTCAGTTCAAATATGGTATGACGTCAATGATGTCAAACAAAGTTTTATTACAAACCCATAAATTTTCACATCAAACTGAATGCGTTTGTGTCTTTTGATGTTTTACATACACATTTTTGCACTGAATGTGATTTAAATAATAATGATTTAAAGAACATCAACAGAATTGCAATAATTTACGTAAAAAATGGTTTTATGAACTATTTATGTAATTTTCACTTTTGAAATTATTGTGATAATTCATGGCTTTACACAAACTGTTTACATATATTTTTGCATTGAAAAGAGTGTGATTTTATATATTTATACAATTTACAAAAACATTTTATTAAATAAAATTTAGATATAGAAGATAGAATAGATTACAAGTACAAGTAATTTGTACATTACAAGTAATCTATGTAAATTTAATTTGACGTAAATTGGACTGAAAGTGATCATTTACATAAGCATAGTATTTATTTAATTTAGACATTGAATTGAATGTGATAATTCTCAAGAAAATGGTTTCACAAATGATTTATGTACATTTTCGCATTAAACTGAATGTAATTATTTACAGAACTGTGATTTTAAGAACAGTTCACGTAAATTTTCACATTGTAAGATATACTTTATGTAACAATTGTTATACAATCTATTAACATATATTTTTTATTGAATTAAATTAGGGCTGTCAAAGTTAATAACACGTTAACGCAAAGTCATTTTAACGGCACTAATTTTATTAACACGCAATTAACGTAGCGTGCATTTTTTGTTTGACCCGTGGCCTAGCCCGTAGTTGGAGAAATGGAGATGCACAGTGTTGCCAATTTAGCGACTTTGCAGACGTGCCCCCTCAGATTTCTGAGCCAAGTGGATTTTGAATGCAGCTTCCAAAAGGCAAAATTAGCAGATTAACATTTTCTATATTTAATACAATCACACAGGCGTGATTAGATCGTTCAGTGCGTCATATCATCAGCTGCTAAATTAAAATCTGTATTCCCTGGCTGGCGCTGAGCCAGATACATACATGTTTGTAAAGCGCTGCGCTTTATAACCAATCACACACGATGCCGTTGAGCTTATGAATGCAATGACCAATCAAAGGCGTTCAGATGAGTCATCGCTAAAATGCCGGTGTTTTCTTCACTCGCTCGCAGACTGAATACCTCCTTCTGGCGAATTATCTCGTCAGAAAAAACAAAGTGCAAATGTGTGCACGAATCTGTAGGTAAGATACTCATTTCACAGTGTAAACAGCTTCAGTGATTTTAATAGGAGTTTTTGAGAGTGCTTGAACTCAGACTGTCAGTGAAAATATTCTTTGCTCTCTTTCTGTACAATAAAAGTGTTATGAGTAGTAGCCTAACTTACCATGTTTTTATTCACATTAAATATAAAGTCAGTCGTATTAAAAACATGTTATGGCATGACATCCATAAACAGACAGGTTTGTATCAATATTAGGTTACTTTGACTATCGCCCACCATAGATCAACTAACATAATCCATAAAGGTGAGAATTAAGGTATTTCATGATATAGTTAATGCGTTTCGGAATGTTTCGAATAAAAAGGAAAAAAATTAAATAAAACAAGTGTTGTGGCTGCTGTGTGTCACATGACGGACCCCCCCCCCCCCAACTCGTGCCCCCTCAAAAATAATGAGTGCATGACACCCCTGAGCACAGCTATTGTCATTCTCTTATGTGTATTTGATTTTATCAGACGACGGCTCGATTATCAGGATTTTTGTGCAGATTAACATCTTGGAAGTGAGAGGTTATAGTCTTAATGGGTCACGTTTCAATCACTATTTCATATTCATTCCGTTGTCTGACAACCGAAACAGTAAAATATATCAATGAAAACAGTTTTATTGAGAATTTAGCTGCATCAAAATACATTATGTGGGCACAGAGAGGCAAACAAATGTAATAATAAATAATATATGTACATTTTCAGAGGAAGAGCTGGCCTGTCATGCAAAAATGTAAACAGGTTTGTGTCAGTAAATTGCTCAGTGCAAAGAAAGAAGTTATGGGAACCTGGTATTTCTTTTTCATGTGTCTAATAGACATGAACAAGTTCTTTGAAAATCATCTATGTCCTTTGAAACATGTCTAGTCTTCATGCTCTATGTTGACTATGGTTTTAATAATAATAAACATATATTGCATAACGCATCCATATTTGTCCATGCCGATGTTGATTAGAGTATTAAAAACTTGAAAAGTATTCATTTAAGCTACATTTAGAACAAATAAAAGTGTGCGATTAAGTTGCGAGTTAACTCATGACAATCATGCGATTAATCGCGATTAAATATTTTAATCAATTGACAGCCCTAAATTAAACGCAACAATTTACTTAAAAATAGTTATATAATATTACTAAAACTTTGCAATAAACTGAATGGGATCATGTTTTACAAGTAATTCACGTAAATCTTCCCTTTAAAAGTGATCATTAACACAACATTGTTTTTATTAACTATTTATGCAATTTTCACATTGAATTGAATATGATCATTTAAAGACTGTTTTTACAAACAATTCATACATTTTTACATTAAATTGAAAACAATACTTTATGTATAAATGATTTTTAAACCATTTACACCAAAAGTTGTGAGTATATACTAATTTCAACTTACTTTCTGACAGGTCTCAATAAACTCCTCAATAGTGACCACACCATCTCGATTTCTGTCCATTTTCTATAAGAAAATGTAGTAAGTGTAGAAGATCTTAATACTCTGATAAGATTGTTTTTGTGTCTTCATATAAATGTGCTTGCTACTGATACCTGGAAGAACTTTTCCACATGTTCAGATGGAGCTTCATCTCGCACACTGGGGTAGGTGTACCTGCCCATCATGTCGTAGATTGACTTCATGATTAACAGCATCTCCTACAAACACAAACTTATTATTATTTAAGTCTGCTTTACAAAAGTGTCAGTGAAGGAGCCGCTGGAGCATTAGAACAAAGGTTTAACAAGAACCTCTTTAGTGATGTATCCATCCTTGTTGATGTCGTAAAGGTTGAAAGCCCAATTGAGCTTTTCAGTGACAGATCCTCTCAATAACACAGACAGTCCAATCACAAAGTCCTGTCATAGAGAGCAGAGAGTGACAATGAAAAAAAAATGAGGGTGATATAAAAGAAAAAAGAAAAAAAAAAGCTGTGATTAAGGATATCCTCACCTCAAAACGAATTGAGCCATTTCTATCAAGATCAAACGCATTAAACAAGAAGTGGGCATATGTAGTGGCATCTGAGGAAGTAACAAATAGACCAGTAAGAAAACAGACTAATTAGTCCAATTAGTTCCAAATCACAATTCATACAAAACCAATAAACACATTTACTGATTTAGTGAAAAATATATGTATTTACCCCCTTGGGGAAAGAACTGAGAGTAGATGGTCTTGAATGTTTCCTCATCAACCAAACCACTTGGGCACTCCTTAAATGGAAAGAGAGGCACATCTAATTAAACATTTAATTAAACTGATAATGGACTAATTCTCACTGTGCCACATCGGCAGCTCGTGAAGGCTTTAAATAAGTGCAATGTGCTAATTTTCTGTCCTATATAGTACACATCTGCTGATACAAACAGAAAGAACATTTTCAACCCCAAAGCTCTTCATTAAAGATGAACTGTGTCATTTTTTTATGAATAATTAAAATACTACTACTGTTTGCAATTGGGTTGAGTTTTCACCTGGTGGACAATAAAAAGACTTACGTTAAGTGAGTCATATCTAGGGACCAGAATATCATATAGACTTGGGCTCTTTTGTATGGTGCCTGGGAGAGGACGTCTTCGGTTCACTTAGTTTTGTCGTGGCCACCAGATATTAATTAGTGGGAACGCCATATTAGTTCGTGGGAACGTGATATTATGTTGTGGCCATGAGATCGTTTTGTTGAGGTAACGACATCCTTATGTCGTGGCCTAGAGATGTTATTTTGAGGGAACAACATCCATTTCTCGTGGCTACGACTTCGTATGTTGAGGGAACGACATATTTTTCTTGTGGCCATGAGTTTAATGTGTAAACAAACCTACACTGTAAAAAATGACCATGATTTTAACGGTAAAAAACTGAAAATGCTACAGTAAAAACCTGTTAAATGGTTAACGGTAAGTTCCTATAAAATTTACAGGGAAAAACCGCAAACTGACATTCCCAGAATTCCCTGCGTTGCATTTCAAATTCTGTTTGAATTTGATGTTTGTCTTTGAAATAACGTTTCTTCTTAGTTTTTTCTTATCAGTTATGTTTATTAGGGTTGTATGTTACAGCGCCACAGCATAAATGGCTGCCCACTGCTCCGGGTGTCACGCTGCTCTGGGAGCAAGGAGCGAGGAGACACGGAGAATCTTGAATGAACAATGTCTATTTAAATCAACTCACAGAACGTGGAAATCGTGGAATAGACAAACAATACAGGACATGGGAGACAGGGAGACACAGGGCTTAAGAACACTGGGAAATCAACGAGGAAGAACAGAAACAGGTGAGTAGTAATTAAACACAGGACTGGGGACTAATGAACTAATAACTACAGAGAACGAGAACAGGAACAGGAAGACCAAATATGGGCACGAAAGGAGGGGAAACACGAGACACAGTCTGAAATTATGCCCACCTCCAGAAGGCGCGTCCACGCGCCATACACCATCCAATGGGGAGGGGGTGTGGGCGCTCTGGAGGCCTCCAGGGATCAGGGGGCAGGGCTACCGGCCTCCAGAGCGGCGCCAGTTCCGGGAGCCATGGCGGGACAGGAGACTTGGGAGGCCATGGCCTTATTTTTTTGGGCAGCCAAGGCGGGTTAAGGGGTTCTGTGGCCTTGGCCCTTGGCCTGGCCACACAGGCCGTGACCCTATAGCCCCTCCCCAAAAAAGCCATTGACGAGGAGTGGGCACTAGGGGCTGCTCTGATGGCGAGGTCACTTGGGGGCGCTCTGGAGGCGCAGACACTAGAGGGCGCTCTGGAGGAACGGGCTCTGTGGGGCGCTCTGGAGGAGCGGGCACTTGAGGGCGCTCTGGAGGAGCGGGCACTTGGGGGCGCTCGGACAGCGCAGACTCTTGGGGGCGCTCGGACAGCGCAGACTCTTGGGGGCGCTCGGACAGCACGGACTCTTGGGGGCGCTCGGACAGCACGGACTCTTGGGGGCACTCGGACAGCGCGGACACTCGGGGGCGCTCGGACAGCGCAGACTCTTGGGGGCGCTCGGGCGGACTCTTGGGGGCGCTCGGACAGCGCAGACTCTTGGGGGCGCTCGGACAGCACGGACTCTTGGGGGACGCTCAGACAGCGCGGACACTCGGGGGCGCTCGGACAGCGCGGGCACTCAGGGATGCTCTTGAAGCGCAGACTCTTGGGGGTGCTCTTGAAGCGTGGACACTCGGGAGTGCTCTTGAAGCACGGACACTCGGGCGCACTCGGACAGGTGAGTAGTACTTAAACACAGGGCTGGGGACTAATGAACTAATAACTACAGAGAACAAGGACAGGAACAGGAAGACCAAATATGGGCACGAGAGGAGGGGAAACACGAGACACCGTCTGACACCGGGTGTGTGTTCACGGTGTGTGTGTGTGTTCACTGCTGTGTGTGTGCACTTTGGATGGGATAAGTGACTGACTTATAATGGGCCATGTTTGGATCTTCCAACCGTACAATAATCCAAACACAAACCTCAAAAACAACACAAAAATGGGTCACTGTGCATAAAACCAAGCTTCTGCTATGGCCATTCCAGTCCTCTGACCTGAACCCTGAAGAAAATGAGTGAGGTGAACTGAAGAGAAGAAGCATCAACATGGAGCTGGGAATCTAAAGGATCTGGAGAGATTCTGGATGAAGGAATTGTCTCTGATCTCTTGTCAGGTGTTCTCTTACCTCATCAGGCATTTTAGGAGAAAATTTAGAGCTGTTAAACTGGCAAATGTAGGTTTCAAAAAGTATTGAATAAAAGGGTGCCGTTAATTGTGTCCAATGTGTATTAGAGGAAAATATTTATTTCATAATGACATTTCCATGACATATCACATTCCCACGAGCAGTGGCGCCTGCAGGTGTATGGCTGTATGCACTGTGTGTACCATGAGCGCTCAGACTGACCTGAGATTTGCCCCGCAAACATTTCAGCAGGAAATTATAGGCCTGCGTGTCCCGTATTTCTGTCGACTGAACCTGAACATACCATTAATTATGAATTTATCAGTCTTTTGCGTATAAACATTACGCCAAATAAAAACAGAAAATCGTGCTATACGCACTTTCATGAGATCGGGTTAGACTACAACAATTAATTTGTAGTCTATTTTACAAATGGGAATACAACGAATTCATGACAATGTTTTACATTCAAGCTACCCATAAAATGTTTGTGTAACGTTCTTTAAAATCATCTGGAATGCAATAAAGTAATTTTTAAAGCATTTGCTGCATGGATTAAAAAAAAATGGGCCAATAAATAATACACATATCAGACAAAATTGTGTTGCAGCAAATCCTTTAAATTTGAAGTTATTCAGAGATCAGAGCAACATAAAATCAGAAAAAATATAATCGGGCCTGTTTTAGGCTTTTCCTTATTTTTATATTTTAGATGGTGATGAAAAAATGACTCGCCATCTCCTCATTGGACGTGCCTTTACATAATGAAAGAGTTTTTGTTTTCGATTTGAATAATTTTGTTTTAAAGTAGTAATTTAAAGCTTTCTATAGATATATTTATCATATCTGTGACTCAATTTGTTAAGTTTCGGTTCATTATTGTAAAGCGCTCCTGTTCAAGACAAGACAGCAAGTGCATCCTCTCTTTTCCTATTTATTTAATAAAAGCACAACGTTTTGTTGATATTGTGAATGCACACAAATAAAAGTAGACCCTTTACATTCCCGAATGATGTATTACTCTTACCTTTATGAGCAAAAATTGTTTCCACTATCAAAAAAAGAATTGTTTCCACTATCAAGAAAAAAATGCAAGTGAGTGACCGCGCTAGCGCCTCCATGTCCTGCAAAGTGTGCTTCAGTTTCCACTCTTCACACAAACGATTAGATATGCGCCTAATAGCGCACATTTATATAGTTTAATCATTGAAACTAACATTGTGATATGCTTGAACTGTTTTATATCTATAGATTTTATTTTAGGCAAGTCCTGATGATTTGAGAAGGCTAAATTGATCAAACATAGGCTATGATCAGCTCACTGTCTGCCGCTGGCCGCTTGGTCGTTACTTAAAAAAAACCCTAACATTTAACGAACAAAAACTGCTCCAAACGTTTTTCTAAATTAACTTTATTAAAAATGAAACAAAATAGAATCAATTTACCATTACATAAGAAAAAATTCTGCAGGCGCCATTACCCACGAGTTAATATGATGTTCCCACAAATTAATATGTCGGGGCGACACGACAAAACTATAAGTGAACCAAAGATGTCCCCTCCCGGTCACCGTACTTTTGAGCTGATGGATCAGTAAGAAACCATCTAGCAGCCATCCAGAATACTCTGGAAACTGTGTTGGTGAGTTGAATGTAAAAAAAACAAAGAAGCAAAAAATCTGTCTTTTTGCCGTTCTGATTGAAGTTAAAGTTCAAATTTAATGCTAAACATAAAACTTTTTTCATATCATTCATACAGTCTTGATAGTTGACCCACCACAAAAATGAAAACAACTGACCACAAACATTAACTAACTCAATCCTTATTTGTCCCCTCTCTTCAACAGATACTCACGTTTTTGAAGCCCCTATAAAGGGACTGCAGCTCCTTCTTGGTGAATTTGGTCTGAGCCTGCAGCTGCTCCAGACCCTCGGGCTGATGTCGCACCGTGGACAGCTCGAGGTCACTGTCACTGCTGTCTATGGGAGAGAAAGAGCAAAAAAAGAGAGAGGAAGAGGGGGAAAGCAGAGAGATAGAGGGGGAAGGGGTCGGGAAGGGGGTGAGTTGATGGGATGCAGGACGGGATGGGGTGAGAGAGCATTTCAAAGAGGGAGACAGCGGTTGCGAGAGAAAGGAGGAAGAAAAAGGGGAGTAAAAGCAAAAGAGTTAGCATAAATGTTAAAGATGTGCAGGAAGAGGAAAGAGAAATGGAGGTTTGATAGACAGGGTGACTTTCTTTTTCAATGTGACTGACTGTTGGTGTCAATGTGAATGACTAATTTTCGGGTTTCCTTACTGTTAGACTTCAGCAATTATAATTGGTGGAATTCAGTATTTCTTCTAAACTCTGCTAGTGTTTGGATGTGAGCTATGGCATAGTCAATCACATAATGAAGAAAGCATCCCACAAAAAGAAAAGGAGATAGACCGAATAACAAAGAAAAGAGACTAAACTAGACAGGTGTTTACACTCACCGTCTTTACAAAAACAGGTCAAAAGTGAGATAGGGAGGAACGAGAAGGACAGAAAGGGTCAGAGAGAGTGAAAGAAGAAAAAAAGAGAGAAACGGTCAAGTCATAAAAGCCACAAAAAATAGAACAATCACTAAACAAAAAAAGGGTGGCAAAACGTCGGAGGAAGAGAAACTGTATCAAATAATCAGTGTTGATATTGTTAACTAAAACGATTTACTACTTCAGTTAATCATGTTAATTGAAATAAAGCTGAAATAAAATAAAAATATAAATATTTGATGAAAAACTACTTTGCCAACTAACAGAAATAAACAAAATTTAAGTAGAAGTATATATATATATACCTAAAAATGACAAAATCACAAAACAAAATGGAGCTCTAGGGAACAAAAGTTACCTATTTCTAAACAGACAATGGAAGCTTAAAGAACTGGAAAATCCCTCAAAAATTTAAATAAAAAGGAATTTTCCCGGTTAAATACAGTCCATCTGGAATGCTGTTGATTGCTTCACATGGAAAAATAACAAACTAAACAAAACGTATTTTCCAGTAATGAAAAAAATATCTAAACATCCTTAATACAATAAAATTGTATTTAAGAAGCAAAAACTGAATATGACAATGAGACAATATTTGTAAAGTATCAATAATACATTTTATTAAAATTACATTTCTTTAAAACATTAACTTTTAAACTTCAATCAAGCAAACATAAGTGAGTTTTATGCCTATAACAAAAAAAAAAAAATCAACTAAATTCAGCATAACTTCTCTGAATATTATATGCAACTTTGCCTCTCAAATAAATGATTTTATTTTAAGGAAGATAAGCTATTTTTACTGAAATGGATGATTGTACAGTGTTCAGGTCATGTAAATATAAGACAAGTATAACATCTATAAACAACATTTTTAAACAACCCCTGAAATGATGTTTGCTAGTTTCTCTCTCTTTCTCTCACCTGTCTCAGTTATGTCTATGAGTCCAAGCAGATGCATGAGTTTGAGAAACATGATGACCAGGCAGACGATGCCCACAGTCTGTAACCCCTCTGTCTCCCATCTCACACTCATCCTGACACTCTCTCTCAACACGTCTTGTTCTTCCAGCTCAGTCCACTTTTAGACTGTTAATTCCACAAGCTTCATAAATGAAACATAAGTATCCTAGAATGCCGATAACGTAATTGAGGTAGCGAGATGGGCAGATATCCTGTTTCGAGAAACATCTGTCACACTTTTCGGAAAAGTCAATAAAACCAAAACCAAAAAGCATCTTATGTTGGTGTCATCTTGTCTTATCCTTGTGTCCAAAATGACTTTGGAGTCCAAATATACGCTGGTAACTCTCTCAATATTTCTATGCATCTATTCTACTCACATCTATTTAAAAGTTCACTCTGGCACAACTTTCAAAGGGAATTGAGAAAACTCCTACTCGGGAGACAAGGTTGTCCCAATTAGATTTAGACACAACTCTAACGTGAATCTTCAACTTTGACATGATGATAAAAAACAGACACCATGTTTCTGCTTTAAATGAGACAAAACAGCAAATCATCACATTTTATGGTACATAAATCCTTGTCCTCAGGAAAGCAGTTCATATGAAGCTTCCCTGACGAAAGTAAAAAGATTTTATGCCTTTGATTGGTCTAGAATGGACATTGAAGTTGTTGGAACAGATGCACAATCACAAGGTGCCCTAAATCCTGCTTTCCCTTGTCTTGTGAACCAGTTTCCCACGACTAATTGTTCTCTCTGTATTTCAGCCTTTCTGATATGACAGTGATCTATAGAGACTGTTCTTCATTTATCCTCCTACTGGCAGCATTGTTATTCGGTGCTCTCTCTGCCAAGAGTGATCTTTTAGATTTTGTCATGCACAACAGATTTATGACAGCCAAAACCATTAGCACTGAAGAACTCAAGAGTTTTCAAAGGGGATTGATACTAACGATGCTAATAAAACTACAACTGATGTTTACAGTTTTCATAAACAGTACAAATGTATTTTACAGGCAAAAGGTCAGTGAATCTGCGTGGCGCAACAAAATACTATAGAACTCATTATAATCAGGGAGTTCAAAGGGAGCATTTATTTGAAATATAAATCATATACAACATCATAAATGTCATTTTTGATCAATTAATTGCAAGATTGCTTAATAGAAGTAGCCTATTAATTTCTTGCAAAAAAACAAACAAATAACATTTGAAAAATAAATATTCCTTTTCTGATGAAGCAAGAGACAATGCTGCAATTTGTGATCCCTCAATGCCACTGGCTGACAACAGACAAATGCTTTTTAGAACCAGAATGTCTAACCATGCTAACCAGCCAAAACTTCACAGCTTGGATCCTCGAAAGGAGCTCATCGCCCAGGTTTGAGTTCATAAAGAAACATTGCCCTCTGGTGGCTGATGCTTCACGTCTGCGGTGCACCACAGTAGACAATTTGCATTATACTATGAGCAGAAACATGCAAGTTGAACCAAATAATAGTTGACAGGTCAAATTCCTCTCATGCAACAGAGCCGACACATATTGATCATTACGCACGCTTTCCTTCAAAAGTAATACTTCAGCGTCTCTGATTACATATTAGATTCACACAAGCAGAAGCCCAAAATAAACTTCACCCTCCTGAAACATGGCTCTCAGGAATAGAGAGAGTGGTAGTAAGTGACGGCACTGAGCTAAAAAATAGTCCCCTGCTAATCCGTTGGGTGGTCCGGCCCACGGGCCAATATTGGAAGAAGATTTACGTATAGATTACAGGAGGCACTCAGACCTTTCCGGATGATCAAGTGTTTATTTGCATAACTGTCTGTTATAAAAGCTGCCGTGTTATGCCTTTATTGTTAGAACCTATACAGTATATACTTGCTAAAAAAAAAACAGCATAAACCAAACTTAAAACTGCTGGTCTTAGGTGATTTTATCTGGTCTACAGCTGACAAGTAGTCAAAACATCATAAAAATACACAAACCAGCTCAGCCAAATATGGTTTACACTGCAATTTTTTTTTTTGTCTTGTTTTCTAGTATAAATATCTAAAAATCTATTATTTTAAAAGTAAAATAACTTAAGATATTATGCCTTGTTTTCTGAAAAAAAAAAACAAATAAAAAACATAAAATAAAATAAAAAAAAACTATCTGCCAGTGGGGCAAGAAAAATAATCTTGTTTGTTTTTTTTAAAAGAACACAACATCTTAAGTCATTTTACTTGACAAGTAAACAGCTTATCTAATATTCTTGAATCAAGAATATTGAATTATCAATACTAGAAAACAAGACAAAAATTCTACTAATAAGAATAAGTAAGAAAATCAATTTTTGCAAAGCTAAGACCAGCTTAGGCCACTCAAAGTGATTAAAATAATTATTGCAAAAAAATGCATGACTATGAAGTTTTATTTTTATCAGGATACTGATAAGACTGAATTGTTTATGATTTTAATCAAAAGTGCAGCTCAAAGCACATTTCCATAATGCCATTCTTTTCATTTGTAATACTTTTAATGAAGAAAATGACTGATAGTTTTAGATTGATTCTCATTAACAACAACGACCAATCACCTCTGTTCCTGTAAGTCAAACAGAAGAGACAACAAATATGCGACACGACACAGGGCACGTCCACCAGACGACAGACAAAGTGTGGAGAACAGTGGAGAAAATAAAAATATCTCCAATCTCAAGCTTTGTGACTCCAGAGGATGTGTGTCTATATGAAGGTGCGGACTCTGATCTGTACTTTCAGAAATGATTGGCGGATATGATCTTGTGATGAAGTGAGGGGTGAGAGGGAAATGGACAGTGCCCTTCAGGACCCAGTACAGAGACCAGCGGACCCATTTTTAGGTAGCCGTAAAGAAAGCCTGTTCAATACAGCATACATAATGAATGAAGGGTAATGTTAGACTGGGTTTTGATTCAAAGAGAGAAAGTGTGTGTGTGTGTGTGTGTGTGAGTGAGTGAAAGAGAGAGAGAATGCAGTATTTCTGACACCAATATAACATTCTCAATAAGTTACTTGTCTTTAAGTAAGGAAAAAAATCTGGATGCGCTGTTTGTTCAAAACAGATCACATACTAGCACATCGTAAACCTAAACAATAACAAAATGTCCTACAACATTTATCATTAATAACAGACACACTCACACAGATATCATCAGCTATTTAGGTAGTTATACAGTAAGTCATTGGACTTTTTAAAAAATCAGCATCAAGATTTTGGGTAAAAATTTGAACAAATTTAACTGAGCACAATTTCACAGTTTTTAAATGATTTTTATCACCTTTTTTTAGTGCAACATTTAGTTCAGATTTTGCATTTAATCTCCTAATTAATAAGGTGATAAAAGCATGCATAATAATGACAAAATGCTGTAGCTAATACTTTTAAATGGAATATAGCATGTCAGATGGAACATAGCATGTTAAATTTCATGTAAACTGCTCATTTAAACAAGGACATACAATAGCCTTCAATTGTTTTATATATATAAAAAAACTATAAGCTAATTATAATTTACAATTGGCAAATAATATATAAACTAATTATAAAGTCAAAGTAAAGTCGTGACGTATTGTCAAGTATGGTGACCCATACTCGAAATTGGTGCTCTGCGTTTAACCCATCCAAGTGCACACACACAGCAGTGAGTAGTGAACAGATGCACACGCACGCGCACGCGCACACGCGCACGCACGCACGCACACACACACACACACACACACACACACACACACACACAGTGGGCAGCCATGCTGCAGCGCCCGGGGAGCAGTTGGGGGTTCGGTGCCTTGCTCAAGGGCACCTCAGTCGTGGTATTGAGGGTGGAGAGAGCGCTGTACATTCACTCCCCCCACCTACAATCCCTGCCGGCCGGGGACTCGAACCCGCAACCTTTCGATTACGAGTCCGACTCTCTAACCATTAGGCCACGACTTTCCCCCTAATAAGCAATAATTACTCCTCCTGCTAAAATAAACTTTTTAGAGTTTAAAAAAAAATATTACTTACTCTATTTATGATTTATTTTTTACCTTTAAGATCATCCCCAAAAGGAGGTTGCCAGATTTGAAATTTCTAAGGAAAATTTTGTCCCACACTATCCCGGTGCTGCAGTCCCACGGTTACACCTGGTGTCAGATGTATGTGTTGCATTTACGCATGTACATACTTTCTCCCATCAATGACCTTCAAAATTCACAAGCATTTAAAACTCAACAGGAACAATATATTACTGTATTCAAAAGTATTATAAAAGCCCAATCAGTTTCTTTCATGTGAACACAAACATCACAACATTACTAGAGAAGGATAATCAGATTTGTTATCGCTATCTTCAGGATGTACCTGATGTAACCCCGGCCCCATGGGCCCAATTGGTCAAACATATCACCATGACAACAAAGGGGAGGACCTCAGTTCTAGAATGCTCCTTACCTTCCAGCGACATGGGCTCCAGAATGCCGAACTGTTTGAGAACAGCCACGAACAGAATGATGACCACTCCGACGGCGAACAGCTCCATTCCCTGAATACCCATGACTGCGGTGATTTACGGCTCTTGGCACGAGAACTTCTAGAACTACTGGAAGTACTAATCTGCTAGTGTGTGTACTAACACGGGACAAAGCCAACTGGCCGATATAGCATGGTGCCAGATGCAGGGTGTCTCAAAAAGAAAGATTCATTTCATTAGCTCCTTTAGAAGAATATTTAAAAGGAAAATCAGGAGATATTTTTGGCAGAACGGAGAGAAGTCAGTGTTTCCATGTTAGGTCATTCTTCTTGAAAGCCCCATCGCATAAATAAAGAGCTGGATTGCAGTTCTTGTACTCAGTCCAGATGTGTAAAAACCATTAGGGGCCGCGAATGTTATTTGCAAATGTCAACAACAGACAAGAGCATTTTAAACTCTGCTGTGAAAAAGTGCTGCAGAGGCGTTGCGATATTCAAGATTGTTTATCCAGAGGTGTACGTTTCAGTGTGAGACAGGAGGCACAAGAGAAGGGAAATTCATTCAGTGGAGCCTAATGTGGAATCGCGACATGGAAGCAATCGACACACTGCGACGATTTTGCAGTTAAAACGATCATATTTAATTTCATGTCCTAAGTAGCTTTTAAATCCGGGCTTTGTTGATGTTGACAGAAATTTGAGACTAATGGGTACCCTAATGCCTCAAACTGGAATCATTTGTCCACGTAGAAGTAATACTCAGTTACTCAGTTATATGCAGGATCAACATCTGGCACTGCCTCGGTCACCGCGACAACCACTGAGGTGGAATCTCGAATCCTGCTCCAAAGCGGTCGGAGGCCTCCAGGTTGGTGCAAATCTGCAATGAAGCTACAAGGTACTTCCTGTGGCAGTGGCAAAAATACGTCAATCCTTCGCAGATCGGGTGGATCCGTCTGGAAGTGGGCGCAGATCCCCTTGAAGTTCTCAATTGTTGGCCCCCGTGAAACCTTTCAAACGGCTCATTAAGTTCGGCGATACGTCTTGGGAGTGGTCCTGAAGCATGCGGTTTCGCATCTCCTCCTTCTCTGTGGTTCTGCCATCAGTCAAGCGCTCTCATCTTTCCCTCGTCTGTTTCCTCAGAGTCAGCATCAAGTGCTTTTGTCTCTTCTTTCAACTTGTACTGTACAGTTCACGTTCTTCCTTCCTTCCTCCCTCCCTCCCTCCCTCCCTCTCTCCCTTGCTTCTCTTGCCCTCTCTTGTCCCGTAATAATCTGCAGTGGGCAGTTTATCTTCACCTCTCTGTCCATCCCACCCCTCCTTGCGTGTCTCTTCCTCTCTGCTCATCTATGACCACTCCATCCCTTCTTTTATCCATCGCTCACTTTCCAAGCCTCACTACCCCTGACTGCAAAGTCAGACCCTTGTGAGAACCAGTACTTTTTCCCTGACCACAATCCCTCTCTCTCTCTTTTCCTTCCTTCCTTTCTGCCTGGGGACTTGGGGAAAAGTCACATTTCCAAACAGGGCAGAAGGCAGGAGAGAGGGAAAGATTCTAAGAGGATCAGATTCCAGGGACGCCCTCCCCTACCGATTTCCCAGCCTCCATCCACCCACATATCTGTCCCATCGGAAGCACTTTCTTTCTCTTCTTCCTTGCAAGTGAAGCAAGGCAAGGCCTCTGCGTGGACTGGGACAACCAGAGGAGATAACATTAGATTACGGGTTTGCCTGTTTATAGTTTAGCGAGAGGGGAAAGGAGAGAGCTATAATAGCTCAGTTAGATAAAGGAATCAATAAAGTCTTAATGGTAGCGTTAAGTCAACCAAACACAAGGTGAGATCAAACGCTGTTTCCACTGCCAGCATCCACTCATCTTCTCTCACACCACCCCCCTCCTTCTCCTTTTTCTAGTTAAAAGAGCCATAAAAAGATGATAAATGTCAGAGATGAAAACAGGAACAAAAAAAAAGAAATGTGATGCTACAATGTGGAACTTTGGGAAAAATCTAAATTTTGGAAATGTCATACTCAAATTATAAAGAATAATACACTTCAAGATGAAAGACACCCTCCAGAAGATACAAAAGTCATAAAAATCCTAAAGGAATGTAAATTGATTGCTAATGCTCTTTATATCTTAATTTGAACTAACTAAATAAATTAAAGAATTTAGTAAAAGGAATTTCACTAGAAGTGGAATCCAGGTAGATTCTTCTTTGATCCATTGCTATTTTTGTATAAGTTCCAAATTATGATAGAAAGTTATAACAATAACCTGAATGAATGAAGCCGCAGAGTTCTACTGGATTCTCATTTGATCCATTTTCGCTCTTTGGTTTGTTATGATTAGATTACTATAGAAATCTTGCAAAATTCAAATTTCTATCACAATTTGGAAACAATGATCACAATACAGTAAAAAGCAGTAAAATAAAATATGAATAGATTAGAAAATACAGATAAATAGATTAGAATTTCATTTTATGCAGTAGAACAAAATTTCTATCATAATTGGGAAACAATAAACTGAAGAAAAATGGTCCAGTAGAAACCCATTGAATTTTATTTGACCAATTTTGATCTTTGGATTGGTTGCAAATAAAGACAGAAATTGCATTCAGATTTTCTGACAAAAGGTCAAGCACATAAAAATCAAAAATATAAATTTATGTACATATTTTTCCACTATTATAATGGCTGCAATGCCTCAATTTCACCATTATAATGCATGCTCTGACTAAGCTGCTGTATTTATGGCTGGCGTCAGTGCTTGTTGTGTATAGGAATTAATGTTGAGCTTTTAGGAGGACGGGGCAGGTTCCAGTAATGCCATTAGAAGATGAACACTTCTTAATAGGAGCTCAAGCATGAAGCTTTTGCTGACAAGACACTATGGTCTAACATAACTCACTGAACCTGAACATGGGCATTAGAAAAACAATGGTACAATCTGAAAGCTTGGCATAGATGCTTGGAAAAGTGCATAGATTTAAAAAAAAAAAAAGTAATTTAAACGAATCCATTCTTCTCTTTTCATTTCATGTGTTAAAACCAGGTGTTCTTCCGAATATTGATCCGATGCACTCCGATTACAAACAGCAAAATTTGGATGTGTCCATCAGCGCTGCAGTATTCATTCACAGCAAACAAAACAGCAGTATACTATGGAGGAATAGTCTTGCAAAGTGATCCCTCAATGTATACAAACACGGCACTTTCCCTCTACATGTTCAGTAACTCTGCACAAACAGAAATGAAACCTGATACAAGGCAGTCGGTCTTCTATCTAATACATAAGCACTCTTGAGGCCAAACACTACCCTGCTCTTTGAGTCCTCAGACCTGACAGAAGTGCTCTCTCTGTCTTTCCCCTCTCTTTTAATGAGGTGTGATGGATCGACTTTTTAATGATAAAAACACCCTGGAATGTACGGACAACATAACTTTTACAACAACAAACAAAGTTTGGGGATACGGGAAGGGCTTCCCTTGATCTGAGGAAATGACTAATTACTTCTGATTAACCAAAGATTCATCCATTTTCCAGTGACGTTTACATATAACAGGGTTAGCTCACACATCAAATAACCATCAATAATAGGCCCAGACGGAATCTAAAGACTTTTTTCTTTGTACTGCACATTTTCTGTGCTGGGAATATTTGTATAAATACAAATTAAGTAAGTAAATTTTATTTATAGGGAACATTTAAATTCAGTTTACACTGATCAAAATGCTGTACAAAACAATCATAAAATACAGTAAAATATAGAATAAAATTTAGTAAAAAACCCCCAAAATAACAATTAGTAATCCATAAGGTAATAATCAGGAAAGGCTATAAAGTAAAGATGTGTCTTAAGTCTAGATTTAAAAACAGAAATAGAAGGAGCACACTTAATGTCAGCTGGCAACTGATTCCATAACCATGGAGCAGCAACTGCAAAGGCTCTGTCACCTTTAAATTTAAGTCATGACATATAAAAGAGCTTTATTATCAGATCTGAGGGACTTAGGAGCTGAATTCAAAGAAATAAGATCAGAGATGTAAAACAGAGCTTGTCCATTAATTGCTTTAAAAACAATCAGTAAAAACTATAATTTTGAATTGAATTCTAAAAGAGACTGGAAGCCGATGAAGAGAAGCTAAAATTGGAGTGATATGATCATGTTGATCATTCTGGACCATATGCAAATGTGCCAGTGAAGATTGGGGAAGACCAAGGTATAAAGAATTACAGTAGTCCATCAGTGATGTGATAAATGCATGAATTACTTTTTCCAAGTCTGGAAAGGAAAGTATCAATTTAAGTCTAGAAATGATTCTCAATTGATAGTAGCTGTTTTTAACAACTGAACTAATTTGCTTTTCAATTCAGAGTCAAAGATAACGCCTACATTTTTTGCATGTGACTTAACATATGGAGTAAGATTGTCTAAGGAGCAGGGTAAAGAGTTTCTGGTTTTGAAGGGACCAAAAATAATTGTTTTAATTGTTTAGCTGGAGGAAATTATTTGCCATCCAGCATTTAATGTACTTAAGACAATCCATGAGAGGCTGCAGAGAATCTCTAGATTTTAATGGAACGTACAGCTGAGAAGCATCAGCATAGAAATGAAAAGAAATGCTATATTTCCTAATTATATTACCAAGTGGAAGCATGTACAAATTAAAAAGTAATGGCCCTAGAATGGATCCTTGAGGAACCCCGCAAGGGAAAGAAGCCGATGATGATTTACAAATCTCTGCACTTCAATCTCATTAGTAGCAGACATCAAAGAAAACCCAGAGTTATAAGTTAAATTATTAGTTCATATGAACTAATATGAACTAGTTACATTTCATTCTTAAGGAACTGCTACATTTAAATATTTTTTCACTTGATTTTAAGTTATTTTGATTAGTCTTCTTTCCTTTTAGGTCCCAAAGAAAAAGATGAACAGCTGAACACTTTGTTTTCCTGTTTTTCTGTCAACTGTAGTTCAGATAACTATAAATGTCCTATAGGGCCCTCTGTTGGACAAGACACATTACTGCGCAAACCTTTTTGGGAAGGATCAATGTTTGCCATGTTTTTTGTTTGTAATAAAATACAGTGACCGGTGCATTATTAGTATTGGTGCAGTAACTTTACACTCTCATATTTTTTATCTTACTGAAACTGGCTGCCATCCAAAAGTAGTCATGACAGTAGTCCTCGGAAAAAAACGAACTATATTTCTTTGTATCTATCTCTGTAGGTCTGATTCTTGTCTGAATTCAGTGAGAAGAAGTGCTCTTTATGTTTAGGGCGGGGTTTCTTTTTGCCCAAAAGTGAAAATACATTCTGAAACTAGTAAGGCACTTTTTGTCAGCATTACTCAGATTTCCAACTGCAACTAAGTAGCCATTATTCTTGCTCAATAATTGATTGATTGATTATTTAAATATCTGCCAATGAGTAGATATTATGAGTAGTCCTAAAGTATTAAATGCTACATGCACGCTTGTCTTTATCATTGGTTTGAATATGCTGATAGACTTGTATTGCAGACTTCTGTTATGTGTATTGCAAATTGCAAAATATCTAGAGCATTTAACCCAAAGGACATCTCTTTAATGAACATTCCAAAATGAAAATTCTGTCATTTACTTACCCTCATTTTGTTCCAATTTATAGTGGTTTTCATTGCACAGAAAAAAAAAAAAGAAAGTCATAAAGGTTTGGAACAACATGAAGATTAATAAATGATAGGACAAAAAAATAAATAAAAATTTGTGTTAACAATCAGTTTTACCTACTACACAGTAAAAAAACTTAAAATAATTTGTTACCCTGCTGCCTTAAATTTTTTAGTTTAGTCAACTAATATATGTCCCTTAAATTAACATTGAGTAACTTAAAATTTAAAGTTGACTAAACTGAAAAAACAATTTGTCAGCGGGGTAACAAATTAATTTAAGTTGAAACAATTTTTTTTTTCCAGTGTATGTACTTATATTTAATAATTTAATACAATGCACTTGTTGTGTATGTACATCTACAGTACACTGTACTTATATTTAAGAAATACTCTCCTGTAATTACATGCTGTAACATCTATAATCACACTGTTGACCCTATAACTTAACCCACCCTTAAAACTTAACCAACCACCAAACTTGTCCCTAAACTTAACCGTGTATACCACCTCAATAGCAGCAAAAGTTATTTGCAATACAACATGAATACAAAAATACTTTGTACCAAATAATCAATTATATATAACATAAGTACATAGTACTTAAAGACAGCTAATATTAAGTGGGACCCACAGACTCATATGGCTTATTGCTTTTATAAAATGTAGCAACAGCACTATGACAAAAGATATCAATGTTCAACAAACAGCCAAATGTATCATTAATAAATATCGGAAAAATCTGCCATATAGGATCCAATATATAATGTTTACATCTTACTGCTATTTTACTTTGGCTCATCCAATCAAAATAATATGTGTAGATGGACATACAATATTAGACTGACCAATTTCAATGCATTATTTAATGCATTATGTATTATCTAAATAATTTAATTAAATACTAAATTAAAGTATTAAATTGACAGCCTAGTTATAACCCATACATTTATTTTCAAAAGACCTGAGAAAACTATGCTGGCTCTATTTTTTTTTCCACACCAAGAAAGTGTAAAGGTGCTACATTTTACATAATTTATAGTTTACATAATGTTTCTCAATTAATTCTCTCAATTATGTTTAGCTCAAAAAACAATATGCAAAATAAATAAATAAATAATAATAATTAAATACAATAAAATAAAATAAATTTTTTGAAGTATAGCATGTTATGCTGCAGGATACTGCTTGACTTCATTTCAGCTACATTCTGCATTTCATCCCTATATTTGTTCTATGTAATATAGTCAACTTGAAATTATAAACATACAATGAATCTTACTGTTTTCTAATCATTTTAATGTAAAAGTAACGCTGTAATGTGTCCAACTTATGCCAAACTGTGCATGCCAAATTAAAGTGGCAAAGCACAGACAGCTCAAAGACAGAGTGTTGTTCTGATGAACATTACCTGAGCGATGATAGCGAGCCGTAGTGTGACGACAATCAGCCAGGAAGCTGGGTCTCGAGAAACGCCGACGCGCTTCTAAAGAGAGTGTAGCCATCACGCTCCCCATTATAGACTGCTACAGAAACCACACCAGATTCGTTATAAACGTCAACCACAATGAGCATGAACCAGCTTTTCTCCAAGAATGCAGATGACATCCTCTGTGTGTGTATGAGTGTGTGTCACAAAGCACATTGAGCAGTCTGTTTGGTGACTATGGGTCAGACATCAAGATACAGACACATGTGAGAGAGAAAGACACTTCAAAGATCCAGTGCTACGATGACCTTTCACTTAAAACACAGCACACACTCTCTCTCGTGTGGCCTATGTTTGAAAGTTTTTTCCTCTCACACCGAGACCACCTACCTCACAGAGGTGGAAATATTCATTTGAGCATATGAATAAAACAGGTGTGTTTCAAGACCCCTGCGTTTAGCACAGACCAAAGCATCTTTGAAAAAATGCATAGGCTGTTTTTTGAGCCTATGTTTACAGTACACAGTACAGTATGTACAATTTAGGACAGTGATACTGCATTTAAGTTATATTTATTTATAACAAATTAAATGTATAATTTTCTAGTATTGTATATTTTAAATATTATTAATTAAATACAGTATATCAAATTCAATAGTACCTGTTTTTTATTATAATTTTTTTAAAGAAGTCTCTTATGTTCACCAGGGCTGCCGTTATTAATTAAAAATACAGCAAAAACACGAATACCATGAAATATAATTTTCAAAATAATTTTCTATTTGAATATATTTTAAAATGTGATTTATTGATGTGATTGAAAAGCTGAATTTTTAGCAGCAATTACTTCAGTGCAGTGTTATTTTAGGATTATTTATGTACCATTATATTTTCAGTTTTCATTTTAAATTTTAGTAGAATTTTTATTTTATGTGTTTTTTCATTATTATTCGATTTTTACTAATATTATTATTTCTTCGGTTCATTATTTTCAATTTCTATTTAAGTTTATTATTTTAATTTCAGCTTCAGTTTAGTTCAGTAGTTTTTTACAGTTTTTAATTATTTCCAGTAAGTAAGTTTAGTGCGTCAACTTAATCTACCAAGGAAAAACGTTTCATTTTTTTTAGTTTACAATATGCATTTAATATTTATTTTATTTCAGATATTTCAAACAAAAAAAGAAGCAAAACATTTGAACAGTTTTAATACTTTTACTTCTAGTTAACAACAATAACCCCGTTTCAGTCTTTAGTGTCACATGATCCTTCAGAATTCATTCTAATATGCTGATTTGCTGTTCAAGAAAATGAATTTTTCAGTTTTTAATTTCAATGGAATTGACATTTTACATTACTCTTCTAAATGTCTTATTTCTTAAAGAAATCTCTTCTCTAATCTTACTGACCCCGAACTTTCAAAGCCTAGGCATCAGTAGTGTGTAGTGTAATGAATTTCTCTGTCCACTGTGAGGCACTACTGCTTCAATGACATCTGTGATACTTGCAGGACAGTCACATATTGTATCTTGGTTGGTTGACCTGGCTGAAGGCCACCGAAACATGAGACAACAGATTGAGTCGATCTGACTATTTAAGGGACATATAAATGCTTAATTAGCAAAAGACTTACTGCTGATGCGGCAATTTCTTTTCCTGTCGCACAGGAAAAAATAAATAAGTAATAATAAATGTCTGCTGATCTTCAACCAGTCAGGAGACTATTTCAAACTGACATTTTTATTTTACTTTATTTTTCAACTTGATTTCCAATCAAATAATCCTGAGATTTCCATGCTCATGTTTAAGACCATATGCAGAGCTCAAGGACACCAATGTGGAAGATTCGTAAAATGTAGCTAATTTTCTGCTATATTATGAAGGTTAAGAATAAGTATAATAATTAGACCCAATAGCATTCACTTCCATTTTCACACATTTTACTTTGTCTGAAACCATTCCACAGTGTTCTTCAGATTTTCAACCCAAACTCAGAGTAGAAGTGGTGAGATTCTGTCAGGGACTGGAAGTGATTCATTCCCTCCTGACCCCAGAGTTCACATCACGATATGAACGTGCAAATGGAATTGAAATAGACTCGGCCTCTCTGTCTCTGTGGTGTAAATCAGCACACACAGCGAAGAACATTTTAAGACAATCATGTTTAACTAATAGACCAAGAGGTGCACACAGATTTAAGTTCATTGGCTGCTCCTGGGAGTTTGGAAAGCTGAGGGTGGATCTCACAGGAGAGACACAACAGATTTGGTGGGTAATTAATAAGAGACACAAACAAAATGATAAAGTTGAGAGGGCTTTTTTAACATTTAACCATTTTACATGTAACAGGATAACATGGGGTTTTGAAGCTTGGCAGTCATGGTCGCCATCCTTTTTCATTGGAAAAGAGCAACGTGAACATGCTGCCAAATATATATTTTTTACAGAAGAATGAAAAGGAACAGGCTGAGGGTGAATAAGTTTCAGCAGTGCTAAAGCAAAAGACAAGACAAACTGAACATCTGTCCTCGGACCAGCAGTGACACAGAACAATGTCTTGGTTCATGGTGAAAGTTAAAGAGCTCCTGTTACACACACAAACATAGTCACAATGACAGTGTAACACTGCAACAGCATAACGTTTTACACTGAATCAGTGTCCTGTAGAAGAACGGATCTGCACAATCGCACCATCAGCAGATAAAAAACATCACAGAGGGCAATTATCGACCTGCCTGTCCATAAATAATGTGTTCATTTCATCTCATGCAACGAAAAAAAAAAAGAAAATCTATTCCTTGTAAAAATCCTAACATATTTTTTTCCCATAAAAAACTACTTCAAAAGTACATTCAGTCTTACTTTATTTAGCATCTTTATGCATTTATAATTGTTTTACAACTATAAAACTACTAAAAAAAAGTTTGCTAAGAGGATACAAAACAAATTATGCTCCTGAAGTAAATGCATCTATTTTAAGAATGTTTAGACATCTTGGTAACACTTTATTTTAAGGTGTCTTTATTACACGTTACATGTGCTTACTATAATAATAATAATAATAAACTATGCATAATTACATGCAAGTAACCCTATGCCAAGCCCTAATCCTAACCCTAATCATATAGTAAGTACATGTAGTTGATTAATATTACTCAGTACGTAAATGTATAATTACACTGTAACAAGCACCTTAAAATAACGTGGAACCAACATTTTTTATTGAAAAAAAGGACAAAAATACAGATTCAACACTGCCTCAGTTCTGAACTATTTGAGATTGGTTATGTCTCCCAAACAGCAAAACTTCCCTTGTGCAGAAACTTCATACAGTTCAGTATAAGAGAATGAGGAGTACAATCATTTTAAAAGAATGGAAAGAGACAGAGCAAAAGAGCAAAGCAAAGTAAGTACCTTGGGCAAAAGAGCCGGTGATCAAGCCGATAAAGCATCTCAGCATACTGGCCAACTCCTTCTGACACTCATTCTTACAGTCCTTCACAGCATCCATGTCTTCAGTAATGTCTCTCGAATGTTTCAACTGCTGACTGAACAGTCAATATTAAACTACTGTGAAAAAGTCAATTAAACATTCACCAGCAGACAGACCTATCTCTAAAAACTTTACTTCAAAAACACTCTGACTCTTGCTTTGTCCTCAAACTTCCTCCTCAATTTCCAGATCACAAGTTTTAGTCAGTAAAAATTAATTTCATATTCAGATGAGGATTATAGGGCTGCTTTGATTGTCAAATTAGACTTAATCAATTTCTTTCTCAAAGAATCGACAAAACCATACCGACTTCTTCAGATCCAGAGCTGGAGGGTTTTGCTGCTCAGTGCAGAAAAGTCTCAGTGTGACCTAGAGCAAACAGCTAGTGATGTCCTCAGAGTCCTGACAGAGCTCTGCTGTATATATCTGAACATATCCTGACTGCCTAAGAATTAAAGCTACGAACAAGTAGTACTGATCTGAGAGAGAGAGAGAGAGAGAGGGAGAGGAAAAAATAATGACAAGTTGAATGCTCAAATTTCACAGGATGCACATACTGTATGTGTACAGTCACATCAAATAATCTCTTAATAAAAGGAATAGTTGACCCAAAAATGTGCATTTCCTAAAAATTTACTCACCCTCAGGCCATCCAAGATGTAGACGAGTTTGTTTCATCATCGGAAAAGATTTGGAGAAATTTAGAATTACATCACTTGCACACCAACGGATCCTCAGCAGTGAATGGGTGCCGTCAGAATGAGAGTCCAAACAGCTGATAAAAACATCACAATAATCTCATGTAATCCACATGACTACAATCCATCCTGTGAAGTGAAAAGCTGTGTGCTTGTAAGAAACAAATCCATCAATATGGCATTTTAATTTTGAACTGTTGCCTCTGGCCAACACACATCCATCTCCTGTTGTCCTCTCACATCAGAATCCACCAACATAGTTGTTCAAAACTGTTTATGACTGTTTCCATTTGTAAGCGATGCTTAATCTGTGCATATTTCACTCCTGATTCAGATGAGACAATTTTTTCACTGGAGAAAGCAATATTATAAATAGAGTCCATTAACGCCTAAATTATGGATTTGTTTCTTACAACATGCAGCTTTTTACTTCACAGGATGTTAACTGATGGACTGGAGTCATACGGTACCCATTCAACTGCAGAGGATCCATTGGTGAGCAAGTGATGTAATGCTAAATTTCTCCAAATCTGTTCCGATGAAGAAACAAACTTTACCCGGATGCCCTACGAGTGAGTAAATTTTCAGCAAATTTTTAGGGGAACTATACCTTTAATAAGGTCGATACAGAAAGAACCGTTTTTATCCCATAAGGCCTCTATCTATGTGGCCCTAAAATGTATTTGAACCAGGCCCGCAGCCAGCGATGAGGTCGCAGAGGTCTGGATCCTTAGTAAATTTTTCATGTTCAAATATAAAATTTGTTCTCTGAATTACTGCATGTATTAGTTTAGACTTCAGCAGTTTAGAAAAGTTTGCAAGAATGTTTAGCGTCCGTGGTATGAAGATGATTACTGCGAGACGCTGGCAGAGTGAAGGAGGCTTCAGAGAGTTGTGAGTGAAGGCGCGGGCGCAACCTCTGTGTTGCCAGATCCAGCTATTATAAGCGGCTTTAGACTTGTTTTTCCAATTTAATTTTCCACTTAAGAAAGTTAGTCAAGTGGAAAGTTGCAGTTTAGGGTCAGAAATATATTTGCCACAAAGTTATCATCTATATAGCAATGATTATTAATGAAAACTATAGTAGCCTATAACAATAATGAGTAAACAATGAGTATTTCTCGCATTCACCATAATAATCAATGAATATTCAAAGACATACAAGCGTATAACTTGCTGTTGTAGACGCACACAGTCAATGCGCTCAAAGATTCGCAGACCGTTCCAAAAATGGCGGATGGCGTATCGCGGCCCATATAAACAGTCGATACTGAGGCATCTAGGTATAAATATCTATGGAGCATACTAAAATTTTAAAATAGGGATTTTAAAAAAACACTGGGTGGATTTTTATCATTATAGGATGGATTGTGTACACACACTTCCAACACACATTTATGTTCAAACAACTTGAAAAGTGAATTTTGCATCCGATGACCCCTTTAAACCCTGGCTACGGCCATGATTTGAACACTTAAAATTGTATAAATGCTCATCATTCATTACATAATATAGACAATATAAAGATTTAAAATAGGTTTAAAGCCTAACAAACTTGAATCTTACTTTAATATGTTCTGTTTAATGATCTGATGAACTGACATTCATATATTTTTATGTCGTGGTTTAAGCATCAAAATAGTTTTAAGGGTCACTGTAAATATATAGGGCCACTAGTCTAAATCTGAGACACTTCTTATCCTTCGTCTCTTCTTTCACTCTTCCTATAGCCATCTCTGATTTCGATATTTGCAAGCCAATCTCTGATTTCCTCATCCTGCCTAGAGTGCCACATTCTTTTAATGGTGCCACAAACTGTTTCAGTGTCGCTCTTATAGGCAATTCTCTGAGCTCTTTCAGCAATCTTGAGAGTGAACGAACAATTAAATCAATATATCATAATGACAAATGCTTATTATGTACACATCACAGCTACTTGGTTGAACAGCAATCCATTAAAATTTTATAAACATTCATAAAAGCATTGTGTCTTCTAATATCGTGCATGCAACATGACTAAATGCATTTGTTTCACATGAGCTAATGCATTAGACCAATATTCCCCATATAACCACTAGACGGCACCAGAACATTTTGATTCAGGCCCTACCAGATGCCACCTTGAATTATAATAAAATAAACAATAAGATCAATAAAAAGACATCCTTGCATTTATATTTGATGACTCATCAGGTAGAAATGAATTTTCCTTACACCTGGAATACATGAGGTTTTTTTTACAATATTTACAATATTATCTTATACATGACTGTTTTTGCAGAAAGTTTTTCAAATATTTATTCATGAATATTATGTCTAAGAAATAATAATTTATGTTTAGGCCAAACTATGGTACTTTTTTTCCCAACCCTTTTCTTTTTTCATTATGATATCAGGACACGTTGATGTCTGAAAAACATCAAAATAAATGTTAATACAGAAATTAAAAACACACTCAACATAAAAGAGGTGCATTATATGTTAGACATTATATGTTCACATTAAACAGATCACAGTTATAAATAATATACAATATATGTAAACTGTACATACACAAACCCTACTGTCACTCATAAAAATAGTCTCTAGATTATTGTTGCCATCATGAAATGTAGAACATCCTAACCTGAACTGGCAGTATTACTGTAGAAACTAAAGACAACTGTTCTCAATGCTGACAGTGCTAATAAAACCAAACAAAGTTTGGACAAGCAGTACTTTCTAGAAGGTTGACTTTAACCTCTATTTTGATACAATCTAATTAATGACCCACAGAGGGCTAGCTTACGTGAAGAGAGTGGCAACACAGATCGATCAAAACCGAATTAACCTGAATCCGTTCCCTGTGCCACGATCAACAGAAACTTCTGCTGAGGTCTATTTGATCAGTGTCACCCTCTGGAGGTCAAGACCCAGCATCTGTTGTTACAAGCTGCTTGGGGACACATTTACTGATGGATCTGCTGTGATTTAGAAGGTAGAGGATGTCATGTAACCGTATGTATATTGAATGTTTTTGCATATATTCTCAGTTGGTGACCAAATAAAAAACACCATAGAAGTTTCATTAAAGTGGTTAATTTGACTCATAAGTCTTCTGAAGCTTTGTGTGAGGAACAGACTTTACAAATAAAAAAATCTTTACATCAGATCCAGCGCTCCTCAGTATTGTCCATAAGAGTTCATGAGACAAATAATGATTCATGAACAAATCTTTTTTTTTTTGAGTCAAATCTTTCATTTGATTCGGTTAACACAACCGGTCTGGGCTGCATTTCCCAAAAGCATTGTAAGCATCAATAGACCTCCGAGACCACTCGTGACATTGGTTTCTATGATATTTTTTGGCTCACAAAGCTTTTGGGAAATGCAGCCTTGAATTATTTGTTCACAAAGATTAATATGGTTCTTGAGTTCACAGTTGCAGCAGTCCTTGAGTTATTAGCTCACTGGAGGGGGCGGTTTCTAATGAATAATAGAGAAATTCTGGTTTGTTCATCACTGAATGCTATCATTTGACTTTTAATGAAAGAGTTGAAAAAGCACTTTCAGTTTCTTTCGTCCCACTTTTCTCAGTTGATGGTCTTATATCTTAGCCATGTACATTTATTTTTCCATTTGGGTCTAAATGGATGAAATTTCTGGTTCTTTGCAAGTGAAGCAATGCTATCAGATGCTTCTTCCTGCCATTTACCAACTGGCCGGTTAGGATTTCGAAATTAGTTGTTTGCATAAACGTTGTTGCACTTTTGCATGCTAACTATACTTATAATGTTTTAGCTACAAAAGCACACCGATACAAACTGCATCTATTTCAAGGATGTAATAGTGAAGCACTCAGAGCACAAGTTACAGAAGAAATCTGAAATTGTTTTTTTTGTACAGCCATGAGGAGTGCATTTGCAAATGTACTTTGTCTGATGCCAAATTCATGTTAACATTTTGTCTGATAGTTTCAGTTTTGTTGGACACTGAGAATTTTTTAACAGTCAAACACAAGTATTTTCAAACACTCATGAAGACTGAATGCTTTAGTCATCCTTCACTGCAACTGCCAGTAGACAAGTTCACTGTGATAATGCTTTGCATCATCTAGAGAGAAAAAGGAAGAGCATTGTGCAGACGTTTGTTAAAGAGGTCATATGATGCGATTTCAAGTTTTCCTTTCTCTTTGGAGTGTTACAAGCTGTTTGTGCTTAGATAAGATCCCTGAAGTTGCAAAGACTAAAGTCTCAAAACCAAAGAGATATTCTTTATAAAAGTTAAGACTTGTCCACGCCCTCCTAACACGGCTCATTCAAACACACCCCTACGTCTACATCACAATGTGGGGAGATTTTCAAAACACCGCCCAAACGTACACGCAATGAAAGAAGGCATGATTTTTATTCTCGCTGTTGTATTGTTGCTGCCGCCGGCGCCATGTCCTGGAGACGCTGCGTTTCATTGTGAAAGCGAAACTACTTTGTTTGGGCTTCCAAAAGAGCACACAACTAGAAATCAGTGGTTAAGTTGTATTTACAACACTGTTCCAGAGCAGTACACCGCAAATAATCGAGTGTGTGCAGCACATTTTACGGAGGACTATTTCCTGAACCTGGCAGGAGAGTAGCCTACAATGCTGGCTTGCTCAAAGACTGTTTCTATAAAGTCGGGCAATTTCAACTTTGCAAGGACAGTCTTGCGCTTCTGACTCACAGCCTGTAAGTACGTTTCTGCTACTGACTATTCAAACACGAGTTTTGAGCTATGTAGAGTAGTGCTTGTTGTTTGTCATTTCTCCGATCACAAACATGGTAATGTTTACGCGGCGCGATGCGTAAAAAAGACAGTATAAGTCATTATAATCTGTAATTATGTCCACACTGGATGCAACAAATACTTTGTTTGTAATGGGTTTTATTGTTTTAGTTTCATCGGTGTTAGGAAAAGCCATCACAATACGGTGAGGAGTGTAACATTTCTGTCACCCGCTTGAAGTATTCGGCCAATCACAACGCACTGGATAGCTGGCCAATCAGAGCACGCCTTGCTTCACAGAATGATGAGCTTTGTAAAAATCGTTTCAGAAAGGCGGGGCATAGAGGAGTAACAATAATGTACAGTATGTGGAAAATAATGTGTTTTTTCACTTTAAACCACATAAACACATTGCATTACACCAAATACACCAAATATTTTTATTTTTAGCAACGTCATATGACCCCTTTAAAAGTAGCTTTAATACCACTTTAAAATCCAGCATTTCACTTGCATTTCCTCTACTAAACATCTGACTGCAATTTATGTTCCCTTTTCAGACAGCATGTGTCCAGTGTGTCATATTCCTCAAGCCAAGACTCATTTCAAACAGCTCAGCAGCTGATAAACGCCACTTTCAAGCAATTTCAGCATCAGTCTGAATATAAACCAAACATAAACTAATCACGAGATAAAACAGCAATCGCATAAAAATGACACCTTAATCACAATTCCAACTGTTAAGCGCCCAAATGTGCAGGAAAGTCCATTACAGACAATCTTCATTATGAGCAAGACATTCAGTCCCAGGCTGCTCTGAGAGAACTGGGCCGTCAAATATGCAGACATTCCTCATCAGCAGGCCTTCCTAACACATAATTTCCACTTTGCCCTTTCCACCACTTCTCCGTCTCACCTTGCTCTTTGGGTCTGGTGCTGGCGATGATCCATTTGACCAGGCAGCACCTCATGAGGGCTTTCCGTGTGAATCGAGGCCTCTGCCATTTGCCGCTCTCCTTCTGTCGGCCTGTGCCAGGCTCCAGCCCATTGGCATCACCCAGCAGACTGCCATCCACCACCTTGCCATCCTCCTGGGAGAGAGAAACAGACAATGACAAAGATTTTATTTCTTCTCACTCAGCTAATACAATCTTGCTAGGTTTGTGCTTGTTTAAATCAAATTCTCTTCAACATGAGAACGGCAAATGGCAGAATGAGTCTTTCTAATATTACAACGTGATCTTTGACTAAGTGTTGGAAGTACTTCAGAGAAGACACATAATTGTCCTCAGGGGTGTGAATATTGCATATATAAACAGATGACATTGCTGCGTTCAGATTCTGTACACGATATCACTGAAACATGAATTAACTTATTCTCTTTTGGGTTCCTGCTTTTTTCTGGTTATGACTACCAACAAAACAAATAAACAGAACAGAACAAAACAAAACAAAATAATAGCATTGAAGTAAAGGCAAGATTTTAAACCACTTTGTGTGGAATAGATGGCTAAACAGATGCAAAAAGGCAAATGCAAATATTCAGTGTGCAAACATGAAGAAAGCTGACCAATCGGTATTCCGAATGCAAATATTATGATGATATCACCAACCGGAATGATTAAAGGTATAGTTCACCCCAAAATTTAAATTCTGTCATTATTTGCGTACAGTTTCTTTATTCTGCTTAACATAAAGTTGATATTTTGAAGAATGCTGGTAACCAAACCAGGTTTTTTAGGGTTAGGTAAGGGGGATGTTGGGATGAACAGAATGGATGAAACGTATTTATTTGTGTTTCACTCCGCCTCGAATCGCGCTCACGGAAAGTGCTTGATAAACAGTATCTCAGTACGCTTTCAACTCGTTTTTTTTAGTAAGAGCAAGAGACTGTACGACATTCACGTTACATGATTTGGCTGATTTTTACATGGAGAGCGTGACAGCGCACCGCATTAAAAAATGATCATTCATGTTTTCATAACTGCTGGCCAAATTCAAAAACGAAACTAAAATGAAAAAATCTTTGAGAGCAAGGAGGCCCCCTGGTGTTTCGGGGGCCCTACGCAGCTTGCGGATTCTGCGCATAGGGAGGATCGGCTCTGTATATTTATATTCAGGAGGTTGTTGTGTTGTTGCAAAGGAGATGTGAATAAATGATGTTTACATCAGTCTATGAATCTAAAATTAGCTTTTGTAGACCTCGGGTTGTTTATTTTGGGAAAAAAAGCACCGTATGTCACACAAAATGATAAATTATCATGCGGCATGTTGCACATATGGAAAACATAGAAAGGTTTCATATCAACCTCTGAATCTACACCTTAGCCTGCTGCCAAATTACAAAAACCATATGAAAAATAGCATGTGCCCTGCCATCAGCCACACTGACATAATAATAGAGCACTGGAAGATTATGACATAATCAGAAATTATGTCATAAAATGATCTGTCATTAGAGATTATATCACTATTTCTTAGAATCCCATCATTGTCACATCATAAGAACTAGGGGTTCTTATTATAAATTCAAAATGAGATATAGAGGCAAATTTCCAACATTTTTAACATCTGAGACTGTTGTATGAGACTGTAACATTTCAAACTGGAATAAAATGGTGCTTTGAGCTACATTTTCTCTAACAATGACAAAACTGTATCATAGCAAACAATTTCTGCCAAAAATACCTCAGTTATTATTATTACAATAAAACTGGTAACTTGATACTAGCCACAATTGTCATAAAGTTGGACAGTTGATTCCATATGAATTTTTAATTTTTAATTTTTAATTAACAATAAATACACTAACTTTGGAAGAAAGTATGGTTACACTACAGTTCAATTCATGTTTCCTTCTTGCACAGCCTTCCTCCTTTGCTCCATTTTTCGATTAATACCAACTCCAACCAAGATTCATTTCAGCATCTCAACAAGTAATGAAAACCAGTTGTTTCTGAAGCCATAACATTGCTTTCAAGAGCAATTTCATAAAGCATATTATTGGTTCAGATGGTCATGGTGGCCATGATTACATTTCCCACTGACAGATGAAATATCTTGTGAGAGTCCCAATACATACTCGCGAGCAAAATAGCTTCTACTGAATGATAAGGTTAACAAATGCACCTGTCAAGCAGGCCATAATCTGCACACTGTTGTTGCTTGTTTATCTAGGTTTGGACAGTTAAAAATTAATCACACAACAATACAGAGAGAATGTTATATCACTGTTGCAACAGATTTTAACTATTAATTGCGTTAACACTTGCTGACATTTCCACTGTTGAAGAACTGCTTTACGTTGTTTTCTCTCACGCTGCGGGTGCTGTGTGAAGATGTCTTATTTTGTTATTAAGAGTGACTCATTGCTTTGAGCTTGCACACGGTGGGCGCTACTCACTCTGATTGATGGTTTATGCAAAGTTGAGAGGAACAAATGCATTGCTGAATTTGTCATATTTGGCTACTCATTTCAATTACTAAATATGCGGTATTGGTTTTACAGTACAGTTTTGGAAGAATGGAGCATCATTTTAGGGAAAGAATCTACATGATTGGGAAAAACTTACCCCATGAATTACTCACACTCAAGCCATAGTTGTATATGACTTTCTTCTTTCAGATGAATGCAACTGTTATATTAATTAATGTCCTAGCTCTTACAAGCTTTATTATGGCTTTAAATAGTGATCAAGATTTTGAAGTGCATGGCCTAATGGTTAGAGAGTCGGACTCGTAATCGAAAGGTTGCGGGTTCGAGTCCCCAGCCGGCAGGGATTGTAGGTGGGGGGAGTGAATGTACAGCGCTCTCTCCACCCTCAATACCACGACTGAGGTGCCCTTGAGCAAGGCACCGAACCCCCAACTGCTCCCCGGGCGCTGCAGCATGGCTGCCCACTGCTCCGGGTGTGTGTTCACGGTGTGTGTGTGTGTGTGTGTGTGTGTGTGTGCATTTGTTCACTACTCACTGCTGTGTGTGTGCACTTGGATGGGTTAAACGCAGAGCACCAATTTCGAGTATGGGTCACCATACTTGACAATACGTCACGACTTTTTTTTACTTTACTAAATCCATCATAAAAAGTAGTCCAGGCTCCAAGGGGTTAATAAAGGCCTTCTGAAGTGAATCAATGCATTTGTGTAAGAATAATATGCATATTTATAAACCGTAATACCGTGTACGCGCGTTCATGAGAGAGTGGTGTTATATGTTATACTAGAATATGCTAGTCTCGCGAGAACCAAGTTCCCCTTCAGGAACTCGAGCTGCGTCGAAGCGCTATGGGAACGTTTTCAGTGTGACCGCGCTCTGAATCACTTGTGTAATCTGTCCAATGGATGGGGGCGAGACGTCACGGGGGGTGACGTAATCGGCCAGGAAGCATAAAAGCACGTGCGGTGGAACCGGCGGAACCGGTGTCAGCTTTGTTTTCAAGATGGCGCCGCTGATGGAAGCTATTGTGCGTTGCTATCCAGTGTTTGTACTGTTTTTGTTTGTTTTTGCTGTTTTTTGTTTTTCAAATATGATCAGTTTTACCAGGGATGACCTGCTGAACATTCGGCAGAACACACCACAAAATCTTTTACCGGATTTTGATTTTTCGGACGTTTTCGGATTCCCTTGTCTGTAGGCTTGTTCGAGATTAACTACACTAGTCTGCTACCGGCTGGAGAGAGTAGCCGTTTGCAGTCGGGATGGAATTAAAAGCGGAGCCGTCAAGTCGGACACTTTCTGC
Organism: Barbus barbus; assembly: GCF_936440315.1. NCBI lineage: Eukaryota > Metazoa > Chordata > Actinopteri > Cypriniformes > Cyprinidae > Barbus > Barbus barbus. Next base: position 11,591,061 of record NC_136757.1, on the reverse strand, counting down.
TCCCGGTAGTGACGCTCGCACAGTGTTTCCATACTCTTATCACAGATAAAGTGACTTAAATGCAATATTTGTCAAATATAAAACAGATTTCTGTTTATGAGTAACAGAAACACTTTTTATATACTGCTTAATACAGCGCCATCTGTTCATGAATAAAGTTAGTTCAACATATAAACATATACTATTTAAATACCAATAAAGTGAGGACATATGATTTTTTCAGTGTTTTTGATAAAAAAAAATGACTCAAGATAACGGTGCGACTACACTAAAAAAGCGTTTACTCTTATAAAAACACAGATTTGTGAGCATTATAGGAATTTAATTGTTAGAATAAACAAGTAACACACCTCCTGCTTGTCATCACAGAATCTAACCAATGAGAATTAAGTGTGTGGTCATCAAGGCTCTCGCAGCCGATTTTGAGCAACTGCAGCACCTGACCTAGGCAGCTGGTCTCATTTTGCTCTCGTGGTTTGCTCTCGTAGCTGCAGTGCCAATCAAAGTCGGACAAACGTTCTAACCAGAATTCATTGCTTTTGTCAGGCGGCAGCCGATATTTGCGGCGCCACATGAAGTCGAACAAGCTTTGTGTTTTATGTTCTGATTGGTTCCTTGGTTCATGTGTCATGTTCTCATTGGTTGTCTTGGTCATGTGTCTTGTTTCTCATTGGTTGGTTCTTGTCATGTGACCCTCGTTGTTTGATATAAATAGCCCTCATGTTGCCTTTGTTCTTTGTCTAGCTTTGATGTTGTAACGCTGCTGTCAGTGAGTCTGTTTAAGTCAAGTCATGTCAAGTCTCATTGATTCAAGCCTGTTCATGCCAAATCCAGTCTGTTCAAGCCAAGTCTTTTGGATTATGTTTTTTTTTTGCTTGGGTTCTCACTTCAACTCACTTTCAGTGGACCATTCGTTACAGTTCACACTTCACATAAAAGCAAAGTAAACTGAATTAAACAGCAATGTGCACCACTTGCAGTCACCATTAAAGAATATTTCTTATGGCAGAATAGTGACCGGAAGAGACTGTAATTGGGCTATATAATACTGAACATACTGTTTTATTCCATGATGACCTTTGCTAGGTGAAGAAAGAGAGCAAGTGAGGAGAAATATGAACATTTGAACAACTGAATGGGAAAATGTGGCATTTCAAAGCCCCCGTGAGTTATTTCAGCTCACTACAGAATCACCTGTATTGGAACCAATAAAACCTGGACTGCAGATGCAAACACATGTAGACTGGATAAATAAAATGACAATAAATGTAGTTTGGTGGTGGAAGGGGGTCCACTCCAATTTAACCCCTGCCTCTAGTGACTACCTCATGGTGAAACAACTGTCACCATCACGCTATAAAAACCAGGACGGATCTTGTTTACTAAACGAATCCCCCGACACGTACTTTACTTCACCTCGTTCCTGCACAGTAGAGCGCCGCTCGTTTGTCTTTTGGCACTCAATTATTCAGACTCTAACTCTATAAAAACCCCATCAATAAAAGATCGGCAGAGAGCGAGAGAGCAGGAAACAGTAGGACAAAAGCCTCCTTTACATGCACACACAAAAGCATGGCAGGTAGAGGTTGGAGAGCCGCCTCACTCTTCATAAACTCACAAAGAAGCCCGTCATTATCCTGAGAGGGCTTTTATAGAGATAAACACAGACATTGATTTGGCTCTCAGGGAAAGGTTGGTTTAGGCCACGCTGAAAATGCTGAGCACCATGAGTCTGGTCGAAACACAATCGCTAGAAGCGGATCTAAATACCAGGTGAGAGAGAGACTGTCAAAGAAAATGACACATCAGTCAGCCGCTGCGGGGAGACGCTGGAAAAGGGGGGCATTTCAATCCTGACAGTGAGTGTAATCGGCTAAATTAAAAATGGAAGAGCCACTGCTCTCGTCACAAAGTCTAAGAAGGCTTATTAGAAGGCTTGAATTAAAAGTGTCGTCTGGATTAATGACTGGGTTTCTGATAAAAATGGCAAATTAGGTATTAGAACGACTTTGAATTAGAATAAAGAGACACATTTGCATCATATTTGTTCTGCTGAGTTAAAACATAATACGATTCAGACCTTTCCCATCTGGTGAGAAAGCCAATCTAACAGACAGCATGCAAACGTGTCAACTTTCTTAAATATGTTCTTTCTTTTGCAGTTTTGTGCACTAGAGCTTGTTGATACGACCAAAATTCCTCAATATCAGTATTTTCAGTATTTGATCATACATACATTCATAAGTTTTGGGGTCAGTAAGATTCTTTTATGTTTGAAACAAGTCCTCATGCACACAATGGCTGCATTTATTTGATCAAAACAGCAAAAACAGTAATTTTGGAGAATAATATAACAATTTAACTCTTATATTATAGCCTATATACATATTAGTGGTGTCAAAATTAGCACGTTAAAGCAGGCGATTAATTTTTTCAGATTAACGCGTTAAAAATATTTAACGCAATTAATGCAGGGGCGGGGCTAAGGTTGGCCACCCCATTCACAACTGCTGCCTCTGTCTCTCTTTTCTTGAAAAGGATTGCGTTTATTTCGATGCAGAATGTCTTTATGACCACATCAAACGGGAGACGTTTCAGCCTGTATCATTTCATATCAAACAGCGAAAGAAACTACGTGCATGGAATGTCGTAGTTATGCCGTCAGTTAAGGCATGAATAAAGCTGCCTTAAAACTGTGTGCATGCGTGCAATATGTTATATATGCGTCACATTTAAGAACATGTCTCTAAAATGGTTTTAAAAACTGTCCTGACTCCCTCATCTAAAACACCCGATTCAACTCGTACGCTCATTATTAGAGACTTTAAGACCTGAAGTGGGTCAGAAAAGGTAAAGAGAGTTGTGAGAAAATAAGATGCGTGTCAGATCCGCGTCATGTTCAGCAGGCAGCTCTTAAAGCAATAGCAGGCAAATAAGCTAATAACCAGCCGCTGTGATGTCTATTAAATATTAATCCAAGAACAAAAGAAAAAAAAGATGAAATCAAAAACTTTTATAGCTTTAAGGGGTTCATCTATATTTAATTTAGAATTTAGTGTTTGGTAACTATTAATTTTCTGTATATTTCTGCTGAGGGCACAGGTAAATGTCATTTATCATAATGGGTTCGTGTGAAGATTGTTTTAAGTTCGCTTAAATTGAAGTTAAGTCTAATAAATTTAAAATGAATAGCTCTCAATTATACTGTAATGCTGAATGGCTACAGTCAATGGTTAAATATTCAGGGGAAAAAACTATTTTATAGAGACATCAGTAGTATGATGCTGGCCTTCAATCATAAAAAAGATGCCATTAAAGAAATATAATAAATATACTGTCTTTCTGTTGTTTATACATTGTACATTTGAAGATTGAATGTGAAATTATTGCAATATAAAAGTATATTTAAAAACTTTAAATGTTAGGTGGAATTAATCGCAATTAATTTTAGAAAAATGTGCGATTAATTCGTAGATTTTTTTAATTGATTAACAGCACTAATACATATATTTTTAAATGTTATTTATTCCTGTGATGGTACAGCTGCATTTTCAGCATCATTACTCCAGTCTTCAGTGTCACATGATTATTCAGAAATTTATCCTTGCTGAATAAAACTATTCCTTTCTTTAAAAAAAAATCTTACTGACCAAAACTTCAAAAATCAAAAATAGTGTGCATTAAAATCACAATGAATGCATTTGTGAATATTCAAAAAGTCATCCGGTCAGCGCCTAGTAATGGTTATTATTATGGCAACATTTTGCAAACACATAGTCATGCCAATAAAGCTCATTTGACAGGAGACAAATTATAAAGAGAGGCGAACGCATAAAAAATGTGTGGGCCATTCAGAGCTTTTAGTAGCTCCATCCGCTCAGTTCATTTTTTCCCAAACCTTCCCATGATGCCTCAGTCATGGGATAATCGTAATACTACTTGCCAATGATAATCTCTCTCGATCCCTCTAATTGACCCAACACTGTCTGCCTCGCGCTTCATCTCCCCACGCAAACACACACACACTATTCAGTTCACACACGCTGTCAAGCACAGGCATGCGTATGGGTACATGTTTGCACACAAACACACACACGCTTTAATTCCACACTAATTATTGATCTAGCAGAATTTGAGGGCACCGTCGACCACCGGAAACGGACTGAATGCAGAATACGCCTCAGTGCAAACGAGAGGACGAGATGAAAGAAGCAGGAGAGGAGGATCCACGTTTGTTTTCTATAAGGGACTGAAGTGAAGGATGAAAAATACGGAGAAAGGAGGGAAGCAAATAAAGTAGTGTAAACGTTCTGATCAAACACTCCCACCACGCTGAGATATAAATAGAAAAGGACAGACAGAGTGAGAGAAAGAGAGAGAGAAGAGCAGCATAACAGATATAGCGTAAAATAAGGGGGAAAAATCCACCATTGGATTTTGTTCTTAGATACACTGACGCCAATTAGCATAATGAGCACAGAAATACAATAAAAGAAAGGGAAGACAGAGAGGAGGAGTGAAGAAAACAGATGAAGGAGGAAATGACAGAGAGAATGGAGGGTTATTGGAAGATATATAGATGATATGAAACCATTTTGGAAAATTTGCATAGCTATTTCTGTGCATTTCATTGGGGAAGGAGAGAAAGAAAGAGAGCGAGAGCAGGGGGAGAAAAAGAGAGAGGCATGAGAGAAAGAGCAACAGAGTGAAAAGACTCAATGACACAGGTGGAGGAATAAAATAAATTCACAAATTGATCAAAAGCTAATTTAATGCAGACTAAAGTAAACAGAAAGGCAATGTGTGAAGTTCACAAAGTGCTTTACTCCTCTATTGTGCCTATATTTGAGAACATTCATCTTCTTTTCAAGATGAATGTAACAGCCATTTAAAGGGGTCATCGGATTCCCATTTTACACAAGTTGATATGATTCTTTAGGGTCTTAATGAAAAGTCTATAACATACCGTGTCGGCCACAACACCTCGAGCACTACCACACTGAGCACAGGTGCCCCACAAGGCTGTGTGCTCAGCCCGCTGCTCTTCACACTGCTGACCCACGACTGCACTGCCAAGTTCAGCTCCAACCACATCATCAAGTTTGCTGATGACACAACAGTGGTAGGTCTCATCAGCATCAACGATGAAACGCACTACAGAGATGAAGTGGCACAGCTGGCTGAGTGGTGTGGCACAAACAATCTGTCCCTCAATGTGGGGAAGACAAAGGAGGTTGTTTCATAAAAAACCCTTATACTCACTTCTTCTGTAGATAAAGCTGGATCACGAATGATTCGGGCGAACATAGATGCATTTATGTAGATCGGGGATCGGCGCATTCACTTCAAAGGAAAAGTAACGTTAATCCTCTGCCTTCAGCAGCTCAGCTGTCCGGAGTAAATGATGACTGCTATATTAATTATTACATCCAACAACTAAACACTTCAATCGCTTGGGGGAAGTCGTGGCCTAATGGTTAGAGAGTCGGACTCGTAATCCAAAGGTTGCGGGTTCGAGTCTCGGGCCGGCAGGGATTGTAGGTGGGGGGAGTAAATGTCCAGCGCTCTCTCCACCCTCAATACCACGACTGAGGTGCCCTTGAGCAAGGCACCGAACCCCCAACTGCTCCCCGGGCGCCGCAGCATAAATGGCTGCCCACTGCTCCGGGTGTGTGTTCACAGTGTGTGTGTGTTCACTGCTGTGTGTGTGCACGTTGGATGGGTTAAATGCAGAGCACGAATTCCGAGTATGGGTCACCATACTTGGCAGTATGTCACTTCACTTCACTCACTTCACTTCACTTCACTTCACTTCACTTCACTTCACTTAATCGGAGACATCTTGTCTTCCCCTGCACGGGAGGCGGACAGCTCTCAGTTCACTCAGGGCGGGTCTAAGGTAAGATGCTAGTGTCAATCAACTATCGTGGGGGGGCCTGAACAGAACTACATCATTCTGACAGGGCTCTCAGAACAGCCTGATTTGAGAAAGGGGATTTTTAAATAGAGATTTTAAAAAAACCACTGGGTGGATTTTTATTATTAAAGGATGGATGTGTACACACACTTCCAACACACATTTATGTTCAAACAACTTGAAAAGTGTATTTTGCATCCGATGACCCCTTTAATGCATTTTAATATGCTTGTCTTTGTTCATTATTAAAAGGGGGAACCAAAATGAGAAAAATCTCATGAAGTCATTACTAGGCATCAGAATATACAGGCATTTTTGACTTGCCCAATAAGCGACAATATCCTGCCAACCAAGTGACCACATAGCAACACACACAGCATTACTCAGAGCACAATATCATAGTACATTTGAAAGTCTGAGATAAAGCAGTTTCTAAAGGATTAGCCTTTAAGTAGACCCCTATTAGTTAACTTCCAGAATAAAAATTTCCTGATGATCTACTCACCCCATGTCATCCAAGATGTTCATGTCTTCAACTGCATGAAGAAAGAACAAGAAATCCTATTTACTTTTGAACCACAAGAGCTCGTCTTGCACTAGCTCGACTTCACGCGTTACATAATCACATTGGAAAGGTGCAAAAAAAAAATCAATCGGCCTTTTAAAACAAAAAAGTAAAACAACAATGTCAGACGATTTTGAAGTTGGAGGAGAAAATGAGATGGAGTTTTTATGTCCTACCCTAACTTTTTCAAACTGAAGTACACAGTCAGTTAACTAATCACGCATGACTTTTCCAATGTCATTTTGTAATGCGTGAAGTTCTGGATGCGCATCGCAGAGCTAGTGCAAGACAAGAATTTGTGTTTTTTTTTTTAAATAACCAATCGTTTCACAAGATAAGACCCATATTCCTCAGCTGGGATCATGTAGAGCACTTTGAAGCTGCATTGAAACTGCAATTTGGACCTGTTAGGTGCTATTCAGTCCACTACATGTATAAAAATCCTGGAATGTTTTCCTCAAAAACCTTAATTACTTTTCGACTTAAGAAAAAGAGTTAATAATAAAAAAAAGGTTATTTGGGGAACCCAATTCAGCTGGTTCATGATCGTTCTTGAACAAGATGTCAACAGCAACTTGTTTAGTTATGGTGGCATATTTTGTTATTTTGCATATTTGTCAGCATATTTGTTCAATGAAATGCTCTTTTGCACTAGAATGCTATTTGCTCTCACTACAATGAACCAAAAACATGAGTCAGTGCATGGGTGTGAACAAAAATCATTCTCTTAAAAGATTAATTCAAGAGCTCTAATTCGTTCATAAACAAAACAACATTAATAGCACTGTGCTGGGAACCACCCACAAAAACCTACCAACATGGCTGCAAGTTGCACACCTCATCTCATTTTCTTTAGAAAACAAATAGAAAAGGTATTCATCCTTTACACTTTTACTCAACTACACACACACATTCTAGTCACCCCTTCATTCAACATATTTACAAATACACAAAGCATGTCCTCATTTAGCATTTAATGCCAGGGAAGCAGACAGAGGCAGGGCTGTATAATTAAAGCCTGAGGGAGACGCTTTTATTCAGAGGAAAGGGAAGATTCCTGCATTAGATCAGTTACAGAGTCACCATTGAAAAACATGAACTGAACAACCTCAGAATCCCACACACAAATACACAGACACATTTAAAAACAGTATTTCTGTAGCTCAAACAGTAAAGCATGGCTCTAGCAACACCAAGGTAAAGGGTTTGATTGCCAGGGAATACCTTGGAAGCAAACTATTTTAGTAAATGTAAAGATGCAATCCACCACAAACTGTATGTTAAGAATAGAGTACTGAATATTGTGCAGTATATACAGTACAGCCTACTATTTTTAAAATATTATGTGAATGCTCTTTAACCTCCTGTTGTAACAGTGCTAAGTATTGATCACATATAGATTAAATGCTGGGTAAATCTACATAATTAATGAGAGTGGAGCCACACGTGTGCTGGGAAGGAGGACCCGCTGGATAAGACTGTGCGCTCCATTAAAACACCATCAAAGATGCATAACGCTCTCTGCCCTTGAGCCTGCTTCCATGAGGAGAACGACAGTGAAGTCTAAGAGCATGTGAGAGGTTTCCTTTTCCTTTCTCTGATGATATAATCAATTATAACATCTTTATCATCAGTGTTCCTTGGTTGAACATTGTTGTATAGAAGGAAATAGTAGTCTTACGAAAGCAAAAATTAATATCTACATTCAGTCATTTTCTACAAAGAGAAACTGATGGACCTACGATACAAACTGAGAAATTGACTGAGCTAACGTGAGTTCTTTTTTTCATCACATTTAATATCCAATTAACTAGTGAAAAAAACTACATTACCCATAATTCTAAAAAGATCTCCATCAATCAGACAGGACATTGTTACCATGGAAACACCCACCCACTACTACGAAGCACTGTGTGACCATATACACACTGCAGCTAAATTCGGTTGTCATTTGACCTTTTAGAGCATAAACTTGTTCTGTACACACAGTTCAGTAATTTACAGGAGTGACAACCACATTCTACAATGCGAATTAACTCCCGAAAATTTCAGGTAGTGAAAACCACATTTACAAACCGCATTCCGGAAATGATGGGACGTTTTTTAAATTTGAATAAAATGAAAACCAAAAGACTTTCAAAACGTACTGTTATTTTCATCACAAACAAAATTTGCACTGCAAAAAGCAGCAATTATACCTTTTAATGCTGACAACCATGTTATTAGCTTGTCATGTTTTTTTTACTTTATTTTATTTTTTAATATACATTCAAACATACTGAAATACTTTAGATGCGGAGCGAAGGCGGAGCGGTGTTTCTGATATCAGTGAGCAGGGAGTGGAGTGGGAAACGGTGAAATCTCTGTGCTTAAGGTGGTCTTCCCCATGGTCTTCGGGCCCTCAGACGACACTGCATCACTCATCGGCATGATTCTGTCATTGACATTACTAAATGGGCCCAGGAATAATTCCAGAAACCACTGTCGGTAAACACAATCCACCGTGCCATCTGCAAATGCCAACTAAAGCTCTATCATGCAAAAAGGAAGCCATTTGTGAACATGGTCCAGAAGTGCCATCGTGTCCTCTGGGCCAAGGCTCATTTCAAATGGACTGTTTCAAAGTGTAAAAGAGTTCTATGGTCAGATGAGTCCAAATTTGACAGTCTTGTTCGAAATCACGGATGCCGTGTCCTCTGGGCTAAAGAGGAGGGAGACCTTCTAGCATGTTATCAGTGTTCAGTTCAAAGCCCAGCTTCTCTGATGGTATGGGGGTGCATAAGTGCATACGGTATGGGCAGCTTTCATGTTTTGCAAGGCACTATGAATGCTGAAAGGTATATAAAAGGTTTTAGAGCAACATATGCTCCCCTCCAGATGACGTGTATTTCAGCAGGACAATGCAAAACCACATACTGCAGCTATTAGAATAGCATGGCTTCAAAGCAGAAGAGTCCAGGTGCTGAATTGGCCTGCCTGCAGTCCAGATCTTTCACCTATAGAGAACATTTGGTGCATCATTATACAAAAAATACATCAAAGATGACCACAAACGCTTCAGCAGCTGGAAACCTATATCAGGCAAGAATGGGACCAAATTCCAACACCAAAACTCCAGAAACTCCATAACCTCGATGCACAGACATCTTCAAACTGTTTTGAAAAGAAGAGGAGATGCTACACCATGGTAAACATGCCCCCATTCCAACTATTTTGAGACCTGTAGCAGGCATCAAATTTGAAATGATCTCATTTTGTGCATAAAATTTTACAATTTCTCAATTATTTTAGTTTTCATTTTATTCAAATTTAAAAAACGTCCCAACATTTCCAGAATTCTGGTTGTACAAAATTATGTGCAGTGTGTACGGATTCAAACTGAACAATTAGTTTATGATGTCTTCTTTCTTTTGTATGCACGGTGTAAGAAAATCATAGGTAAAGAGGTATGAGTCTTGACTTATTTTTGTTGCCAGATCTTGCTAAAAAAACACAATGCACAAGAACAAACCCATAATAAACCAAAATAAATTGAATTCTTTATATTTGAAATACATGTGTGACTTGCACCTGCTGCCTATTAACTTCATAAACTGGATAATTTAATGAGCCAAGCCCAAAGATGCTTATAAGACATGGCAACACTTCAGTAGAGCACTTTGTTTCTGTCAATGGTGAGTTGGTAAAAAACAGACAAACATAAGTCTTTGGTTGTTTTAACACTACTTTGGTCAAAAATAGTCAATAAATGAATGAGAGCATTGCTATGGTTATCACAATTTTGGGAGTAAGCTCTGTTTTATACACACACAAAACCATCATTTAGTGCATTGAACTTCTTTTAACTGGAGGGCTGCATTTTTAGAAAGCTATAAGCATGAGCAAGATGCTGCAAAATACAACAAAGTTCAACAGTCAAACACAAATATACTTAGAAAACCAATAAAAGCAGAGAAGTGGAACACAAATATATGAGACACAGAGCACTGAAAAAAAAGAAACTCAAGGCATAGAGACATTTTTAAAGGGAACAAAGGTCTTTTTAAAGGTGAACTTCTTTTAACTGAACCATTGTATTTTTAGTACGCTGTGTCATGTGGAAGACACCGCAAAAGATGAGAGCTTAACGGTCAAACACATTTGTCTAATCTATGTACTGTAGACACTGGAAAAAATGGAAAAGCAGCACAGTGGAATGCAAAAACGTGTTTCGTGTGAATATACCCTTACCTTTGCAAGACTATATTATGGCTGGATGAATTAGTGAGTGGTCACTGTTGGCCTTCAGATGGCATTACTGTAAAATTTAACATCAAATGTTAACATGCGTGGCGAACCTGATGCTTTAGCATGTGGAATTAAAGGTCATGATCATGTCCTTCCATCAAACATGTCCTTGAGAGGAAAACGCCAGCCCTTATGTATCCACATGACATTTTTTGGGTATTTGTAATACAAAAAAAGTAAAGATGGACAGAGGAGGGCAAAGAATAGCGAAGTAGGGAGATGATAAAGAGATATCTCTACTCCGCCAGGCTTTACCAGTCATAGTGCTGTATCTCAGAATATAAGGTCGGCTTTTATGTTCTGCCTTAACGCACCACAGCCCCTTTGACTCAAGACAAACCTAAAGGCTTCGGTCTTCAAAGAGCTGTTATGAATTCCACCTTAAACACTGAGAAAGAGTGAGAGAGAATGCTGCTAGGTGAATCAATTATTCAGTACAAGTCAAGGGCTCTGTGATATACATTAAGTGCTTCTTCAGATCACGCATGAGATATTCACCACCCACCACAAAAACACGTGCACCTAACTCAACAAAAACAAATGATTACTCCAAGTCTCCAACTGTTATATAAAAGCTTTTAAGGATACAAATGATTAAGGGATAAAACCACATACGGACTGGTTATTAATCATCAATATGAGGTTTTGAATGGCCACTGCCTATATGTATGCAATATTACACTAGCAAGATAACAAGCTAATATTCAGACCAACATGCCAGTGTGGTTTTATTTTAAATAAGGTAGAAAAACAGTAAGTTAATAATATTGAGTAGCTTACATTTTTGACATAATGGCCCAGTATCACAGACAGGGCTTAGACTAAACCAGGAATAGGCCATAGTTCAATTAGGTTATTTAAGTAATTTTTATAAACGTGCTTAGAAAAATAAAACATTACTGGTGCGCTTTTTGAGACAAAACGCTGATATATGATATATTATATTATATATATATAAAGGCACTGATATATTTTAAGATCAGTCAGTGCAAGTTTCTTTCAGTTGAAACAGCTCAGACTTACATTTTAGTCTAGGACTAGGCTTAAGCCTTGTCTGTGAAATCGGGGGAATATTGCTTGTTAATACCCCAAAAACAGAAATAGTTGCAAACATTCACAGCATGTATCTGAGCAATCAGAAGGGGTATTGCTAACCAAATTATTCAATTTTTAAACAAATCACTTGAGTGAACGATTCAATTACTCATTCATAAAACTCTTGGGTAACACTTTATTTTGATGGTCACCTTTGAAAATTCCGTTGACACTAATTAATGTTGCAACTACATGTCAATAAACTCTCATTAGGGTAGTAGACTGTCTGCTTCATATCTGCTAACTCTTTATTGTGATGGTCTCCCAACAGACACTCTACTGACTGTAAGTAACTTTGCAAGTACATGTCAACTTATTCTAACCCTAACCCTACAAGTCTACTAATGCTCTACTAATATTCTAATGAGAGTTAGTAGAAACGTAGGTGCAATGTTACTTAGTAGTCAACAGAATATGTTAAAGGGACCATCAAAATAAAGTGAAACCAACTCTTGTTTTGTTTCTGAAAGATTCAGCATTTTTGAAAGAATCGATTGAGTGCAGTGGTGTACCTGAAAGCCATACTCAAGTAAAAGTGCAGATATCTTACCAGAAAATGACTTTGGTAGAAGTTGACGTTACCGTTGAGAATATTACTTGAGTAAAAGTCTTAAATTATGTGATATTTATTGTACTTAAGTATGAAAAATATTTTTTAAATCTTAAACGTACTTAAGTATTGAAAGTAAAAGTACAAGTAAATGCAAAATGGAAAAGAAGCAAATAAATATATATATATATATATATATATATATATATATATATATATATATATATATATATATATATATATATATATATATATAAAATGTCCATACACAGCTTGAGTAGCAAGATTGTGTTCAGTTTTAACCCTTTCTTGCATTTTGTATTTTTGGGTATGAATAAGAAGCACTTCACCTGGTACTTAGTGTCTTTCATTCCAACATAAGAAAACATTTCTGGAATCTGCATCTGAAATAGCATTTAGATGTATTTACACAGTTTAATGTATTTCAGAGGGGAAATGGATGCATTTAAACTGCAGTTACAGATGTATAAATAGGCCTAATGTTTTGTTTTTAACATAAAATGTTGAATACTGATATTTAAAATAATTTAAGACATGAATAAAATTGTTGAAATGTGAAATTAAAACCGCCAGTAGGTGGCAGCAAGTGACTTTTAATGAGTGAGTCATTGAGATTAAACAGATTCATTCAAACGGCTGATTCTTTTAGGAACAGTCAAATGTGTTAATGAGTGAATCACTGAATCATTTTTATCCTCCGATTCGTTCAAAAAGCTGATTCATTCAATAAGTAAACACCGTCCATTGCTCAAGATGCAAAACAGTGCTGTGATCTTTGTTTGTTATGTCTAAAATGTAAGTCACTTATTGTTTTACTGAACTTGTATAAAATTATTATTAAATGTGTTATCATGCTTATATCTGCAGAAAAACGGTACTCTTTGTGTGATATAGATTAAGTTAACTATATTAAATTATATAAATATAAAAAGCATACAGAAGCATTTTTGCCGTCTACAATTGCCTAGAATTTTGAGTTTTAATAGACTAATAAATCAACGTGCGTGCACTCTGTGTGTGATTTGGTGATATAGCCTACTTGATCATGTCAGATAGCACATCATTACAACAACACTTACCATATTATCTGAGACGATGCTGTATCGCACACCCCAGACTCGACTTGAGTGGAAAATGAAATCATCTGCGGTTGTGCGCGCACTTGTTTGCACATGAGCAAAGATGTTTTTAGGAGTCTAACTTTCAAGCGCCAGACCACTGATTCGTCAAACCTGCTTTCCTGCAGTCCGTGTTCTTCTGACTATTTTGTAGTAAGTAACGAATACGCTTCAGGGACATGTATCGCAGTATAAGTATACATTTTAATTAGGAAATGTAGAGGAGTAAAAGTAAAAGTTGGCTGAAATATAAAAACTCAAGTAAAGTACAGATACTCCCAAAAAATACTTAAGTACTGTAACGAAGTATTATTACTTTGTTACAATACACCACTGGTTGAGTGAATGATTAAATGACTCACTCATAATAAATTTTTGTAACTTGAACAAAGATTCACTAAAAAATCTCAACTATTAAAAGAAATTAAATAAATAAAAGTCTCAGTGCTGTTGGACTAAATATCAGAAATATTGACTATAATTTAATTAAGAATTTTAATATTATTCAAGGCCAAAAATGATGTATTTGAACATCAAATTGCAAATTATTGATGTTTAGTGAATCTATTCCCAGCCCTATAATATTTCTTCAGTTCCTAAAGGTTGTTTATTGGTTGCCTAAGAAATTAATTTCCAGATATTGAGGATTGGTGTTAATCGGCATGAGCTGGTATGAGTATCAGCCAAGTTTTTCCTCAAATTAGCTAAAAACCGGCCTGCCTGATAAATCAGTCTATCACTATTCGCTCTGATTGGCATCTAGTCCTGACTTGTTGCAGCTTTCAATGATGGGCCCTCAAGCTCCAGAACGAGTCCCACAGACATGTAGGAGTTTATTTTTAGCTGAGACCACCCTGTGCACATTCTCCCCTGAGATAGAGAGACAGAGAGAAAGATCCCGCAATCAGCTCACACACCTGCTGCTCCTCGATCCCTGCCGTCAATCTCTCCCTTCCCATACTCGCTTCCTAACGTCCCATGCCTGATGTCAGATATCATATCTCTCCATCTTCCCCTCCTCGCTCCTTTCCACTACTTTCTGTATTGCTTTTCCTAAAAACAACCTCCCTGTCTCTTTTTCTGTACATAATTTACCCGGTTCCTCTCTCTGACTCTCTGTTCTCTCTGTACCCGGGATCTGTTACCACATGAGAGCGACACAGTGTTTCTCTAAATATCAAACGCAGAATGTGAGTGTTGCCTTGTTACATTTCGTCTCTTATATAATCCCTCTGATATACCACAAGCATGCTGCTCCATCAACCATCCCAGCTCAGGACCGCCCAACCCCTATAATGTATATAAAAAATAAAGCAAAAAATGGCAATGTTATGAATGGCAGCGTTTTGGATTACAAATGGCTTTAGCAACCTGTAAAATCCCCTTATGAAACATTCGCTCTGTTATATAGCACAAGTCTATTTCACTCCGTCTCCATCCTTCAGGATTAGACAAAATTAATCGACACAGAAAGCCTCTAAATCCTGATGGTGGACTTGGAATCTCAGAAGACCTGATCCTAACTGATCGCTGATTGATTGGATTGTGAGATGTCTGGCATTGTTTTGTCTGCCTAATTGAGAGGCTGATTGAAAAGTTGGACAGAAAACAGAGAAAACAGGCTCTGCTGTTCCCAAGGTGAAGATTTAGAGGCGCACAGATGGGGACAAAGGGACAAGAAAAGGGATTGATTTCAAAGCTTCCTCTCCTCTTTCATGAAATTCAAACATTCGGATGCCTCGGCGTGCCCCTGCCTCCGGAGAAATGCCTTGTCTGTGATAACACACAAAGGGAGTAATGACCTTTTCAGAGAGGATCCATCTTGACGTTCCTCCGCTCTTGTAGAGGACTAGCGTGTCTACAGTAACCCTTGATAGTCAGCAGGAAGGGTGTTGTGTGGCTTCAGTGCGTTAAGGTGCTGAGATGCTATTTGTGGCATGTCTCTGTGGCGGCGGCGAAGTGAGGAAAAAGAGAGCGCGCATGCTTCTCTGTGCTTCATGGAGCTGGTGCATCTGTGAGTGGGTGGAAGGCAGCTCCATATGCATGTCTGGTGGCAGGTCTTCTAGGGGAGCACATCTATTTTTTATAGTGTGTGCGTGTGTGAGTGTGTGTTGCTGCAGGGAACAGTGGGGGGCAGTGAAAGCAATTGTTCTGGGCAGTGTACCTTGTTTGTATGCACAAAGGGCTCCAAGCGATTTCATCCATTTATGCATGCATACAGTCCTCCAGCATTTTCCCTTCAATGTCTTTAGAGAGCCACAATATATAAGTACTAAATGGATTTAAGGGCTGGTAGTAGATTATTTATTTATTATATTGGCTATTGTTGGATATTTAATTATATACTGTATACAATTTTTTTTCATAGTTTTACATATAGATTACATTTGCCATCATAAGACTCACTTAAAGGGTTAGTTCACCCAAAAATGAAAATTAGTCAAAAATATGTTTTACTCACCCTCAAGGCATCCAAGGTGTATATGACTTTCTTCTTTCAGACCAATCCAATCAGAGTTATATAAAAATGTTTTCCTTGCTCTTCCAAGCTTTATAATTGCATGGGCGGGTGTTTTTGTTCAACATCCAAAAGTAGTCAAATAAAGCGCATCCATCCATAATAAAACATGCCTTACACGGCTCCGGGGGGTGTATAAAGGCCTACTGTAGCGAATCGATGTGCTTTTGTGAAAAAAAATATAGATCTGTGACCCTGGACTACAAAATCAGTTATATTTTTCGAAATTGAGATGTATACATCATCTGCCCCTGCTGTTGGGGCTAAAGGCGCACAGTAATAAACATGATAATTAATAGATTGCTGACTTTTCCATTTGTTGACACGACATGGTTAGATTTAGATGGTAAATATCATATATTATGTTGGGTGTCCATATTAGAGATAAATCACCAAGTTTAGAATGAAACCATCATATTTAAAAACATGATATTATTCTTATCATATAATAAAATATCATTTGTTGTTACTACAGTATATATATATATATATATATATATATATATATATATATATATAATTATTATTGGATCTCCTTCAGTACTTTCAGAAGCTTTACTTATTAAAATGATTTTATTTCTGTATGTTAAAATATTTTTTATATTAACATTTTAATGACTATATTTAGTGAACAAAAAATGTATTTTTCAAATTAAGCAGAAACTAGTACAAACTTTGCTTAAGTGATTGTTTTGAACAAGTATTAACTTAGACATTATTAAAAAAAAGACATTATTTTAGCTGAAATATTTGCATCAATACCGTGTGCCTTTTACCCCATGCTGGTGGGCCTTTTACCCAGTGTGGGGTAAAAGGCCCCCTTTGCCACCTCATACATTTAGAAGATTTTTAAGCAAAATAAACAACTTGAATGATTTATTTTTACACAAAATCTGTTGCTCCATTAATGTTCAATACAACGTATATATATTTTTTCTGCAATTATACATTTT
Source organism: Barbus barbus (assembly GCF_936440315.1). Taxonomy (NCBI): domain Eukaryota; kingdom Metazoa; phylum Chordata; class Actinopteri; order Cypriniformes; family Cyprinidae; genus Barbus; species Barbus barbus. The sequence goes on along the minus strand of NC_136757.1, from coordinate 11,574,037 downwards.
AGGCGCAGTGAATAGCACATTTTTTCTTAAGGTGTGCCTTTAGCCCCATTGTACTCTATACACACGATAGATCGATAGACAGACAGACAGACAACACAGAATTTCAATATTAGTGTACTCCTAATATCATTCATATTTGATCACAAATATGTCAGAGCACACATATTTACATGCATGAAGAATCTACATATACATGCATGATACAAATGTGTATATCGCTTTGAACTCTATGCATGTTTGATGCAAAGCAAATGGTGCCTCTCTGAGGAACACAGTTTACTGAATGGCACACTTAAAAAAAAAAACGGTTTCAATAATGCTTTTGGCATGCTGTTTCAGCCCTGTACGCGCAGGTCTGTTGATAATGGGTCTGCAGGGACAGGTTAGAGTCAATGGAGAACACGCACCATTTCTCATCTATTTCTAACAGCTGGCAGGTCGGTCCTCCTACATTCAAAGAATACAGACGAAGGAGATTTTGCTGTAACTTGAAAATACGAGACCATCGATTTGTTTGATCAAAGTACAGTAGCATATTTATAATAATTAGCGACACATGGCTGATGAAGCTTCAGTCATACATCTCCAGGCCTTGTGCCATGTCTGTGCCACCATCTGGGCTAGGAAAGAAGCATTTTATAATGTAGTTGTAATATTAATTTGCTTAATTATTGAGCATCTATTGCATCTATTTGCCATATGCATGTTCTGGCTGTGAAATTAGCATATTATATCATCATTAATATCAATTAATGGTGTGTTGCATCTTTACTGTTTCTCACTTGCTCATACACTGAACACATCAGCATTCATTCATGAGGCCCTCCGGCCTCTACTGCACTTGCTGATACTACGTTTAGTATTCCGTCTACATTCTTCCAATTTATGTTTCTTGTTTAATTCAGGGCGGCATGTATTGGTGTCCCAGGTTCTAGGCTTACACTGACTTAAAATTCAGAACCACAGACTGATTAAAACTCAGAGAAGCGAGGCCAAACAGCACACTGCAGCCAGCCAATTCAATTACAGGTGAAGCAGGCAAAAAGAAAGTTCACTTTCAGTTTAATCAAAGACCTACAACATGGCTCTACAGCTTCATGATCCTCAAACAGCACTGAAGCAATCTTTTTCGCTGTTGCTACCTCATGACCACATGTGCTCACTTGTAAACAGAGGTAAAAGCACTGACCTCACACCGAACACTTTCAATCATGCTCATCAGAGGATAAATGAGCCCTGCCGGTGCCGGTAGCGCCAGCTCCGGTTCACAGCGGCACTGTTGTTCTGTTCCCCCTTTCCAGGCATTTCCTTCCCCTTTCACTTTAGCAGTAGTATGGATTACACACCACCCCAAATTAGTTATTATACAGCTTCTCACTCACCTGGACCCTATTGAGACCAGGTCACTGTGCGGTTGTGTATGTGAGGGGACATTGAATTACCCTTAATGAAAGAACCTAATCTATACCAATTGATTTGATGTAAATGGCTGAAGAATGGTGTTTGGTTTCTATATGCCAGTAACTGAGGGCAATATGGCCCTGACATAAACTTTGATGAAATCTATGGACACAAATTAAAGAGGTTTTGAATATCGATATTAATATGAAAACAGCCATGATAGAGACAAAAACAATCTGAAAAATCCATCACTCACAAAAGCCCAATTTCATATTTTTAAGCAAATGACAGTTCACATAAAAATGAAAATATTCATAATTGGTATCACAGTAGTTTTGGTCATTATGTCAAACTGCCGTTAAGCCAGAATGTCTGAGCATATGCAACCACATATAAGATTAGAGAGCTACGCTGTTGAGGCAAAAAGAGTTATGACCAAAATTGTCTCTTAGACCAGGGGTTTTCAATCATTTAGAAGACACTGAAACCAAAATGCGAGGGAACCCATTCTGAAGTTTAAAAGTCAGCTACTGCGTACATTTTCATAAAGAGCCAATTTATACAGTGAAAACTTATATATACATGTGTGTCAAATATTTAGTTTCTATTATATTACATTATATTTATTATTTATTACAATATATTTTTATTACTTTTATTTATTTTTAACACCAATCCCCAACCTTTTCCATAAATACCCTAGCACTCCTTTGTGGCCCCCTGAGGGACCATGGACCCCAGTTTAAAAATTCCTGTTTTAGACTGTGATCTGTGCTGCGATCGATGGGTTTTGACAACTGTTCTAATTCAGAGAAAACAAACTGTTTATATCAAATCAATCAAAATTTAATAAAAGCTGAAGCCATTTTCTCTGTTCCAGTGTTGGTACAGTAGTTTCTGCATTTGGGAATTTCATCCTTTTTGCGCATTATATGATTATGTTGTAAAACAGCATCATGAACATTCTTCAAAACAACATCTCTCTCTCTCTCCCTCTATATATATTTTGCTTAAAATAAGTCAAATATTCTTAAATCAAGAGTATTTTACTTACCCGACTGGCAGATAATTTTACTTATTTTAAGCAAAAAGCACTTAATTTAGTTTTTTTCCCCCTGGAAACAAGACTAAATATATTGCAATTTTGCTTATCTAGTAAATGCATCTTAATTTAAGATTTTTTTAGACATTTTGATTAGAAACAAAACAATACTGAGCACGATTTTTTTTTGCAGTGAGGGTTGTTTCTAGGCAGGTGGTTGCCTAGAGTGGCATCATCTGAGTGTTGGGACAAGTCAATGTCGGACCGCAATTTCTACCAAGGAGAAATTTACAACCTAGATTTTGAAGAACTTCACCACCGAAATGTCTAGAAATGGCACTGCAAAGAAGAAAAAGTCATCCTGGTTTGGAACGATCTGAGGTTAAATGCTCACATAATTTTCATTTTTGGGTGAACTATCTCAAGTCAGTGAAGCATTGAAGAAATCTGACAAAATACAAATAATATAGGAGTAATGCCATTATTTAGAAAATGATTGAAAACTACCCGATAACCTGATTAATGCATTAATATTTTGTCATTTCTGCACCCTTCAGAAACAAATCAGTTGTCTCAAAACATCAGGAAAGCATGGTACTCATTATCATCAGAGAACAATGACAAATTTTTACATGTTAAATCAAAGCTCTCAGGAAGCGCTCCCCAGGGTACAACATAATTTAATCCACACAATTATTTCAAAGGCTGACATAAACAAATGATTGTACCTTTTAAATGTCAAACCTTTCATGCGGTGAGTGAGAAGGATTCTCACAGCTAGAAGCCATCATACACCACAAGGTTAAAAACTCATCAGCTTGAAACCCTCTGACTCACAAACATGAGTCAACAGCATGAAGCCACACGTTCATCATATTAGATCATCCTTGAGGTCCAAAGCAAAATCTGCAGATCACCCCAATCATTAAAAGATAAACAAACTGGATTTCAGTTTCGTAGAACGTTCAAAACATTAGGTGTGCTTAGATTCCCCAAACCAAGAGGACATGAAATCAAGAAAAAAAATTAAAAAATCTGGGAATAAGCCTCTTATCTACAGAGGCTCGCGCGCAATGCTCTCTAAATTTACGCGACCTCAATCGACCTAGTCTTATGTTTCTGCACAACTTTTCATTCCTCCAACTCCCCGTGTTTTCACCTCTTCACTAAAAGAGCATGTCATTCCATTTAAAGAGATTTTTCACCGAGTGTATTAGACTAAATTGCAGCGCGCACGCGAGAAGCATCTCTATTCTGTAATGGTCTACAAGTGCGGTGGAGAGTCAGTCATCATCACTGCCCGATATAATAATGATATAGTGTAGCCTACATAATAATACACATTATACACGACACAACTTAAACCGCTCTGAGGAGGACGCGCGAGCTACAGTTCGAATGAATTATATAACTATCAACTCAGTCTCGTATACAACGAAGGATCGTATCAGAAACCATAACGGTTATAAATTAAAGAATATTTAGAATATAATTTTCTAATTTATTAGTGTTTAATTTATTATTTATATCGTAGCCTATTCATACTTGCAGCTTGATGCCACATCGCTTATTTTTCATAAAAAAAAAAGACAGCAGTTAGGAATTAAGGTGATATGATCGATTCCTCACCTGCATTGTGTTCTTGTGATGAATCCTCCTCAAGCGATGAGGAGAAATATCTTTCTTCCACTCACTACAGGAGCAGCAGCTTCACCGCGCAGATCCGTCAAGTGGAGTGTGAGGGAATGCCCAAGCCTCTCCTCTCCTCTCCTCTCCTCTTTTTTGTTTGTGTGTGTGTGTGTGTGTGCGTGTCAAAGTGTGTGATGTGAGCACCCAGGCAGATTGGATGAAATGTGTCTGTGGCTTTATCCATTTGAAGTCATTTATTATTTTGGCAGATTAGGATGCAAATAGAGTAGCTCCGCGTTCAGACCATAAAGTGACAAAAAAACGACCTTTAAAGTTAAAGAGGTGGTTTTCTCGCCTTCTGCATTATGGTAAAAACACCATTAGAGTTCCTGTAGCTTGAAGAGCACAATGACGACACAATTTCATCTACATTTTAGAGTAATAAATTATCAGCAAATTTTCATTCTAGTGAACTATTCCTTTAACTGGAAGCCGCTTGCTGAATTAAATGAAATTAAGTTATGTGACAAATATAGTACAAATAAGTGACAAAGTGACAACAATACTGCTGTTTAAACTGTTTATTGTGGATTATGTCATAATGCTGCTCTTATAGTACACTCTGTGCAGTATTCCAAAACAAATAAATTCGAAAATAGAACAAAATACACACATCCAGCAGACACTTTTAACCAAAGTGACTTACATTGAAGATAATCATCTCTTCAGTTGGCATTTCCTGGGACTCGAGCCCAAGACCTTAGCGTTGCTGCAGATGTGGAGAAATTGAGCATTACATCAATTGCTCACCAATGGATGTTCTGTAGTGAATGGGTGCCATCAGAATGAGAGTCCAAACAGCTGAAAAAACCAAAACATCACAGCTGAAAACAAATCCATGATTAAGCCACTTTAACTTTAAACCATCACTTATGGCCAAAATACGAGTCCATAATCCATAGTAACGCTTCCTCCAGTAAAGTCCATCCCATGTTGTCTTCTCACATCAAAATCCACTGACATGTTTGTTCAGAACTGTTGACTGTTTTCCCTTGTAAATGGTGCTTGATCTGTGCATATTTCTTTCCTGATTCAGACAATATGACATTTTCAGTATTTTGTCCAGAAGTGATGATTTAAAGAAAAATTATGCCAACCCCACACAGTTTGTGGATTCTCATTCTGACGGCTAATTCTCATTCTGACGGATTAATTCTCATTCTGACCCATTCACTGCAGAGGATCCATTGGTGAGCATGTGACATACTAAGTTTCTTGAAAAAAAAGAAAGAAAAAAAAAAACCTTTTTCACATAGTATACAGATGTCTTGCAGCAATATTACAAGCAGTAAGATGCAGTTGCAAACACAGCTTATAAAGTAAATGCTATTCGTTTGTTAGGTGCTGCTGTATATTGACCAAAGTCAAAAAAAAAACAGAGGTGTTTCTCAAACCATAATTAAGTCTTCAGGAGAATTCTCAGTAACGAGTCAGTTTGCACTGCTTCCACTAATAGCATGTCTGGACTCTTAGATAGACGTGTGGCTGAGGATCTACAGTCAGCCTCATACACACTCTATGATGTTACATGCACTCTCTGTCCTCTGGGACATCACACACACTGTCAGTCCCCCCGTGATGTCACTTGCACTCTCTGCCAAGGAACCAGAAGAGCATTACAGTCAGTTCTTGTTTGCAGGTGGAGCAGCAATCTCAGTGGGTTAGACGCATAACACACTATCCATCTTGCATGATGACACTGCTCATGGTGACACAATGCATTGCGTTAAGCAGAAACAGCCAAAATAGCTAAAGAGCCATCTATTTCGTAAAACACTTGGCTGTTCCCTCCTTTGGCTTTTACTGTGAACTAGCAAAGACAAAAAGAGCAATGAAAAAAGCACCTGTGAGAGAATTAGTCTACACTGTAAAAAAAAAAAAAAAAAAAAAAAATGGAATGACCAATAATTCATGACAAAATGTTTTTACATTACTTTAACTCATCAAAACAAGTTAAGCAATAATCAACTTTTCAAAATAAATTATACAGGATTCAACTCATGTTTATAAGTCAGTTAAATGTAATTCATGTACAGTTGATTGTATTTAAAAATTTAAGGCAGTAACTTTTTTTTTTTACAGTGAAAAATTATATATAGTATACTATATAGAATTATATGCCATACTGAAATATATACATATTTCAGTATATTTGAAACATCTCTAAATATACAAAAACTACTTTTTGTAATTTGTGTATTTTGGAAAATATCATAAATATTGTAAAAAATATTGTAAATATAGATTTTTAAAATCATTTTAAAGGTTAATTTAAGAGTTCAATTGCAAAAATATATATTTCCATTTTTTTTATTTTCATAAAACATGTTTTTGTGTTTTATTGTGATAGTTAGCTGTATTTTAACCTAATCAAAATAACCCAACTGCAGTTTGATTGATATTAACTGAAATGCACAATGAAAAAAAAAAAACATGATTTCTGGGAATTGCTATAAACGGAGTTATCTGTTTTTGCAAATGAACTCTTCATATATTTTGTCCTACATATTTCAGTCCAACATAATACATTCACGTCACATAAAAAAAAGAAAAAAAAAAAGAATTTTTTTTTTAGGTTATTCCGCATTTAGCCTAAATGTAGGATACTGTAAGATTGAAAATGTATTTTCTCACCTTAGGTATAAAATACATATTTGGTATATGAAGGTTAAAACTAAATTCATTTTCAGTTTCAGAACTGAATTGTGGCACTGTCATAGGATTCCACCTTTGCAGCTAGATATTCCATAGTCAGGTGGTATTATTGGAAAGTGGAAGCATTTAGGAAAAGAAACAACTCAGCTACAAAGCGGAAGACCAAATAAAGTCACAGAGCGGGGTCACGAGTGCTGAGACTCATTCCATAGCTGAAGAGCTAACAACTTCCAATGGCATTAATATCAGCACAAAAACTGTGCAGCAGGAGCTTCATGGAATGAGTTTCCATGGCCGAGCAGCTGCATGCAAGTACAATGCCAAGCGTTGGAGGGAGTGATGTAAAGCACGCCACCGCTGGACTCCACTGGGAACCTCTTCTGTGGAGTGACCAATCACACTTCTCTGTTTGGCAGTCTGGGTTTGGCGGATACCAAGTATGGTGGAGGAGCTGTTTTTCAGGAGTTGAGCTAGGCCCTTTTCTTTCAGTGAAGGTGTCACGATACGCTGCTGCAGAGAGAACGCAGGAGTCGAGGAAACGTTTAACGTTCTTTAATCATGGAACTCAGGAGATAATCCACACACACACACACACACACACGTCTGGTTTGCTATCCTTGTGGGGACTCTCCATAGGCGTAATGCTTTTTCTACTGTACAGACCGTATTTTCTATTGCCCTACACCAACCCTACACCTAAACTTAGCCCTCACAGGAAACTTTCTGCATTTTTAGATTTTCAAAAAACGACATTCTGGGTGATTTATTAGCTTGTTTACCCGTGGGGACCTCAGATTAGGTCCCCACCGTGACACGAGTCCCCTTGAGTCTGTGTGTATTCAGGTTTAAGTCCCCACCTGAATAGAAAAACAGGTACACACACACACACACACAGGACAATCAGGGAAAAACAAGACACACCTGGAAACAACTAAGACAATCAAGAAGAGACAGAAACTGGGTCACACGGAACAAAACACACACAAGGCAGTCCCAAAACCCTGACAGAAGGGAAGTATTAATGCTTCAGCATACCAAGATTTTTTTGTTTTCAGTATTTTTTTTATACCAAACTTTGTATAAAGATGATTCTCAACTTGATATAATAGAATGATTTGATATATCATTTTGCTTTATGCAGTTTGTGCGTAAAACAGCCATAAGGTTTTCCCATTATATACAATGTATCTATACACTATCTAATTAGCATAATGAGTTCTTGGGGCAACATGTAATGAAAAAAGAAGTGTAATAATGGGAGTAATAATTGTCAAGATTTTCATAATAATATCTAATATTTCATAGGAATATTGAAATATAATTTCTTTCCCTATTAATTTGTTTTGTCACCCAAAATGCGTAAAAAATATGCTTTTAGTCCTGGTGTCTTCTACAGTGGGCATGTATAAAATCAATGTCCTGTTTCATAACAGGAAGTCATATTTTGATTTGAAACCCCATTACATTTTCCTAAAGGTTGATTTATGAAATTCCCAATCATATTATCATATTCCCAAGAGTGTTACATTTGATCACTAAATTAATGTCAGCCATTTTTGAAGGCCAAGAAGAGAGAGTGGTCATTATGAAACTTACAAACATTTGGTATCTCTAAAAAAGCCCTGAATGTGCTCTGTATAGGAAATCCAGACTTTAAACTGTGGCATGTAGAGTCTCAGAGAAATTCACTAAAATATATTGTCCTCTACAGAGGACTCAGGGTCTCAGGAGGCTAAAGACATGGTTGGATGAGTTTGGTATGGAAGCACTTGACTGGACTGCACAGAGCCCTAACCTAAACCCCACTGAACACGTTTAGGATGAACTGGAACAAAAATCGTAAGCCAGGCATTATTTTCCAACATCAGTGCTTGACCTCACAAACATTACAAAATATTGTGGAAAACCTTCCCAGAAGCGGTTATAGCTGGGGGAACCAACTACATATTAATGTCTATATATTTAGAAAGCAATTTGATTAAAGTTCCTGTTGGTGTAATGGGCGGGTGTCCCAATACTTTTGTCCATATAATCTTAATACATTTATATTGTCATATGTGTATATATTCCATTTACCCAAAATTCATTTCAACAAAATGCATTTTCTTCCCCCGTAAAGTACATTTTAAAATATATATTATGTAATATGTAATATATTTTCAGTTTGAAAATATACATTTCCTTAAGCTGCGCCAATTTTCAACTTCTATTTAGCATATATTTTAAATAAATTCTGGCTAGAGAAAGTTATCTATCCAATCACCAGCAGCATATTTTCAGCAATGTTTTGAGCTGAAATGCATGACTAATGCAAAAATGTCACAACCTAGTCATCTCTGTCATAGTCTAACACGCCACTGATGCCAGTGTCATATTCTGATGCTACATAAGATGGGAGCTATATAACACCTTCAGCATTTTCCAAGTCTAGGACAACTGGAAACATCTTTACAGATTTCTAAAACCAGAACATTGCAATTACAATTTGCCAAATTGCAGCAGAGACTGTGGGACTTCTACACCAATTAATCTCTCTCTCTCCGTCTCCATCACACACGAAATAGACAAATAAGGCAAACGAAAGAGCGAGTGCAAGGAAGTAGGAGTAGCAGACAGTGCAGGTGTTAGTAGACTATGTAGTAAAGAATTTGGCCTGCCAACAGAACTGTTGCTGAACATAACTGAGAGTTACTAAAGGCACTTAAGCTCCAGGGAGACTTTTCCTGCAGACGGCTGTGTAAAAAAACAATATTAAAATGTGTAAATATCAAAACAAGTACATAATGCCCTAAAGTATGCACTCATATGTGCATACTTAAGGTAATGCATTTCGGCACTAAAGTGACACATTTATATGCAAATGAAATGTTACTGTTGAGCTTGATATGCCATTAATGCCTTAAGTTGAGTTAATCACTGTGAAATCTGCTATAATGATTACTTTTCACTACTTTTTGTATAGAAGTAGTGTATACTTGAAATTATGATATATAGGTAATACATTCTGGTTGAATCTGACCAATTTTTCCCTCAAACACTAAATAGCAAAAACAGAAAAACTTGAAATGCAAAATCGTCCTGTTCTGAGGCCAGTGCGTGTAAAGTTCAAATGTTGATATAAGATCATTTGATCTAATATTTTTAAAATATGTTTAAGATATATAGGCATCCCAGAAATCCCAGATTTGTGTCCATTGCTTATTGATTGAATCAATAATAGTTTTTTAGTATCTGATTTTTATCTGACCGAGTATGCCACAAAAGTAACAATTAGACTTGCCGATTTGTTATTTTCGGTGTTAAAATGCTGAGTATGCAACCGATTGGATAGACTGTTCAGTTTATACACATCTTTAACAGAAATAGCACCTCCAACACTTAATTTCACCCTTATTAGATATTTTTTAAGAGTGTAACATCACTTGGTTTACTAATCTCTAACATGGTGGAAATACAGATAGAAAATACTGTGAATATTTGGAGATAAGAAAGATTATATTTGAATATCATAGAGTCTTGTTCACATACAGTCATCATTCAACTCAAATGTTCAGCCAATCCAGCATCATTCTTGTACCAGAAATGCAACATCTTACAACATGCAATGATCCATTTAGCCATGAGGTACTGTATGGTGTTAACAGAGTGCTAGTCTGTGCAGCTGTATCTGTCCTACACCATGCTGTCTCACTGCCCTTTACGCTGCGTTTAAAGAGTCTGCTGGACCGAATGAGCATTAGTTTTCTCCATCTCTCTTCTCACACTCATGCACTCTTTCTACTGTCTGAATGAACATGGCCAATTAAACTTTTTCTCTGGGCAGCCTCACTACCTCAGGAGCTGTGAGCACAATTCTCATGGTGATCCTCATGGTAACAAGTTGAAATCATAATTTCTAAAAATATCCTGTCATAATTATTATATTGCTAATCTTAAAAAAAAAAAAAAAAAGTATTAAAGGGACAGCTCACAGAAAATAGAAAACTGTTATTTATTAACATTTATTCACCATTGTTCTATATTACTTTATTTCCTCAAAACCTAGAAAAACAAAACCAAAATTTTCTGAGAATATCCTGGTCATATACTGTTAATAGAGGCTGTTAAACTCCAAAATACACCTTAAAAATGTGGACCATAAAATATAACTTGGTTTATTTTCAATTACTGTACCGTTTAAAAACTCCAATAAAAAGTCCAGTAAATGTATTAAAAAAGTGGTCCATATTAAAAACATACTAGCCAATGGGCTCAATATACACTACCAATCAAAATTTAGGGGTTGGTATGATTATTTTTTTTAAATAAGTGTTTTATGCTCAAAGGCTGAATTTACAATTTAAAATAGTTTAAAAAAAGCGTTTTCTTTTTAATATATTTTAAATGTAATTTATTCCTGTGAAGCAAAGCTGTATTTTAAGCATCATTACTCCAGTCAGTGTCACTTGATCCTTCAGAAATCATTCTAACATGATAATTTGCTGCTTAAGAAATATTTCTTGTTATTATCAATGTTGAAATCAGTTACAGTTTTCAGGACTTTGTTGAATAGAAAAGCACAGGATTTATTAGAAATATAAATCTTTTGTAACATCAAAAATGTCTTTATTGTAACTTTTAATCAATTTAATGCAAACTTGCGGAGTAAAAATATGAATTTCTTAGCTTTTGATCGGTATGCTCTAAATAATTCATAAGCTATACAACTTTGCTTAGCAGTTAAACTGATCTTGTTTTAAAGATATTTGAATATTTTATGTGAAAAACAAAAGTACTGATAAGAATTTGTTCGACAAGTGTTGTTCGTTCATTATAAATACTTTCATTTGACCCTTCGCAAAGAGTTTGAACAACAGGCAATCGGACCAATCATAACTCCAAATCTGCCATTTTGTCCGAAAAACAAATCCGACAGGAGAGTAGATTAACTTCAGTGGGCTTAAAGTTGAAAAACTGTGTGTTGTCATGGGTTGCTTAAGCTAAGTGAAGCACATGATGAAGAAAAATAGTTAAATAGTCGTCCTTTTAAAAAAAAAAATCCACAGGGAAAGAAACAGAGAAGACACAAAACAGCAAAGCAAAAGCATATCCACATTAATAACTAGCAACTGAGCAAACGAAACTAGGAGAATTTATACAAATGCAAGAGAGGAACTAATGACTTAATTAACTGAACACAGGTGAACTGAATAAGGCAATCAAAGAGAAACACAGGAAGCTAAGTCAATCACACTAAGGCCCCGTCCACACGAAACCGGCGTTTTCGAAGAGTGAAACCGATAATTTTTGAAACCGGGTCCCAGGGTGGATAAATTTGAAAACGCCGTTTTCAGGTTTTCATGTGGACGGCGAATCCGTATATTTTCTGAAACGATGACGTCATCAGCCCACGTCTCGCCCCTAATCAGACACCGCTACGTCACATAACAGCGACAACAACAACAACAATGTCAGACTACGTGCCTGTGTTCGTGCTGCAGAACCTACTGAGCTCATTAGTTTTATTAAAGCAAAATATTCTGCTTTGTGTGTTAGTTTATATTCAGCGCGCAAGGTTTACGCACATGGTCCAAGTCTTCTTCTCTGTTTTTTTGTGTATCTCTGTGGCAGAATTACAGCGCCACATATTGGTCTGGCATGTGTACTACATCGTTTTCAGTCGGTTTCAGTGATTCCGTGTGGATGCAGATATTTCCTGAGACGACTCCGTGTTTACGGAATTTGAGGCAAAAAAAAAGATCGGATACGGAGAAACCCGTCTTCGTGTGGACGTAGCCTAAGGCAGGACAACTGAAACAGATAGAAAAGCAAAAGTCCATAACTGTGACGTGTATTGACGTCAAACGTAAAATGCGTTCTGATGTTTATTCATGTTTATTTTATGCTTTAAGTAAATATGAAAATACGATTGATTCATGTGCCGCTTGAGCTGAGGCAATACAGGGATCTGTCACGACACATTAAATAGCCACAAAACGGTATTTATTGTTAGAATTTCTTGAAGAAACAAGACAATTTTAAAGTTAAGAATTCATTATAACTTTATTCTCTTCATTTGCTAGTTGCTTTCCATTAATCTACAGCAGATTTAGGACAACGAGTACATTGCACATGGACATTTTTGTGGCTGATGCCTCTCTCTCTTTCTCATTATCATAGGAGCTTTAGTATGTCCATGTCAAGATGGGGACAATATTCATGATGATGAAAGATCCCATTGCTCATCCAGCCTGTGTTACATCAAGTGTTGAGACTGTAACATCCATGAGTATTCAGTGCAACATTGTGTTGACCAATCAGAAGAACAGCTCTCCTATGTCTGTAATATGGTAAATTCAATGATGTTCGTCACTATCATGATGAAGTAAGTAATGTAATTCAGCCAAACTTCCATTATAATATATACAATCCAATGACGCACAGGTGCTGCAATGATGTCATTTGTTTTTAGGGAGAGCTGTGGGTCTAATTTTAGAGGCATTTAAAAATAGCTGACTTTTCACTGCCACGATTTGCATTCCTCACACTTGATGGCTGATTTGCTCTCTCTCCATAGACATAATCCAAAGAAAACAGATCTCATACATTGCAGATTACTTTATCAGTTCGCAAGCCAACATTGCAAACCACTGCAAACTTTTTACTTCACGACACAGTCAGAAGGTGTAGGGTTGATGAACCATTTATAGCTAAACTATGTCTGTAATAATGAAGAAAAAGAGAGAACAAGATGAGGAGGAGAGGGATGAATTTGTTGTCTTGGAGACTGTTGCTAAGTAGCAATATCATGTAAGCTTAGTAACAGAGTGAGCTAAAGGGAGAGACACTTTTTGAGACTGTGACTTAAAAAATGGGCAATAATAGATCAGACGCATAGGGATGGTAACAGCGGTTTTGAAAAATGTGTAGCTTGTGTGCGCTCATGAGGGTTGGAGTTAAGTCTAGACTTGAATGACCAGGATTATTTTTAGCCCACCTCAAGCAGTGAGAGACCCCTGGAGAATGGGAGCATTCAGAGATTTAATTATGGCAGAGGAGGATGTAAGTGTATGTGTGTGTGTGTGTGTGTGTGTGTGTGTGTGTGTGTGTGTGTGTGTCTGTGTGTGTGTAGGAGCGTGAGAAACGACTGATTTAATCAACAATACATACAATTAGCTCAGAGGACATTTAAAACTGTAAATTAATTTGAAATCAGAGAAGCTACATTTGCTTTATTTGATCCAGTGGTGGATTAGATCACTTGAAATGTGTAATAGAATACATAATGATGTGTGTTCAGCTGTGACTGTCTTCCCACTTACACCCGAGAACATCCATCCCCAGGCTTATAAGTCAGTTATAACACACCTGAGGATGTATTCTTTATAAAAAACAGACATTGATGACTCAGACATGTACTGTAAATGAACTGACATGCTAATTACAAATAAATGTACATGCATGTATATATGGGAATCTGAATCAAGTAAAGTAGGGACCAAATGTGACCCTGGACCACAAAACCAGTCATAAGGGTCAATTTTTCGAAATTTAGATTTATACATAATCTGAAATCTGAATAAATAAGCTTTCCATTGATATATGGTTTGTTAGGATAGTACAATATTTGGCCAAGATAAAACTATTTGAAAATCTGGAATCTGAGGGTGCAAAAAAATCTAAATATTGAGAAAATTGCCTTTACAATTGTCAAATGAAGTTCTTAGCAATGCATATTACTAATCAAAAATTAAGTTCTGATATATTTACAGTGGGAAAATTTACAAATATCTTCATGGAACATGATCTTTACTTTATATCCTAATCATTTTTGGCATAAAAGAAAAATCTATTATTTTGACACATGCAATGCATTTTTGGCTATTGCTACAAATATACCCCAGCGACTTAAGACTGGTTTTGTGGTCCATGGTCACAAATGTCTGAGACCAAAGACCATTGGCAAAAATAATGTCCACTATAGGATAAGATGGGAAAGATGCCCTACATTAAACACTATGCATTTACTTTTAAATTGTAACATACACTCACCAGCCACTACTCCTGGTTAGTATCGGGTTGGACCCTCTTTTGTCTTAAGAACTGCCTTAATTCTTCATGGTATAGATTCAGCAAGATTCTAGAAACATTCCTCAGTGATTTTGGTCCATATTGATTTGACAAAAGGAGCTAAAGTGCTCCAAGAAAAAATACCAAATTCTGACCCTATCCAAGTGTCGCAGCAGAAATCGAGACTCATCAGATCAGGCAACCTTTTTCCAATTTTCTATTGTCCAGTTTCGGTGAGCTCGCTTGGTTAGCTCAAATTGATCAAGTTTGGCCATTCTCCTCTGACCTCTGGTATCAACAATTCATTTTCACCCACAGAACTGCTGCTCACTGTATACAGTATTTTCTCTTTTTTCCGGACCATTCTCTATAAACCCTAGAGATAAAAAAAATCCCAGTAGATCAGCAGTTTCTGAAATTGTCAGATCTGGCACCAACAAACCATGCCACGTTCAAAGTCACTTAAATCACCTTTTTTCCTCATTCTGATGCTGCGTCATTCGTTTGAACGTCCGCAGATCATCTTGACCATGCCTACATGCCTAAATAGATTTGTATGAAAAGCGAATATGCCTAAATCTAATTGCAATAGTAACAGAATGCCACTTCAGTTCTTTTGTGCATCCTACCCAAAAGGACTAATTTTTATCTTTTCAATTAAGCCCACAAACATAGAAACATTCATCTGTCCACAAATCCCCCATTAACAAATAAACTTTGATATTCAACATAATACGATATCACACATCATTAATTTCCAGAGACACAAAATTAGATCAATTAACCTCAAAAACAGTTTTAACTGACTAAATCTCACAAGTGTTTTTAGATGAAATGACAGAATGAGAGCATTAAAACTACCACAGCCATTCATCAAGTGTTTTGAGCCATCTGTATTCAAAAGAATAAAAAAAATATTTTACCCTAATTTACCCTATAGAAATTAAAGAAACAATCCTGTCTTTTTTATTGCTATAGATAGAATTCGATATACTATAATAATATTTTGTGTGGGCCAACATTGTGAAAGGGCCCCTCCTGCTGGTTACAGGATTTGTCTCCATTTTTACACTCACTATATTGCTGATACATCTTTCAGAAACTTTGAACTACAGTATTACTGTAGTAACAATAACATTTATTTTGGCTGAAACTAATGGTATTTTTTTTAAGTAATAATGAAATTTGATGTTTGCAAATGCAATGTATTCACAGCTTAATGTGCTTAGTTGATTTGGTATGTTTAAATGTATTATGCCTTTACCTAATTTGCCATTAAAATGATCATCATTATCATTATGTTTAGAGCATGTGCTTTTAAAGACTGGTCAGTGTAATATGTAATCCTGTTGACTTAAAAGTAAATTAGTATTTTTTAAATAATCATTGGAGATTATATACATGTAGAACTTTGAAATACAAGCCATATATAACAACACTAGGAAATATTAAATGATAGAATAAATATTATTAGACCTTTTGTTTTGCACATTTTAGCAGGCACAATTTAATTCACATATTTTGTACTATGCACGTTTAATGCACATTTTTAATGCCCACATTTTTGTGCATTTTTAAAGTGTGCCTAACTGGCAATGAATGTGCATTTTTAAATGCACATGTTTCAAGCACATAATGTGCAGCTTTAGCACATACTTGTGCATAATTGGTAATGTGCATTTTATATAATATGCATGCTTACATGAACATACAACTCGGGGACAGGGCACTAAAAACTGGGACTGTCCCTAGAAAACGGGGACGTCTGGTCACCCTATAAAAGCACATACATTTATGTGAATACTTTTTTGAATGCAAGTCTGCATAATATTGATGCGTAAACTGGACTGGTTACATAAAGCACATTATCAATACAATCTGACTGCCACCATTTTTTCTCTTCTTTCCAGTCAGTGTCTCCATTCAGGTATGGAGCCCATCTCTCTCACTGTTGTTTAAAGAGGGCCTTCTCTCTCAGTGCAAGGTCAGGTTTTAGTCCTCGCGTGTAGGGTAGCCACCGCTCGTATACAGAATACCCACGCGGTTTTGGGGGTTCTTCCAATGCTGGGGGTTCCCCACTTAGTAAAGGGCTTGCTGTATTTACTTGCAATTCTTCTATCTCATCCATAAGCATCTTGTACTCAGTCACTGTTTACCTGAACAACTCTGATCTGCTGCAGTCTACGGTTGTTCGAACAAACTCGCAAAAGGCCTTAAATAAGTTCTGTTTACAAACATGACTTGTGACATCACACTTAGTTCTGCTTGATCAATATTCTAATTGTGTTGCTATGGAAGTTCTGGAAATTCTATTTACATTTAAAATTATCTCGCTCACTCGCTTGCCATAGTATGGAAATGAACTCAATTGCTTACTTAAAAAACATTATATTTGTACTTCTACAGCGACCTAAGAGACTTGCTTATCAATGTTTTACGCGCCTTCACAACGCGTGAAAAATAAACAACGGAATGGAGGAACACGTTCCCACACTGACTTCGACTTTATTTAAAGATAAGCTACAGGAAGTTATGCAATTCATTTATTTTGTG
The DNA here is from genome assembly GCF_936440315.1 of Barbus barbus. Classification (NCBI taxonomy): domain Eukaryota; kingdom Metazoa; phylum Chordata; class Actinopteri; order Cypriniformes; family Cyprinidae; genus Barbus; species Barbus barbus. The sequence goes on along the minus strand of NC_136757.1, from coordinate 11,556,648 downwards.
TTACTCTGCATGGCTGTAATGTAATTTACCTTAGGCCAAAAATGACGTAGCCTATGTTCTTCTCAAAATGTCCCACTTTTAGTTTTACCTGTCCTGTTAATCTGATGTCCTGTAGCTTCTTTCTAATATAGGCAGCGCATCGTTCAGAACAAAATAAATCGGTCGGAATGTACTACCACCTTAATAAATAAATGAACATTATTGCCAAAATTTTACATGCTAACTTTAATTACATTACCTGTTGTGATTTTTCTGTAGGCTATCTGTGCTATTTACTATCATTTTGCAATGTATCTACATCACCTGTTTGAGCAAAAACCATGAGAATTTGGTGATTGTACCTTCAATTGTTAAAAGATCTGAAAGATTTGTTTTTTTTTTTTGCTTGTTGATTTCCTGTTATCTTATACTGAAGTTTATCCACCTGTCCTCACATAATAGCGCTTGACTTTGTTTGGAAGATCACATTGTATTTTTCTTCATGTGCTTTGGGTCTAGTGTGGTTTTTGACCACTCATTTTCTGGATAATGAAATACAGTATGTTTGGACAAACTCATTTCAATCTTAAATCTATTTTATTATTATTATTATTAAATCATATGTCTCACACTATTATGCGTGACATTACTATGTCAGACACATGCACAAATGTTGAAACACAAGAAATAACAGTGAAACAAAACGCAAACTGTTCAGTTGACTTAAAAGCGAGGAAAATATAATTGTTTAAATTCAATGGACAACACATTAACACATTACTGATGTAAGGTTTTTCATGTGTTTTTTACTGAAGTTTGCTCTGTAAATTATTTCTGTTTCCAGGCCCCCATCTCAGGACACAAGGAAAGGAAAAGCGGATGCAATCTTTGAAATAAATAAAAATAAAAAAGCATGAAAATAAATTATGGGTGCTACTTTATATTAAGTGGCCTTAACTACTTTTAAATAAAAATATTTTAGTACAATGCACTTATTGTCTACATACATGTTTTTACATTGTACTTGTATTTTAAAAATACCTACATGTAATTACATCTGTAATTAATTTATAATTACACTGCTGACCCATCCCTTACACCTTAACCCACCATTTAACCTGCCCATACCACTAAACTTGTCCTTAACCTATACCCGTTTCCCACCTCAATAGCAGCTGAAGTGTTTTGCAATACAATATGAACACAATAAGTACAATGTACTAATTTCTGATGTAAGTGCATAGTAAGGCCACTTAATATAATGTGGGACCAAATTCAGAATTCAAATTACATTCAAACTCACAGGTAATTTCCTAGGTGAAAACTATTATTATTTGGGGTAGATCTTCTTCAGAATTATCTAATTGGACCGAACCCACATGCATACTGTTTGCTTAAGCTGATGAGAGGCAATAAATGGGAAGATTGAGATGCATGCGTGATGCCAGAGATTCTCTTAATAAAGGAGCAATTTACTTTTTATTTTAAAAAAGTAAATATATTTTTATTTTAAGTTTAAAATAACTTTTTATTTTATTTTTTTTCACTAGAAATTACAACCAAAAAAAAAAAAAAGTATGTTGTTATGTCATGTGTTTCATTGTGGTCATTTAAATACTCACACTTATTATAGGATGGTCTCTCATCCCCTCTATTATAGGATGGTCTTTGGTTTTCATTTATATTGTCTGGGTGGAAAATGTTGATTATTACAAAGATGCCAATCAATCAATCAGTCAATGATGTTTGAAATATACACCTTTTAAGCATACCATTCCATTTTCAGATCAAGGACACATTTACCACTTATAACACCAACATTGACCTCTGAGCTCATAATGACTTAATGTTAGTTTATTTCACAATGCCATACCCACCACATTCAGATGTTGAACATGTAAAATCTCATTGTCATCTGACAGTCTGGCATTATTTATTGACTTTGATGGGCCATCATTACTGACTAGAAAAAAGAGATTATGATGTTGTAAATATGTACAGGTTGACTTATATATGTATACTGTAGTATAACTCACGGTCTAAAAGGGAGTCTTTGCTTTGTCCTGTCTTTTTCACCATCATGGGACCTCTGTGATCCAGCTCCTTTGGTGATTTCTCTTTTGACCCAGTATAAATGCATGTAACATTTTTAGTAAATTTTTGTTTCCCATTTAGTCTGTTCCTTGTTCTGCTTTGCCTGAGTTCTGTTCGCTAGTATAGTTTCCATGTTTTGTGATTAATTCACACGTGTTTCCATTAATCAACATCCTCTGTGCATTTAAGCCACATGGATCTACCACTGCAACGCCTGGCAATGTATTATGAAAGGTGATATACAAACATAAATTTTAATCTAATCACTGATTTCTTCAGGACCTATCCTTGGGTTCAGGACCTACCCAATCTGAGGGTTGTCCCCACCTAAAAATATCATTAAAATACTATAATTAAAATATCATTAAATAATATAATGATGAAATAAAATGTTGACCAGATAAGAGTCATATGCAGTTGCACATAAAAATAATAAATAAAACAATAAATAAAAGCAATTGTACACAGGCCTTAGTGAAATCAACACACCAAAAAATCTTAAAGAGAAATCCATATTAGATGTATAATCAAGTTAATACAAGACTTTAGTGATGTTAACTTAACTGCCCAAAGCAATGATTTTGTAATTTTATCAAACCAAACTCACTTTAAAAGTTTCTTGTGATCATTTCATTTATGTTAGTGTAAGTTATAAAAGACAAAGCTATTACTGCTAAACAGGTATTCATTGATGGAATTATGCTCAAATAACATTTACATAGAAGGATTCTGTGTCTGTTAAATAAAGTATTATAAAATGTCTTACCTGGCTTTTATTGCACTATTCATGCCAGTCTTCTGAATGAGGTACTTTGACTCAGTCAAGCAACAAGCTAGAAGGAAATGCAAATTAATGCAAAAACAAAATTATTTCTCTATTGACAGTGCATCCCCTCATTGGACCAATAATGAACCAACAGGATGTATGCTGCAGTGCCAATCAAAAGGATCTATTCAAGTCAGCACACTATACAAATGTGTATGTGTTGTGAGTATCTATATCAACACTGCAGTATGGATGTGCCTGCGCAAATGTTGCTTTTCAACATTCTGTGTGGAATTCCTCTTTTCCCCATGAATAATGAAAAGCAAACAAACCCTTTACATGTTTGGTGAGACCACAAATCAAAGAGATTATTCCCTTGTAATACAGGTGCATCTCAGAATAGGGTGAAAAAGTTATTTTTTTCTTGTAACTTATATCAAAAAGTGAAACCTTCATATATTTTAGATTCATTACATGTAAAGTAAAACACTTCAAAAGTTTTTTTTGTTTTCATTTTGATGATTAGAGCTTACAGGTCATGAAAATAAAAAATCAGTATCTCAAAATATTTTAATATTTACATTTGAGTTTCAATAAATGACCATCCAAACAGTATACATTCTGGGTATCTCTTGTTCTTTGAAACCACAATAATGGGGACACTGCTGACTTGCCAATGGTCCAGAAGACAAACATTGACGCCCTCCACAAAGAGAGTAAAGTCACAGAGGGTCATTACTGAAAGGTGTGGCTGTTCACAGAGTGCTGTATCAAAGCATATTAAATGCAAAGTTGACTGGAAGGAAGAATTTGGGTAGGAAAAGGTGCACAAGCAACAGGGATGACCGCAAGCTTGAGAATACTGTCAAGCAAAGCTGATTGAAACACTTGGGAGAAATTCACAAGGAGTGGACTGAAGCTGGAGTCAGTGCATCAAGAGTCACCATGCTCAGATGTCTTCAGGAAAAGGGCTACCAAGCCACTTCTGAAACAGAAACAATGTCAGAAGCATCTTACCTGGGCTAAGGAGAAAAAGAACTGGACTGTTGCTCAGTGGTCCAAAGTCCTCTTTTCAGATAAAAGTAAATTTTGCTTTTAATTTAGAAATCAATGTCTGGAGTCTGGGGGAAGAGTGGAGAGACACAGAATCCAAACTGCTTGAAGTCCAGTGTGAAGTTTCCACAGTCAGTGATGATTTGGGGTGCCGTGACGTCTGCTGGTGTTGGTCCATTGTGTTTGATCAAGTCCAAAGTCAATGCAACCGTCTATCAGGAGATTTTAGAGCACTTTATGCCTCCATCAGCTGATGAGCTTTTTGGAGATGCTGATTGGCTTTTCCAGCAGGACTTTAGCACCTGCCCACAGTGCCAAAACCACTTCCAAGTGGTTTGCTGACCATGATATTACTGTGCTTGATTGGCCAGGCAACATGCCTGAACCCCATATGGAATATATGGGATATTTTCAAGAGAAAGATGAGAAACAGTCGATCCAACAATCCAGACGAGCTGAAGGCTTCAAAATTAAAACAAAAAACTTTTGAAATGCCTTACTTTACATGCAATGATTGTAAAATATATATGAAAGTTTCACTTTTTGAAATAAGTTACAAAAAAAAGCAGTTTTTCACGGTATTCTAATTTTTTTAGATGTACCTGTACTTCTGCAATTTTGTTCAGTGATACAGCCAGGGCTGGAAATGGGGGGGACGGAGTCCGGGGAGTGAATTTCGAGGGGGGACGGCATTTAATTTCCAACTGGTTAGATTTATTTGAAAATTAAAGTGATTTCTATATTTTATCCATTCAAAAGACTACAAAAGCGAACCCAGTTCTGCACAAACCATAGTGCAGAGCAGACTAAACAAAATGTAGCGGGATATTTGTGTCTATGGATATTTGTGTGTATGGTTTGCTGGGCAATGCCGTCTTTGATTGGCCATCAAGAGCAGACTGCAGACAATGGAAATGCTTCTCTATTGCTGGGCATGCTGCACGGATCGTGAAAGCAGACTGCAGTTTGTCATTCATTGTAACAAACAAAGTGTAGAGACGATGTAAATAATAGATTCAGTGTGCAGTGTAGAGAACTTCATTCACTAAAACAGAAGTTTGTGAGATTGTGATGAACTTAATGATTATAAAGAGTTTGCAAAAGTGAAATTGAATGTATACAACAGATTTATACATTATTGATTTTATTCAAAAGTTAATATAAAGCTACTTACATTTTAGGAACACTTGTTTGATCTGTTCAGAACTATTTTGTTGATGAAATAAAGTCACAGCTGAGCCGCTGCGCATCTCCAAGCAAACACAGCGCTGTTTCGATTATAAATTAATGTTTTTGAACAAATCTAGTGAGTCAATGATTCAATGACCCATTCATAAAGAGAGTCACTTGCTTCATTCCTTAATGAATCAGCCGTTTGAACGAATCGATTAGATGAATGATTCAGTGACAGACAGTGACTTGCTGCCACCTACTGGGAGTTTCATTTTTAAAGTATACATTTGAATTGTTTAATATTTCTATATTCAATCTCATAACATTGTTTTTATTAAGGCGAGACACTGCAGGTGAATAGGGTAAAAAAAAAAGAAACTAATAGTTATCACCTTACGTACCTAGTTGATTGATTACATTGATAATTGCAAACATTTTTTTGTATTACAAGCTTTCTAAAATGTTAGGTTTAAATATGCAAATGAGGCATTATTTAATGAAATATGCGCTAATTTGCATACATTTCTAGAACAAAAATCTAAACACTGGATGAAGTTGGAAATTCTTATTTCATTTTATTGACATATTAGAGTCAAAAGTTTTTACAGAGGGAATTTTGGGTATCTCATTTTGTCACTCCATAATTCAGAAAATACTTACAACAGACAGAAAACAATACATTTTCACAATTTTTGGGGGAATAAAATGTTGTATATAATCAAGCAAATGATATATGAACAAATCCCTCTGTAAAAACCTTCAGGATATAGACAGGAATAAAGATGTAAAGTTTGGTGTGTGTAAGTGCTACTGAAGTGGAGATATATGGCTCAATGTTGGAGAGAAAACTCATTTTGAGAAAACGGCCTTTAAAAATATGTATTGTAATTTAAATCTATTGACACAAATAGATAAAGTGCTATAAAAGAAACACTTAACAGTGTCTTTTGGATGTTTTCTTTCCACTAGTCTGAAAAAATACTTTATGAAAAACCAAAAAGCCCAAATCTCAAATTTGACAGGTGCATGAAAATTATTATTTTTTTGCCTGCAGTGTCTCCCCTTAAATGTATTAATGCCACCTCTGAGTCTTGTTAAAAAGTCTGTAAATATTCCACATTTGTGCTCTTCGGTTCCGTGCAAAGATTAATTGTTGATGCTGATTTCAGGCCTTCCTGATTGTATCTTATTATTTTAAATTAATTTATTGTTTAATTAATTTTTTTTTTTTTTTTTACAAAAAGTTAATAAATCTATTTTTGGCACAACATATGACAAACATTTAATAAAGTTAAAAATGGCATTACATGGGTTAAAAATACTTTAAGGAGTCAACAATCACCTTATGATAGTAAGGCTAATTTCTGTCATTGATCAGAATGTGTTCCTAATCTATTTATTAAGTATATTAATTTTAATATTAAATGTTGACTTGTGTATTTATTGCTTGGGCTGTATTTCTTGACTGCTCTGTCTCACGCCATGATATCTGTCTTACACAACCAGTCTTACAGGAAAAAACAAACCAAATCAAAACACTTCACTCTCTTCCGTGTTGAGAATACAGAAAATGAACTTTGGCTGATGAGGAACAATAGACCATAGCAATCAGAGAAGACTGCCGAAATACATTACAGAAGACTGGAACTTGGTTAATAGAATGCTCATGCTTGCATATCTGTTGTCATGCTTGACAATTGTCAATGCAGGTAAGTTAATTTGCTGCTTGCTTATTCTTTTTATTTTATAAAAAAAGATGTGGATGGCCATAAATGGTTTTTAATGTCTGCATGTTAAACTTAGTTGAAACCCTGTGCAGCAGGAATTTCCATGCAGTGCAATTTGTTTTCTTAGTATTTTGTCTTGTTTTTCAGTAAAATATGTAAACATCCTTAAAACAAGATATATTCCTTGACAAGCAAAATTGCATAAAATATGAATTTGTTTCCACAGAATATATATTCTAATAGATATATAGATTATAGATATAATAGATATAGATATATAGATATAATAGATTTTTCGAACCCCATTGGGAAATTTGCTGCTAATATATTCATATATTAAATGAGGTTTATGCTTGAAAACGTCTTGGGTTACACATTGCGCTGTCTGAGTAGCGAAGAGGTCCACCTGAGCCTGACCAAACACTCTCCAGATCTGCTTCACCACCTCGGTGTGAAGCATCCAGTCCCCGGATAACAGCCCCTGCCTCGACAGGGTGTCTGCTCCCACATTGAGATGCTAACTCAGATGCTCAGAAGGGAGCGGAATGCTCAAGGTGACCCTCTAAGTTGAGGGGAACAGTGCCAGCTCGACCAACAGGAGAGCCGAGAGGGAGCAGCATGCTCATAGGTGACCCTCTATAGTGAGGGGAGCAATGCTAGCTCTACCAAGGCAGGGCTCTGGAGAGCAGAGAACTTACTCTCAGCATGAGAGGGAACTCATACGCTCAGAAGGGAGCGGTATGCTCAAAGGTGACCCTCAAAGTTGAGGGGAGCAATGCCATCTCGACCAACCAAGAGAGTTCGGCCTCATAGCCCACACAAGGATCTGGTGCACCAGCCTGTACAGGGGGCGCGAACCGCAGACCTCCTTGGTGGTTGATATAAGAGACCACCGATGTGTTGTCAGTGCGAACTAACACATGGCAACCTCTTAGGTCTGGGACAAAGTATTTCAGAGCCTGAAACACGGCCAGCATCTCGAGCCTGAGCACGTGCCAAGCAAGATGATGACACAGACCGTGGGCAGGGTGGCCACTCATGATCGCTCCCCAACTGGTGTAACCGGCAGGGAACGGCCAAACTAGCTGCTCCAGAGACCCCCGAAGGGGTGGTGAGCATCTCAGCTCCGCTACGGTTCCAGGCGGAAGAGACTGAGATATGTGCTCGCTGGAGACCTCTGCGCCATGTAACACCATATGTGGCAGGGTTAGCAGATCGATCTCCTGAGGGCACTGGGGGAAGACGAGCACCGTACGCTGCGGTGAATCGTGCTCTACCCCAGCGGGGGTACCCTCATAAGCCCTGATCCCACTCACATCAGGGCTTCTTGGCCGAAGACCTCTTCGCCTGCTTGGCTGGGAGGTCCTTGACCGCGCACCCTTCTTACCGCCCGACCTGCTCCCGCGGGGGCGAGCTTGCCTATACGAGGAGCCAGCACGCGGCAGGGGCTGCTCTCGCCCAGCAGCCCCGTGAGCTAGAGAGCGGCGAGGGAGAAACCGCTGGAACGCCGCCGCCTGCCTCCCGAACCGAAAAGGCCAGAAGGCAAAGAGGGGCGTCCAGAAGGATGACCCTGTCGCGTTTTTTTTTTTCCTTAAATCCGACAGGGTCAACCAAAGATGCCTCTCCGCCGCCACCAGGGCTGTTCGCCCGACGGTCTCCCTGGCGGCGCGGAGAGACAAATCAGCGGTTTTGCGGAGTTCATTTTTTCTTTTTTTTTCGGATGTCCTCCGCACTAAATCCCTCGCCCTCATCCAACTCCTTGAGCAGGTCAGCCTGGCATGCCCGCAACACCACCATGGTGTGCAGACATAAGCCAGCCCGACCTGCTGCTGCGTACCCCTTGCCTTCAGAGACGATGCAGCGCCAGGGGACAGATAGCTTGCAAGCGTCTGTTCCACACGCGGCATCGCTCTGTAACCGCGCTCACTCGTCCCCATCACATTACCGTAGCAATCGAATGAGGGGACGAAGAGGCGGGCCGAAATGTTTTCCCTACGACCTCGACACTTCAGTGTGGAGGTCGGGGGAAAAAAAGGCATGCTCCGATGTGGAGGCGAGTCTGAAACCGCAGAAAACGCTCGTATAACCCTCTCTGCGGTTTGACAAGACACTCCACAAGGCCCTCATATTGGGGTGAAAGCGGGGGTGCAACATACTCTGCGTCTCCCGTGTCAACCTCCTCAGAAGAAGACAAGAGAAACGCAGAGGCTACTGCCCGAGGGGAAGTATCTGCGAGGCAGGTTTCCGAACTCGGGGAGCGGTCATGGGATCCGACAGGTGAGGATGGAGATAGAGACTCGCTCGTCTCCGATCCCTCCATCAGATCCTGCCATGAACCCCACGCTGAACCCCAAGAGCGCCGCCCCCGCTCCGCCTCAGTGGAAGCGGGGCCAGCGCCGCGGGGAACGCCAAAGAAAGAACCCACCTCCGGAGAGATACAGATTTGTATTCAGAGCCGGTCACGCTGAAGGCATTCCCCAAAGCGTCTCCAGATGCAGCTCGAGTTCCTGAAGAGGAACTATTATGCCTTTGTCTTATATTACACACAAGGTACTTGGACTTTAAACTGCTGAGTAAAGGCAAATATTTCATTGCAACATCAAAGAAAAAAAAAGTGAAAGACAGACAAAGGCTTTTACTTTGGTTACATTGTTAGATACAGATCTATAGATGCTGTCAGATTTGTCTGAGCATTATATTCACAAAACATGATCAATGTAGAGTACAGTCTCATTCTACAGTATTTGTGGAAGAAAACTTTAAAGCATTGAGAATCATATAAAAGCAATAACAAACTTGATTGCTTCAGATGGCTCTACTTACCATATAAACAGATATCAGCATCAAAGAACACCTGAACTTAAGTATTCATCAGAATCTGCCATTTGTATATATGCCCTATGCAGAAAAAAAAGAAAAATTTTCTTTAGATGTTCTTTGAGAGCTGCACTCATAGAACATCTGAACATATCCATCGAAATATGTCATTTGTTCTCCCTTGGTACAATTAAAAAATTTTTTTTTTAAATAATAATAATAATAAAAAAAAAATTATATAAACAGTCCTTATCCTCATGTTGCACAAAATACTTCAGATACAAAGACGGTGCACTCCTATTACTTATGAATTGGAGAAAGTGCAATATGCAATATGGAGGAATAGTCCCCCATTCTAAATAAAATCCAATCGCTAATTGGTAAAGACATCGCATCACTGCAGCTCCAGTTGCTGCAGAAACAATAGTGGTCTGAAACGCGTGCTTAGGACTGCACTGCGCATTGCCTGCACTGTAAAAAATCCCATTAACAAAATGTTGGAAGGGCAAAAATGGTAACACTTTATTTAATGAGAAGTAGTTGACATGTAGTTAAAAAGTTATTTATAGTTAGTAGCATGTCTAAAGTGGACTATCGAAATAAAGTGTAACCATAAAAACATTAATGAATGGTTATTTTCAAATCCAGTTAACATTCAGAATGCTAAATGTTGACTAAACTAAGAAAAACAAATCCAGCCAACACTGGGATCATTCTGCACGTGCACGCGCCTGAGTGACTTCGCGGGAGAAACAGCGCCGCCATCTTGTCAAGTTCACGCGTCAGGTAAGTTGCACTAAATAAATGTAATTTTTTTAGACTAAAATTAACAAGACAATCATACAACATTTTTTGAGTGGACATTTAGAAAGTGTTTTATGAGTTGTAAATACGAAGAAAATTGGGTATAAGACCAGTGATTGATATAAGACCATATTGAATAAATATTTGTACTTAACGTTAGACTGAATTTATCAAAACGTTTATTTAAAATGTATATATTTATACACAAACGTCCAACATATATAAAAACATCGAATGAGCGTTGTATGATCTGTCTTAAGGAAATTTAAGTGAAGGGAATGTGGTCTTTCACCTTGTTTAAAGGTCCCATGGCATGAAAATGTGACTTTATGAGGTTTTTTAAGATTAATATAAGTTCCCTTAGCCTGCCTATGGTCCCCCAGTGGCTAGAAAGGGCGATAGGTGTAAACGAGCCCTGGTATCCTGCTTCGCCTTTGAGAAAATGAAAGTTCAGATGGCCCGATCTGGAATCTTTCCCTTATGTCGTCATACAGGGAAAGGTTACCTCCCCTTTCTCTGCTTTGCCCGCCCATGAGAAAATGAACTACGACCGTGCGAGGTGAGCACAATTTTTTTTTCGAGAGAGAGACATCATGGCTTGCAAACGAGCGAAGCACTGTTTTGCGTCTGAGTAATAAACTGCGCATATTAACAGACAAATTATGTTCATATTTAAAAGTCCAAACAGTCAGTAAGTCAGTGGGGAAGTCGTGGCCTAATGGTTAGAGAGTCGGACTCGTAATCCAAAGGTTGCGGGTTCGAGTCTCGGGCCAGCAGGGATTGTAGGTGGGGGGAGTGAATGTCCAGCGCTCTCTCCACCCTCAATACCACGACTGAGGTGCCCTTGAGCAAGGCACCGAAACCCCAACTGCTCCCCGGGCGCCGCAGCATAAATGGCTGCCCACTGCTCCGGGTGTGTGTTCACGGTGTGTGTGTGTGTGTTCACTGCTGTGTGTGTGCACGTTGGATGGGTTAAATGCAGAGCACGAATTCCGAGTATGGGTCACCATACTTGGAAGTATGTCACTTCACTTCTAAGCGACAAGTGCTTGGAAATGCTGTTTTGTAAATTATTTATTGATGAGTCTGCTGCTTTAAGGCAAACTGAAAGCGTTGCTTCTCTGCCGCTCGCTGCTCAGAACAGATGAGAGAGGCGACACTCCGCCGGGAGAGAGACCTCACGCTCGCGGGGCAGTACTGGAGACATCTTCCAACTGAATGATAAGGGTTTTTTTTAAATCGCTAGGTTTGTTAGTATGTACCCGTTATGGGAAAAAAAAGCCACCTAAAGGGTCTGAAAGTTATTAAATATTGTGCTAAAGTCGCGCTCGTGTGTGTGAGACGCGGGAGCTAATGGCAGCGAGCGGTGGATATTGTTGCGGTCCGCCCAGGTAAAGTCTGTGTGTGGGAAACACTGACCGTATCCAGACACAATATTTTAAACTAACCAATGTTACACAGCGTCTCGTTTCTCGTGAAGGCACTTCGGAAGAGAAGTTCGTCGTTCCGAACTAAAATGAACAACCGAATTGTTTCACAAGGCCGTTCAAAGCGTCTCAGTCAGTTCCCTAGGTAGTGAATCACTAACTTAGATCGTGCATCAGATGCAACCCAGTCAGTTCTTCCAAGGCACCAAACACTGGCTCGTGACCAGACCGCTCCACTGCAACTACATACTGTGTGTACTTTCAAGACTAGGAGTTTATTGTTTTCATTCCAGGTAATATGTGTAAATGTTTAGAGTTTTTACTACAATTATAATGTGCTTTACTGTTCTTAGTGGCATCTACACTAATATTTGTCTGTTTCATTCTTATTCCAAGGTGAATGTAGCCACCCAGTCCATATCCAGATCATATGGTCACTGCAGTCACCCGGATCCAGTCCGTATTCAGATCAGATGGTGGATCAGCACCTAGAGACAACCTTGACAGCCCTGAATGTCAGCGGAGACCATGTCAGCTAGATGAGCTCCAGAGACAGATAACCCGTCCAAAGACTCCATCAGCCATCAGGACAAGACCACGAGAACCAGACAAGTCCTCTTCTCAATCTGACCTGTGTTGCAGCCTAGAATTAAACCACATGGTTTCGTCTGGCCAGAGGAGAACTGCCCCCCGACTGAGCCTGGTTGCTCACAACGTTTTTTACTCAGTTTCTGTCACCGATGGAGTTTCGGGTCTTTGCCGCTGTCGCCTTTGGCTTGCTTATTTGGGGACGCTTGGCTGATTGGACACACTATTGGAAGAGGGCTGAACTGGATGACGTCAACACTGAATCACCAATGAACTGACTTTAACTGGAAAAATGACTTGTTAATGCCCTCTTGCATTATTGACAAACTAGTTTCCTGTTTGACACTGTAAAGCTGCTTTGACACAATCAGTGTAATTTTGAACAGTAATAATAATTGTAAATGTTTGTTTGCTAACATTTTGTTTAGCTTTAGTTTTTTCTTAGTTCATTAAACAATGTTTAAATGGAATTTTGCAGTTGTATTACAGATGTAGGCCTAATGTTTGTCAACTGGAGTTTTAAAGGGATACTTCGCCCAAAAATGAAAATTTGCTGTTAATTTACTAACCCTTAGGCCATCCAAGATGTAGGTGACTTTTTTCTTCATTCCTTTAATTTGTATGAATTTGTATGAAAATTTTTATAAATGGAGCTTGTTATTAAATAAAGGCTATTATGTGTTGTAAAGTGTGTTTTAAACCTTATTTGAGGTAACATATAAAACGCATGGAGTAAACGGTTAAATTTTAATTGACATAACTTTCTGTAGTCTTCTAAATGTTTGACCAATTAAAACATTTTAGCTGAATGGAATATAAAACTAGTTCACTAATGGTTGAGCCAACTAAAAAATAACAATTCAGATAACACTTTGAAGTCAGAAATTGACTGAACGTAAAATTTCTGTGGAACTAGTTACTAAATAATAATTAGTTGAAACCACTTGAAATTTTTTACAGTGTGGCCTAACCTAAAAAAAATTAACTTTTCTGACGCTACTTAAGCATTACAAAACAGAAGAAGAATTTGATGTTTCCCCATTCAAAGAGATAGAAGCTGTACTTGCATGACTCAAATAGCTGCCCGAGGGGCGTTTCAAACATGGCCGCAGAGTGAAATGACTTGCCTTAAAGGGACTTTGCATCTATTCGGCATAAATAAAATGCATTCAGCATCTATTCAGCATAAATTTAAATTTTAGTCAGCCAGTGATTTTATTGCCATTTGAATCCAAAATGCCAGTGTTTTTCTTCCACCACCCGCATAAAAATCCACAGCTGAATTACCTACGATCGATTAAAAATTCACAATTTAAATCTTTATTGAACCCTGTCAAACACCATATAGTAACTATTGCACTTCAATGTAATTTGCATGCACGTTTATTACTGAAATACTGTAAACTGTTGACTAATTAAGCATATACCGCCTTTGTGTCCCTGGACACGGTGTTGGAGGATAAAGATGGCCCTCCAAAGGAACTGCAGCACTGGCTTGTCTTTGGGCAGCAATAACTGCTGGAACATGCCTTTGATGTCCCCGTTCACTGCAACAGTATGTTGATAGAACCTCAGAAGTACACCTAATAAAGATAAAGACAGCAGTTGACTGTTCAAAGATTGTGCCTGATGTTGAAAGAAACAGTTAACCCTTTGAGATAGTACGGCCAGTGCTTTGCATATATCACAACTTTTCAGTGTTTTCAACCACATAATGTTTATTTTGGTTTTCAGACAATTAAATACACAAAAGTACTAGCAAAAATTAATTTATAGTTTTTAAAATACACACTGATGTCTATGGAAATGGCTATAATGATCCTTTCAAATATAATTTGATGACGTTTTATTTATATCATATACACATTGTGTAGCTAACTATAAAGTATACTCAATTATTCTCCCAGTTCACCAGCCACTTACTTTCATGTCTTTTTGGAGGACAGGATGAATGTACGTGTTGTAAATCCAACAGTTCAGATTCAGCATGAACTAACATGGTGGTGGCCCGTTGCCCATTATAGATCAACTAACATGATCAATATAAAGGTGTTTAAACTACCAAATACATTTACTTAAACATATTTGAGAATCATAATATTAGGTATTTCGCAATATAGTGAACACATTTGTGAATATTTTAAATAAAAAAGGGAAAATGAAATAAATACGATACATCACTCATACAGAACAGAGGTATTTTGGCTGCGGTGTGTCACGTGACAAGCATAATGCATCGCCATGGAAATAATGTGATGATACATTCTAAAATAACAGTTACCTCAGGCTTAACCCTTTCACATGTCAGTTTATAATTCTCATTGACAACCCCCACCCACACCGCCTGTGTGAGACAACCATTATTTTAGAACACATCACATTATTTCCATAGTGATCTTGCTTGACACACTAGCGCTTTATGACAGATGTACCACTTTTATTTCACTTTTTCTTTTTTGTTCAAAATATTTACAAACTTGTTAACTGTCATGAACTGACTGATATGTGTAAAATGTGTGAACTCATTTATGTGCATATGAATATATATATGTGTAACTGAATGTTTTGTTGTTTACAAACCTTTATAATTATCTTGTTATTTGATCTATAATGTTCAATGTGTGCTGCCATGGATTTACAACACATAAATTCATCCATTTCTCATGAAATACATGAAAGTAAGTGGCTGGTGAACTGGGAGAAGAATAGAGTGGTCTTTATAGTTACACAATGTGCATGCGATATATATATAATATCATCAAATTAGAATTAAATGGATTGTTATTGCTGCCTCCATGGACATCAGTGTGTATTTTACAAACTATAATTGTATTGTTTTGCTAGTACTTATGTGTAATTAAATGTCTGAAACCTAAAATAAACATTATGTGATTGAAAAGTTGTGATTAAACACCGAGTGCATCCATCTTTGGCTCAGCACCAGCCAAATTACAAAAGCACATTTGAATATGGCAGTTATGTAATGTCACTGCACACTCTAAAATACCCAAAATAACGATCTCACATATGGGACTGTACCACTCAAGTGGTTAAAAAATTCACACCGGGGGCTCTGCTAGAATATTTTAAACTTATGTGTGAAAGAGTTAAAGACTATTCTGTTTTTACTGTTGTGATGCACCATACGGTGAGGGATGAACTAAGGCTCCACAATTTTGTGCCTATGCATCCAGTTGATTCCAACATATAGATTTCAGTGTACTAGGCTTTTGACTCTTTCAGGATCCTGTGCCAGTCTGCATTTAGTGGTTTGACGACTTGGAAGAACAGTATCTTTTTCTGCATGGAGTATGTTTATAGGCTTATGTCAAAGTGTTGCAAAAGTATCACTTTGAAGCAGAGTGTCTGTCTCGCTTGGACCTGTTGACCATTTTCTCTCTTGGCATGTCAGAACCAGTGAGGCGCAATGGCTTCACTCTGTCTACAGGAGAAAGTGGCAGATCTCTCAGATGATGATATGCCCATTAAAGAGCAACCACTGGATAGCTGTACTCTGCAAGACTCAAACTGGCTGCAGTGAATACATTGTGAATAGCAAAAGATTTCATGGGCTTGGATTCAGATGATGCCTCTAAGGAAATAGATGACCCTTCAAGTTCTGTGAGACATTATTGGACAGTCTGTCAGGGAAGTAATAACTTGGGTGCACAGGTTAGCTTGAGGTGCTGTATGACTGGTGAAATAACTATTGTTCTCTCTGGCCCATTGTCATGAACTGCATGGGCATCCATTGTGCGGCGACCATTGTGAAGAAGGACTTTAACCACCTTCAACATTACCCTTTGTGAACTGTTTGGTCTGTCCAGGTAAACCCAGGTAGGTGGAAGGATTATAATGAGAACAGCTCTGGTGGTGTCACAGACTGGTCAGGCTCAATCACCAGTCTATCACAGCGCACGCTGTCACCTGAGTTCTAATCATCTGCACCTGCACGTCATCATAGCAATCATCCAGTACTCCTCGAATACACACACCTCACAACACTCCAGTGTCCGGTCTCGTTCATTCGAAGAGGACTAACATTGCTATCACAATCGCTAAGCCTGATTCTAACCTCCTTGTCTACTTACCTGCCATGTCTCTTCCCAAGTGTTCCCTTCAGCGATCCCCAGTCCGTCTGCTCCCGAGTCCAGTCCAAGTCCGCCGCTTCAGTGAGGTGTGTGTTCAGCTCCTGTTCCTGTCACCTACCAAGAAAGAGATTCTCAAGTTCATGTTCCTCCCTTACTCCGAAGAATCCAAGCATGACCTCTTACCTGTTCCACTCCATTTGCCTTAGTCTGTCAATAAATATCTGTTTATTTATACACCACGCCATCCGTGTCGTGGTCTCGACAACCTCGGTTGACAGACCGGAAGCTATGAGTTGTGCCCCCTCAGGGGCCACACCCACAGCTTCCATAACTCCGGGTGAGGGTGCACCTCGGTGCCCCCGGCCTGTGAGAGGAGGCCCCTTCTGATGGGCACTTCCCACGGAGTGCCGTCGAGGAGAGATATCGGGTCCGAGAACCATACTCAGCCCGGCCAGAACGGCGCTACCAACGGTAGACTGACCTCGTCCCGGCGCACTCTCGCCAGAACTCCCGGGAGCAGAGCGATCGGGGGGAAGGCGTACAGACGGAGCCTCGGCCACGTCTGTACCATAGCGTCCAGTCCCGGAGGAGCTGGAGGAACCAGAGGGGACATTGCGCTGACTCTCGAGTGGCGAAGAGGTCCACCTATGCCTGGCCAAAACCTTCCACATCTGCTTCACCCCTCGGGTCCATACCCCGGGCCTCGGCCTCTGTCTCGACAGGACGCCTGCTCCCACATAAAGATGCCCAGGAATGTGCACAGCTCTCAGTGATAGGAGCTTGCTCTGGGACCACACAAGGATCTGGTGTGCCAGCTTATACAAGGGGCGCGACCGCAGACCTCCTTGGTGGTTGCTGTAAGAGACCACTGCCGTGCTGTCGGTGCGCACCAGCGCGTGGTAATCTCTTAGGTCTAGGAGGAAGTGCTTGAGCGCACGGAACACAGCTAGGATTTCTAGCTGGTTGATATGCCACGTCAGGTGGCGACCACTCCACAGACCGCGGGCAGGGTGGCCACTCATGACCGCACCCCAACCGGTGAGGGAAGCGTCCGTCGCTAGCGAGACGCGGCGACAAGAAGCTCCCAGCACCGGCCCCCGGGACAAGAACCAAGGATTCCTCCACATGTCTAAGGCACGGACAGCGGCGTGAAACTTTGACAGCGCGGAGCGAGTCTCCCCTCAGGGAGACCCCCTTGCTCTTGAGCCACCACTGTAGGGGCCTCATGTACAGCAGGCCAGAAGGAATCACGCTGGATGCAGCTGCCATGAGCCCAAGCAGTCTCTGAAACTGCTTGACAGTGAATGGCTGGCCTTCTCACACTCTCTCGACTGCCGTGAGGATCGGCTCGATCCGAGCAGGGGTCAAACGAGCCTGCATCGTGGTCGAATCCCACACTACACCTGGATAAGTGGTTCTCTGAGCTGGAGAAAGCACACTTTCCTTGGCGTTTAGTCTTAACCCCCCAAATCTTTCATGTGGGCGAGAACGACACCTCGATGCCGAATCGCCGCCCGCTCTAATTGAGCGAGGATCGACCAATCGTCGATATATTTGAGTATGCGGATGCCCTGCAGTCGCAACGGGACCAGTGCCGCATCCACACACTTGGTGAAAGTGCGGGGCGAGAGTGCTAGGCCTAGGGGAAGAACCCGATACTGATACGCTTTGCCCCCGAAAGCGAACCTCAGGAACTCCCTGTGAGAGGGAAGGATGGGTACATGGAAATAGACATCTTTGAGGTCTGTCGTGACAAATCATTCCTCGGACCTGATTTGAGACACGATCTGCCTGACAGTGAGCATCTTGAACTTCAGCTTTCTGGCTGAACGGTTCAGAAGACTAAAATTCAGTATGGGCCTCAGCCCCCCATACTTCTTTCGAACAATGAAGTACAGGCTGTAGCAGCCGGCGTGGACTTCGTGAGGAGGAACCAACTCGATGGCTTCGTTCCTCAGCAAAGTATCGACTTCCTGTTCCAAGACCAGAGCCTGCTCGGGGCGGACCGTAGTCACACAGACCCCGTTGAACAGCGGAGGTGGCCCATCGAACTGGATGGAATAGCCAGCCTCTACCGTCCGCAGGACCCAAAGAGACACATTCGGCAGCTCGCTGCCCAATGATCTTCTAAGGGAATCAGTCTCTCGAGACTGACCTTTGGGTTCAGAGAAGCGGCCAGACCGCTGTCTCGATGCGGCGCACCGGAATGAGACGCGTAATCTGGCGGCTGAGGCGAGTTTCTCAGGCCCGCTGAAATCACAGGCGGAAGAACCTGAGAGTAACACTCGCTGGGACCTGCTGTGCCCTGGAACTGCAGGGTTGACAGACAAATCCCCGGAGGGCACCGAGGGGAGACGGTCACCGTGTGCCGCGGTGTAAGCCGCTCCACCCCAGTAGGGGTCGTCCTCCGTAGTCCTGGGGCTCACCCGTCAGGACCTCTGAACGAACCAGACCCTGCAAGGCAGGACCCAAAGAGACACATTCGGCAGCTCGCTGCCCAATGATCTTCTAAGGGAATCAGTCTCTCGAGACTGACCTCTGGGTTCAGAGAAGCGGCCAGACCGCTGTCTCGATGCGGCGCACCGGAATGAGACGCGTAATCTGGCGGCTGAGGCGAGTTTCTCAGGCCCGCTGAAATCACAGGCGGAAGAACCTGAGAGTAACACTCGCTGGGACCTGCTGTGCCCTGGAACTGCAGGGTTGACAGACAAATGGTTGACAGACAAATCCCCGGAGGGCACCGAGGGGAGACGGTCACCGTGTGCCGCGGTGCAAGCCGCTCCACCCCAGTAGGGGTCGCCCTCCGCGGTCCTAGGGCTCGCCCGTCAGGACCTTTTGCGCGAGGAGCTGGTATGCGGAGGAGGCTGCGCCCGCCCAGCAGCCACCTGAGTTTAGAGAGCGCGCATACCCTCTGCCCACCAAAAACGTTGTAAGCAGAGCAGGAGCCTTCAAAGGCGATGCCGTAGAGGGAGACAGATAGCTCGCAAGCGTCTGTTCAACCCGCGGCATCGCCGCATACCCGCGCTCATTCAGTTCCCGCGGGAATGAATGGCCGGGACGAAAAGATTTCACCCGCAATCTCGACACCTCGGTGAGGAGATCGGGGAAAACGGAAGGCTCCTGTGTAGAAGTAGCTCCTCACACTGGAGCGAGAGAGGCGGCGAAACCTCGTCAATGCTCATCACATCAACCTCCTCGGAGGAAGAGAGACGAAGCGTTGAGCCCTTGTCTCGGGGGGAAGAGACCGCTTCCGAACCGAGAGACGGGGCGCCAGATCAGGCGTGGGAGGAGATAGGGACATGCCCGTCTGACTCTCGCCAGCCAGATCAGCCTTTTTCTTTTTTCTCTCTCTCTGCAAGCCCCGCGAGCGCAGCCGCCGCTCTGCCTTTTTTTCTCTCTTTTTTACGGCAGAAGCGGGACCGGCTTATTTTTCTCTTTGTGCTTGTGCAAACACTGCAGCTTACAAAGCTCATAGTTATATCATATTGGGGTGACAGAGGCGGCGAAACCTCGTGAACGCTCGTCACATCAACCTCCTCAGAGGAAGAGAGACGAAGCATTGAGCCCTCGTCTCGGGGGAAGAGACCGCTTCCACACCGAGAGACGGGGCGCCAGATCTGGCGGATACGGGAGGAGATAAGGACATGCCCGTCTCACACTCACCAGCCAGATCAGCCTGCGAGCCCCACGAGTGCAGCCGCCGCTCTGCCTCGGCAGCAGCGGGTCCGGCACCGCGTGGGGAGCTCGCGAAGGCTCCCTTCTCGAAGAGAGCCCTCCGGGTGCGGAGACCGATTCTGCGTGCTCCGCACCCAGGCAGACCACGCACAAATCGTGTGTGTCCTCGCTCGTGATATAGCGAGGGCAAGGATGCACACACGACTTAAAACGTGGTCTGAAAGCTTCACCCCTGAGCTTGCCCTTGGCTTTGGCATGATACTGAATGCTTTCCACTTAAAACTAGGACAAACAACAGTAAATTAGACTGACACACAGAGCGCTTCGCTGAATGACAAAAAGCTGAAGCCGGCTCCGCCGCACGTGCTTATATGCTTCCTGGTCGTGACGTCACCCCGCCCGTGACGCCTCGCCCTTGTTTGACTGATTACACATCATATTCAGAGCCTGGTCACGCTGAAGGCGTTCCCATATGCGTTTCGACGCAGCTCGAAGTTCCTGGAAGGGAACAGAAAAACAATTAAAACAAGTTACATCATCAAAAAATCTGTAATTTAAAGCCATAGAAAACAAGTATGTTTTCACGCGAGATTTAAAAACATCAACTGAGGGTGAAAATCTGATGTCAGGTGGAAGAGTGTTCCACAGCAACCAAAAATGCATGATCCCCTTTAGTTTTCAAATGAATTTTCTGAATTGAGAGCAGTAAGAAGTTGAATGATCTTTGAGGTCTACAAGAGTTCATATGAATCAGGTCCTTAATATATTCTAGGGCCATATCATGGACAGCTTTAAAAACGTACAACAACACCTTATACTGAATCCGATCTTTAACTGGAAGCCAACGCAGGTTTTCCAAAACTGGACTAAAATGCTCCCTTTTCTTTGTGCTAGTAAGGAGCCTCGCAGCTGCGTTCTGGACCAACTGCAATTTTGAAATAAGAGATTGGCTTACTCCCAAATAAAGAGCATTACAGTAATCCAAACAGATTCATGAATAGTAATTCATGAATGCATGAATTACTATCTCAAGGTCACGAACAGACAAAATCGCAATAGTCCTCAACTGAAAAAAGCAACTTTTCACCACACATTTAATCTGGTGATCAAACGTTAGAGCTGAGTCAAAAATTACACCCAGATTTCTTATGTGGGACTGCACATTTGTTGTCCATGTACCTAACACATCGTTATGTCACTGTCAACCTTATTTGGCCCAAAAATTATTACTTCAGATTTACTCGCATTTAGCTGTAGGCGATTTTACTCTAACCAGCACTTCACTTCCTCAAGACATAATAACAAAGATGAATGAGAACTTGATCCTCCAGAATAGGCAAGTAAATCTGAATATCATCAGCATAAAGATGATAAGACATACTGTATTTTAAAAAAAATAAGGCCTAAAGGCAACAGAAAAAGTGAAAACAGAATAGGCCCCAAAATGGAGCCCTGAGGTACTCCACACTCAAGAGAAACTGAAGAGGATGAAAATTCCCCAACCCTCACTGAAAAAGATTGTCCCTTCAAATAAGATGAAAACCATTTTAAAACAGTCCTTCTCAGCCCCACTACATGTTCTAAACGATTAATAAGAATATTGGGATCTATTAGTTTAAAAGCTGCACTAAGGTTGAGAATAATTAAAGCTCCTCAACTACCCGTGTCTGCAATGAGTAACAAATCATTGGAAACTCGCAATAAAGCTGATTCAGTGCTGTGTCCTGCCCCTAAAACCAGACTGAAAAGCATCTAGCACATCATTATTAGCCAGCTGAGAGCTCAGCTGAGATAAAACCACTTTCTCCAGTATTTTTGAAATGCAAGTCAGCTTTGAAATTGGCCGGTAATTTGTGAATTCCAAAGGGTCCAAAGCAGACTTCTTAAGAAGGGGCTGAATGACCGCTTGCTTAAGACATGATGTAAAAATACCTTTAGAGAGACTACAGTTCACAATAGATGTAATACTTGGTCCAATAAAATCAGCTGTCGCACCAAGCAAACCTGAAGGCAAAAAATCCCAACTGGTTGCTGGGCATTTCAACTGAGCAATGATATGACTAATATCCAGAGGTGGAAAGAGTACGAAAATATTCTACTCAAGTAAAAGTACCATTACATTAATTAAATTTTACTTAAGTACAAGTAAAAGTACCAGTCTAAAAATCTACTCAAGTAAAAGTAAACAGTTAGCTCTAAAAGTAAAAAGTAGCTCATTTAAAATTTACTTAGTTACATTTTAACAGTCGGAGGGAGGCAAAAATGGGACAGGCCAAGGGTGTCAAACTCAGTTCCTGGAGGGCCACTGCCCTGCACACTTTAGATATAACCCTAATTAAACACATCTGATCCAGCTAATCTAATAATTTAGGCTTCTCTGAAAACTATATGGAATGTGTGTTGGAGCAGGGGTTGGAACTAAACGAGTTTGACACCACTGGGATAGGTCTATAAATCTCAAACCGGTTGTTTTTCTCCTGCATTTACAAATGCAGAAATTATTATTCAGAGCCGGTTACGCTGAAGGCGTTCCCCTAGCGTCTTTTGACGCAGCTCGAGTTCCTGAAGAGGAACGTTCTTAATACATAAAAAACTGGACGTTTTCAACGTGTACAAAACATTCCGAAATAACGTTTTCATAACTTAATGGGATTGTTAACAAGACGTTCTGACAACTCGTTTTTGTTAGCTGGGGTGACAAAAGAATGACTTGAACCTGAAGACTCGCGAGATAATCATTGCTGTTTCTGGTACAGACTGCATAGCTTTAGTTTATAGGAATGTGACGTGACAAAAGAACAAATGATACAGATCACTTGTGTCACAACCTGAAACAATGAATTAATCGCTTCTATTTCTCATAATTTGGCCTTGGTTGCATTATTGTTTTATTGCATTAACAGTCTTATTCGAAGCGTTGCGTAAGTAGATGTGTTAAATATAGCCTACTCCGCTGAAGTGAACGGCATGAAAAAAGATTTGTTAATTTTGATGAATGATCCAAAGATCAGAGTCATTAAATTTATCCGATCTTCCCATCACGATTACAGGCAACAAATAAAAAATAGATATAGAAATAAAAATTACTATTTATGGCCTAAGGGCTTGACGTGAACGTTTATGCGCTAATCCAGCCCTTAGCTGACAGATCACCAAAAGACACAAATGTAAGATCCACAAATAATTTATTAAAGTGGAATGAAATAATAAAATTAAGGAGCAATGGTTTTAGTGTGGCCCAAGACCATAACAAACTGAACAAAAATAAACATAAATAACCTAATCAGAAATAAACTAATAAAGGAACTTCCCTAGCTCCCTAAATAAACAACTCATAAACAAAGTCAAAACAAATGTTAGGACACCCCTACACTCCTAAATCATGTTTAAGGGGCTTGTGAAGTGTTGTCACAAATGAAAGTATGATCCAGTTACAACAATACAGTGGTAACAAAGGTTTTAGGATCTGTCGACTGGAGGAGGAATCCAGATATCCTCACGCCAAAACACTTCATCTTTTAACAGCGCCACACTTTTACAGCAGAGCATCAGCAGGTTCAATCACATTCATCCATTAGCAACCAATCCCTGCACACACAACAAAAGAACAACCCACACAGGAACACAGATGCCGAGGATCCTAACATCTATGTCTCCCTCTGTAAATGTGTGCAAGAATGTATGGTTACATTTAATGGTCTAATTTGACACCATACTAATATTATATGCTTGTCCTTGTGTATTCGCAGGTTCTCACTCACTGATGGCTTTTGCAACATATATAGTTGGACAGACACCATTTCCTGAGTTCAGTGCTGTTGTTATGCTGGATGATGTGCAGTTGATGTACTATGACTCAGTCACATGGAGTTTTTCCCCTCGCAGACATAGCAATTCAAAGTACTACGAAGAAGAGGGACGTGATTTAGATTATATATTCCGCGATATGTATAACAACATGAAAGATCGAGCATTTTATCTTAAGAAACACCTAAATCACACAGATGGTGAGTGCAAGCTAACAAATTGGTAATACCAAACAAAACATTAAATTAAAAATGTAACCTTACCATGTTAACACCAGTGCTGGCCCTACCTAATAACCGATATAAGTGGTTACGTAAAGCCCCCATGCCAGGTTCAGACTAAAATGTTTAGTAATAACTTTGATAAAGATTGCTAGTGTCAGTCGTGTGCATTGATGTTTGAAAATGTAAAGGCTGCACTATTAATCTGTTGCAGAGAAGAGGAAAAATAGAAAAAAGTGAGCAAGATAAGGGTAACTGAGGGATTATTAAGTATGTCTATTCATTATCGGTGAAGAATAATCACTCAGTTTCTTTCTATTCATTTGAAGGTGTACATGTTCATCAGAGACTTGCTGGATGTGAACTGTTGAACAATGATAAACCAGGCCTACTTAAGACGTGGGATGCTTTCAATGTGCAAAATATAGAGGAGTTCTCCTTTGACATGGAAAAAAATGAAATCCAGATAAAATTGCCATGGATGCTATGGGACCGAATACAATGGCTTCAAATTAAATTTCTATATGAAAATATTTATCATCCTGTTTGCATTAAAGTTTTGCAGAAGTACCTGAATATGGAAAAGAAAACAGTGATGAGAAAAGGTGAGAGAACATCTGAGAGAAAGTGTGTAACCATGCTCCCTAAGAGGAGAGCGAAACACTGCATCTGGGAAGCCGCGATGGGGAACGCCAGCAGCGTGACTGAAGCACGTGTGAAAAGACCTTTCTTTTATCATTATTTTCATCTGGAACCCAAACAAAAAAGGAGAGGGACATCTTGCTCGACCCTGAGGCTCAGGGGCAATACCAAGGGGAACCGCCTCCTCCTCTGTACTCGATTCCTTAAAGTAGGAGTAGTGCGAGTGGCTACGCTATCTCTCTGGCCCTGCCTCCGATCCTTGGATTGTGACAGGCCAGAACCCCCAGTGGCATTAGACGTAAATCTGGATCGGCATGGGATATACTTTTTGAATGCTGCCAACTAGGCCTTCTCCTCTATGAACTTCCCGACCACCGTTTCAACCGATGTGCCAAAAAACCCAGAGGGCATCAAGAAGAAAGTTATTTTCTTTCCTCCCAATGTCCGTCAAGTTCAACCACAGATGTCTCACCATGGCCAAAATTGCTGTCAATGCACGACATAGCAACAGCTATTTGTTTAATGGACTGGACAGCTAAATCCGTGGTACAGCGCATCTCGCCGACTGCCTGACAAGAAGTGCTTGGAAACAGTGGGGCCTGAGACGCAAGGATGTTTTTCTCACACCCCTCAGCAGGGACATAAGTGAATGGAGCTTTTTCATTGTAAACTTTTCACAATGAGTGCATTCAGAGACCTCCAGCACAAGCAAGCATGCTCCTCTCCCAAACACATAATGCAAAGGTCATGTGTGTCCTCAGAACCTGGGACACGGAAGCACACACTTCTTAAAACATTTGCTAGGATTCTCAATAATACTGCCTTCACCACATGCTAAACAAACAAACTGCTACTGAAAAAAATAAAATCAAATAATGAGAACGTGTATTACAGGTGCTCTCTTATACTCCCACTAATGATGTCATGTGCCATTGTTGTCCAATCATATTGGAGTGTTTTCATGCATGCTTCAGACACTGGTCACACTGATGGCATTCCCCATAGCATCTTCCCAGATGCAGAATATAGTTCCACTTGAAAGTTAATTGGTCTAAATTTATTTATATGTATTTATATCATCTGTGGAAGGCGTAGGACCATAAAATGTTCGTCCAATCAAAATGTTCAGTCCGAATATTATGATAGGCTGTTGTATTGTAATATTATGCGCTTTGTACTGTAATGTTTTGTAATTGTTGAATGAGACATGAGGTAATCTGTCATTGCATTCAACGCTCCACCAACACTGTCTCTCATTGTGTCGCAGGTTAGTCTCTGCTCTGATGGAGCGCGTTCATGTGTTTTGGAGGAGGCATGGCTTTGGAGAGTGATTATGCAGGGAGGGAGGGGATCTTGCTTTCAAAGCTAACTTGCTATTGCTAGCCTTTCCGAAATCACCAACCCTACCTTTAAGCATAATTAAGATATTTTGATAAGATATCTTATCAGATATTGAAATAAGCATAACTGACAGATTTGGACAGCAATGTTGACAGAAAATACACTTGCATTTGAATACTTTATGAATCATAATTAGCATTCGTTAAAGACTGGTACAACCCAACACTTTTACACCAGTAACTTATAGTCCTTTGCTGCAGTGAAACCCAGAGTCAGACTCCTTAAGAAGCCCCTCACAGACTCTCAATGGCTTCAGATCAGCTGTCTGGCCACTGGTTTTTACCCCCGTCACATTAACCTGACCCTGTTCAGAGATGGTCAGCCTGTGGATGATGATCAGATCACAGGAGGAGAGATTCTGCCCAACGGAGACGGAACTTACCAGATGAGGAAGAGTTTGGTGACCAGTGAAGAAGAGCTACATGAGGGACATAAATACAACTGCACAATGAAGCACCTCAATCTGGATAACAAACTGGACATTACATTTGGTAAAGAAAATATAACAATTCCACAAAAAAAAAAAAAAAATGCCCCTTTGGGTAAGAAAGTACACATATAATTAGAGCTGTATTAGAGGAAATCAGTTCTGTATTCAAAAATCTTGTACTAATTTTTCTTTCTTTCTTTCTTTCTTTCTTTCTTTCTTTCTTTCTTAATTCACCTCAATTTCAGATGTGGCAGAATCTGACCCAGGATCCTTTAGTCTTTCTGTTGTTTTCAGTGTGCTTGTGTTCATATGTGTGGCTGTTCTCATCATAACAGTACTCTTCAAATGGAGAAAGAGACGTGCTGCTGGTAAATGTTCTGTACAATCCAGTTCATTACATCTAATGAGAAATTTAGAAAAATAAACAAAACATCACTTCTTCTAGAGACACTCTTTCAAAGTTCAACATATGCAGTTATATGTTTCTGTAACTTTCTATTTATTCTGTGTTATTCTTATTAAGGACGAGGCTCTGGGATGTCAAATAATGAGTATTCCCCTACTCCATGTGAGTACACTATGTTTTATGAAGTACAGTAATATGAATACAGCAACATTCAGTTCATTTTAAGGTAAATTTTAGAAACTTTGTAATAATAACCAAAGACCTTTTCTTTATTTCAGCTTCTGTGAATGATTAAACATGAAAAGTGAGTCTATATGGTCCCATATTAAAGTCAAGACAATACATACAATAATAAAAAATCAAAAAAACCTTAGCATTTGCTTGGTTATTGGCTTTTGGTTTATGTTATGATAATAGCCAACAAACAATATGTAGTGCCAACTATTGAACTTGGAGCTCAAGCCGAATCTCTGGTTCGAGCCTCTGTCGAGGACAGCAAGCCAAGTTCATTTACCATTAACCATCAGGACTGGATGGGCAGACAAACTCGAGAAATTTGATTATAACCTCAAAAGAATGTAATATGATACACAACAATAACAGAAATACATTATGTAACAAAAATGAGCCTGTGTGGCCTGAAATCGTAATACATTTTAAGAACTTTATCTCATGCTTTATTACTGTTTTTCTTGCTTGTTCAAGGGGATCTGTGTTTTATTATTCAACTATTTTGTACTAAAAATACTGTTTTGTTCTGAATTCTCCTGAAATCATTATGACTAGATCATGTGGAGGCTGATGTTACCACAAATCTATGGCCAAGATAGACCAAACTAAAGGTTTCTGGATGAACGGAGCAGTAGACACATAATCTGCACTGTTAGCAATTGATGTAATTTTTACAATAAATTTTACAACAACACATTGTATTCATGTTTTTACTGTAAATGCAAATGCATGACGGGAAATTTATGGACAGTCCTGTAATATTATTGTAACTACACTGTAAAAGCATTATTTTACAGCCACCGCATAGCATTGTGGGATCGCTGCTGTTTGAATTTTGAAATTACGCGGCCAACGGTACCAGAAGTATGTAATCCTTTTTGGAAAAAGGAACATGTCTCAGGTATGTAACATACTATTTCATAAGTCTATGGATATATTAATACCGTGATCTGAGTGAGTTCTGATTGTGTCGTTTGTTATATTTCAGTGGTATATTTTCAGATTTCTCTTGAATTGTTATATCTAAACATCATCTCCTCGGCTCGCCTCTACTACTCGACTGGAACCTCAACAGAAGTGAAATGGAAAAAGGTAACGTAAGCCCATAGACTGTAAAAATAAGCATTACTCCGTTCAGCTTCCTTAGCTCAGGTTATTATTGCATTATGCTACTGGACAGGCTATTGTAACGTTATTATGACTTCTGTTTTGCTGTCTTTTAATCGGGGGTCTTGAAGTCATTGTGAAGCAGATGTTAAAACGTTACTTTGTGCTTGGCAAACCAGGGAGGAAGAGCAGAGCATGTGTCAGGTAAGCTGTCTTTATCTAAAATAAACTGCATTTAAAGTCACACCAGAGGTGTTCAGCTGGGATCAGGACTTGGCTTTCTGCAGACCAGTCAAGTTCTTCCACACTGACTGAATCAATCATGTCTTTTTGAACCGTGCCTTATACACATTGGCACTGTCATTTTAGAATAGAAAAGGGTTGAAACTGTTGCTATAAAATTAGAAGCACACAATTCCGTAGAATATAATTTATATGCTTTAACATTAAGATTTGTACTCATAGAAATGACTAAAGTAGTCAAACATGTTTATTAGAAGGGGGTGACCCTATACTTTTGGCAATATAGTGTATATTAAAAACAGCCATTTTTTTGTTTTTTTTATTCAGTGTTGAGCGGACCATTTTCTTTGTCTCAAAGCCAGACTGTATGGAATATTAAAGTAATAATAGATTTGTAATTTGTATTTGTTGTGTAATTGGTAATACATTTTGTAATGTTAATACGTTTTTTGTTTTTTAAAAACACACCACTCGAGCATGTGTGTGTTTTTATTTAGTGCAGCTTTCTAGTGCTCTTTTAGTTATCATATTGTGTTAATGCATTTCAGGAGAGGCATTAAGGACAGACAAGTGGATGATGTCCATGGAAGGAACGATTGTGATGGGGCCCCACGACAATCTTTTGAATGGAGTGGCAGCGACCTTCGCTGCTTATTATGTGTTCAACTTGCAGTAACCTAAAGAGGCCTCAAGCACTCTTGAATGTGTCCAAAGGTATGTTTAAACTGTTTACACACTAATAAAGAAAATAGATCCATAATTCTCATATGGAACGTCCCATGAATCACTTTCTTTTTGTTCAGTATTGTTAGGCTCTATGATATACTCGATGCATTGATGTCAAAAGACAGGCTTCCATCCAATTCATTTGCATCTTTTAAGCGCATTTGTAAAAATTTGGCAAAAAAAAACTATAATTGGAGAGCGTTTCCATCAGCTCTGTTATGCGAATTAGAAATGGACAGGAGAGGAGTTGTGAACAGCTGTGGGATCAAAACGTAAGGGGCAACTTAAAACATCTGATATAATTGCAACAAATGAGAATTTATGTGAATACATCCGTTCAACAAAATATCTAGTCAATCCACATAAAAGTTTTTATTCACATTAGAATATTTGATGTGAATTTGAACCATTTCCAGTCAGGATTTTTTTTTTTTTAAATGGTTAATATGTGCATTAAAAAGCTATTAAGTGTCTGTTCTACCTAGAGTTGGTATTCCCCTGCAGGACATTTATGTAAACACAGATGAGTCTGACAGACAGCAGTTTAGCATTACGACTTTCATTAATTAATGATGTCAAATTTTTTTTAAGTATGGTTATGGTATTTTGCAGACACTTTTGTCCGAAGCGACATACAATATAGTACATACATACAATGATATTATATATTTAAGAAAAACAATGTAAATTCTAAAACTTGTTAATGTTAAATAAATGCATCAAGGTCATTTATTTATATATGAAAACTTTTTTTCCACTCTCTCTGTTTTCAGAGATTTTGTGGAATCAACTCCCAGAAGGGCAGCAAAGCAGAGAAGAGAAAAGGGCTCAATGCACCTGTCTGCACCCTCTTAAGAAAACTGCTGGACTTTGAGTTGATGGGCTAATATTGATGCTAGCCCCCCGCTGAGGAGTTGTATATCACCATAGGGGATAGGCTGTCTGGACGTCTGGAAGTGAGCTAGATTCTTCAGTGAAACTGTAATTTTGTTTGGATGAAAAAGAAATACGGATACTTTTGTTTTAAAATAAGTTTGTAACGTGGTGTTGCGCATTGTGATAATAAAAAAAAGAAAAAAGATGCCATTGTTTTGGTTTTAATTGTGGAAAATTACCGTATTTTATTGTAACATTTACAAATAACAGGATACACAGTATATTGAATTACAATATTGTAATTTGCTCCTGTAAAATTACAGGAAATTCCTGGCAACTGAGGTGCAGTAAATATACAGTAAATTATACTAATGTTACGTGATGTGAATCAGGGAAGGCTGGCAACGGGGAGTTTGTGAAAACAGGGTTTGTAATAATACAAATGTATTTCAAAACAACATAACGTTAAGACACGACATTACAAGACATCAAACGGAATGCTTATAAAGCAGACGGAAACAAAGGAGTGAACAAGATGATGACAAGCCACAGGTGAATGGACTTAAATCAACTAATAAGGAACTAATGAGGGAAAACCAGAACAAAACCAAATAAGGGAAAACAGGAACAGATAGAAAAAACAAAAAACCACGAAACTTGAGTCCAAACTCCTAACAACTAAATTACAGCATTTTACTGTAATAATACTACTATAATCACAGTAGCACTGCTGTATAAATACAATATTTTATTCCATTAAAATAACAGTACATTACCTGTATATTACTTGCTGTAAATTCACGGCAATTAGTTGCCAGGAATTTCCTGTAAAATTACAATACATTTTTAACAGACCTTTTGATTACTGTCTATCACTGACGTAGCAAATTGTTGTATGGAAGAAAAAGTAGACATCACAAATTCCGCCATGATTCCAGCAAATAACTTATACTGACAAGAAGTGAAAATCAATAGAGCGTCCACCATTTTGGAGTGAAAGCGACTCGGCACTCCACTAGCTTTGCTTCTTGCTGTCGCTATAGCAAATATCAGCTACTTTGTTTAAAAAACTGTATATTACATAAATACTGAATTAATACCAACATATGAAATTAATAATAATAATAATAATTAGGAATGTTGGGCAATATATAACAGGAATATAACAGCTTGACAGTAAACAAACTTTGTGTAAAAAAACAAAAACAAAACGCGTACAGCCACTGTCTCCAAAATGATTTAATTATGACAGACACAGCAATGCATCAAGTTCTAGATCATCATGTTTGTAATGTGTTCCAGGGGATTAAAACGTACAAAATTTCAGACCTAGTGGAGTAATAGTAACTAATAATATAGTGAAATTAAATGTGCATAAGCTCATTCTAACTTAGTGTCATATCCATATAAATCATTATTATAGTTTCTATGGCTAGGAGTAACTAAAAGGAATTAAGTTTACTACTTAGACAAAAAAAACTGTTAAAAGTTTACATTTACATTTATTCATTTAGCTGACGCTTTTATCCAAAGCGACTTACAATTGCTATATATGTCAGAGGTCGCACGCCTCTGGAGCAACTAGGGAGTTAAGTGTCTTGCTCAGGAACACATTGATGTCTCACTGTGGATTCGAACCTGGGTCTCTCACACCAAAGGCATGTGTCTTATCCACTGCGCCATCACCACCCACTAAGACACGGGACAAATGCCGAAACCCGGGAGTTAGCAGGAGCAAATCAATAAACAATTTTACACTTTTGTGAATAATTACCTGTCAGGATACTGATAGTTTTTGCAGTGGATTGCCCAACATTGCATTCTTTTATTCCACTTTGAATTTGGGGAATTTTCACCCCAATATGGCGGCCGCACTACCGAAACGCCACCTAGTGGCTGTTCCCCAAAAAAGCTTCAGAGTTTCGCCTCTTGGTCTTCTATACTCTTTGACGTTACTCCATTAAAAGTAAACGAGAGGCATTGACGCCGACACCCGTGTGAATGGGGCGTGCACAGGAAGTGTTCCATTTGGGACATGGCCTTTGATTCCAGTTAAAATCAAGCTTATGTTCTATTTAAAGGACATTAAAGAGATGCAAATTTAAATTGTATTTATTTAAAGAGGTATGTTGTCACACTTCTCTGGTAGTTCATCTGTGTGTGAAGATGCTACAGGCAGTGGCGTGGCACAAATCCATGAATTATGAGATTTCCCATGCTTAGGGAGTAGGTGTCACGAACAGGCTAGGAGACACGGAGGAGTAAAGTCAATACAAGGTTTATTGGAATTGGTGCAAGGGTGAATGCTGAGTGGAGGAGCGGGGACAGGATCCAGGAAGGGAAGTCGGCGGTGCGCACTGCCGCGGGGAGGACCAGGACTAGGAAGTTCCAGGAGCGGTGGAGAACAGGAGCGGTGGAGACTAGGAGCGGTGGAGACTAGGAACAGGGAAGATCAGGAGGTCTGCAGGTAAGTAACACAAGGTTAGTAGTCTGGCTAGGTTTGGGTAGTGAACGGTGGACCGGACGAGGAAGGAGTGCTGGCGGTGAGTGGATATAGTGCTGTTCATTAGTAGGTGACAGGTGCGGGGAATCAGTATGCAGGTGATTGAGATCTGGTTAACGAAGGTGCAGGTGACTGTGATTCTCTGACAGTAGGGAGCAGTGAACACTTTTTTTTACAGTCTATGATAGGAACCATTTCAATCGGAACACAGGTCATGCAAGGAGCTCTCTTCTAACAAGCTGATGATCTAGATCAGGTGTGTTTAATAAGAGAGACATGCAAAATATGCGGGGTTGGGGTGTTCAACTGTAGGCCTAATAGTTTCTCTGTATAGTCCTGAATTTCCTTAGTTTCATTGTCTGGTCTCAGTTTGCCTTTATGAGGTTGTTTTGCTCCCTCTGATCCCCTGAGTGTGTTCCTTATCATTGGATAGACATTTTGGTGTAGCCTTCCTTTCACTAGCACAGCCACATTGTGACACACACATTTTACCATCACCCACGCTGTTGGATTTCATCGGTGGGTCATTGGGTGGTCCTTACAACAGCTATTTGCCTGAGGATAAATGTCCTAAAAACTTGGATCATATAAAAAATAGACAAAAGGAAATAAATAATAATAATAATAATAATAGATTGAAGTCCTACTCTGCTGTTGAGAAAAATTATAGAGAGATTACATTTTTTTCCACATAAAACCACAAAATGTGATGACATCTCACCAGACACTACAAAAACTCACTTTTTTTTGTATTTTGATGTTAATCAAAGAAGAAAACAAGGGAAACATGTCTGTGATTTGTGGTCTTGTCTCGCTGAGCATGTGAAGGATTTGTTTGCCTTTCATTAAACTTCATTTCATGGGGGAGAGAGAAATCAACATTTTATCGATATTAAAATGATATCAATAGAAAACAGGTTTCTGCATCTCTTTCATATGATTTAAGTACTTTTATTTGATGTTTTTGTCAAAACACCGGCATGACACCATGTGACATGACTGATTTGTGATTTGCCTTTAACAAATTTTTTTTTCTAAAAATAAACCTTTTTGAAATATCACATAGGGTAGAGTGGGGGTAAAACGTCCCCCTATTGTTTTTCCCAAAATAACCACAACATAAAGTCAAGATAAATTTTTAATGTAACTATGGACTACATTGACGAGAGTGATGTAGAAGTTTTCACTATGAAGCTTACATTGGTGATTTACCGGAGAGAAAACAGACCTGTATATAGGGAGTACGTGTTATTTAAGAAAAATATAATTATATTTTCAGAATGACGGAATTGTTTTCTCAATCATAGTCAGTGGGGTAAAATGCCGCCCCACCAGGTGGGGTAAAATGCCCCCCAGGGGGCAATGGGCAATTACTGAAGTTATTCTGTTCTGAACATCAAATCCTTTGTTTTTCCATCAAATGTCTTTTAACTAGTTGGTTGAATAAAAATATTTGTATTTTATATTTAAAAATGACTTCAAGTTAGCATCAGGTAGCTAGTTTGCTAGCCAGTTAGCATCAGCTAACAAAATGTTTCAAATAGGCTATTATAATTTTGTAATTCATAATTATAGATTGTATTCTTTTTAATTGTAAGCGAAAACTGTCTGAACTCTGATTTTGCTGTAAACGTTTAAAGCAAATTGCTTTGTCAGACTGGAGGGCATTTTACCCCACCCATGGTCTTGGCACAAATTTAATTTTTGTAAAAAATCTAATACTATGAAAACTCTGTACATTTTTCATACTTTGTTTATAATTTATATCAGGGTCACTAAAACTGTGATAACTTTTCTGAACACATTTAACTTTTGTTTCACAGGAAAAAAATGTCGCCCCTTTACATGAAACAGTATGATGCATATCTCGGCCACAGAATAAAAATGTTTTGTGGCAAAGAAACTTTGAAAGTTTTCTAAAAGCTAAAAGAGGACATGCTTGAACAACTGTTGTGGTGACCTTGATGATAACGTTAGCTATTCGGCTGATAATTTTGTTTTTGTTTTTTTGTGTTATGTTCTTATGATATTTCCCACTGGCTTCACTTCTAAACTCACTTCCCTACAAAACCAATGAAACTTGTGACATTTTGTTGTGAATAATGAAATATGTGTTATGTAGATTTGACATTTATGCCATTGACACAAAATCTACACCAAAGCTATCAGTGAGCTCTCGTTCCGCTTGTTCAAATCAGTCACACAAGCAAGTTTAGTTTATAGTGTTTATTTTTTAAATAATATAGTCGAGATAATGACTTTTACACTGAAAATAATTTTTTGACCTGAAGTTAAATTTAAACATGCATTACAAAAGGCAAAAAACAACAACAATCAGTTACAACAGTTTCTATACTAACACAGCAGGTAAAACAAGGTCTTTACAACAGAAGGGTGTTTGTGTGTGACATGCAGCATGATCTACATTGCACGCTCTAGGAATGTTTCACTTCAAATGCCTGTATGCACTTTTTTTAGATATCTGTCATAGCAGTACATTCCTTTTCGGTCTACTGGATGAATATCACATACATAATTTTCAAGAGCTAAGCCTTGACTTGAACAAATGACCCCAGTGTTAAATCTGAGGTAGTTTATGCTCTTACTGACAGCTCTTTACAACTTTAATAATATTCACAAAAATTATATAATGCTTAGCTGATCATTAGTGAAGATAAAGTCAGGGATATTCATAGTCATATCATGGATATTCATAAATGAATATCATTTCACAAATCTGATCAGGGTAATGTTACCGTTACTTTGTTACTGTTTATTGATTGAGAAATTGTTCTGAATGTTTCAGTGTGTAAGTGATCTTTCCAAATAATTCTGACTGAATCACAAACCAATTCGTGGCTGGTCATTGCTCAGATATTTGGAGTATCAACTGGAGTGGACAGTGAAACTGTAGCAGTGGCTAATGTCTGTGCTGCTGGTCTTGTTCGAAGTTCATAAAGGATTTTGTTTGTTGTATTCCTCATATTCAGAGATGGAGAAAATGCGTGTACGTTTTAATGAATCATATCCTGAGTCAAATGAATTGAAGGAGCTGATAGAGTTTCTTTCAGATGCTGTGAAGGAAAGCATTCATCTTTATTAAAAATGATGAGTGATTAATCTAATGCATAAAACCCTGTGAGGTTTAGTTTCAGCATCACTGGCAGCTTTTATTGTTAATGATAAGCAACACTTTATACTCAAGTTATACTCTGTTTAAGTGAAGTGTTTGGTCATTTGAATACTCACACTTATCAGATGGTGCCTCATCCCTTCCTGGACTGCATCTCTTTCTTCTTTGGTTTGGTAACAAAACCTCTGTGAAAATGTTTTATTAAAATATATTACTGAATGCAAATTGTGACAATGTTGCATAAATAATGTTTTTAACATGCCTTTTCAACATATCAGTTTTATAACTGAAGAATGAAGGACTTGAGATATTGTCCATTTCTGTTGTCACTCCTATTTTTGGTTTTCATTTATATTTTTGATGATTATTACCAAAATATTACTGAATGAAAATTAAACTAGTCATTAAGTTATTCATTACACAGAGGATTTGAGATATTCAGTCACCCTAATAGAAAGGAAAGGAAAGGAAAGGAAAGGAAAGGAAAGGAAAGGAAAGGAAAGGAAAGAACGTGACGTGACGTGTGGCCAAGTATGGTGATAATACTTGGAATTTGTGCTCTGCTTTTAAGCAACACTTTACATTCACAGCAGTGAGAAGTGAACAAACACACACACACCCGGAGCAGTGGGCAGCCAGAGAGCAGTTGGGTGTTTGGTGCCTTGCTCAAGGGTCTCAGCTCAGTATTGAGGGTGGAAGAGGGCACTGGACATTCACTCCCCCCTACCGACAATCCCTGCCGGACCTGAGAGTCCGACTCTCTATCCATTAGGCCACGACTGCCCCCACAAGTATATAGCAAACTGAAGGATGAAGGACTTAAGATACGCATTCACTCACCATGACACCAACATTTAAACCTTGAGTCGTCTGTTATTGGCATTGATGTGTTTTTGGAACTGACTAGAAAAGAAGAAGAGACGCAGGACTGATGAGAGAGAATATTTCACAAAGGCATGAGCTTATGGTATGAATCATGACTCAGTAGTTGTACAATGTCCATTACATAAGAAATAGGTTTGTTCAAAAACATAAACTACTGTGTTTTGGCTATTTTTAATTGTTAAAATAAATTGTATATTATATATAATGGTTAAAATACTAAATAATGGTCAATATATATATATATATATAAACTGTTTCTATTATCACTCATGTCTTTGGTTTTATTTTATTGGTCATTGTTTATTATTACAAAATTATGCTTTTTCATCATATTCACTCAGATGAAAGATTTAAAATATTCACTTATCACACAGAACAACACTCGAAGCTTAATGGCATAACATTTTCCAGTGTCATATGCAGCATAAAATATATCAGTGTCATCTAAAATACTGGCTTCTCTTATTGGCACTGTTAGGTTCTCAGCATTGACTAGAAAAGAAGAACAGACCACAGGACTGTTAAGGGGAGACACTGCAGGCAAAAAAAAAATCATTTTTTTCATGCACCTGTCAAATTTGAGATTTTGGGCTTTTTGGTTTTTCATAAAGTATTTTTTTCAGACTAGTGGAAAGAAAACATCCAAAAGACACTGTTAAGTGTTTATTTTATAGCACTTTATCTATTTGTTTCAATAGATTTCAATTACAATACATATTTTTAAAGGCCGTTCTCTCAAAATGAGTTTTCTCTCCTACATTGAGCCATATATCTCCACTTCAGTAGCACTTACACACACCAAACTTTACATCTTTATTCCTGTCTATATCCTGAAGGTTTTTACAGAGGGATTTGTTCATATATCATTTGCTTGATTATATACAACATTTTATTCCCCCCCAAAATTGTGAAAATGTATTGTTTTCTGTCTGTTGTAAGTATTTTCTGAATTATGGAGTGACAAAATGAGATACCCAAAATTGCCTCTGTAAAAACGTTTGACTCTAATATGTCAATAAAATGAAATAAGAATTTTGAAATCACCTTCATCCAGTGTTTATATTTTTGTTCTAGAAATGTATGCAAATTAGCGCATATTTCATTAAATAATGCTCATTTCCATATTTAAACCTAACATTTTAGAAAGCTTGTAATACAAAAAATGTTTGCAATTATCAATGTAATCAATCAACTAGGTAAGTAAGGTGATAACTATTAGTTTCTGTCTCGCCTTAAAAGAGAATATTTCACTAAGCCTGCCTGTTATAAATACAGGCTTATACTTTCAGGTATTGTATGACTCACAGTTAGCAGAAGTGTCCATGCTCTCTCTCTCAATTACTTCCACATTAACGTCCATGTTCTTTGCCATTATGTCCATATTCTTCAGCTCTGTGATGTTTGTGATTGAGCTCCTTTGACAATTTCTATTTTGAAACAATGTGTATTAAGGTACTATAAATTTGACTTCATTTACAATTTTTTTTTTTTTTACCTTATCAAAATGTAGCTGGGTAAGAACTATAATGTACAACAGATTAATATTAGCAACCAATAGTGAATGTGTAGTGCATTTAAACTAAATCACTTCTCATTACCTTTTCATTTACTGTGTAACAAAAGTTAGTCAAAACATAAACACTACAGCTATTACTGTTACTAAACAAGTACTCATAGACAGAATGAGACCAGTGCTCACATTTGGCACAATATTTAGCATATGAAAGGTTTTTGTATTTGGTAAGTATAATTAATATAAAATGACTTACCTGGCTTTTATGGCACAATTCTCATCACTGTTCTGAGTAGAGAGGTGTTACTTGACCGACTTAAACAACAAGAAGGACATGCTAAAAGAAAAAACAAACCCTAAACTTCCTTCTCATATGTGACACGGCCATACTCGTTTATCAGGAAGTACCAGTGCAAAACATTTAAAAAATCTATTCAAGCATGCTATATAAATGTACAATAAGGTAACCTAAAATATGCTTCATTTAAATGAGAAGTTACTGTAATATGACTAATTGAAATATATCTGAATATTTAGAATATTGTAATATGGCCAAATGAACCTGATTACATTAGCTTACAACAAAATAAGTACATGTATTACGAAGAAGAAATTGCTTATTTCAATCTTTAACCTTGCTATATGTATTTCTATTATAGAAATACATCCAGTGTTGGGGAGTAATTAGTTACATGTAAAGTACTTACATAATTTAATTACAAAATAAATGTAACTGTAATCTGTTACTGATGAAATCTGTTACTGATAACCTCCCTATATGTTTCAAAATGATAAAAAAAACACTCATTATAAATTTAGAAAAGTAATCGAAAAGTAATCAAAAAAGTAATCCATTACATTACTTTAATAAAGTAATTGAAATAGTTACACTATTATTCCATTTTAAATAGGGTAACCTGTCATCTGTAACCTATTACATTTCCAAAGAAACCTTCCCTACACTGAATTCATCTAACAAATGTGAAAACAAAATGCTAAATAGCTAAACATAAAAAATAAGCCATATTTTCTTTTTTAATGAAAAAAAATTCAATTAACAGTAAAACTCCGCACACCTTACAGCAATAGATGCGTTGGAGACAAAGACCAGCCAGGTCAAAAACAAAACAAAAACAAATCCCAAACACTATATATGCTATTAACAACGTTTCGGTCACATGACCTTCATCAGGACTTTTCTGAATTTTTTTAAATAAATATTTTGATACCTTTTGCATAGAATTGTGTGCGGGATTTGTTTTTTAATTAAGTTTTTTTATTCCAACAGCTACACAAAGCACACTGTGGCCAAGTATACAATGCAGCTAAATTTGCTTGTCAGTTCTTCGTTTAGTTTAATACTTGCTGCTATAAACCAATTGCTCCAGTGGCACAAATGGTAAAGCGCGTACTGTGGTAGGCCTACTTTTGATGCGATCGACCAGGGTCCGGACCCGCCTTTTGCCGAACTTTTTTTCTCCCTTTTCAAATCTCATATCACATCGTAAAGGCATTTATTTTTAATAAAAATTAAAGAAATTACCAAAACGTTGAAAATAAAGTATCAGGTAGGGTTATGGTAGGTAGGGAGGGCTTTATTGTATCAATAAGGTGGCATCCATTTAATAATCTGAATTAAAATTATAATTTACACTCAATATGTTATTATTGCATACTGTTTGATAATGTAATACAATACTGAAGTGCAATTGCCATTATTTTGCAACAAGTAAATAGCATGAAAATCCTGCTATTTTAACATAGTGTAAATATAGCTATTTGCACTTAGTGTAAATAACATATCGATAAAAAATACTGCTATTTTCAGTGAGTGTATATACAATCCATTGCTATTTGAATCTAAGAAAAATGACCGCAATTATAATCAGTCCGTGCTCAGGGCACCTCTGCGTCATAATCCGTCCCTGCTTCAACCACGCAACAGGCTTGAAGGAAACGAAAAACTCTCACGTTCTCACGTGACCAATATATCCTCTCTAATCCAGTTAGTCTGGGCCTAATTTATCATCCTCCACAAGGGGGCGCAGGGACTCACTGTCCCCCTCTACACTGTCCCAGTCTGGCGTACCAAAACAAATCCTCCATCCTTCCGTGCAATCCGATCCCACACCGCCTCTCTCAGCAAGTTAGTGTGAGCCAGCCTGTGATAGTGTTCATAGAAAGACTGAAGTTTATCCGGGAGTACAGGTGTGAGGAATGGTGTCCCGGTGCGATTCATACAGGATAGAGCACCTAAAAATAACTAGCCGAGCCTTAACCCGCGATCAACAGGACGCTCGCTCCGGTCTGTCCCGACAGACAGCAGCGAGGTTTGGTTGAGCTCGGATCCCTAACAGCTCACTCACAGGTGGGACATACAGACGGCTGCTTGAAGTGGACGAAAAGGTGCGTAAAGTGAAATGTCGTGTTTGCGTTTACCTGCTTAATGTCACGCTGCTTTTGTTGATCTCCAGACTAATGGGAATAATGAAGCAGGCTAGTCAAATCAGCTAACAAAGAAACTCACACGCGAGCTATTTACATTTCTTACCATTACAAAATATACCACGATAATCTTAATTTACGCCATAGTTTCTGTATGTATTGTCACTGCAGCAAAACTGAAGTTTTCTCAGGGAAAGTAAAGTATTATGGTAATGACAAATATTGTAAAAGCTTCTTACACAGTTAGCCCATTAACAAATTTATTCCTTAATAATGTTTTTCTCTCGTCAACCGTGTATTGTATTTTAAGGGTATTTGTGCTTTTATTTCACCATTTTATGGACGGACATTTTTATAAAGCTCGAAATACTATTGACTTTTACGTTTCTGCATACATGTTGTATCCTTCATTTTATAGTGTACAATGTGGTGGATTATGCTTCATTTTTGTAATAATATTTTTTACTTATTAGTATAATTGTTATTATTTTCATAATAAGCGTTAGTTGAGTTTGGCTGTAGCTGTTTATTTCTGGTAGTTGTTAATCAAGTTTTTCAGTCAAACTAGATCTTTTGTTGTGGTCTGTGGTTTTGTTATTGGCAAGTTAACATTGTGACTGTATATGTGTCTTACAAGTTTCTGAGTCAGCTTTCTTCTGTCTTGAAACATTTGCGTACACTACATGAGCTGGTCTTTAAAGGGGACGGTATCACACTGTCATTCAAATGTTTGTTACAATTTTTTTATTTTAATCAGCAATGATGCTGTAAATTCATCTAAAGTGAATGTAAAGACATTTATATACTATTTAAAAAGATTTATTTTTCCAAATACACTTGTATTCAAAAAATAATCCTAAACAAATGATCACAGTTTCCATGAAAATATTAAGCAGCACAACTGTTTTTGATCATAGTAGGAAAACTTCTTGAACATCAAATCAGCATAATAGAATGATTTCTGAATGACCAGACTGAAGACCAGAGGTGGAAAGTAACGGATTACATTTACTCGCGTTACTGTAATTGAGTAGCTTTTTTGTGTACTTCTACTTTTTAATAGTAATTTTTAAAATCTGTCATTTTACTTTTACTTAAGTATATTTAGTTTGAAGTATTGTACTTCGCTACGTATTAAAACACATTAATTATGGAGTAAAAAAAAAATCGCTCCCTGGAAACTACTGCAGTATATAATGGGCAGGAGAACAA
The DNA here is from genome assembly GCF_936440315.1 of Barbus barbus. Classification (NCBI taxonomy): domain Eukaryota; kingdom Metazoa; phylum Chordata; class Actinopteri; order Cypriniformes; family Cyprinidae; genus Barbus; species Barbus barbus. Next base: position 11,514,673 of record NC_136757.1, on the reverse strand, counting down.
ACTGGCGCTAAAATCACAAGAAAGATGCAGATGGACAAGTCATGCGTTATGGAGCAGATCCAGCTGAAAACCAAACTCTGCTGAAGTTGAATTTGAAGGAAATGAAGTGAACCCCTGGCCATGTTTATGCTCTACTAAGCTGTTTGCCTATGGAGACCAAACTAGCAGCTTATAAAACCTCAACCCTTCGCAAGCATGTAGAGGTAAATACCTGCATCGTTGCATTGGTGGTTAAAATGAAGCTTTGGCAGTTTAGCAAAAGGTTTTTGCACAAATTAGCCAAAAAGACAGTGGTGCAGGGTGTGCGATATATAACGTCTGCGATAATATCGTAATTGTTGTTTTAACGATGTGCAATTTGACATTCAGTATTTAGCCAAACACCAAACAAAACACTCCTACAGAGTGCTGTGAAGTCTAGATTAGACTAGTGCCCGCGCATTTATAGTGCATTCTTTCACTGCGTGATTCAGTCTGTTAAAATGCATTTAAAATGATCACAAAATTGAAGAGATAGGTGCAGAAAATGTATATGTAATTTAATATAGTAAATCAATATCACACGAAGAGTGCCAAAAATCAGCATGATTATATAATAATTTTTTTTTACAACAGTTCAATAAACAAGAAATTAATTAAGAGACTTGCATTTTAGACACCATATTTCCTGTTTTTGCTCTATTTTGACGACAAAAATAATCCCAAACACAGCCACAGCATTGTTTTGCGTCTCTGAGCAACATAACGGTGTTTCGTTCCTGAATGAATCAACTAAATGACTCGGTTCAGTCGCAATAAATCACTTATTAACAGTGACTTGGTGAAACCTACTGGCGGTTTTAATATCGCATTTAAAATATCTTTTGATAATTTTTTTTATAATTTCAAATGAGTATTCAACATTTTATGTCTTATATATCAAAACATTATTGCTGCATTTGTAATTGCAGGTTAAATGCATGTATGTCCTGCATTAAACAGTTTGTAAATGCATCTAAATGCCACTTCAGATGAAGCTTCTGTGTTTCCTCTCCATTGTAAAGATGAATTTTGTTGATACTGATTTAATTTGCCTGGTAACAGCCCAAATGTCTCATTATTCTAAATAACTGATTCCTTTAATTAAAAACAACTAGTTTGAGATTTATAGGCCTATCCCAGGGGTGTCAAACTCAGGGTTGTTTAGTTCCATCCCTGCTCCAACACACATACCATGTAGTTTTCAAATAAGCCTAAAAGATTAGATTAGCTCGATCAGATGTGTTTAATTAGGGTTATATCTATACTGTTGTAGGGCTGTGGCCCTCCAGGAACTGAGTTTGACACCCTTGGCCTATCCCATTGTTGCATCCCTCCTACTGTTAAAAAGTAACTTTTTACTCTGAGTAAATTTTAAATGAGCTACTTTTACTTGAGTAGATTTTTAGACTGGTACTTTTACTTGAGTAAAATATTTTCGTACTCTTTCCACCTCTGCTGAAGACTGGAGTAATGATGCTGAAAATTCAGCTTTGCCATCACAGGAATAAATTACATATAAAATATATTAAAATAGAAAAGGATTATTTAAAATTTCCAAAATATTTCACAATATTACTCTTTGTACTATATTTTTGATGAAATAAATGCAGCCTTGGTGAGCATAAGAGATTTCTTTCAAAAACAACATGACAAATTTTGAACTTTAGAGCATGTGTCTGAGCGGTTAATGAAAGTAAATTCAGTTGAATCTTAATTAATTCACCCAAATGCAGCATATTTATATATCCTTTAACATTTTGGTATTCACATATTTCTTTGTGAATTCCACTTTCCCAGTAGTTTTTCCTAGCAGGTGTGCTTTAAATGATTTTCTGCTGGTTCTTTACACACAGAAATACGATGAATGATGTCAGCTGTGTATTCAGGTGATGAGCTTCGTGTGTGCGCTGAAGCCCTGCCAGTCCTGCTCATTCATGAGTGCTGCTGCTCAGGTCGAGCATGGAAAGTATTTTCCTTCTGCAAAACTGGCTGAACCAGAGCGTCAGTTGTGCGCACACACGCTGAAAAAAGACAGGAAACAAAGTGGGGTAAAAAGGCTTTAGGGCAATCACTTGGTCCTTGCTAACTGGGGTTCTTGCCAGGTTAGTTGAAAGATAGTAAAACTAGACATAAATCTGATACATTCTTTCTTAGTGTGTCAATCACCTCTGCTCACTACCGTTTTTAAAATCATTTTTAACTATGGCTTAAAATATTTGTATTTTTAAGGACACAGAAGTATTTTATTTGACACTTAAGCACATTGGCTTGTTTTTTTTGTTTTTTTAAATAATTATCTTTAGCTCAGAGATTTCCTTTGCAAAGTTGCAAAGAGGGTGAGGTTAAGAGTGTTGTTGTTCCACTTGCATGTAAATGTACTTAGAAATGTAATCTTAAATTGAAGTATGGTTACTTTGTAAGAATTATACAATAAAAGTCAAAGTATCTTACCTTAAACATACTAGAGTGAAAGTACAAGATGTTTCTGCTTTTCATTGTATTCAAGAATTTATTATTCTTAATATTATTATTGTTTAATGGACTGAAATTAAGACAGTCTATGGTTTTTGATTCGCACAAAAATAAGAATTTGCTGAAAATGTACTCGCTCTCAGGTCATCCAGGCTGTAGATGATTTTGATTCTTCGTCAGAACAGAGTTGGAGAAATGTAGCATTACATCAATTGCATTACTTTTGACTTAATTAGTATCATTCACTGTAACATGAGCTCAGTAAGAAAGTACTTAATATTTATGATGATAGATTTATGTCATGGTGGTCACTGATCAGTAGCATGTACCTTGTACTTTGAGAGTCTAAATGAAACTGAAAGGAGTACAAAGTGACCTGGGTGGTGTACAGGTGATGCTCAACCCCTCTCTTTCATCTAATTTCCAACACTTTTGCATTCTTGTAAATAAAAATTAAATGAAATAAAATGAAATAGATGTAATTGAGTAGTTACAAATGATACTTGTAAATAATCCGCAAGGATGTTTTCGGTTTTATTTTTTGTTTATATGGCTTTAAAATCCATTAAATCTTTATGGTACTGAAGAAAAGTAAATTCCATTTGTTATAACTAAACATTGAGTATGATTATCTGTGGGAACCCAGTTACTTTTGCCACTCGTAGTTGAAGAGCATGTTTAATATCCAGCAGAGCCACTCGTTTTCTGATCTGATTTTCACAGGAACTCTGGCAGCTTCTTCATTAAAGACAGTTGTTAATTTGCGCTCTTTGATGGGAAGCTTATGCAGTGCCTGAGGATGGTTTTCTTGTTTATCTTTCCACTGGAATCTGATTTGATTGAGTGATTTTTACAGCCGTTGGTTTATGTTAGAGCTTGACTGTGTGGAGCTGAATGTGTTTTAGTATTGATTTGTTGGTGAAGGTCAAACCAAGATTTTGAGACCACAACATGGTGGGAAAGTTTTGAACTCCGATTGCAAGTCGAGTGCTTTATGAAAACTTTTATGTATCACTGAAATCTTTAATGCTGGTAAAATAGCTAGTGCTTGTCCATCACCATACAAGTATTTGGTTTATATAGTAGTTAATATATTTCAGTAGATATAGATTGAATGACAATGATTTCTTCTGGGAAAAAAGTATGAAGAAATATATGTGCCATTTTTCACTAACTAAACGAACGAACAAACAAACAAATAACTAAATAAAATTTTAAATAAATAAATATTTATTTAAATAAATATGTGATTCTGGACCGACCCTAATTAAACACACCTGAAGCAGCTAATCAGGCTCTTACTAGGCATACTAGAAACTTCCATACAGGTGTGTTGAGGCAAGTTGGAGCTAAACTCTGCAGGACACCGGCCCTCCAGGACCAAGTTTGGACAGCCCTGATTTTTAACACATCCCTGCTGAATGAAAGTATTCATTTCTTAAAAACAAGACAGGAAAAATGTACTGTCCCCAAACTTTTGAATAACATTGTAGATTGTAACACAAAATAGATTTTTTAAATAAACGCTTTTTTTTTTTTACTTTTTATTAATCAGGGAATCCTAAAAAAATATCACAGGTGCTCCCCCCCCAAAAACATGAAGCAGCACAATGGTTTCCAACATTGATTATAAATTAGCATATTAGAATGATTTCTGAAGGATCATGTGACACTGAAGACTGGTGTAAAGATGATGAAAATTCAGCTATGATCTCAGAAATAAATTATATTTTTAAGTATATTAAAATAGAAAGCTGTTATTTTAAATTGCAATAATATTCCACAAAAAATAAGTTTTTTTTTTTTAATCAAATAGATACAGCCTTGATGAGCAGAAGAAACTTCTTTAAAAAACATAAAAAATCTTACTGATCCCAAACGTTCAGTATATATATATATATATATATATATATATATGTCTATATAATTTATTTTTTAGAGACACATTATATAAATTTCAGCCCTGTAGCGTTTGAGGCGTAATGTTTGCTGTTACCAAGAAGTCTTCCATGTTTTGAGATTTGCAGTGTGGCTTAAGTGCTGCAAACTTTAATACGGAGGTGTAAAGGTCTGTTTCAAAGTTTCTAGGTTAATGGCTAGATCATGTTTGTGTGTAAATGCATATCCACGGGATGCCAGAAACGACTTACTTAAACACTCTGGTTTTGAAGCTGTAGATATTAAACATTCCAGCTGCAGAGGCGTTTCCTGTCAACAAGCGACTGCCAGTCCATGCACTCAGACCAGGATCCTCCTCCTCTCCTTCCTTCGCAGTCGTTCTCCCTCTTTCTGTTCATCTGTTGGCCATCCCCCTCCTTATATGTCACTACTTCTGTCCCCCTTGCGCAACCACACAGCTAAGATTTCACTACGGGAGACATATCAAAGGTTTTGGTTTGCTCGGTAATCTGTAGATGTAGGTCAATCGTGCTGGTAAATATCTAGCTTCGATCTGTGTGTCTGCTTTCTGTGTGATCATTTGTTTGTAAAGAGACTGATTGAGTCTAATTTGCAAGTTGCAAAAATTGTGTAGATTTCGGATACGTGTTTGTGTGTGTTTGAGTCTGTACTATGTCTCAAGGTTTCTGAGTCTCTCTGTGTCTCAAGGTGTACCATTGACTATGTGTGCATGTGTGGAGTCAAAATTACAAAGGACACTGATACCTTAATTGTGCAGAAGTAACGGTGTCTTACCATGCTGTGTTCTCTGCAACAGAGTCTGGCTCCTCCTCCTCTCCGTATGATATGACATCACTCTGCGGTTACCACAGAAACCAGGGCTCCACTGCAGACGGTTGACAGCCAAGCAGGTGAGTTATTATTGTGGTGTTGGAAAACTGCAGACAAAGCACAATTTAATAACAGCACAGGGAAGCATAGCAAATGCATGTGCATTTACACAAGCATGTGAATGTGTTACGAATCACGCTCGCGTTCTGTGAAAAATGTGAGAGTGTGTGTGTGTGTGTGTGTTGTAAAAGTCTGCGTGCCCATCTAAGTGTGAACACGTGTTTGCATTAGCGCGCGGCCTCCAAGAGTGACATGTGTATTGCATTAGCAAATATGGCTCTTTGGATTCTCCTGTGAATTCCTTTTGTTTGATGTGTGTTTGCCTGTAGTAGCAGGATTTTTACGCACAGACCCGGTCTCAGTCTGGACTCTTAATTCAGCAAACTGATCCCTCCCTTCTGGGCAATGTTCAATCATGCTGATTTAATACACTCGTACACACACACACTCTCATGGCGTTATTAATGATGTGTCAGTAAAGCGTTCGATGTGTTCTTGTGAGCTCTGTATCTGCCAAGGCAAAGTCCACAGCAGAGGAGAGGAAGAGGGTTAGAGAGCATTTTTCTTCAGCTTCATAGACACACCCCATCACAACAACATTTCTGTAGACTGTATTTTTTTGTGGGGTAAAATGATAGTGCAGAGATTCTGCTCATCATGTTGTATTTTAGACTAGTCCGTGGTTTCAACTGACTACAGACTTTTCGGACTGATAGCGTTGAGCTGTGATAAGGCGACTGGATACCATTTCCAATAATAGCCCGTGATTCCTATTGATACGAGTGACAGTTGGCAGTGAAATAGTGTTGAACAGATCTTAAATTTATGCAAATGAGCAGCGAAGAGATTATGTTTTTCTATTTTCTTGTTTTAGCTGGTGCGATGGCTGCCCAGGTTGAGGTTGATGCTGGGCGGCCATGTGTGGTTGGGAGTCGTCTGCACCTTAGCCCTCTCATGGACTCTAGCAACAAGAGCTTGATGGAGAGTTCAGGTGGCACCCAGGGTCCACTTATTATTCCCTCTGAGCCTCATAAACCAGTCCCAGGCCCCAAGCCTAGACTCACCCCAAAACCTTTCACTGTGGAGAAAAATCCTACTATACGCCACATTCTTGCTCCCAGACCACAGCCAAAACCAAAACCTGAACCCAGTCGACCAGTTTCCTCCAAACCAGACCTGCCCAGCACACCTAAACCACAGCCAGGCAGTAAACACAGTGTACCACCTGCCTTTAAAACATCCCCGAAGCCCAGCGGACAAACAAATAAACCTGTGGCACAACCCTTTAAACCAGCATCTTCCATCGCATCTACTGATTCCAGCAAATTTAGAACAACCCAAACCGGAGATGTGCTGAGAAGAACAAGTTTTGGAGCCACACCAGCTCGACCCAAAATTGATTTTCAGGCCTCCACTCCTGGTGCTGAATGGCCTTTTGCTTCTCGGAAGAACCAGCCTAGCCCTTCAATCACTCGTGCTAAATCTTTGGGATTTCTCTCAGAGATTGGTCTGAACAATGAGGACAGTAAAGAAGATTCTGGTGCCAAGGACGAGTGCTCTCCTACTGTTCTTCGCCCCCAATCTAAAGGTTCAAGACCCAGACCGGTTTCAGCTGTGTTCCTCCAAAACCCCACTATGTCTGAGTCTCAGGTTGTAACCCCTACACCTGCTCCTCGTTGGACTAAAGGACGACCCCTTTCATCTGACCTTACCTCAAAATTTGAATCAATTGGACTGTCCCTAAACCGGCGACCTATGGAGGAGGACGGCAAAGAAAACACTTCTCAAATGCCAGAGGGTATTGGAGCTAATACTCAAGAGAAAGAACAGGGTGCAGAAAAGGCAGTAGGGCCAAATAAGTCCCCTGCGCTTGAGGAAAAGACTCAAAAGATTGAATTAAAAGATGAGGACTACAAGAAAGACTCTAAACCTGAGGATACAGGAGGTAGCAGTATAAAGAGACGCATTAGTCTGCTCTTAGACTCTTCTTGCTCCTCCTTCTCAGTGGCACGTGTGGATACTCCAGGGACTGAGCCTCGCTCACCGGGGCCATCTGTCTCTGATTCTGATGGAACGGTGGGGGTGAAACAGCGAATCAAAGAACTGACCGAAGAAGTGCCTACTATGCTGTCACCACCCCAGAAGCCACAATATAAGCCACGTACCCTAGTATCTGACCGCACTAAAAGGTAAGGTCCAGTGATTTTCAACATTCATTATCGAGGTCTGCTAATTAAGAGTTGTATAATCAGTTATCAACCTCATATTGTATGTAAATATTATGCATGTACTGAAATACTTCAATATGCACAGTTCTGCAGTAGTTTTACTGCCTTTGGGTTTTAACATATGAGTTTCAGAAGTTGTAATTATGCAAAAAGTTTGTGCGAATAAAATAGATGTGGTGTGCAACATCTCTCTTTTACTTCCTGAAAAAAGAAGAAAATACAAAGGAAGCATTTTATTACTAGTGCAACAAATAAATAGTAAAGGATTTACATTATGTGCATAAGTGATCCTTTATGTATATTGTGCTGACATTGTGTAATTACGTCTCGCATATCCCCCCCCCCCCAAAAAAAGTACACAAAAATGTATAATACATGTTTGCAGCTGGATGGTACAGAAATCATAATTAATACCAATTTGCTTTTGTCATGATTCACATTCTTTACTCTGAAAATCAAATATATAGTATTTGTTTCTAACTAATCTGATTTGTTTACAGATTTGAAGCAGAGCTTGACAGCCATATTTCCTATGAGCTCAAAGGCCCCCAGCAGGTTGAAGAAGATGTCAGCAAAAAGGTATGGTAATATGAACCACTGCTATTAATCATACTGCCAAAAATAAAGCATCTGTAAGTTAGGCTTTGTGTTTAGAAGTTTAGTTTTTCCATAAAATCTAACATTTTAATATCTTTTTTAAACAAATGACACCAGCGTATACTATAATTGTGATAAGTCTATCACACATTAAGTGAACTAACTGTAATTGCTTGTTTTCCATTTCCTTTAACATTTGTGGCAGAAGTCCCGGTTTAATGATTTTAATAAGGAAATATACAAGCGTTTTTATACTGCATACAGAAAACATGTAGCTCTTTATTCTCAAAAAAGTATTTGTGTTCTTACCCTAACACTTTTTCTATGATAGTCGCATGTTTGATAAAGTAAAATAATTTATTGTTAAATGAATAGAAAAATCCTTTTGAAAAGGGCCTTTTTGACATTTGTGACAGTAACTGTCCTACTGTGGTCACACCCCCAAAATAAATGTAAATGAAAAAGAAAAAGAGAGATTTCACTTTGAGAGAGAGAAAGGAATAACAAATGAGGTTGAAAAAGACGCTTCTGATGTCACAGAAGGTGCGGCACTCCAAAGACATGTAACCTGAGTTGTAGCATTAGTCATATAGTGATTATGAAACATGCACGCTTCGAAGGGAGGGGGGGTGGGAAAGGTCAGTTTGTGAGAGAAGAGGACGCTTTGATTATGGCCCCTTCATGCCCCACCCGGCTTTATGAGCTTTGACAAAGAGCATATAGATCTTATTTCACTGTTCTCAGTCACACGCGTCAAGCTCCACTCCCTTTTCATGTGCCTCCGTCTCCATCCCCTCTTTGTAGTACAGTCCTTCATATATCAGTTTTTTCATCTATCACTATCTTGTAATTTTTCTTTTTTGTTATATTTTTATACCCTTCTCTGTAAAATAATAACTTAGATAAGGAATTTTTAAAGATTTGGCCATCTGTTGTTTATTGAAATGAGTCTGAATTGCCTCCTTTCTGTGGCTGATTTGCCCTTTGGAGTAGAAACACATTCTATTCTCTTTCAAAGTTTCATGTAATTCACATAATGTACACAGACACCCACTGTAATGATAGCTCATATCTGAGCAAAGAAAATGTTACCTCTAAATGCCATACAGTGAAAGCTATAATTACACACGGGGGTTGTCAAAGGCTGCTTTAAGGATCACAATTGTAGACAGAGCTCACCTTGTCTGTTTGAAAGTCAATCCAAGTTCTGGGTTCTTGCTTACTCATTAAAAAGGAACTGCGACGAAGAAGTGAATCAGTGGTAAGTGAAATCATGTAAAAATATACTTAATTTTATTTTTACTTTATTTTGTAGTTTGATTACTCCACGATTGAAGGGCAGTTCACCAAACAGGAGGACAGGAAAGCATCATCACTGGGTGTTCAAGACTTGCCTACCAACTCTGGTTTTTATAGCGACGGAGTGCAAACAGTACGAGCGTCTATGTTCGAGCATGTGGTGGAAAGGCATAATGTTCAAGTGATGGAGGATAACATTTCACAAGACCCAAGAGCACAGCAGGAAAGCACAATTAAACCCATGCCCAGGCGAAACCACTCTTTGCGTATTCAAGATAACACCTTTAAAGCTCTTGAAGATGATAATCCTGGTAGTTTGGTTAAGGCAACCTATAGAGAACAAGTTTCTCCTTCCAGCCCTGTACGTGTGGAGCATGTCTTTGACACTGTGGCTTTGTTTGGAGAAAACCGTGTTGTTAGTGAGGTTTTGCCAACCGCTTCCCTTGAGGACAGAGCTCACACACTGCGTTCTCGGCGATCGGCTCCTCACGGTAAAGAGGACAGACCTACCTATGAGATAAGTAACCTGCTAAAGGATGAAGCAGCCACTACACGTTACCTCAGAGTAGGGGCATTACAGAAATGGACTGCCACAGAGGCAGACAGAGAGATTGAATCTCAGATGGAGCAACAGAAAGAGATGTTGAGAAATATGGAAGAAGAGATACAGAGGCAGATAGAATTGCACATGGCTGCAGCAGCAGCATTGGAGGAAGAGGAAGAAGACAGCGAAGCAGAAAGGAAGAAACAGTTAGAAGCACAAAGAGTCAGAGAGAGGGAACGAGAGGAAGTTGCAGCACCCAAACGGCCTAAGATACTAGATGCTGAAGAGCAAATGAATAAACCTAGAGCCACTTACTTTGCTCTGACTGGTCAGATTCAAGAGCCTGTGTATCAAGGTGAGAGAGTGGATGAGGAAACAATCTTAGGGAGTGTTAAACGAGGGATGAAGGAGGTTCCGCTTGATGATTTCACTACAAGATCAAGGCAGTGGGGTCCTCATAATCCAACTGCTCCATTTAGAAGAAATGCTTCATTGGAAGCTGCAATGCAGAGAGATTCGCAAGAGGGACCGCATAAAAATGACACTGGACCAAGAACAGATCACAGATTACAAGAAAGGGAACGGCAAAAAGCAGCTACGGAGGAGATGGAAATAGAGAAACAAAGACTAGCAGAGTTTGAAAAGGAATTGGTAAGGCAGCAAGAAATAAAGAAACAAAGAGATTTGGAGATTGAGAGACATAAAATTGAAAGGGAGAAAAGGAGAGAAATTGAGTTACGGAAAGAGAAAGAGAGACAAAAGGAGTTGGAAAGACAGGGAGAGCAAGAGAGGGAGAAACAGAGGGAGTTGGAAAGACAAAGGGAAATTGAACTCCAAAAACGAGAAAAGGAGCGACTCAAACATATTGAATATGAGCGAATGAAGGCTGCAGAAAGAGAACTAGAGCAGCAGAGAGAGTTTGAGAGGCAACGACAGAAAGACTTTGAACGAGAGAAAGAGAGAATGCTTGACCAAGAGATGCTTAGGCTTAGAGAATTGGAAATGGAGAGAGAAAGAAAGAGACAGCTGGAGTTGGAGAGACAAAGGGAAATTGAAAGACAAAGGCAGAGAGAACTTGAAAAACAAAGAGAGATGGAGAGGCTAAAGGAGTTTGAAAGACAGCTAGAGAAACAGAAAGAGCAAGAGAGGGAAAGACAGAGACATTTGGAAAGGCAGAGAGAACTGGACAGGCAAAGGGAACTTGAGAGGCAACAAGAGTTGGAGAGACAACAGGAGATTGAAAGACAGAGGGAGATTGAAAGGCAGAAAGAATTTGAAAGACTGAAACGGAGAGAGCTGGAGATTGAGAAATGGAAGCGACAGAAAGCAGAGGAGAGGGAGACCAAGAAAGAGCTGGAAGAACTTGAGAGGATCAAGGAGCTTGAGAGACAAAAGCTTCTTGATTTTGAGTTGCAGAGACAGCGGGAAAAGCAACTCCAACAAGAGCAAGTGAAACAGAGATCAAAAAAAGACAGAGAAGAGAGACAAAAGCTGTCTGAACGGCAGAGAGTAGCAGAACGGCATCGGATGGAGACAGAGCAAGAAAAGTCTATACCTACATCTCCACTACGGCCGAAAGTGCTAGATCTGGATGCAGTGTCTCTTGGTTTTAGGACTGGTCGAGACAGCCATGAAAGTAGCCCCACAGCCCGATGGAAGCAGCCCTCCCTTCATCCTAATGATTTTTACAAGCCTGGCATCTTAGATATTGATTCATTCAGGAGTCAAACCCAACCTGAGATCTTCTCTTCAACTGGATTTGGAGGTTTAGAGTCAGGAAGTGTTGGTTCAGCGATTCAAGCTCGTCCACAGGCCACACAACCAAATGTTCTCCAACCCCAAACAGCATCTCAAGTTCAGTCTCCTCCTCAGTCCCAGTTTCACCCCCAGTCCCAGGCTTTCTTCCAGCCCTCCCCAGCAGAACGTATGAGAACTCAACTCCCGCCACCTCTGCAACCTCAAATTCTGCATCAAACCCAGCCTCACTCACTGCCATTTGCTACAGAAAGACCTAGGCCACAAACACACTCATTGATAGAGACCTCGGATTGGCCCTTTGTTGCTCAGCTGCCAAATAATCATTGGGGACATACTAAAACAGAGTTGGCTGTAGATGAGCCCCTTGGGGTATCAGCCATGGAAGGATCCAGAAGGCCAGTTAGCACCAGACCTGGTGGCCTTGAGCAGCAATTCTTGCGTCACGAGGATAGAGGTTCAAGTAACATTTTGACACCCAGTTCGACCTCTTCCATGAGTCCAATCTTCACTCCTGTACTGCATCCCACTATTGCACCACCCATGGTTCCGATTCAAACTCCTGTGCTGACTGCACAACCAGGTCTTGGACCAATTCAAATTCCTATGCTGATTGCACAATCGGGTTTTGGACCAATTCAAACTCCTGTGCCGACTGCACAACCATTTCTTCGTCCCTATGTAGTCCCTATACTAACCCCAGAGAGATGCTGGACCTCAGAACCCTTGAATGTGGGGTCAAGTGGAGCTTTGCTTCCTTCTCCCACAAAGCCATTAGCTAAGAAAGAGACTTCAGTACCCACTAGTCAGGTTGCAACCTTCTCTGTCACCGATCCTATATGGAGTCCAAACTGGGAGCTGGCATCCCAGGGACAGAGAGAGAACCGTGACTCACACAGGGACAAAGTACAACAGGTGAGGAAGAGCACACTGGCATAGATGTTTGCGCACACACATTCCCACCGTATAGTTTTTGTGTGTGTTATGTTTAGCACTGTATCGACATTGGTCAGTTGAATTGTAGAACCACCCAACTACTGCTATTGAAAAATGTTTTTTGGAGTGGTCAAATATTGTGCCAGCCCTAGTTGTGTAACTTGTTGCATTGCGTTTCCTTTGAATTCTTTAAATAAGCTTCACTGTAGCCCCTTCTATGTTTGTGTAGAAACGTTCAAGGAGTATGTGTCGAAGATCTGCCCCGACGGAAAGCTCTGCTGATGGTCCGCTTACCCACGTGAGAACTCGCAGAAGTCGCAGTGCACACAAAGAAAGAAGTGGAGAGACCTCGGTAAGTACAGGTCCTTCTCAAAAAATTAGCATATTGTGATAAAGTTCATTATTTTCTGTAATGTACTAATAAACATTAGACTTTCATATATTTTAGATTCATTACAACACAACTGAAGTAGTTCAAGCCTTTTATTGTTTTAATATTGATGATTTTGGCATACAGCTCATGAAAACCCAAAATTCCTATCTCAAAAAATTAGCATATCATGAAAAGGTTCTCTAAATGAGCTATTAACCTAATCATCTGAATCCACTAATTAACTCTAAACACCTGCAAAAGATTCCTGAGGCTTTTAAAAACTCCCAGCCTGGTTCATTACTCAAAACCGCAATCATGGGTAAGACTGCCGACCTGACTGCTGTCCAGAAGGCCATCATTGACACCCTCAAGCAAGAGGGTAAGACACAGAAAGACATTTCTGAACGAATAGGCTGTTCCCAGAGTGCTGTATCAAGGCACCTCAGTGGGAAGTCTGTGGGAAGGAAAAAGTGTGGCAGAAAACGCAGCACAACGAGAAGAGGTGACCGGACCCTGAGGAAGATTGTGGAGAAGGACCGATTCCAGACCTTGGGGGACCTGCGGAAGCAGTGGACTGAGTCTGGAGTAGAAACATCCAGAGCCACCGTGTACAGGCGTGTGCAGGAAATGGGCTACAGGTGCCGCATTCCCCAGGTCAAGCCACTTTTGAACCAGAAACAGTGGCAGAAGCGCCTGACCTGGGCTACAGAGAAGCAGCACTGGACTGTTGCTCAGTGGTCCAAAGTACTTTTTTCGGATGAAAGCAAATTTTGCATGTCATTCGGAAATCAAGGTGCCAGAGTCTGGAGGAAGACTGGGGAGAGGGAAATGCCAAAATGCCTGAAGTCCAGTGTCAAGTACCCACAGTCAGTGATGCTGGTGTTGGTCCACTGTGTTTTATCAAGGGCAGGGTCAATGCAGCTAGCTATCAGGAGATTTTGGAGCACTTCATGCTTCCATCTGCTGAAAAGCTTTATGGAGATGATTTCATTTTTCAGCACGACCTGGCACCTGCTCACAGTGCCAAAACCACTGGTAAATGGTTTACTGAGCATGGTATTACTGTGCTCAATTGGCCTGCCAACTCTCCTGACCTGAACCCCATAGAGAATCTGTGGGATATTGTGAAGAGAAAGTTGAGAGACGCAAGACCCAACACTCTGGATGAGCTTAAGGCCGTTATCGAAGCATCCTGGGCCTCCATAACACCTCAGCAGTGCCACAGGCTGATTGCCTCCATGCCACGCCGCATTGAAGCAGTCATTTCTGCAAAAGGATTCCCGACCAAGTATTGAGTGCATAACTGAACATAATTATTTGAAGGTTGACTTTTTTTGTATTAAAACACTTTTCTTTTATTGGTCGGATGAAATATGCTAATTTTTTGAGATAGGAATTTTGGGTTTTCATGAGCTGTATGCCAAAATCATCAATATTAAAACAATAAAAGGCTTGAACTACTTCAGTTGTGTTGTAATGAATCTAAAATATATGAAAGTCTAATGTTTATCAGTACATTACAGAAAATAATGAACTTTATCACAATATGCTAATTTTTTGAGAAGGACCTGTAGAAGCATGATCAGAATTAAAACTTTTTTATTTTTATTTTATTTTTTCATACACGTGCTCGCATACTCAACCCTATTTACAGGTACTTTGCACTAAGGCTGGGTACTCTATTGAATATTTACTTGGGGATGCATCGATATGAAAAGTTTTGGTCAGTTGCAAATTTAGCATGTTTTGTCACTGCTGAGTTTAGCTTTTGTTGTCAGTTTTGTTTGTGGATCAACACAATTAAATGACACCCTCACAAATCTTTTTTTTTATTTATGTAGTAACAGTCGATTAAAAAGTACTGCATTCCATCTGTTAGTTGGATGCAACTAAAACTAATCTATGAAAGAGATGAAATGAAAAAAGTAGCTCTTCTAATATGACAATTGATCGTAGAGATGGTTTTATTTTAATATTTGCACTCCTAAACAACAAAGTGTACAGATTTTAAAAAATATATATATATATTTATTATTTTTTTCCTAAACTCACTTGCCTTTAATAATAAAAACTTGTCAGCTTGTCAATTAAGCTGCAAGCTTTTGCAAAAAGGTGCAAGCTGCTTGTTAATTTCTCAACTTATGAGACTTAGCCAAAATCACTAAGGGCATAGTTTCTCACACTTCATCATAAAGTTTGTGACTTTGTTGTATTTGTTCGGTTCCTAACTTAAAACTTTTATTGAGCTAAATTTCTATTGAGCTGTATTTCAGATATTGTCAAAAGGCTGAAAAACAATTGAGATGAGATTGCCCAGCTCTACTTTGCACATGGACCTGCAAAACATCTTACATAAGAGTCGAGAACTATGTTCTAATGGAAAGTGTACAAAAATGAAGGTTGGAGAGATTGCTTGTTGACTTCTGATGATGTCACCCAGCTTTTAGAGACCAGATGTTGGAGGAGTTCCCCGACAATGTGAATAACAGCTGTCATATGACCCTTTCTGGCATGTAGTGCTTGGCTAATGATGTTTGCCCGTATCTGATGGACTTAATAGACTTGTTAAAGCACATACTGAACTAGTTATTTAGGCTGAGGGTCATTAAAGTTAAATGTTTATATTTATATGCATGTTTCTTGGGTATGGAGGCTAACTATCTTGTGTTTTATTTGTGTTTACGAGTGGGTGGTGCAGGAATGCAGTCTGATGACAGAAAGGAGTGTCTTAAAGTTACTGTGTAATGGTAGAGCATTTTCTAACACGGCTACACAGCTAGCATTGAGTAAGATTGTGTAAATCAAACTAAAAACAGACTTAATCATAATGTGTTCATCAGCTGGGTGAAAAGTTGTGAACGTGTATGAACAACATCAACTCCAGTTTAAACATTCTGTTGAAGAGCTTGAGATCAATCACTGCCTTGCTTTTGATGGACAGATTCATTGAAATTTTATACAAATTCTTGGATGATGAAGTGTTTTCAGGAAAGAGGAAAGTTTTTCCACCTGGAGACTTATTCTACAAGGCAGTTTTAGTTGTTTTTCCCCCCTTAGTTCCTCTGAATGCATACACAGTGCCATCTGCTGTATGAATCAAGTTATTACAGTGTTGATTTTTATGATTCACAGTTAGCCGTGGCTATAAACTGGGGCAGATCTGTCAGCCGAGAATATCCTCTTAACCTTTAATTTAATTTGAAACTTTCCAGGGCCGATAGTTTGTTTCTTATTTTAAACTTTTGAGTTTATTGTTGTTATGTGGGTGTTAGCATTTGGGCTTCAAGAGGAAGCACACTCTCTCTCTCTCTCTTGCTCTCCCACTCTCATCGTTTCTCAGTATTGGTCATCATAAGAAGTGTCATTTTTACATCACTGTGTGCTCATGGGCACAGAAGATTTACACAGACGCTGAGAGAGGTAGAGAAGTAATGAACATTCAAATAAACTTCACAAAAGTAAAGACCGTAAGACATTCTTTTGGGATAAATAAAAGGATTTGCTTCATAGAACCATGGCGTATCGCTTCTGTCCTTCCTGCTGTTGGTGTCTTTGGGTAAGCTTACTTTATTTTACTGTCAAGATGGTAATGCAACTACACATGCCACTACACAAACACAACACTTTATGAAATCTGAGATCAGTACAAACAAATGCTAGGTGGAGGTCTGTGACATCTCTTTTCATAGATTGACTGATGTTTGACTTTTGGATGAAGCCAAAAGTTGTGGGTTTTTTGTTTTAGCGTAGATGCATTTTATAGCTCATTGATTTGTGAAGCTGTTTCTTCCTCTGTAATTTGTGCGTATCATTCTGTTCAATAATATTATCTTCATGTGACCAAGGTGAGGCCTCCGTTGATGCTTCCTGTTGTCTGGCTAATTAAACAGATATTCTTTTAATTTCCTGAAACTTATTCAGGTGGTTAGTTTATTTAATTAACTATGGCGGTGGACAGATGGTTCACTCACCATAAAAAGTACTTTTTTTGTTTTCTGTCTCCCCAGGCATATTTGAATGAATCCAATATGGGTTTTGGGCTAAGACAGTACAGTTTGAAAAAAATAAAAAAATTCAGTATCTATTGTTATGTTTTTAGGAATACAGCAGTATTTTCTGCTTGTATTGTGCTAATATGAGCCTAGTACTATCAGTACTATGCAGTAGTATCAGAAATATAGATATAATTTTTTTTTTTTTAACAATACACATTTTTTTCAGCTAGCACTGGCCATTGACTGGCTATATGTGCATCCTCCAGATAGCCCAAAACATATACCTCTGTAGCATTTGTATTGGTTTAATCTAGTGCTGGGCAATGATTAATCATGTTTATCGCATCCAAAATAAACGTTTTTGTGTACATAATCTACATGTGTGTACTGTGTATATTTATGATGTAGGCTATATATAAATACACACACATGCATGTATATATTTAAGAAAAATATTATGTTTATATATTATATAATGTTTAGTCAACATTAGAAGTGGATCAAAACCTTTCATCAAAGTTGTCCTAAAACCAAAATGCGTTCTTGTCTGAGGACAACTTTGATTAACTTTTTTTGATCCACTTCAAATGTTGACTGCTATATTTATAAATAATATAAATTATATGAATATAAATGAAATACAAGTAAATGTTTTCGAAATATATACTGTATATGTGTGTCTTTATATATGCATAATAAATATACACAGTACACACACATATATTATATAAACAAAAACTTTTTTTTGTTGCACAGCACTAGATCACTTATCAATCATTTTAGCATGTGTATGAACCAGTTCTGTTAATGTAAATGCCCAAGCCAGTCTCAAACTGCACAATTCTTATCCAGTTCTCTTCTATACCATCTGCACATCAACAGAATCTCTTTGGTTGTCATGTGACTATACAAGCCAGTTTTGGTGAAAACAAAGGGAGTTCAAACCCTGAAGGAGTTTAGATTTGTTTAATTCCCAAAACTATTTGAGCATCTCATTTAGCAAACAAATCTCTTGCTTTAACACAGTTTTGTCATCGCTGTGTCAGAGGACCTGCCAGCTTGCACTGAGTCATAATACATGACTCAAATAAAATCAATCCTCTTTCTCAATGCTTTTGTTACATGGCTTGATATATGAAAAGCCAAAACATCCACATATGTCATAGCCTGTGCCACTGCATGTGTAAGTTTGATGTGTAAAGTTTTGACACAAAGGAAGTAGCATCAGTCTGTGTTAATACTGTTACTCCTTCCTGAATGGGCCACGTGTGGATCAAAGAGGAACATCACATTATTTAGACCACTTGTTCTGTTTGGACTTTATAATTGCTCTTTGTTATCTTGATGTAATGTGCTCAGTAATAAACCTGAATATGCTGTTGTTTGTTGTTAAAGGCTAAAGACTAACCCTTTAAAATCGTATTGGGATATTGGAACAGATGACACAGACTGGTGCAACCAAAAATGGGGTCATGTCATTTTAAGTTAAATATACCACACAGTAACCACACACAAAGTGTACGCGCATACACAATATTGTCATATTGGGGCCAAATGTATTTGACATGTATGTTACACTATGTTAGTTAGAAGAAACAGCTGCAGCTGGACAGCATTTTCGAGTACATTACAAGATTTGGATGTCTTTCTGTTAATAATGGGATTACGGTGTTAATGGGCTTTTAGATCTATTAAGAGGTTTCCAAACTAGTGGAATATGTAAACCACTCTCTATCACAAACTATACTGGTGATGTATAAATCTTCTAAGCAGCACTAACTATTGAGTGGTGTCTAAATAAATACTGTATGATCAGTATTTTTAGGAAATGCAGTAAGCAACAGATTCTGGTTCTTGAGGTGGTTTTACCATCAGGCAGATGACTGAATCATGAGCAGTGACTGTGACTCATTTGAAAGCCAGGCTGACAGGATAGTATTCTAGTGATGATACATTCATAAAAGTATAGTCCTCATTTTACCACTCAGCACTGTGGCTAATGCATGCATTTAATCGATACATGGACATTAGCTAGATCCTCCTAATGCCAGTTTAAATTGTAGCTGTATTTTAAATCTATGCCTCTATCCTGATTATCTTGTAATAAGATGTGTGGTTTGTCATGAAAGAAAGTAGATTCCACATACATAATTATTGCTCTGTTTCTATAAAAGGAACAACAACTAATTTGCCATTAATTGGCTTTTGTCATTTATAAGAGTTTCTTGTCATGCTGTTCCTTAATCTAATCTTAGTGATTTGTGTCTTCTGTGCAGGCCGAAACTGGAGCTTGTATTATTTTATTAAAATTTTGTTTATTATTTTATTTTACTTTTATTATTAAAGGACTTCACATGCATGTTTTCTTGTTAGATTAGTGATCTAGATGCATGCATCATTAATTTTATTTCACAATATTCAACATTTAATTTGGAGTTTGAATCTTGGACTTTACATGAGGTCTCTTTTGAAGCCCACTGTATATAATAAAATTAATAAATTTTTATTAGACTTAATAAAACTATGAACAATGTGACGGAGTGATTTAGATATCTGTAATAGTTAAATGTATTTGTTATATTATTAGTATTATTTTTTTTATGTAGAGTCGGTCTCAAGTGAGGTTAATATGAGGTTTGTTTTCTCCATTTACATGATACAGTGTAATACACTCTCAGTCCACAAGTGGACGCTAAATTGCACCTCAGCATTTCACTGGCTAAGACTTCTCCTTTTTCCCCCCCATTTGAACTCATTATGTTTAATTCATACAGTACATCAATGTATCCAAAAATATATTAAGAAGATTTTAATGTTCATTTATTTTTCACTTGCTATCTGTGTTGAATGCAGAAACTTAAAATCAGAATTGAAATTGGAATATGGAAATAAACGTCAGGCCAAAAAGGACAGCAAGCTTTGGTTGGTCATCAGTGATGTTTGCATGACAGATTGTGTACATTTGCAATGCAAACTAACCCATGGTACCATGTGCTTTAAAATCCTTACGAGCCAGAGTGATCGTCTCTAAACATCCACAAATATGTGCTATATCAGTACCATTTTTTGTTTCTTTTAACAAATTCTTCCTTTTTTGTTTTCTTTCATCAAGCATTCTTCTGCTCTCAGCAAAATGAGCTGCTGACAATATTGCATAACCAATGCACCTCTCTCCATCTGACTCTGTCTCCTTCTCTTGCTCTCTCAAAGATGGAACAGTAGCAGGGAACACTGCAATGCATATATCTTCCTCTCTCTCTCTCTTTCATGCTCGTATCACAGGCTTCCCTTACCCCTCCCTCTCCGTCTCTGCTCTCATTTTCCTCCTCCCTCTGTTTTCTCCTTGAGCACAAGTCCTGTAGCACAGGGGGACGGAGGCAGGAAAGCTGACGCATTTCTGTTCTACCTGCCAGTACCTGCAGGGACACATTTAAGGACACCAGAGGAAAAGACCACCTTGAAATAGTATTTGTATTTTCCATTCAGCGCCTGCGAAAACACCTGGATACTTCTGGCTCGTAGTTTCCATGTATTACGAACAGACTTTCACCCTGGACTTTGTGAAAAAAGGAAACACTCATATTGGTCTCCAGCTTTCCGTTTGACCCTATATTAAGAGTTAGGGACATTTTCCGACTTGACAGGTGGACAGATTTGATGCTTTTCGGGAGATGCAGTTGTGTTGAAGTAGCTCATGCTGCCGGACAGGTTTGAGACGTGACTGGGAAAGTGTGTGTTTGACAGCTCTGATTCATGAGTTGACTAGCGTTTGTTTGAGTATGTGACTCTGCTGACCGATCCACTCAAAAGACGCTCAAACATTCATGTAGGAGTGGTACACTGCTAATTTCAGACCATCTCTAGTGACGCAGCTGTTGTTTCTCTATTAAATGTGAATGACATTTGCATGCTATTGATGCATTGATAGATTGAAATGTAACTATTTAAAAAGAGTTGCTCAGGTCAGTAAGTAAGGCATATTGAATTAGCCTCCATTACATCACACCACTCTATTTTTTGTTTAGGGACATAATTGCAGGTGCCTCTGTGGTTACATAATAACTATAACTTTGTTGCTTTGTCACTGAGCATGAGGCATTGCAGAACTGCAGTGATCTCTGGGACAATCCAGTGTCCTCTGTTCTAGCTTTTACTATGATGTCTCAGAAAACTGTATTGTAGAATGATGACTCTATCAACAGTGAGTCATGTATGAGCCAAATAGGTCCATGTAATCTTAAATTAGGTGTACCTGAGTGATCTTATTTTACTATCTCTGACTCACAATTGAAAATGTAGCTATTGAGGTATGCCACTGAAAATAGTCCCCAAACTTTGGTCAAGCATTGTTGGAAGTTAGATCACGGTCGTCTGCTTGGTGGCAATTTGCACTTTGTATCGTACTGCAGTGCTGAGTGGAGCACAATCTGTCCTGGCCTCGCTCTGGAGACATGATGTATCAGAACAACACTTAAGTTGCTGGTTTGGGCTAAAGAGGAAGGTCCTCCATATCATAAAGTGCTACCCAACCATGGAGTTTACTCACAGATGCACTTTCAACTGGACATCTCTCGACTGGATTCTCTTGTAAATCGAGACCACTTCCCTTGAATTGGACTATCGTCAATGGACCTTTAGAGCCTCCATTTGAGAGTCTTGATTGGATGTCCACAGTGTCCCAAGTTAAAGAACTTGACTGAAAGAGCTTGACATTAAGGACGCAAACCTTTATTAAATTTACTCACTCTAAATCCTGAGAGATGGAGTACCTGGGCGACAAGTTGTCAGTTGCCCACTCGCAAGTGTCTGGATGGATGGGGAATGTGCGCCGTTCCCTTCAAGGCACCCTCAACTTGGTCTCCAGCAGCGTGGAGAGAAGATCTGCAGGAGGAGATGGAGAGGACGGAGGTGGCTTTAAGAGAGCCGCCTCTCTACGCAGCCTGGCCAGTCGCAGCCGTGAATCCTTCCGCAGATTCAGCCTGCGCAGCCAACAGCGCTTGTCCCTGCGCAGACGAACCACCTCGCTGGCTTCACAGAGCACTCCCTCATCTGTAAGAGAAACATATGCAATTTCTATCTCTGCTTTACCCAAAATCAGCATTTCTAAAACCACCCATCTCACCCACCACAAATACAGGGTAGTGCACATACTGATTTTCCCACCTGGCACCATGTAGCCCACAATCTTTGTCTAGGTGGTCACTTTCCATTTAAACAAAACTGCTTAAAGGGATAGTTCACCCAAAATTGAAAATCAATTACTCACTCTTCGTTCAAGATATTTTTGATGCATTCCGAGAGTTCTCTGACCCTCCCATAGATAGCAGGGATCCTTACACGATCAAGGCTCAGAAACGTAGCAAGGAAATTGTTAAAATAGTCCATGTGACATCAGTGGTTCAATCGTAATTTTACGAAGCTACGAGAATACTTTTTATGCACAAAGAAAACAAAAATAACGACTTTATCCAACAATTCGTCTCCTCCACATCACCCCATAGCGCAGCGGTGGCGAACATCGGTCCTGGGGAGCCACAGCCCTGCAGTTTTGCTTCAACCCTAATAAAACACACCTGAACAAGCGAATCAATGTCTGAACGGTTACTAGGAAGCTACAGGCAGGTGAGTTTTAATTAGGGTTGGAGCTGAAGTATGCAGGGCTGCGGCTCTCCAGGACCGGAGTTCGCCACCCCTGCTATAGCGCCATTTTGGAGAGTATCACATACGTAAACAACGTATGCTGTTCTGTGTCAGCAGCACTGTACGCAGATATGCTGTTACGCTTTGATCTGAACATACGTTAAACAGAGTATCCACGTACATACATTGCATAAGTTGTTTACGTATGTGATAATCTCCAAAATGATGCTATAGGGTGACGCAGAGGAGATGAATGGAGGTCTTACAGGTTTGGAACGAAATGAGGGTGAGTAATTAAAGACAGAATTTTAATTTTTGGGTGAAATATCACTTTAAAGAAGGGGTTCTCAACTCTGACCAGTAAGGTCCATTTTCCTGCAGAGTTTAGCTCCAACTATGATCAAACTCACCTGCCTGTAACTTTATAGTGATCTTAAAGACCTTGATTAGCTTGTTTAGGTGTGTTCGATTAGGGTTGGAGATGAACTCTCCAGGAAAATGGATCACGTGGGCCACAGTTGAGAACCCATTGAGAGCTTATTGTCTGAAAATGAAACTGAGCTTGCTTCTGTAGTTATCTCAAGCTTTACGGCAGGGGTGGGCAACGCCCAAACTGGTGACCCACCATCCTGCAGTTTAGCTTCATCGCGTATCAAACACACCTGACAAATCCAACCTCAGAAGTTTTCAGGATTGCTTACAGGCAGGTGTGTCTGATTTGGCTCTCCAGGACCGAAGTTGCCTATCCCTGCTTTATGGACCCCCTGAAGCAGGGCTGCTCAATCCTATTCCTGGAGGTCTGCCTTCAGGCAAAGTTTAGCTCCGACTCTAATTAGAAAATTCACCTGAACCAGCTAATTATGACAATCAGGAATATAATTACAAACAGGTGTGTTGGAGCAGGGTTAGAACTGAAGTTTGCCAGAAAAATAGATCTCCGGGATCACAAATGAGCACCCCTGCCCTATAGTGACACTTGTAAGAAAAACCCCTGAGACTTTCAACCCTGAAATTTATCGGAATGACTAACCAAGTTTCCCCATAAAATTAGGCTAGATGAGAGACATGTCCATCCTATAAATGATATATGGACAGTAAACACAATACGATAACAGATGTTCACAGATTCATTTAGCAAAACTTTTATTTTGTTAATAGCTGTGAATTTGGAGGCATTTAGATGGCTGTAGCAGTGTTTCTCATCCCTGTTCCTGGAGGCACACAAACACTGCACATTTTCAAACTCTTTCTGATTAAACATGTCTGATTTACACTCATTACAATCTGATTCCACCAGCTTTTTAGTAGAGATTCCAATGGTCCATCCAAAATCGCATACTGTCTGAGTATGTTCTAAGGTGGACGAGAAACAAACTTTATGGCCGGTAAAAAAGTATATTCTATATATTATGAAAGTGTGTAGTGTTATTATACTGCTAGGTACTACATCTGTCAAGTTGTCATAGTCATGTGACTTGTGCTGTCAGTTGTGGTGTTTCACTCCCATTCCCAACCCTTTCCTGTGGCCTAATGGCATAGTAAAGTGTTTATTGAATGTTCACTTAAAAATCTCAGTGGACGTAGTAGGTCTACTGTTTTATGAATACTATGAATTTTAAAATCACTTACTCTGTTTCGCCTACTGTATAGTATGGAAGTAGGCAAATTCGTGTGCAGGGCAAGGTCTGAAATGGATGGGTCAGATAAGGGGCACATTCAAAAAACGGGAAACCTTGGGCTTTTTTATAGGAGATGAATTTAGAGACTTCCTATGCCATTCGATCTGGATAACTTTCACATCTAGAGCCCTAGCAACTGCTAATTTTAAACCACTATATTTTGTATACATTTACTTTCTTTTGTACCTGGTGCCTCTCCATCTCCTACTCTGTTTGTGTTTGTTGGTGGCTTGACCTTTGCAGTGGTATGAGATGCACAGTGAGCCCAGAAGGACATTCTGGGAAAGCTAGGTCAGCACAGTTGACACAAAATGTAGACATCGTCTGCATGGGTACTGTTTCATGCATACTGAAACCTGCCAGTACATTGCAAGGAGAGTTTGCATACACTTCCTGGACATTTACATGCATGTTTTCAGTTTTGCACCAAAAAGATCAAGTATTTGTTCTGTTGTTAGAGTTGTGCCTCAAAGTCAGTGCCTGTTGGTGTTTAAGTATGTATAAGCCAGACGAAAAAGGTGTTGTCCTGCATGTTCAACAAAACACTGAGTGATCTCAAAAGCAAGAAGCTGCTGTTTGTCTAAGACCATGAGGTGGAGTAAATCAGGGAATGCTGCAGGTTTTCAACTACATTATATCCCCCCTGATAGCTGAGTTTCAGTCATGTCACATCTCATAATGCTCATTCACTCTGCTGTCAGTCAAGGGTTTTTCCTCCATCACTCAGACTCTATTTGGGAGCTTGCGTGTCAGAAAGATTGAACAAAAGGAACAACTGTACTGTGCATTGCTCCTTGGTTTCAATGTCACAGGAAACAATCAAAACAGGTAATCATTGTAACAGAATTAACTAGCTATAATGGGGTGTTTTCTGTGTTCTTCAGCTGTCGCCAATCTCTCTGTGACATGCACAGGCAGAGTGCTCTATTTCCTCTTCAGCCGTACTATATATATTATCACACACGAACGAGCTAAGAAATGAACACTTTGCCTGGAATAGTTTGAACTTTGTAACAATGCCTCAGGGTTACAGGCTCAGAATTGTGCATGTTTGAAAGTAAATGTGTACATTAGGAGCACTTGAAGCATATTATTTGAAGCAAAAGCACCAGTAAACTGACTGAAATGTTGAAACTACACACTAGAGACCAATAATCAAACTGCTTCCTTTAATACTGTCTACCAATACAATATATAATATACACTAGCATTCTAAAGTTTTTAGTTCTGTTAGATCGTAAGAAATTAATACTTGTATTAATCAAGTAATCAAGGACACAATAAATTGATCAAAATGACAGTAGACATTTATAATCTTACAAAAGGTTTCTGTTTTGAACTTTCTATTCATTTAAGAATCTTGAAAGAAAATTTGCACAATTTCCACAAAAATAGTAAGCATTACTACTATCTTCAGCATTGTTGATAAATGTTTCTTGAGCAGCAAATTAGCATATTACAATGATTTCTGAAGGATTGTGTGACATTAAACACTGTAGAAATGATGCTGAAAAGTCGGCTTTGCCATCACAGGAATAAAATAATGTACAATATTTTAAAATATAAAGCAGTTATTTAAGAAAAAATAATATTTCAAAGTATTACTCTTTTTACTGCATTTAAAAAATAAATAAATTAAAAGTCGTATAGACCCCAATTTTTTTTATTTTTATAGTGTATATTATTTGGATAATTTGTCAACTTTTTAAATAGCAGCCATTCATTCTCAAGTGCCAGAGATTAGCCTAGACTTACTGCAGTTGTATGTAAATTCAGTCTTCCAAATGTCTTGCGTTGCTCCTTCACAACCCAGTAATATCAACTGTTAATGTTTGATGTTCCCTCAGGTAAATATAGCCACACCTTTGGTGGGAATGTTTTATGAGAATGCCAGGAGATGAAAATGAGTCTTTGAGCGTGCACGCACAAATAAATATGCACAGTGTGTGCACTATTGGAAATGAAGTAAGGCTTTTGTTGACTCTGAAGACACAAATAGGAGATTCAGATTTGGAGATGTGACTCTCACAAGTGTAAATAGAAACACAGGCATCTCTATAAACGGCCAAACATAAGTGTGTTGGTGTTAAAGTGACGAGTACCCCTTTTTTTCTACCTCTCTTATTTTCTTTCCATCCGTTCATTGTTTCTTTGCTTCCCCTGACGCACTCTTCCTGTCCGTGTAGTGACATGGCGAGAGGTTTTCAAGTTCTCTCTCTCTCGCTCTGCTGTGTATTTGTTATTTTCACACTGTAAGGTTCAGATAAGAGTGATGTTATCCAGGGCTTTGCCCTGTAAAATAAGATATTGTTCTGTCTAGACCTACACCCTTATGTTGTCAGTGTGGCCCTTTAGGCCATTACAACTAATGTTAGTTCTGAGTAGCACTCCCTCTCAGTGTGTGTGTGTGTGTGTGTGTGTGTTTATTTATGTGTGGTCGGCAGGCTCAGAAAATCAGTCGCTTTCCAAGGTGAGCAGGCAGATCATAGGTGTGTCTTCATTGGAAGTGCATTGCTGTTATCCGCGAGCTTTGTTTAAGACATGGAAGATTTACCTGCGATAAATAAACCCAAATTGTTTGGATAAGCCAGAAATTAAAGTATTTATAACCGTACACACCCTTTCAGCCTCTTTGAGGGCAGATACAGTGGTGTGAAAAAGTGTTGGCCCCCTTCCTGATTTTTTTTTTTTTTGCATGTTTGTCACATTTTAATGTTTCAGATCATCAAATAAATGTAAATATTAATCAAAGATAACACAAGTAAAAACAACATGCAGTTTTTAAATGAAGGGGTTTTTTATGAAGGGAAAACAAAATCCAAACCCACATGGCCCTGTGTGAAAAAGTGCCCCCCCCCCCCAAACAACAAAACAAAACAACTGTGGTTTATCCCACCTGAATAGGATTAATACACTTAAATAGGACCTGCCCGACAAAGTAAAGTACACCAAAAGATCCTCAAAAGCTACACATCATGTTGAGATCCAAAGAAATTCAGGAGCAAATGAAAAAGAAAGTAATTGCGATCTATCAGTCTGGAAAAGGTTATAAAGCCATTTCTAAAGCTTTGGGACTCCAGGGAACCACAGTGAGAGCCATTATCCACAAATGGTGAAAACATGGAACAGTGGTGAACCTTCCCAGGAGTGGCCGGCCGACCAAAATGACCCCAAGAGTGCAGTGACGACTCATCCAAGAGGTCACAAAAGACCCCACAACAACATCTAAAGAACTGCAGGCCTCACTTGCCTCAGTTAAGGTCAGTGTTCATGACTCCACCATAAGAAAGAGACTGGGCAAAAATGGCCTGCATGGCAGAGCTCCAAGACGAAAACCGCTGCTGAGCAAAAAGAACAAAGACTCGTCTCAGTTTTGCCAGAAAACATCTTGATGATCCCAAGACTTTTGGGAAAATACTCTGTGGACTGACGAGACAAAAGTTGAACTTTTTGGAAGGTGTGTGTCCCATTACATCTGGCATAAAAGTAACACAGCATTTCAGAAAAAGAACATCATACCAACAGTCAAATATGGTGGTGGTAGTGTGATGGTCTGGGGCTGTTTTGCTGCTTCAGAACCTGGAAGACTTGCTGTGATAAATGGAACCATGAATTCAGCTGTCTACCAAAAAATCCTGAAGGACCATGTCCGGCCATCTGTTCGTGATCTCAAGCTGAAGCGAACTTGGATTCTGCAGCAGGACAATGATCCAAAACACACCGGCAAATCCACTTGTGAATGGCTGAAGAAAAACAAAATGAAGACTTTGGAGTGGCCTAGTCAAAGTCCTGACCTGAATCCTATTGAGAGGCTGTGGCATGACCTTAAAAAGGCGGTTCATGCTTGAAAACCCTCCAGTGTGGCTGAATTACAACAATTCTGCCAAGATGAGTGGTCCAAAATTCCTCCACAGCACTGTAACAGACTCATTGCAAGTTATCGCAAACGCTTGATTGCAGTTGTTGCTGCTAAGGGTGGCCCAACCAGTTATTAGGTTTAGGGGGCAAGCACTTTTTCACACAGGGCCATGTGGGTTTGGATTTTGTTTTCCCTTCATAATAAAAAAACTTCATTCAAAAACTGCATGTTGTGTTTACTTGTGTTATCTTTGATTAATATTTAAATTAGTTTGATGATCTGAAACATTAAAGTGTGACAAACATGCAAAATTTTTTTTAAATCAGGCCAACACTTTTTCACACCACTGTATATGCAAAGATGTGCAAAAGTCCACACAGACATTTTGCTGATGCATTGTTTTTGTAGCCGATGCTAATGAATTAGCGCTGCAATGCATGCTAAAAGCTTTAGGTTAATCAGCCACCATCTGTTTGAGACATTCCTCTTGGCTTTTCTGGTCAAGTGATCAGTGTAAAAAGTCTAATTCCAGCCTGTGTTTTGGTATTTGGATTAGTTATTCAGAACATACGATTTTTTTTACTTAACAAAGATTAAGAGAAGATTTGTACTGTTTCTGGCATTAGCTTGCATAGAAGCAACCATTTGATTACCTCAGTATGTTACGTTTACACAAAATATACCACAGTTTCAGTCAAAATTGCTGTAAAATGTTTATTGAATCTGTTTTAAACAAAGTATAATTTTGTCATTTAATCTTCAACTTATGATAGTGGTGACTTGGTATTAGTTACCACAGTTTTATTATATTAACAGTAAGTGCAGTAACTATGGTATTATGGTGGGAACTAAGGGTTACTCTGGTAAGACTAGAGGTTCATATTCTGTTGACTCTAGCAGTTACTATCATAGAGCTGACTGAATCAGTGTGCTCTCGTGTTATTGAGCTGTACACAGACATCTGTTTCTTTTGTCTGTCCCAGCATGTGTTTATGACTAGTGGTCTACCGAAATGGGTTTTTCAGTAGCCAGTGCTGGTACGGATATTTGCAGACCAGAGCAGGCTATTGTTAATATAAAATACTTTATATAATATTAATATAATGTAATAGAAAATAGTTTAGTGAAGCCAAATGTACACAGAATTGATAAAAGGGAATTCACTTCTCTTTATTTATTTAAAAATGCACTTGAAAATTAAATTTTAGATAGGCTAGGGTTTGAGTTTTGGATATTTATAATTAGCATTTTATTTTTATTTTTTAAACAACTGATGTTATGTCCTCATATAGAAAGCTATATATGTGTGTGTGTGTGAGAGAGAGAGAGTGATGAGCTGTTTGTCAGGTGGGAGCGCTGCTCTGATGTTGTCCGGTCTGATTCTCACTGCTCTCTGTTGCCTGTTACTCTTCCTGACAGTAAAGGCAGGGCTGATGAATGACATCCTGTTTTCTCCAATGCAAACAGCCTCAACACACACTCTCCCTCTCATTCAGTCAGTCAGTCACTCACAAACACACACACACACACACACACACACACACACACACACACACACACACACACACAGACAGTCTCTCTCTCATTGTTACTAATGACTTAATGCTCAGATCAATAGTCTTCTTAAATTCTATATTTTGCTCTGGTGACTGTGTTTATGAATTGTCTCAGTTTTTACCTAGTTCCATTTTCTAGTCATAAACAAATGTGAATTTAAAGTGATTTAGCCACGCCCCACAGGATGCTGAATTTGAATGGCAGGAACAGGAATTCACAATGAATCGAAGAAAGTCACACATAGGGGTGTGCGATTATATATCGTCTGCGATAATATCGTAATTGTTGTTTTAATGATGTGCAATTTGACAATATGGAGTATTTAGCAAAAACCAAACAAAACGCATAAAGCTGCGTTCACTCTAGCAGTGACTTTGTCGCTGCATGTCGCCAGGGGCTGGTGATGAGGTCGCTAGTGGGCGTTCTCACTACTGGTTGCCTTGACAGCAAATTAGGTTCTTTCCGCTACATAGAAACATTTTGGCAAAATACTAAATATAATATAAATATTAATTAAGTCTGGACATACAAACAAAAATGAACGAGAAACAGAGCCTACTTATTTTCCATTGAGAGTGTTTGTCTGCGGCTGAGAGGAGAACGATCACATGAGCTCAACTGTCTTCTTTCCTATTGGCTGTCACTCCCGAAAGTCTCTCTTCATTTGCGTAAAGTTGAAGGATTCTGAACTTTGCCGCATCGCTGGACACGCCCCATCCAGTCGCCAACGGTCGCTGTCGCTTGTGTCGCCGGAAATCGCCAGCTCTCCATTGAAATGAATGGGATCTTGTCGCTGAGTGTTGCTTGTAGTGTGAACGGGGCTTTAGGAGTGCACACATACATTAGCCTATGTGGTGATGAAGCGGGTTAAACAGTGCGCATTCACATTTAGAGTGTGTTCTTTCACTGCATGTTTCAGTCTATTAAAATGCAGTAAGAAAGATCGCAAAATTCAAGATATGTGGACAAATAGTTTATATATTTACGTTTCATGCTGTTTTTTTCTTCAAAAATAAGCATGAATACAAATGTGATATTGATTTTATACAACCGTTCAATAAACAATAAGTTCATATTAGAGACTTACATTTTAGACACCATATTGCCTGTTTTTGCTCCATTTTGCAGACACAAAATAATTCCAAACAGCTACAGAACTGTTTTGCATCTCTGAGCAACATGAAGGTGTTTGGTTCCTGAATGAATCAACTGTTAAATGATTCGGTTCAGTCGCAATGACTCACTTATTACCAGTGACTTTCTGCCACCTACTGGTGGTTTTAATTTCACATTTAAAGTCTATTTTCAGTTTTAAAATAAATTTAAATATCAGTATTCAATGTTTTGTTTAAAATGTCAAAAAATGATGCATTTCTAACTGGTTAAAGCACTCAATGTTCCTCTGAGCTGCATTAAATAGTGTGTAAATACATCTAAATGCCACTTCAGATGCAACTTCTGTAAAGATTCATTTTGATGATACTGGTTTCATTTGTTTGGTAACAGCCTACATGTGTATTATCATAATTGACTGAATAAATGTAACAATTTGAATCAAAAGATGTACACTTTTAGAAAAAAAAATTGCTTTATTAAAAGGTAAAAATCAATTTAAACTTAAATGAAAAGATGAATCACTGATGTGAACTGACCACGCAGAATATGAAGAATATCAAAAACTGCAGCTGTCCACGGTAGTGAGATATCAGCACAATAACACACACTGCAAAATACTGTCTAATTACCGTTATCGAAAAAATACAAAAAAATATTGAGAGATCATTTTTTTTCGATATCGCACACTCCGTCACACATCAGAGAAAATTCATTAGTCCACCACAACAAATCAAACAAGAGCAGATCACTTGTTCTGTTAAAGGTGTCCATGGTTTAAACCTGTTGCTTCTTGTTTGGCTAAATTTTGAAAGTAAATTAGAGCATTCTGGGTGTTCTACCATCATGGTTGATATGAATATATATGAAGAATGACTGTATGCAAATATTAAATGCAAATTGTTATAGGTAGCATTAGCAATTTACCCATTGATTTGGTAACATAATCTTATGCTTTTATAAATAACTTTTACTAACAAGTAATGTTACATACTAGGGTGTTATTATTGTTAAATGAAACTGTTAAAACTGTATTTTGTTTCATTGAAATAAAGCTGACGTAAATAAAACAGTAGATAAAAAAACTTCAACTTAAAGGGGACCTATTATGCTCCTCTTTACAAGATGTAAAATAAGTCTCTGATATCCCCAGAGTGTGTATGTGAAGTTTTAGATCAAAATACCCAACTGATCATTTTTTTATAGCTTGTTAAAATTGCCACTTTTAGGGTATGAGCCAAAACGCGCTGTATTTGAGTATGTTGCTTTAATGCAAATGAGCTGGTGCTCCCGGAGAAGAGGGCGGAGCTTCAAGAGCTTAAGCTCTGGCAATGGCAGTGCTAGCCTTTGCAAATAAACATTCTGTTATCTTTACAGAAAACATACTCTGTTTAAAAGTCAGTCATCTGATTGTACTGTGCATAATAAATTCGCATTTATGAATTACACAGACGGGGAGCACGACGCGCAAAAAATAACAACATAACTGGTCTCATGTTGCATGGCATGCTATCACAAACTTTATAAGTCCCACTCGTGATTATGAGCTCAACAAACTCAAGCGATCGAATCACATTGTTTTCATATTCAACTTTTAACTACCACATTCCTATTCACGATCATTCATGAAGGCAGCACCAGTGAAAACAGGCAGAGACGATGGTAGCTTTAGCATCATTAGCCTTACAGAGTGCCAAGAAGCTCTTTCAGAATGGCAATTTGGAAAACAAACGTTTGATACCTACTTTGTCTGGAGATGATGTTCGTGCACGAAGTGTGGGTATTGATCCCTACACGTATTGGGGACTTTACAGAATTTTTCCAGGACATTTCCTCAGACAATTAAACTTGACCACAGTGTCCTCAGTGGCTCAGATGGAGGGATTCTATGGAGACTCCTATGTTCGTTAGTGCATCCCAAAACACAACACTTGAAATGCCTCTTTGGTGCTGACATTGTATATCTCCAGCAGCTACAGCAAGTAATCAGTAATGGCGGAGTCAGACTGCTGCTTCTATAGGGCAGCGTCACAAATGGGTGGGACTTTTTCACCTCGGTGACGTGAAAAGAGGGAGAATCTGAAACTGCTAGTTCTGAGAGACTCTTTATGATATTTTTAGATTATAAAAAAAATGAGTGGGTGGAATTTTACCATTATAGGCTGGTTGTTTTCACACACTGCGGCCACACGACTGTGTTCAAACACCTTATAAAAGTGATTTTTGCATAATATGTCCCCTTTAAGAAACTTAGAAAATGAGAAAAGTTGTCTCTGCAATAAACTGAATTAAAATACATTTTGAAGAAATGTAAAATACAAGTTGAAGTACTTAAATGACTTCAAATAAAGCTGAAATAAAATAAAGGTTGCTATTAATAAAACACATAAAATTATGCATATAAAAACAATAAAATGACTAAAACTAGAACTAAAATTAAAATGAAAACTGAAAATATATATATAAAAAAAAACAGTTCAAAAGATTAATAAATATTCTAACAGTATATAAATGATAATAAAATAACACAGGTATATGTACTATATTAAGGTCATTCTTGGTTAAATTTATTTTTAAACTACCTTAAAACATTTTATTTGAATTATATAACTATTCATATTCCTCGTATTCAGGAATTGATTTGAACTTCTCAAAGGGTTTTCAGTTCAGTTCTGATTGGCACATACCCCTGACAGTCACATACACAGTGCTCAAACTCAGTTCTGCTTGTGATCAGGGAACTGATGACTCTGTGCGTGTGTTAGATACACTGTACCCTCTGTAGTCTCCTCATTAAAAGAGGCACGGTTGAATGGATGTGCTCACCAGTTCGACCAGTAGATTTCTATGAGGTCATTCCTTGTCATTCATTTTCACTCTGTCACACTAACAGTTTTTGTGACTCTGCTTCTGGTTTATTTGCAAATAATTTCCTATATATTATATTATATTACATTTACTGGCTGAAAATATCAGCAGCTGCCCAGTTATGACACCAGGACGCCAGTTTAATGTTGTTTCTTATAATTTATTTATTTGAATTAGTTATTTGACAGGGACAATAGACAGTCAAAAACCGCCCCAGAATTAGCTACAGAGCTAATCCCAAGGATGAGGAACTGGTGCGGACTGGGTTTGTAGTTGAAATGTGATCAGGGTTAATAGTCCTGCTGTTCTGTTCTGTGATACACACAAGATAGTTTTATGCCCCGCTGGGCGGATTGCATCTTTTCACTCAGTGATTGGCTAATGTCCAGCTCTGGTGCTGTGATGTCACACCTTAAAGGGGAGTGGCGGGGTTTATTACTGGGAGGTTCAGTGTGAGATTTAGCTTCACCTGGTGGTTGTTTAGAG
This sequence comes from Barbus barbus, assembly GCF_936440315.1. Classification (NCBI taxonomy): domain Eukaryota; kingdom Metazoa; phylum Chordata; class Actinopteri; order Cypriniformes; family Cyprinidae; genus Barbus; species Barbus barbus. Next base: position 11,480,461 of record NC_136757.1, on the reverse strand, counting down.
TGCTGCAGGGTGATTAAACTCCGTCTTCATCTTCATTCATGCCTTTCCACAGGTAGAAGCATCATGCCCATTCAGGAAAAACCCATGGTGATCACTGACTGTCAAGTTCACTTCCAATATATATATATTTTTATTTATTAAAGAAAATGACAAAATATTAAACAGTTTGTTTTTTTATACTACCATTCAACTTTTTTTTAAGGAAATCTATTAAAATGTATGTATGAAATTGTATGTGTGTGTGTGTGTATATATATATATATATATATATATATATATATATATATATATATATATATATCACAGAAATAAATTACAATAAAATGCATTAAAATAGAAAACAGTTATTACAAAACATTGAAAATATTACTGTTTTATAGTATTTATTACAGTATTTATTTTGGTGAGCATAATCTTACTGACCCCAAATTTTTGATTGGTGATGTGTTATTTCAGGATTTGAACACAGGTCTCCATGGATACTAAACACAAACAGTTTAATTTAATTAAATTACCACTAAGTTGTTTATTTTTCTTTGGTAATTTCCTGTCGTGTCAACTCATCAGCCACTGTTACTCCCTCAAAAAAAAAAGACATCACCATGTGAAATATTAATTTGATAGCTTTTTTTTTCTCTACAGAATCTGGTAAAGCAGTGTGGTAGTGGACCGGAGGAGAATAAAGACACAGACAATCTGGTACAGGAGACCGACAGTCAGTACGGCACATGGGAGACAGGACTTCGCACAGATGACAGGTGAACACATGCCTCCCAAAACCATAGAAAATCATAAATCAACTGTCTATGTCCTCAAACTAACATATGACTCCAAAACTTTCCTCAGTCACTGTTTGTAACTCAACACCAGGATCAATTGCATCTATTGAGTGGGTCAACTGTAACAGAGCTATAATGATCTCATGGACAGACACACAGGCAGATACATCTTCATTACAGAGCAGACTGGGCTTGTCGGAGAGGTTTGGTTACAGCAGTGCATTCAGATGAAACGAGAGCTCATTTACAGTATGCGAATCATTGGGTTGGATGGGTTGTATCTGTGCCCTGAAATGATCTTTTGATGGGTGGATATGTGTTGTCTATTATCAGGGATGTTACAAAGGGGCGATGTAGCTGCTCAGTACTCATAGTTGGCCGGTAACTTTATTAGGAACTGCCCAATTATACATGGTTTAAATTAAATTATAGGAACGGGAGTCTGACCAACACTCATGTAGGCCTAAACGACATGTGCAAATCAAATTAAAATCAATGGGCTATAAACCATCTGCTATTAAAGTAGTGATGTAACAGAAGTAGCGACAGATCTTTCATTTCATATTTTGCCATAAATCAGAGTATAACAGATTATTGAAAAAGAAAAAAATGTAGGGTGGGAACTTGGTTCTGTTCATTGGTTGTCAGTTGGATGGAGGAAGGTCTTAATGCGTAGTCGATTGTAAGGATCGTATTGTATGTTTAAGAGAACAAAATGATTGAAGTCTGGCATATTTCGCCAGAGAGAAGTCTGACATTTTAGGGGAAGATTATTATGATGTTTTGATTAAAAATGACTTTCAAAATGCCAACACTCAACTACTTTTCGAACTACTTTTACTTTGGAGAAATGTTCCTCACATAATACGAGAGAACAAATATAAGGAACAAAAACGGATATTGTCTTTGTTTTTGTGCTGCTGCTTCTTATTCATCTAATGTTGCAAGTAACAAAACTTACCAACACAAATATGCAAGGATAATACTTGCAAAAATAAATAAATAAATAATAAAGTAATGCAAAATACAGTTTCATGATAAATAATCAGAAATCTTAGTTACATTAATAAGTACACTGTATTTATACATTTAATATATTTTAATATATAATTTCTTTTTCCTCCAGTTGACTGGCCATACACTGGTAAAAAACAGTTTGAACCTCATAGCAACCTAGTTTTACTGTCATGTTTTTGCTTTCTTTCTACATTATCTGCACAAATACAGACAACTTATTTACAGTAAGTGTGTTTAAAGCTGCAGTCCGTAACTTTTTTTTGTTAAAAATGATCCGAAATCAATATTTGAGCAAGTACATAACCCACCAGTGTTCAAAACTATGCCTTATTTTAGCCCGATTCACAACGGTAAGCTTATAATAATGTTTTCTAATTTGAGTGGTACGGGTAGGTTTTCGCGAGAAATTCGAGCATGGCACTGCGTCATTACGTCACGTCTGTAAACATAAAGAAGTTGTCTCGGCTAGTAGGCTATGGCATGTGAGGATCCTGCAGGTGGTGGATTATTTATAGCCTTTTCTCACAGCAGCTAGAATAATTAAATGTATAATTTTGATGGCGGATTGTGATCCAGAAAGGATTATATGTTTATGAAACATATATGTATATGTGAATGAAATAAATTTTTTTATTCCAGTTTTAAATATGCTTCTGATTACAGATAGCCTAGGATTACACAAGATTTGTATTTTAAAGAAAACCAGTTCGAAGGGAGCATAGTTTGCTTTTTGGGTTAAAAGATTTTCTTAATATGAAATTCGAATGGTATGACAATTAGATATTGCTAATACACACTATACTCATATTCACGCAATGCTGATGTTGTTATCATTAATAATTTGAGAATAAAGTATAACAATACTATTAATTTGCACGGTTTAATGTGATATGAGCTAACTGATTATTAGATTAAATAACCATTGGTAGCGCGATTTATGGTAATGCTTTTTTTCCGCAGTTGGTCAAATGTGGCAGACTTGTTACTTACTTGTTCAGATGGCAATATACGGTGAGAAGTCTTATTTGGGTCATATATTCCAAGACGTAGGCTAGAATCTGTGATTGCGAAGTACAGTAAACATCCACAGCGGTGCGGTGACTAACTGCTACACATACTCTTCAAAACATTAGATTAATCCACGCTGGAGCCGTGCCGACTCACAACCCCACGCAAGGAAAATAATTCCGCAAAAAGATGCAATTCCAGGTTTTCAAACAGAGATGGCGACAAAGAGGCTAAACTTACAGACTGCTGCTTTACATATCCCTTTTCTCCTCCTCAGCCTCACTCCAGCTACACCTTCATCTGATGACAACCTCACCCCATCTCCACGGAAGCTCACCCCACCCCACACGGCCGAACAACCCCTTCTCATCGACACACCAGATGGCACGACCACGTCTCTTCAAAAACAGACAGAGCTCCCATTCCCAGAGGTCAGTGAAATTTAAGAGGTTTCTGTCAAAGTCCATGACAGAAATTAACAGATTTAATTCAGACCTCATTCGTGGATTAAACCATTTAATTCACATGGATTACTTTTACAATGTCTTTATGAACTTTTTGAAGTGTTAGTTTTGGTGGAATGGACTTAAAGTGGGTTGACAGAAATCTCTCAGGTCTCACTAAAAAAGGGGTGTCAAACTCAGCCGCAGCCCTGCAGAGTTTAGTTCCAACCCTGCTCCGACACACATACCCATCTAGTTTTCAAATAAGCCTGAAGGACCTGATTAGCTAGATCAGGTGTGTTTAATTATGGTTGGAGCTAAACTCTGCAGGGCTGTGGCCCTCCAGGAACTGAGTTTGACACTATAAGGATAGTTGATACAAATTCTGGAAATTGTCATCATTTGTCAATGTCACCCTCATGTCATTTCAAACCTGTTTGACACTTTTTCTGTGCAGCATAAAATAACATTTTGAAGAATGTCGGTAACCAAACCATTTCAGTTCCCATTGACTTGTATTATATGGACAAGAAACAAAATGAAAGTCATTGATTGTCAACATTCTTTAAAATATCTTTGGTGAAAGTGAAAGTGACGTGATATACGACCAAGTATGGTTGCCCATACTCGGAATTCGTGCTCTGCATTTAACCCTTCCAAAGTGCACACACACACCGTGAACACACACACACACCGTGAACACACACCCGGAGCAGTGGGCAGCCATTTATGCTGCGGTGCCTGGGGAACAGTGCCTTGCTCACTAAGTCGTGGTATTGAGGGTGGTGAGAGCGCTGTACATACACTCCCCCCACCTACAATCCCTGCCAGACCTGAGACTCAAACCCTCGACCTTTGGATTACAACTCTCTAACCATTAGGCCACAACTTCCCCATGGTGTTTCATAGAGAAAAAGTATAGTCATATAGGTTTGGAATGACCAAATGAGTAAATGATGACACAGTTAAAACATTTTTGGAGAACGATCTCTATAAAGATCTCAAAAAATTTGAATGCGAACACACAAAACTGTGCATGGCATTTGTTTGAGATGTCACTGTCTTTGTCTGTAGACCCCCACAACACTGTTAGACTCTAGTGCATTACGTGCCAGGGTCAATCTGAACAAGAAGAGCACTCGCAGAGCCCCGCCCTCTCGAGCCGCCCGTCACATCGCCCTCTTATCACAAGTACCCGAGGGAACCGGAGCAGATGATGAATGGCACTACAAAGACTCAACAGGTATTACACACATCTGTGCAGTGAGATGCGTGCACCTGCACATCTCATCCCATGAGGTTGAGTTTAAGTAGGTTGCAGGTCCTCTTTGGCTCATAATTGTCTTTGTACCGTAGCAAAGTCAATTAAAATCTAGTCCTCTGCACTCACTCTGAAGTTCTCTGTCAGTAGAGGAGAAGACAGACTCTTCTAAGCAGGATGAGGAGTCAGACTCGGAGGAGCAAGCCAAGGGAATTGAATCCCGTACTTCCTCCATGTCTCAGCCTCAGAGAGTGGCGCTCTTCCCTGGCATGGACCCATCTGCTCTTAAGGTAAGGGGATTTTGGGGATTTTTTTCCACCAGTTTCCATTTCCATAACCTTGTAAAGCCTGACATATGCAATAACAGTCTGAAAAATCGTTTTTTTGAAATGGAACAGTTTATTGAACCTTTAGACAAAATCTGAAGAAAAACAATTATTCAGTTTTATTTTTATTTTTTTTAAATATGCAATTTGATGCAGTTGCTGATATTTATATTGATAAAAAGTGATATATGATAAAAATCGGTTAGCTTGTAATTTATGTATATATATATCAGTTGTCACATTATCTTTAAATAATGTTTTAGTAAGATTATATAATATGCAATAGAATGCAATGATGATTAATAAATGTACATATACACATATAAACATTCCTCAAAAAGCCTGATGTATTATTTTTGATACTCGTACTCTCCTTTTAACATGATTAAAAAAAATAAAAATGCACTACAAAATAATGTCAAGTAAATCAAAGTTGCTTCAGTCCAGTAAATATCCATCTTGAAATTTTAGTAACAATATAACAATTATTCTTATATTTACTTTATAAAAATCAGTAAAGATTTCACAGCAAAAAGGTGATTACCATGACCTCAAGGTTAAATTTATTAACAGAATGAACTAAAAAATTCAGTGAAGTTTTGATCATGTTGAAGACTGAAATGTACATATCAAATATGATATACATAGCTGCAGTTCATAAAACTGTTTATTAAGAAAAATAAATGAATAAATCTTGGTGATTAAACAGAAACACCTTCCTAACAATGTTTGTTTTAGGTCTTACAGGCTACAGTTTGTTTGGAATTTGATCATTTTGCAGCTTGTTTGACGCGAGATTGGTTCATTCATTTCAGGCTCAGCTAAAGAAGAGAGGAGAGTCAGACAATCAGACAGACGGCCCTTCACCCTCTCAGCTCTCACGCTCACCCAAATCTCCGTTCTTGCCTCGAGCCGCCCGTGTGCTGCCTCCTGCTGGTAGCAAAGAGAATGGGTGAGTGCTTTTAGGTCAACAGGAAGTGTCAGAATGGTCTGGTTTGGTAGTACGGCCATTATGTTGTGGTGTTTCTGATTTTTTTTCTCTCTACATCCCCTCTCAGAGAAGAGTCCTCACCTCAGTGGCTGAAAGAACTAAAGACTAAAAAACGTTTGAGTCAGTATGAAAACGACAGTACAGCCTGAACAAGCAGGTAAATGGTCTTATGTGTCTGTATGTGCAATTACATTATAACTAGGCTTGTCACAATATCTGTAGTTGATTGCAACAGCAATGTTTTTTTTTAAACACAGTTTTGATAGCATAGCAAAAACAATTTTACACTTTATTAAAAATGTTAAATATTAGTTCAAACATTAACAAGTTTTTTTTTTTTTTTTGCAAGCAATAGATCAAATAAAGATTAATTTGAGGGCTTTTGAGTATTTGACAGCAACATTTAATGTTAAAGTAGAGAAAAAAAATATTCCACTTAAATTATTGGCATGATTGTTAGATACAATACAATAATATATGAATATAAAAAAGATAAGTTCTTTTTTTTTTTTTTTAAGTTCAGTCAAAAAAGAAAAATGTCATACCCACCCTCATGTTGTAGGGGCTTTCTCACCAGAGGAACCTTTTAATAGTTCCTAGAATTATTGGTGGAAGTTCCCCCTAAACGTATTTAGTTTGGGGGGAACTTAGTTTGGGGGGAACTTAGTAGAACTCTGTTTGGGGAACTAGTTTAGCTCCTACTTCAGAGTAGAGTTTACATGGAAAACAGCGCTAACGGCATTTAGCTACCTGTTGTCTGCAGCGTTGTGTTCTTTTCTCAGCCTTGATGAAATGTAACAATGCAAGTTGTCATAGGAGATTTAGTCAGATTTTCATGCTTTTTCAATTGTGTAAATTGTGCGTTTACATTCCATCTCTGTTATCATGAAACCCATGACGCACAACAAAAACATGTCAGGTAACACTTTATTTCAGGTGTCCTTGTTACATTTTACATGAACCTACTATTATAAGAACAATAAATTATGCATAATTACATGCTAACTCTAAGCCAAACCCTAATCCTAACCCTGACCATATAAGTACTGTACATGTAGTTAATAAATATTACTCAGTACTTAAATGTATAATTACACTGTAACAAGGACACTTTAAAATAAACCGTAACCAGATGCCGCTGTTGGCCATTTCAGAGTTCCTACTTCCAGCAGGGTTGCCAGGTTTTCACAACAAAACCCGCCCAATTGCGTTCCGGGGGGTTAAATACACGTTTTTTGGTGGGGTTCCTCCAGTAAAATTTGCATTCCAGGGGCTAAATATCACTTTATTGGGAGCACTTCAACCTGCGAATATGAAAAGCAATCCATGCCAACAGTGCTAAAGTAGCTCAATTCCACGGGAAAACCGTGGACTTGGCAACACTGACTGCCAGTGCAAATGCAACAGGAAAAAGGCCCAAGGGAGAAACTGGTTCTCTAGGAACCTCCATGCTGGCTGTTCCTACAACTGAGTTCCTAGAACTACGCGGTGCAAAAGCCCCTCATATGACTTACGTTTTCTGTGAAACATTACAGTGTCATTAAATAAGCCACCAGAACACAAATAAACAAATGAAGGTAATGGACCAAAATTTATGCATGATAATCAAGTTTTGCTTAAACAGTTTATGACCTTTTGTGACCCTGTAAAAATACATAGTGTAAGGCATAGTAAAGCATTATTTTTGTGTTTGTATTAAAATTCAGTGAGATGTAATAAAGTTGTACTACTTATATTGGTGGAAAATTGTTCCGTGTATTGTTACTTATTGTTAATTATTACAGTCTCTTACTTCTGTGTAATGCTCCTGCTCATCTAATACATACCCCATGTGTTTTTCCCCATCATCTCAGGATGCCTTATAACTGCAGTATCTGTAGCTGTAACTTGTGACAGAAGCCTTAACCTTTGACCTGGAGTTGACGGGAATTCTGCTGCTGCTGCTGACTAAGACATCATTCTGTTTCGTTGGTTTTTCTGCCCTTCCTCTCCAGCCTGAGTCATGTACATGTGCATGGTGCCTTTCTAAAAGATTTCTGACTGACATTAAGGGCGAAGCAGAGATCTGTGTGTGAAGCGTGTGTCCATGTAACGAGTTTCTCTTCAGCTCTTCGTCATACGAGAGGGAATTATTTTTGCATAGAGCCACTTCAACCTCTAGTGAGCGAGAGATCATCCTTTATAGTGGAACTGTGGGACCACACGCACCTACAAGTAACCTGAAGTGCTTCATATAACTGGAGTATGATGTTGGTTTGTTTTTACCCTTTTATGTTCATATCAGTACAGCTTTCATACAATTGTTTTTGGTTTGTTTGTTTGTCATATTCTCATTGTTTTTGTTCAGTTGACGGTTATAGTTGCACATGCATTTCCATAGACGATCACAATTTTATTTTTAAACTTTAATAGTTGACAAATCAATGCTGAGCTGTCTGTATAGAAAGTGTATTTAGTTATGATGAAATGTTAATCACAGAATGTTATATTTGTATTAATGTTGGTTTGAAAGGAAATTGGTAAATGTTTAATGATCAAAAATGGAGTTAAAATTCATTTAAGAACAGCGGTCTTGTTTGTGTGTTGATGTGCGTGTGAGAATCTGTTTGGATGAGCCACTAATGAATTTAGTTCATCATTTGTTTGCACGTCTTTATAACTCATATTTTTTGTTTAGATTTGAGACATTCAGACATGCAAAGGTCTGTATGTTGTCTCAGTTTGTCTAGCTTTCACCATTCCATCATATCTTCCATCATGTTTGAATCCATAATAATATCATGATTGGAAAAATTGCGCATGTACAATCAGTCACTTTGTTCTTTTTTTTTATCCCAGTACTTTACTTGCTTAAACAATGGGCCAAAAATTATGATATGAAATTGCACAATCAGCATATAAATCAGTTTTTAATTATAAGATAATGAATTAATACAAAAGGGAAAATGTTTTATTTGTGTCCCTCACTCTTGGTTACACACATCTTGAGTTCTTCTCTTTTGTTTACTAGTTTGCTAAGGGAAATTTGAAATGTCAAAGTACTGTAAACATTGTTCACATATACATTACACAATTGTTACCGTATTAAAAAAAAACAAACAAACGCTGGGCCGTTGTGCCACTCCCACCTAACAAGCACTTTTCACCTGTTAATGAACAGCGGTTCTGACCAGTAGTTACTTTTGTAACGCATGTGTCTTCACACGTGATGTCAATGTTGTGATGTATGTGAGTAATGTGTCCTACGCTTTTTTTTTTTTTTTTCTGTTATCAGCTTCTTTTCATTGTCTGCCTACAGTTGCTATAGTCTGTTAAGGGTAATTTGTCCTTTTAATTTTCAATTTGACTGTAAAGATGTTTATTGCACTGTTGTAATGCCAGTGTCCAATACTGTAAATTCGTAATAAAATGTACTATAAATATATTTTAATTCCTTTTTTTTAACAAATGTGTGTTTTTCAGAGCTTTTTAAGAAGATTTTTTTTTTATTGCAAGGCTATAAAGCCACTTAGAAGAGCTCAGCCGTTAACACCATCGTTGGCAGACAACAGCTTTAATCAGAAAGTACACTCTAAAACATTCTGGGTTAAATACAACCCAGTGCTGGGTACAAATTGGTCAGAACACATGCTGGGTTGTTTTCAACCAACAGTTGGGTTAAATGTTTAACCCAACCATCTGGGCAGTAGCCCAACCGCGGGGTCTAAACAACCCAATCGCTGGGTTCGTCCATATTTTACCGAGTGCTGGGTTGTTACCCAGCATTTTTTAGAGTGTATAATTAAAACTCAGTGTTAACATATTCCTAATAAACTAAGACATGCAAGGTATGCTATTCTATTATGGAAATATTTGACAAGCTTGGTCTTGAAGTGCATATTACTGTTCAAACGTTGACAGTCAGAAACTTTTATTCAACAGTGATCCAATAAGAATCATGTGACACTGAAGATTGGCACAATGGCTGCTGAAAATTCAGCTTTACCATCACCGGAATAAATATTTTCAAATATATTATTACAGAAAACAGTTATTTTAAATGGTAATATTTTCACAATTTACTGTTTTAACTATATTTTTGATCAAATAAATGCAGCCTGAGACATATGAGTATAATAAACTCAAAAACAGCAGGTATTAAATTACTTCTTGTAAAAAAGGATTATTGATCTCAGTGGGATTTCCTAGTTATGAATGTTTTGAATTGTGAATAATCTTGATATGATGCAGGTTCAGATGTCAATTTCAAATGTAGTACACTGAATGTAATATATTAATTATGGATCAACCGATAGAGTCAATCAGCTATACATTTCTAAAAAGTTCAACAGTGAATGCCCAAATAAAAGCTCAGAAAAATTCATAACGCAAAATCACTTATTTATTTCTCAGCTGTAGCAAATGGAATCACTGACACAACTGAAAGAGTCAAAGATAAGCATTCAAAGGTGAAGAGTAAGGAAAGGATGGGGCGTTTCAGAAGCTTTAGTGTTTGAGGAGAAGTGCTGGGAACTTAGGTGGAGGGTTGGAAGGCCCCTCTTGGGTGATACTGCATGTCACGGATGCGCCTCACGGACTGGATCTGAGGCAGCACGGCCCCAAACTCAGAACACTCCTTAAACTCTCCTTTCTCAAACAAGTACTGGTAGCCTCTGTATCCTGGGTACTGATAGCCCACCCAGCTGGAACCGAGATAACAACAAGAAATGAACTAAAACAATTACTATACAGGAGAACATTTAAAGATTAGCCTGGAAAGTATCAGAAATTGTCTGAAATGTGAGTTCACTGTACTCATGTCAGCGCTTTTTGAGGTTTTACTTACGTGCCACTCTGCACACGAACTGAAGAGACTTTCTCATGGTATCCATGAGCGTGGAAGCTGGGAACATCATCATCTATGATCTCAATCTTCTTCCCAGCGAAGCTTGGGTTCTCATAGAGTACGATCTTGTGTTCCTGGCTGTCCTGCAAGGACATAGAAAGTGTAGAAAAAAAGAGAATGTACAGAGGACATTGAAGAAGCTAAATTATTACTTAGTTTTCTTTTGTCACTATAATTTCCATAATTAAATTTTATACGTTTGATGATGACCATCCTATTATTTTCATATATGTGAAATAGTCATAATTAATAATGAATCCAAACTTTTGACTGATACTGTAAATATTAAAGCACCAGGCACAGATTGTGTTACACCAGTCTGTCTGAAATCCTGTGCTGACCAGCTGGCCCCCATCTTCACACAGATCTTCAACAGATCACTGGAGCTGTGCAAAGTCCTTTCATGCTTCAAATGCTCCACCATCACCCCATCCCAAAGAAACCCAAAATTACAGGACTAAATGACTACAGGCCTGTGTCTCTAATGTCTGTGGTCATGAAGTCATTTGAAAAACTGGTGCTGGCCTACCTGAAGGACATTACTGGACCTTTGCTGGATCCTCTTCAGTTTGCCTACAGAGTAAACAGGTCTGTGGATGATGCAGTCAATATGGGACTGCATTATGTTTTGCAACATCTAGACTTGTCTCAGCCTCAGACGTCACACCCACAGACCGTTGGCTAAACTTCTGATGCATATGGCACACTTATCTGGAAACACTTCAGGAGTTTCAAAGTCGTCGTCGGATTGGTTGAATTATACAGGATTTCCAGGAGACGTGTGTGTCGCGTTCTTTTTAATGTTTCGCCTGGAAACAAAGATGCCGTGACGCCAAACACCCTCATGAAAGAAGAAAGCCGTCGTGTTTACAACTGTGACGACAAACGCTTATCAGGATCAAATAAATGCTGGATTTTCAAAAGTATGTGAAATATTAAAAGTTTGCGGCATAGAATTTTAAAATTCATCTGAGAGTGTTACACACCGGTCTGTTATTGTGGCGACATTTCCACGCCCCGAAACGTGATGCTGAATGAAACGAACTGTGATTGGTTGTTTGACATGTCGGTCCTTGGCCAATGAAAGCTACCATAGATTTCAGACATTCAGCCATCTCTCCCCACCACTCTTCTCCCTCTACACCAACGACTACACATCTAAAGGGAAAGGAAGGGGAAGTGGTGTGTGGCCAAGTACGGTGACCCATACTCGGAATTTGTGCTCTGCATTTAACCCATCCAAGTGTCCACACAGTAGTGAACATACACCCGGAGCAGTGGGCAGCCAATGCTGTGGCGCCCGGGGTGCAGTTGGGGGTTCGGTGCTTTGCTCAAGGGTCTCACCTCAGTCGTGGTATTGAGGGTGGAGAGAGTGTTGGTTATTCACTCCCCTCACCTACAATCCTGTCTAAAGACTCCTCTGTCAAGCTCCTAAAGTTTGCAGACAACACCACACTTATCGGCCTCATCCAGGACGGTGATGACTCTACCTACAGACAGGAAGTTAAAGAGCTGGCTGTCTGGTGCAGTCTTAACAACCTGGAGCTAAACACGCTCAAAAACTGTGGAGATGACCGTGGACTTCAGGAGAAACCCCCCTGCACTCCCACCACTCACCATCACGGCACCGTAATGACAGTGGAGACTGGAGATTCTGGTTCCTGGGCACGACTATCTCTCAGGACTTGAAGTGGGACAATTGACATTGTTAAAAAGGCCCAGCAGAGGTTGCACTTCCTTCGCCACAGGAGCTGATGAAAAAGTTCTACTCCGCCATCATTGAATCCGTCCTCTGCACTTCAATAACTGTCTGGTTCAGCTCAGCTACCAAATCTGACCTCAGAAGACTACAGAGGGTAGTCCAGACTGCTGATGGTGCAACCCTCCCTATTCTCCAAGAACTGTACTTATCCAGAGTGAGCAAAAGGGCCGGAAAAATCACTCTGGACCCCTCTCATCCAGCACACTCCCTCTTTGAACTGTTGCCGTCTGGTAGACGCGACAGAGCACTGCACACCAGAACGGCCAGGCACAGGAACAGTTTCTTTCTCAGGCAATCCATCTCATGAACACTTGACAATAATTGTGGAACACACAACACTATTTATACACTTATTACTGCATTACTACATTTCGAATTTGCACATAATATACCTGTACATACAAAACTGTGTATTGTAATATACCTGTTCATACAATTGTCAATTTGTATATTGTTATTCCGTATTTACTTGTTCTATTTTATTATTTTATTATCTGTGTTTTTGTCGAGTCACTGTCATTCTGTTGCACTGTGGAAGCTTCTGTCACACAAACAAATTCCTTGTATGTGTAACATACCTGGCAATAAAGCTCATTCTGATTCTGATTCTATTATACAATTTTATAATCCTGGAGATAGCTGTTAGTTACCACTTTGATGGGGCGGAAGGCGACGATGCAGTCACTACGTCTGCTGTTGGTCCAGGCGTCCCAGCGAGGATACTCACCCTTCTCAAACACATACTGTTCCCCCTTACAGCCAGGCTGCTCATATCCCACCCACCTGGAACAAAAGGTGGACAAGTCTTTGTCATATTTTCTTGCTTATTCATTTTTATACATAATAGTTCTTCAATCTGATCAGACCAAGAATACTGATATAACAGTCCAGCAGAACTGGTATATTTCATTGTTTGTATCAGTCCACTTTTCTGTGTTGACAGATTTCCAGAAAAGAGTATGTGAGTGTTATGGAGTTGTTTCACTGTGAAATAGGGTTGCCAAATCTGTGTAACAATCGAATTGGCTAATAAATATATAAAATATATATTACAGTCACAATTATGCATTCTAATTTCAACTTTAATATCATTGTTTAGTAGTAATTATCTTACATTAAGATTTGACAACTAGTGAACAAAAGCCTTTGGTGGGGTGGCAATCCTTATTTTTGAACTATTTGAAAATATACCTTTTACAGTTTACAATCTACAATACAAATTTCTAGATTTTAAAGATTTTAAAAAGTTAGGAATTGACGGAAAATGCCTTTATACATGACATATAATACTTTATTTGTATTTACTAGCAACCCTGGGGAGAGTAGCCAGTGCCACTCCCTCACAAAATCCCCTCACTACCTCATCAACTAGAGTCTTATCATTGGTAGAATATAAATAGTATTATATAATATAATTAATGCAAATACAGTTAAAGCAGTATGTCAAACCTTAAACACGTTGGAAAAACAACAGTATAAAATTAGCCCAAATCCACGAGAAAATATTAATGTTTTTTTCACAGTCCATTACGCGTTTCTGTAGTGGAATGTAAAATCCGGGGTGGAATGTTTGAGCTGTCGCTCCGGTCCACTCGCACATTCAAATCCATTTTGTGTGTTGCTTGACATCAAGTAAAGCCTGAAGCTATCGGTTCTTTTAGAATTGTTGTCTTGGGCCGAAGAACACAATATCCATACAAATTAAACAAAATATGTTTGAAATGTAAGTTATTTAATATTAACTTATTGTTTATTTAATGTAATGTAATATTATCCCCACAAACGTGCTATTTTCTCTCGCACACAAACTCACGGTCCACACAGCACCAGTATTGAGCCCACTTTCGCCACGTCCGCCTCCTGGATGTTGTTACAGGGCCCAGTCAGCTCATGACAGTGGCCTTGAAAGTTTTCCTGTTCGTAGATGACCAACTATGGAACAAAAGATGGGAGAGAAAGTATAAAGGAAGATAGGCAGGAGTAACGGATAAGTTACGCACACCACACATACTCTGGGAAAATGTTTGTACCTTGAAGTTACTGGCAACGGGTTGTTTTTGCTTGGTTGCAGGGTTCTGGTGATCAGTTGCCATAGTGAACCAGGATGGGTGTGATGAGCTTTGTTCAGAGATAACATTTGGAATAAAATAGGAAGCAAACTATAATTATTAGTGTCAATTGTGTAGATATTTAAATGTTGCAAAAGCATAAGAGTGCATGACTGACAAGGTTGTTATATTTCATACTTAATAGCTAAAATATATGAAAATAACATTAACAATAATAATAATAAAAATGCAATAATATGCATATCTTACCAGCTCCGGGATGTGCCAGTCGCTGTGGGGTGGCATGAGCAGCTCAATATATACCGCAAGCTCAGGGGTGGAAACACTGCCAAAACATGTCTCTGTCCAGAACATGCTCATAGTCAGGTCCTAATAGGCTGAACAGCTGGCACTGGGAGGGCTGAAGAAGTACGAGCCAAACATCCTCACCCTGCCCATCCTACCCTCCCTTTTCTTTTGATACCCCACAAAGTTATTTCATTAGTTGTCAGTTTTCACCCAGCCACGCTTTGTTCCATATCCCATGATTCAGCACAACCTGTGCCAAGAGTCCAGGACCTACAACAAGAGTGACCAACTCTGGATGTAGGACTGAAAGAGAGAGGCTGATGCATCTTTGCTATTCACAATTATTCTGAATCCAATGAGATTTCGGAAACATCTTACGTTGTCATATATGTTCCATAATCATAATCAATATTGATTATGTTTTTCATCAATGATGTATTGTTTGAGGAACATTCTGGCTTGGAGGGTCACCTTGCTGTTATCATAGGCATTGCATTATAAACTGTTTTACAGGATAAACACACAAATGTTTCTAAACCAAAAACAACAACAAATTCATTAACTGAAAATATATCCATTAAGTTATATAGTTAAGCCATTAAAAGGACTTAAACATTAAAGAGACAATACAATATAAGATAATAAATCAAAAAAAGACTTATTACATATTGATTAATGCAAATCTATTTAGCCTTTTATATGAAGTCTTTAGAGCCTGTTTTTAGATAAATCGAGGGGTTTGACAACCATAGTTGGACAGAGGTTATTTATATGTACAAATCATCCAAGCACCTAATTTCTAACCATTTCAAATATACATTTGATTAACATTGATAAATATTATTAAACTGTAAAAAAATGAAAGATCCTTCTTTGATTGTCAAAATATTTCACAGAAAAGAACAAAATACAAACATAAAAGATATAAAGTAAAACAAAGTAACCTACAATAACCAGTGTATTAAAACAAAAATGCAACAATAAAAAAAACCAAGGACAGGCCCTAATGAAGAAATCTGTTTCAAGATATTTTTTAAAAGTGCATAATGATAACTTTTGACAACGTTTAATTCAGGTGCGAAAAAAATTCATCTTCATATATATATATATATATATATATATATATATAGGCCTATATATTCGTTTTAGGAAGGCGTGGACTTGTCTTAACTTTTATAAAGGGTTTGAGACTTTAGTCTTTGCAACTTTAGGGATCTCATCTATGCACAAACAGCTTGTAACACTCCAAAGAGAAAGGACAAATCGCTTCATATGACCCCTTTAAGAAAAATGTGACGTTTTTATATTAAATATATTTATATATGATTTACTTTAAATGAATATAAATATATAGACATAAATACATGTAAATATTTTCAAAATATATGCTGTATGTGTGTGTCTTTATATATACATAATAAACACAAACATATATTATGTAAAAAACTTTTATTTTGGGTGCGATTAATCACGATTAATCATTTGAGAGCACTACTACATTTCATTTTAAAATCAAAGACATATACCGCCAGCTATATTTAAAGGTTTTCATATTGTAGAATTTATAAAAGACAAATAAAGCAACGAGAGTAAGTGTAAAGTCCATTTCCATTTAATGATTTGTTAAAAAAAAAGGAAGAAGTTATACAGCTTGCTCAATTTTCAGTTCCTGTGAGCCAGGAGTTTTTGCTCTCTAAATGATTCAGACATTCAGACAAGTTACAGCAATGCTATTTTGCATTAGTGTTTCAAAAGGAAGCCCATTGCACTGCCAAACATGTGAGCAGCGATAGCACAGCAAGACTTCTGGTCACACAGCCACTGATGCAGGGTGCCGGTGGGATGACTTTGAGATCAGGAAGTGTCCCTTTATAGGAAGATGCGTTGTTCTGGAAATACAAATGGAAAAGTGTGTCAGGTAAATGCAGCTGTGGTCAGAACAGAAGCAGATATTGTGGAGGTGTGGACATTTACAACTGAGTTCACGACTGTGATGAACTGGTCAATACTCTTCAGTGTTTGTTGGTATTCATTCACAGTCGTGTCATTCCAAGTCTTTGTGAACATTATATTGAGCCAAGAACTGCAAAATGATCAAATAAAAGACACATTATCATTAGGGCATATTTTAAGAGCTAAATGTATTAAAAATAAGGTTTTTCATTTAGATTACTTTAAATCGGTTGCTCCCATCACAGATGGTAAAGACTTTAAATCAGATTCATAGCTGGATAGTAGAAGAGGAAGGCCAAACACATCTCTTCTGTAGTTGAGAACCCCCCCTGTGGCCAGAAAGTGAGTTTTACACATCCATAATATTTATTTTCTATTTTAATGAGTAGATAAATAGAGCGCTATATGAATTATTTCTGTTTTGGATCTGAAGTCAAATTTGAATGGATTTTTTATTCAATGCCTGAAATAAGGTCTGGCTGAAGTTATTTTCACGTTTTATTCTACAACATAAAATACATCAGTAATGCTTTTTTTAAAAGCTTTTACTTGTCTTGAAAAAGGCAGCACTCATACACATATCAAGAACATCGAGGTGTTAACAACAGGTGAGTAACCTGCCATATATTAGTCGAATTAGACACTGGCTGCTGCTCAATAACCCACATGTTGTATAGGAACGGACTAGCAATATATAGGAAGTTTGGCTAACAAATATTATGAATGTTGTTTATTTTAATATAACCTGTAAGATCTGTTATTGTATGGTAGTTTTTTTCTCTGACCATAAACTACAATAACACTGACAGGATTGTGACTCTGTTACAGGAGATTGCTCCAAGCACAAACAGGGATGATGAGGGGCAGAATCATCAATGACCAGGCCAGCTGTCAATTTTATTGAAATTAGGTAACTCAAAATACATGTGATTTTACATTATATTTACATTCCTGCATTTGCCATATGCTTTAATCCAAAGCAGCTAGTGCTGCATTATGTACACATTTTATTGAGTTAAGTTACCCAAACAGTATTTTCAATTACTGCTTTTTATTATTATTTTCTAGTTTGTGCTCTGGATCATATCGTCTGCAATACATTCCAGTTGGAGGCTTTTTTTGTGATTGCCATCATAACAGGGATAACATTAACTGGTTAGTTAACCGAATTAAACTAGTTAAAGGTTTTTAGTTTTTTAAAATCGTTATCCATTCCCAGGGAATCAACCGCATTATTTCAGCCATATAACACTAAGCTTACAATGTCAAATGCAGAAACATTAATACATGCGTTCATGACCTCGACGTGGTTGCTCTGCACGTTTAATAAACTAACTCCAGCTGGTTCAAAATGCAGCAGCTAGAGTTCTTACTAGAACCAGGAAGTATGACCACATTAGCCCGGTTCTGTCAACACTGCACTGGCTCCCTATTAAACATCGTATACATTTTAAGATCTTGCTAATTACCTATAAGGCCCTGAATGGTTTGGCACCTCAGTATTTAAGTGAGCTCTTAACGCATTATAGTCCTTCACGTCTGCTGCAATCTCAAAACTCTGGCCATTTGATAATACCTAGAATATCAAAATCAACTGCAGGCAGGAGATTGTTTTTCTATTTAGCGCCCAAACTCTGGAACAATCTACCTAACACTGTTCGGGAAGCAGACACACTCTGTCAGTTTAAATCTAGATTAAAGACCCATCTCTTTAACCTGGTTTACACATAATACACTATCGCATTTCTATAATTCAAACCGTTAAAGCATTGTTAGGCTGCATTAATTAGGTCAACCGGAACCGGGAAAACTTCCCAAAACACCTGATGTACTTGTTACATTGTTAGAAGAATGGAATTTACGATAATATTAGTTTCTTCCGAGGTCACAGTAGCCACCCAGATCCAGACTGTATCCAGATCAGATGGTGGATCAGCACCTAGAGATGACCTCTACAGCCAGGACACCTAGATAAGCCCCAGAGACTGATCCCCAGTGAAGACCCCGTCTCCAAGACGGTCACTGGGACAAGCCCACAGGAACCAGATGAGTCCTTTGCACAATCTGACTCTATTGCAGCATGGAACAACCTGCTGGTTTCGTCTGGCCAGAGGAGAACGACACAGTATCTCGACACACTATTTCCCTGTTTAATACTGTAAAGCTGCTTTGACACAATCTGCATTGTAAAAAGCACTATATAAAATAATGGTGACTTGACTTGACTTTGATCTACTGTTTGATCTACAGGAATGCATTACAAGGAATGGATTATAAATTTAATGATTTGTGATCAACTAATTATGCACCTTCCTTGTAGGTGCGTTCAGAGAGTATAAAATAAATAAACTGAACAGTACTAATATTGACAATACAGGAATAATATTTTAAATGAGAATACAGTAATAATATATCCAGCTACTGTCAAATTTACAGCAATCTCTTTACAGTGTAGTTTAGTTTATAACAGTGTAGTCACTGTTATACTGTACATTTGTTTATAATTTTTTAAATATATTAAATATATTTAATCATCGTGTAAATGATACTCTCATAATTATCTATGTAATTAACGGGTTTATCTTTTATGAAGCCTCTTTGTGAGTTGAAGCAGGGATGGGCAAACTTGGTACTGGAGGGCACTGTCCTGCAGTTTAGCTTTAACCCTAATCAAACACACCTCTACCAGTTAACTTAATTAGGACCAGTGTTGGGATAGTTACTCATAGAATGTAATATATTACTCATTACTAGTTACTCCTTTCAAAAGTAATACTGTTACTTTCTGGCAACAGTAATTAGTTACACTTTATAGTTACATTACTGTCTCTTCAAGCCCCACAGATGTTGTAACTGTGTATCTTCCACATAAAATTATTCTAGAATGTTACTAACAACATATTTCTGCCTCATCATTTGACCAAAATCCACATTGGATCGCAGTCAGAAGTTATTACAAACAATTTTAGCATCTTATTGATATTACAGATAAATGAGGAATGTGTAGCACTGACAAATGTGTTAAACTTAATAAATATTAATATTTGAATGCATTTGGTATTGTTTAATTTGTGTTATTGATTAATTATAGATGCCTGCTAACAGAGGCAGGCACTATAAAAAGCCAAAAAGCGAATAAAGTGGACCCAGTAGCTTGGGTGGCACTCTTAAAGCCTGTTCACACCAGAACAATAACTATAAAATAACAGTAACTATATGTTAGCATCCACACCAGTGACCCGAAATCACTATGTTTAGCTATGCATACGAATAATGCGATTATTTCCAATAATCAGAGTAAGAACTTGTAGTTAGTATTCGCCCGCTGTAAATACAGTTTTTTTAAACTCGTTTAAAAATGTATTGTTTCGTAAACTTCTAATACACCACAAAAATTCACCATGATTTTTGTTTTCTGCACCTCTGGCATCCAATAATAGGACGAAGCTGTGAGTTCGCGGGAGTGGGGGAGGATAGCTGTGTTTATTATCTTTCAGCCACAGATGGTTTCAGAGTCTGAGAGGCTGCAGTACAGACACGCAGAACGACAGTCGGGGATGAAGCCGCAGCTTTTGGGAAAAAGTTGCATTTATTGCATGCATAGCCTGGCCACGAGACATAAGCTCTCGCGATGTTAATGCACATAGTTATGTTTGCCGTTTTGGTTCTGAGCATCAGACCTGCAGACGGTTTCCCCAATTACAAAGATGACTACATGGACGAGGATCTGGCCACCTTTGACTATTACAAAGGCACGGATGAGTTTGACGAGGGGAACAGGACGCAGGAGTGTGAGGGGTGTGTGCCGGAGCTGTGTCCGCTCCCGCTGGGGTGCAGAGCGGGGCTGGTGCAGGACAGCTGTGGTTGCTGCCCTCAGTGCGCCAACCTGGAGGGACAGACCTGTGATCTCGGCCAAAGAAGCGTCAATTATGGACTGTGCGGAGAGAACCTGGAGTGCAAACTGGACCGGTCGGATGGAGCGGACGCAGAGGAGCCAGAAGCTCAGTGTGTGTGTTTGTCCCAGAAACCTCTGTGTGGCTCAGACGGACAGACTTACATGAATATCTGCAAATATAAAGAAGCGGTTTATTCAAATCCTGGACTCAATGTGAGCGACGGACCGTGCAGAACAGGTATGGACAATACAAACAAGCCTTTTCCCAACAAGTATATGTTTATTTAGTTTTTTTCTTTATTTACTTTGTTTTTATCTAATACATGGAATAAACATATTTCCAGGGTGTTAAAAAAAAAAAAAAAAAAAAAAAAAAATATATATATATATATATATATATATATATATATATATATATATATATATATATATATATATATATATATATATATATATTTAATAATCACAAGTATCTCAAATGTTTTTTTCCCTTTAAACAGCATTCATTCATTCATTCATTCATTAATCCAATCATTTATTTATTGATTTATTTGCTGTAGAATTGTTAAAAATGTTTTTGTCCAAACAAATTTTATGATATTGAATTTAAGTTTTTGTCATTCTTTCATTAATACATGGGATACACATGGTTTAGTAGTGTTTTCCTAACCTGTATTTATTTATATATCAATTTATTTTCTTTCTTTAATAAATAGAACATAAATGTTTCCCCCAAACTTTATTTATTTATTTATTTATTTGCATGGAGTATCTCAAGTGTTTTTACAACCAATATGTATTATTATTATTATTATTATATCATATATCATACATATATCAAAACAAAAATATGTATCTTAATAATCAGAGATGTCTCAGACGTCCCCCCCCCCCCCCCTAATCATATTTTTTATTTCATTATTTACTTGTTTGTTTGTTTGTCTGTTTATTATTTTCTTTCACAAGTGATTTGAAGTGTTATCTCAAGAGTGTTTTTCTCTCTGGGCTGCCAGCACTTGGGAATTTTGGACCTGGCCCCTATAATTTTCCCAGTGACTTTAAAGCGGAGATTTATGACCTTTAAACATCTCTTTAAGTTGGGCTGACATAGGAAGTGGTTTCTGAATGTGATCCCTGATATGACTTCTTTCCCTCTCTCTCTATTTCTGGTAAGTCCCCATCATCAAGGTGCCGCCGCATAATCTGGTAAATGTAACAGGCAGCAGTATTGCATTTCTCTGTGAAGTGTTTGCATTTCCCATGGCGCTAGTGGAATGGAGGAAAGATGGAAAAGAGGTCATTTTACCTGGTGATGATCCCCACATATCTGTTCAGGTAAAGTACTTCCAAACAGAAATTCTGTAAAGTGATATAACCTTGATTAGGGCCTCATGGATGTAGAGGAGTTTGTTTCTTCATCAGAACAGATTTGGAGAAATTTAGCATCACATCACTTGCACATCAATGGATCCTTTGCAGTGAATGGGTGCCGTCAGAATGAGAGTCCAAACAGTTGATAAAAACATCACAATAATCAACTAATAATCCACACGACTCCAGTCCATCAATTAACGTGTTGTAAAGCAAAAAGCTGCATGTTTGTACGAAACAAAACATTAAGGCATTCTTACTTGGTCAAAATACAAGTTCGTAATCCATAATAACACTTCCTCTTCCTCTATTGTCCTCCTACATCAAAATCCACTGACATATTTGTTTGTTGGATTTTATTTGTTTTGCATATTTCTCTCCTGATTTAGACAAGACATGTTTTTCACAGGAGAAAGCAATATTATGGATAGAGGACTCATATTTAGCTGGAAGCAATAATTTGAAATTAAAAACGTCTTTTTTTTATGACAAACATGCAGCTTATAAGATGTTAATTGATGGACTGGAGTCGAATGGATTACTTGTGCATTATTGATATGTTTTTATCAGCTTTTTGGACTCATTCTGACGGCACCGATTCACTGCAGGGGATCCATTGTTGAGTGATATAATGCCGTTTTTTCCAAACCTGTTGTGATCTACATCTCTACATCTACATCTTGGATGGCCTGAGAGTGAGTAAATTTTCATTTTTGCTTATTTTGACTAAAGATACCTTGTATTTTTCCACAAAGTAAGTTCAGAAAATGTGAATAGAGTCAACAGATTTTATGGGAATATTCATGTCTAATGATTTACTGCAGGTGTTTATGGTACTGTAAATCTGATACAGTTTTATATCAAGCTGATGTAAAGCTGCTTTGACACAATTTGCATTGTTAAAAGCGCTATACAAATAATAGTGACTTGACTTGACTATGGCTTCAAGATTTGGGACATGCAGGGCATTCCTGGTTAAATCCATTAATGAGCTTGTCAAGACCTACAAAATTTATATATGAATCTTGTTGTTTAGTAGATAGGAAAAAGTGTGTCGGGATCCACCTCAGTCTTGCCATTTCTCCGTTTTTCCTGTAGTCACGAGGTGGCCCTCAGAAATATGAACTTTCCAGTTGGCTGCAGATTGAAGAGGCCAGTCAGATGGATTCTGGCACATACAGGTGCATCGCTCGAAATGAGCTTGGCCACGTCTCAGCCACAGCAATTTTAGGAGTCCAGCCACCAGGTAAAAGTTATACCCTGAGCTAATGGCCTAATATTTCCTGTTCCATTAGCTTTATGTACAGTATAACCTGTTTTTTTTCTGTCTTTTGTTTTTTACCCAGATGAGATGTCTACCTATTTGGAACAAAACTTGAATGAAATGATGAGCTATGGCCAATTACAGGACTATGACAGGGATTATTACTGAAATTCAGATCCCAACACCCTCAAGAAGAAAAATGTCTTTTTACTTTTAGCCAATAAATTTGAGACATGGCAAGACGACACTCAAGCAAGGACTGTAAAAAAATAGTAAACCTGCAAAAAAAAACATCGCCCTCCAGAGCTTTTTCTACATCTGGATAATCAAACGTGGAGACGTCGAGGAAGATGCTTAAATAAATTCCCAATGGCACAGGCCTCTAAAATGGATGAAAAACACACAATGAGAGAGTGGAGTAGTTTGGAAGCTGCTAGAAGCTCTGAAATTCAGTACAGCGAGTAGCTACTGGAGCTGAATGTCTCTTTTGTTTCACCAATGCTCTTCTTCAGAGTGACAAGTTGAATAACAAAACATGAAGATCTGTGAAATTTGAATGTGAGCTGCACAATCATAAAAAATACATCTTTTTTGTTGTTAATTTTATATTATAATTGCAGTGTTGATCAGTAGAATTTTATATTAAAATACTTTTTTGTAATTATCCACTTTTCACTTTGGATCTAAACCTTATTTTTTTACGTGTTACAAATATAATATTTTGAATATACTGAAATGGAATGCTATAATTGTCCCTTTCACAAATAGTTAATCGCAGAAGCTGTACTTGTATTTATAAAAAGTGTAACATTTATACAACATCTCAATAAAGAATTAAAACTGAGTAACTTATACATTAGGTACAACATTGGCCGTTTTTGCTCCATCAATGAAAATAGTAAAAAAAAAAAGCCACAGAGGAATTATTGTTGTGCATCTCCAAGCAACATTGGCTTTCCTGAATGAATAAGTTCATTTTTATGAATCGGTTGAATGAATGATTCAATGACTCATTCATAATGTCACAGGCTGCATTTGAACATGCATGCGTCCCTACTATATAGCAGCGGAAAAACAGTTTGTGAAAAGAGTTGAATTTATAGTATTCATTCACACCTTTCTATCCCACGAGGCTGCGGGAGAGGATTTTTGAATGGCAGTGAAGTGACACAACTGATGCTGGTAGGTCACATGACAACAAAAACATGATAAATGTAGATGACATTCATACTACACACAATCATATAGCATTTTTTAACAGTTGCAAAGTAATTACTTGTTCAAAAGAAGTAGAGTATGCAATTTTCATTCCTGAATGAATCAGTTCAATACATTCACTTGCTGGCGAAGAGATGTAAGACAGAGTCACAAAAAAAATAATCCCCACCACTAAAATGCATAGACTGACAGCCTTATCTTTTCTCAAAGGCCACTTTTGTTTGAGAACTTGCTGCTTGCCGAGTTTGCTTGACTTTTGTGCAAACTCTGTTCTTCCATCCGTTTCTACTCAAAGCAGAATGTGTATCAGATGCTGAGTTTATGTATGTTTCCACATGTGGCATCCCTCTTTTACCAGCCTTTCCTTTGTGTGTATGTCAGATCTGGGTGAGGCAGTTGAGCACACAGCTGGGTTTAATATATCTTTATGATCTCCTGTCTTAGGACTCAAAAAAACAGGGATCCTATTCTTTGGTACATGTGCATTTATTTTGATGAAAATACAACAAACACCATCAGGCTACATTTTGATATACAGTATACATCTCTTAACCCTCTAATTTCAACTTTTAGTGGAGCAGAGACCTGTATTTAACAGAATGGCCATGGATAGCTTCTCTCTTTTGCCCTCTCATGATGTTCTCTGGTGCCTTTAACTCAGAATAATTATGATAATAGCTCCGCATGTAATTTTAGGTTACATTTTTGATGCTACATTATTTAAAATGTGTAAAAGATTCACATTTGGACACTAGGTTTTTTCAAACCTCTAATCAGAGGATTGGAGAACTTTTGATGGTATTTTACACAAATGTACTGTACAGTAGTAGTTCTACTGTAAAAATACTAATGTAGAGTTATACATCAAAAACTGTGTGCTTAATAAACCGAATGTAACAACATGTGGTTTAAAGGTCCATTTGCATGACTTCCACCCAGCAGTCAACTGTTAAAGCAATTAGCCCGAAGTAAGGTCTAAATCACTTCAGACTGACAGCACCCTGGGACAGAGCCGCTTCCTCTTGCCTTTAACAACCAAACACTCTGAAAACTCAAAACACCTCTACTAGACATGCTGAAGTTTTTGACTTTATGGGTAGTATATATCATATAGGGTCTCCAAGGGCCCCCCTTGTCACTATCAGGCCATCCAAGATTTAAATTTAAAGCTCAAATGACTTAATGATGGATTTGATTATTACAAACACACAGATTTTCACTTCACAAGATGTTAACCTATTGAGTCGTGTGGATTATTGTGATGTTTTTATCAGCTGTTTGGACTCTCATTCTGACGGCACCCATTCACTGTACATGATTAATTGATGAGCAAGTGATGTAATGTTTAAGTTCTCAAAATCTGTTATGATGAAGAAACAAACTCATCTACTCTAGATGGCCTGAGAACGAGTACATTTTCAACAAATGTTCAATTTTGGGTGAACTATTCCTTTAAGTTTTTACGTCCTCATGCTTTGTGATTTTTGTCGGAATGACAGTTCCCAAGAAAAAAATCTATAGTTTCCAGAAGTTGGAGAGAGTTTTTGGTTTCTGTTTCATTGCCACCAGTTATTTTCTTTCCCCCAAATTCTATGGAAAACTGTAGAAATATTCAAGGGATTATGTGAACTTCCAGAGCCAGCATCAAGGGGCTTCCCTTCTCTACCCAAGAATCCACTAATATCCTGTGTCATGAAAAGACATTACTGGCACAGTAGACAACCAAAAAGACATGCAGATGAATTCATATAGCTTACCAGATTTAGTTATTGCTGGTTGGGAAAGCATATTTTCCGAGTCAAAGAATAAAAATAACAAAATGACTATTGTTCATTTTTCCCTTTTTGGTCTCCATCAAGCACAGTCACCACAGGCACTCAAATCCCCCTGCAGCATTCATTGAATGGCTAATGCTAAACCATGATAGCCACTTAAAAAAGGCCTCTCTGCTCCTCTGTCTGATTTAAATAATGAAAAGCAGTTCCAGACTCTTAAAGTCACTTCCATGCTTTTGTTTTCCTTCCAGTTTTGTGGGAAATGAGATCCATGTGCTGTGTGAAAGATCACCAGTCCTCTGAGTGGATTTATTGTAATCAATAAAGTGAGCGTGGAAGACAACAGGAAGAGTTCATGTTCATAAGAAGAATAAAAGACAAATGAGCAACAGTAAAACTACAAATAATAAGTCAGGCAAAAATATAACGCTGACAGTTTCTGCAGTCATTAGAGGTTAAGTGTTCCATTAGATGCAATATAAGTTGAAGTACTAACAGAAATTTGCAAAACAACAACATCAGAAGGAGTAATAATGACAAATGTCATAAAACGTCTCCTTCCTTTCTCTATTTTTCTGCCTTGTTTGCCAGTTGTTTATTATTTTCATTGTACTCTTTTACAATTTAATCATCTTGTACTTAGTTAAATTAGACTTTTCAGAAATGTGTGATGATATATGCTGTCAAACATATTTATGTCACAGAGTGCCATCTTTCATGACAGATCATGTGCAGTACTGCTTTGAGGCCCTAGAGGGCAGTGAGAAGATACTACTTAGAAGCATGTAGTCTTTTTTAATGTTGTTCATATTTTTGATTTGAGGTATAAACGAACCCTTTAGCATTAAACTTTGACATCCTGCTTATAAAGCAGGATAAATTGACACCTCTAGTTATGGAGCGTGGTGAGCTGTTACTTTAGAGTGATATGGCTTATTTTTGCCATTGAATGATAAGCGAGTTAAACTTGCATCAACAAAGAGATATGAATCTTATGGAGACTTAGGATGGGATAATTTCATTTGAACCAGTAAGCAACCACCAGAAAAACCTAATAACTATATAGTAATGTTTTTAAAAACACTTCATAAAAACACTGTAGCAACGCCCTGGAAAACACCCACAACATTATCATAGTGGAGGCAAATTTTTGCACAGGCTTGCAGCTCATTTTCTTGAGACAGAATTCTGTTTGATTCTGGTCAACTAAACGCAGACTTTCTTTGGAAAAAAATGGTTTGTTTGTTTGTAGGTCTGACAACTGTGTTGCATTAATGCTGCAATCCAAAAGGCAGAGGCCTAATATAGAACTGGCATTGGGTCATTATAACATGATGATTTAAATATATTTTACATCACAGGCCTTTACAAATTGTATATATGTAATTTTTTTTCTTATATTGCTTTAAAGCAGCTTTACAGAAACTCACAGGAGGGCATTGTCCTTTGGCGCATGTCCATTACAAATGGCAAACATTATCTAGTTGCACAGTAAGACTATTACTGGTATTGTGTTCATTAAATTATTTAATATGCAAAATAATGATTAATTAATAGCCTTTGTCTATCTTAAAACAGCTAGAGAGATGCAGGCAATGGTCAATAAAGCACCCCTCGTTGTTTGGATGGTAAGTTGGTTTGTGTGTGTGTGTGTGTGTGTGTGTGTGTGTGTGCGTGCGTGTGTGTGATGGAAACTTGACACACCCAAGAGCAGGAACTTTGCAGTTGACCACAGACCCTGAAAAATAATCTTAAAATAGCTCTTATGTGACAAATATAAACCAGTGATGTTACTTACATTACCTTCTTGTTTAATATTTTAAAATTATTAACAATTTACTGCTTAAATTCTCATCAAAATAATATGAGACAATAATATTAATTAATAATAATAATATTGAAACGCTCAGGCCTCATGTAATGATGCAAAAAATGTGCAATTAATATCATTTGCCTAATTTCCTGGGTTTAAAAAGTTTGTGATGTTTTTAAATTTAAAATACAATACTGTTTCCTCTCATTTGGGTGTAAAATAACATGTGGAAACTCATGATCTTGAGTAATAATGGTGGCTTTGGCTCTTGCACAGCTCTGCAAAGAAGTGTAAACTCTTTTGGGCTATACAGGAAGTAGATATGGCGGAACTTGGAGATGCTGTTTGCGTCAGAAGCAAGTTTAGCAGAAGAAGTATGATACATTAGATGAAACAGTCTCAAGGAGCTGGGTCGGAGACAAGACCGAGAGAAATGGAGGAGGATATTAGAAAGAAGGGGATGCTGTATTTACAACAGCAGCGGTTTGGGAAGGTAAGACAGAACATGCTTTACTCACCAGGGGGCTTATATCAAAGAACAATCGTGTACTTTTACGGTAATGGTTTGTAACTACTGTCATAGAACAAAATGAAGGCTGTGCTAAAAAGACTCATTTGGCCTGACCGTAGGTTGTAGCTGCTCTATTACATAAATTAACTCAAAATAGTGAAATCCATGAAAATGAAATCCAAAAAATCTCAAATAATTGCAAAATGTTCTGTTGCAAAATAATACTGGACAGTTGGCCCTTCTTTAGTTCCTGTATAACAGCTATAATTTTTGTGCGTTTGTCTGTAATATTGCAGATCAGCTGTTCATATTTCAGACAGATAGATAATATAATTTTATATTTTGTTTAATTTGACAGTTAATAAGTGTGCAAATTTGTTTGTTTGGTATCTGTCCAAAGGCCTAATGGAAAGGAATCACTAATGTACCCATGATGTTGAGCAGTACTCCAAGCATATATCACTTCAGTTGCTTCTCTTTAATGTGCACCGTAAAAAAACAAACTGAAATTCACCATAAAACAACCCCGACAACGTTACAGTGGAAAAAAAAAGAAGAAAAGGATTATTTCATTAACTGATAAAAAGTTAAAATAACAGTCAACTGAAGTATTAAAAGTTTGGAACCTCAATAAAACACTGGAAACCACCAAAAAAAACACAGATGGTCATGAAAAAAAGCCACATATACAGTAGAATCACAGCTCATAACAATAATCTCTCCCACAAGATGTGAAGAAGTGTATTAAAATATTGAAGGTACACACAGTGTCATGAACACAAATATCAAACACCATCATGCTAACATTAAAATCATAATGCAATAACTTATCGTTAACTAATTAACAGGTTTTTAGAGTAACATTTTTACAGTCTTTTGCTATTAAAAGTATGACATTTGTACAGTGTGGGGAACTTAATTAATTAGTTGAATTAGTTTTACCCACTTGCATTCAAATATAAAATACTGATGGGGATCAGATATTGAAGGTTCATGTTTTATAAGGATGTAAAAGTATGTTTTATGCATGTTAGTGCGACAGAAATGATATTTGAACTCACAAGTGAATGAAAAAGATAAATATAATTGGGAAATAAAAATACTTCCGCATTATAAATATGTGTGCAGCTTGCTGGGCTTATGAATTTCAATTAGCAGCCTTCACTTTTCCTAATTTGAACCACATGTTTGTCGCCAAATACTCCATATCTATTGAGCTATTACAATAAGAGAGAAATTCATGAATCATATTAAGCTCACTGGCAGTGTCATAAACAACTTCCTGAACTGTGAACGTGATCCACTTTAACTTGTCCATATTCTCATTTAAAACCATTTTCACTTCATTTTGATTGATGCCACTGATACTATTGCTGGTTCCGCCATATGGGACTGCAGTAGAGGAATAGCCTGTTGGCATAATTTAGAGGACTTATGGGCTGCTGGAGTCCATTAAAGTGAGCTAATGTTAGCAATAGGATCAGGGCTGTCTCTTTAGGAAACCACAAGGAGTGTGTTGCATCTGTAATAATGTTCTGTTTGAGGCCATGAATTTCTCTGAAATGGTAGGTAATGTCCGTACCACCGACATTCTTTAAACTCTTCGTCTTATTACGGGTATTTCCTGACTGAGGAATCTCACACTTTAAATGCTATCATTTGATGCTCACATGAGCCAACCATCCTTAGGCGCTTTAGCCAATGGAATAAGTTCTCATTATCTTAATTGGCATTCTATGTGTGTTTCTCATTGACGTGTACACATTTTCCTATTGGACTGTTTAGTGACTTTTAGTTTAAAAATCATTATGGGAAGATGTACTCTGGCTATTTTTACACTAACTACTTCCCATTTTAAGGTCGAAGACAAGTGCAAAAGTGTTGATAAAGTGCAAAATTGTTGGTAATATCGCTGACATTATGATAACTTTGTTTTACTATGGGGAAGAGTGTCAGTGGGTAAGATGTCTCACCCCTTTAATCCAGCTTTTTGTCAAATAACCAGAAGGGATCATGTGATTTATAGATGCACGTGAGTGTTTAAAAAACTGTTTTCACATGCTGCATGTTAAAAATGTTAAAAATAAACATGATTATATGAATATTGTGCATCAAAATTAGATTTTAAAACAGGATTGTGCATGAGTAATGTTTTTTGGGGAAAAAAAGTTTGAAATGTAAATCATACAACCCAGTGATTCACCCTACCCATCAATATATGAGTCAGGTTTTGTCCCAAGATGATATTTTATGGCTGTAATATGTTTTACAGATGTTAGTTGCTTTTTTCTAATGTTGTTTTATATTAGACATGCATCCTAAAGTATAATAAGGTCCATTACTTTTATATCTAATTTTTTTTGCATGCCCAGAGGACAACGCAAATAAAAAAGTGTGATAGTTTACATCACTTTCAGCCATTTATCTTCTCTCTGTTTCAGAAATGGCGTAAGGTCTGGTCCGTACTGTACCGAGAGAGCTCCTGCTCCATCTCTCGCCTTGAGTTTTTTGAGTTTAAAGATGGAGCTGGCAACACGCTGGAGAAAGCCAACCGCAAGCAGGAAAACAAAAAGGTGAGCAACAAACTGTGGAGCTCAGATTTTCCATGTACTGTGAACATAACAAATAAGATGTGGTGTATCTGAGGAGAGTGATGTAGATCCTTGATGTACCACGGTACATGAACAATCAAACTCAGTGGGGGGTCATGCACATTGTTTATGTGTGGGCGGACATGTACAAATCATTTGGAAGTGCCATTAAATCTGTTCCCATTTCTGTCATGAAATATGACAAACAAAAAATCCCCTCTTCCATACAAAAGTAGGATTTTCACAAAAAAAAGCTATCTTCTGAAATTAATGCATATGGAGAATGATCAGATCTGGAAAGAAAAAAAAAATGTTCATGCATTACACTACCCACACAATTTGCAAATCTGGACATCTTGGAGCATATTTAAAAACTGATGTGTTGTTCCACTTGTTGCCAAACATTTCAAAGCAAATTTTTTGAGTTCTATGTTGTTGTTTTTTATTATAGGTGATAAAAATGAATGACTGCATTCGTGTTTCGGAGGCTGATGTTGAAGGCTGTCCACGGGATTGTGGACCTTTTTTGGTGGAGACAACTGAAAAGACATTTGTTTTCGCCGTTGAGACAGCTGAACTGGAGGACTGGACCCAGAAGCTGTGTGAAATCGCCTTTCCGGTATTTAACTACTTTTAAATTGTGTGATTGACTGTCTGTTTACAGTATTTAACACTGCTTTTGCCTTTTTTCTGTTTTGGAGTATTGTGTTGCAAAACCTCACTTGACACCTGATTGCAAAAGTATATAGTAGTTATATCAAAGTTTCCAGGTTTTGTCCTGTCTTTTGTTCCAGGCTTTGTTACCGCAGTTGTGTTTTTGAAGCTTCTGTTGCATGCTAGTTTAACAGACATTTATGTTTACTTCTGCCATCAGCTAAGACTGTAGAGATTGTCTTTGCTGAAAGCTTGTCAGCTCCTTATGCTAAAATTTCTGCATACGTGAGGATTCAAATTGCAGCAGCTTGCCAAGGTTTTTTGTCATCTCAGCAGATATAAACTTGAAACTTGCTCGTGTGACTCATGGAGCTTCTCATGCTGCTAGTTGTGCAAAGACAAGCTTCTGTTTCCACTGAATGTGTGTTTTTTTAAAGAAGGGAAGTTGTTTTCATATCTCATTGTACCATATATAGTGTTGTGAGTGACAGTTATAGTTCATATAAAGGAAGTAACTGCCAAGTAACATTGACTTAATGGATGTTAGAGGTACGTAAGCTCTCTTTGGACAGTTGTAACATGTAGAGCTTCACTCTTGCTCTATTCTGGCCATGGGTTAAAGTAAAAGCTTTGTGATATTACATGGGCTAAGAAGTATGTTCTGAGTAAAGGGGCCTGTACTCAGAGGGTCAACCTTATGAAAGCTTCTCTAATTATAACTTCTCATTTTAACACTCCAGTAGTGTGTTTGACCTCCGACTATTTTGATTGAGCGAACACGCTTTAAACTATTTGAACTCCAATTCAATTACTGTATTTGAATTAAGGTAGAAAACAGAATGCAGAACTGCAATTCAAATTTGAATGTAAGGACATTAAATTAAAATGTAATGGTTATTGAATTATTAAATGGAACATTTTTAATTTTTGAGAGAAAGATTGATTGAAAGACAGCCGGATAGGAAAATTAACAGATGGATGGATGCATAGATAGATATTGTATTTAGATACAATAGATGGAGAGACAGACAAACAGACAGATAGATAGATAGATAGATAGATAGATAGATAGATAGATAGATAGATAGATAGATAGATAGATAGATAGATAGATAGATAGATAGATAGATAGATAGATAGATAGATGATGATTGATTGATTGATTGATTGATTGATTGATTGATTGATTGATAGATAGATAGATAGGGTGGCACGGTACGCGTTCCGAACTGTACGGTTCTCGGGGCAAATTCCAAATGGAAGTGATCATCCCTATAACCTTGAGTGGGGACTTTGGAGTGAACAGGGTACATGCGTGCCATTATTTAGTCGTTTGAATGCACTTGGCAAGGGAGCAGGGGTGGGCGATATGAGCTAAAATTCATATCACTGTATTTTCCATTGTCCAGATATTATATTGTGATTCCAAAAAAATTGGAATCACATTTTAGTAGACCTTAGTTAAATTACAGGCATAATATGTATGTTAACCTTATATAACTAGAAAAAAAAACATGATTTCAAGATCTAAGGCAAAAAGAGAATGGTCTAACTTTAGATGTGTGAAATTCAGTGTTGGGCAGTAACTAGTTACTAGTAATTTAGTTACTGTAATAATATTACTTTTTGCAGTAACTAGTAGTGTAACTAATTACTAAAAAGATTTCAGTAATAATATTACAGTTACCATCCATAAAACAGCTTAGTTACTTTTGATGCCTCAACCCCGCTGATTTAAAATCCAATCATCAAATAATTCCTAGATTTATTTTTATAATTTTCACGACTCGATGTGATGTGATGCATGTGATGTCCCCAGTGCAGCAGGCAAGCTTGGAATATGGAAAAGCTTGCATTCAGCAGATGGAAATAATGCATTATATTGATATTGTCAGGAAAAAAAAAAGATGACCTGAACACTGTTGTGTAATTTATGGCTTTACTTTACTCTGGCATTACATCCCTTCCACATCCCTCTGATCAGCATGTGGTACATTATATTACTATAATTAAACATCTTTTTGAAAAATCAAAGTTTCTTACAAACTTATGTGATTTGATAAAATACATAATGAAATATAATTGTATATGGGTAACAGAGAAATTACAATTAGCTTCAAGCTACACATGACAATTAATGAGATTAATACAACACTACTACTTGAATGCCACTATCAGTCACTATTGAGTGTTTGTTATAACTTCTGACTGCGATCCAATGTAGATTTTGGTCAAATGATGAGGCAGAAATATGTTAGTAATATTCTAGAAGAAATTTTATGTGGAAGATACACAGTTACAACTTCTGTGGGGCGTGATAAAAGTAATGTAACTAGTAGTATAATTAATTACTGTTGCCAGAAAGTAACAAGTAAAGTGAAGTGAAGTGACATACGGCCAAGTATGGTAATATTGTAATAACATTAAACTAGTAATGAGTAATATATTACATTCTTTGAGCCCAACACTGGTGAAATTATGCTACATAAGACACCTGCGCAAAAGAGAAACAGCACTGAAAGAACACGCAAGTTCATTCTCTGACACATGATGGCGCTTGTGGCCTCAATTTAGCGTTCCTTTGGTTAGCGCTTTAAATAAAGCTGCTCAGTGTGTTAAACACGGAGGTAAGAGAAAAAGAAAACCTTCTAAAGTTTTCTGAAGAGAGTTCGCTTCAGATACTCATTCATATTAACCCCCTTCCCCTTCCCCTAATTCATTATTTATATTTTTCTTCCTATATTTCGAGCATTGCGATCTTGCGCTGTGTTAACGGCCGTTTACAGTAATAGTACCACACGAATTACATTTTGGGAAATTATTGTAATCCGGTTTGTGTGCAGTTCCAAAAAGCCGATCGTGTGTTTGGAGCAAAAACTATCCGGTTCTGATTTATGCATCTCTCTCTGATGACGCAGTAACGACCGCGGGGGAAAAATCTTTGTCTGTCCATCCAGTTAAATCCATGAATATGTAACGGTATCCACGGTATAGCAAAATCCATATCATGGCACAACATAATACCGGTAGTCACGTTAATACCGGTATAGCACCCACCCCTACAAGGGAGCGATCTAATTTCCTCATAATCTTCAGATGGGATGTTCCCGTGACATCAGCACTGTGTGTGTCAGCACATGTCCTGTTTTAATGTCATAAATGCCTTTTTATTGTTGTTAGCATAACTGTTGCAAAGTTTTTAAAGTTTTATTTTTTGCTATATAATATATAAAAACTAATATTTAACTTTTTAAAATATAAAATGTATATTTTTTTATCTGCTGACACACACCGTGCTGCGTTGTCACCCTTTATAGACCGATATATAGACAGATAGATGGATAGATAGTTAGATAGATATATTCCTTTTCCCTTCATTTTAATGTAAATTTCAATTCAATTTCATATGGAGCTTGACAAATTTAATTCATACTCCAAATTATGAATAGAAAGGGAGCCAATTCTTCAGTCAGAATTTTGCCCACCTCTGTCTGCCAGATGAGAAATTGGCTTCTCTTTGACTGGAAATCTATCAATCATGTCTGCAGCACAAACAAAGTGAGACGAGTTACACACCAAGCTTTAAAACTCGGGCTTAAAGATTTGTTCAAATCCCCACACTTTAGAATGAGAAACACCAAGAGTGATGCTTGCCAGATCATTCAGCTATGGATTTGAATATATTGGTATAGACCAATGGGAATGTTGAGATTACGTATGATGTCTCAAGTTCCTCCAGCTTTTTAGCTTTTGCCTAAAAAAGCTGCTGTCTTTGAGAATTTGAAACTGAAGTGGTGCCACAGAAAGCCAACAGTAGAAGCTGTGTTGTGGCTGTGGAATGGAAGAGCTTGATGTAATGCACTGCGGGAAATGAATACGGCTTTATGCTGAGAAGGTTTCTGTTGTGCAACATAATATGATCACTTTGGCTCAGTTTTGGAGAGCGTTTGTTGGCTCAGAATGTGGTTCCTCAACAAAGGCCATTTGTCCAAAGTCTTATGGTGAAGTTAAACGGTATTTCAGCTGGTGCAAAAAATAAAGAAGTGCAAAGAGAATTTCCATCGCACATGCCACTGAAAATAACACTTGCTGGTAGAGGACTAACAGTGTGAAAAAGACTCTGTTCTGCTGAGTATATTTCGCTGTTGTAACTATAATTGTATTGTAACTGCAGTGTTTTGTGCTGTGACAATTGGGAGTGTTTTAAGACTGTGGATCTCAAATTATCCATGTAGGTGAATCTAATGGTTTGAGGTATACTGTACCTGTGCTTGCCTGTGATCACCATATCAGAGTGGATCAGTGTTATTTTAGTATTATTTATACTGTATATATATATGTAATGAATTTGTATTTTAAAAATGTTTTTAAAATTATATCTAAAATGCCCATTTTATGTAATGTATGTATGTGTATTTTTTTTTTTTTTTTTTGCTGTATGTACATGGTAAGCCAAAACTGCATTTTTAAAGTTTGTCTTGTCTGTTATAAACTTCTGTATGTTTTTGTTCATTGTAGATGAGCTGGACGGAGAGAGGAGCAGTGAGAGGAAACAGTTTACATACTGAATCTGATGACGTCACGATGGCGGACAACACTCTCTACTGCAGCAGAGAAACTGGTAAGGAAGTGTACCGTGTGTACAAAACCACAAAATTACAACAACATCATTCCAAAACCAATAATATGAATGCATGCACATAAGACTAAAGTCACAAGAGGAGTTGCTTGTGGAGCTGTTCTGATGGATGAGCTGGTTTCAGAGATCTGGTGAAGGTCACACTGCCAGTTTCTGTGAAAGATATACAAAACATAGACAGGACAGGAGTAGAGGCAGATACTAACCAATTTGGTACACCGTCTCTACAAAGCTGACACACTTTTGCTGAGATAGGCTTGTTCACTAGTCTGACACCTCTAGTTAATTTTGTGCTGTGAATATTGTAAACCAGCAGCTAACTAACGCAGTGGAAAGTTGTGGCTCATCTTTGTTCTCTTGTGGTGGAAAAAACTATCACACAAGTGTCCGCCTTGTTTGCAGATTGACCACTATCTGTGTAAATACGCAATATCCTGCTGTTCTCAAAGATTGTTCAGTGCCCTGTTCAACTTCCTTTTCATCCATTTTTATGTCTTCATTAATGCTGGGTAAGTGTTGTTTGTTTGAAGGTTGATATAGCGTACTTTTCTTTGTAACGCTGGTTTCTTTCATCTCATCTTTCATTTCATTTCATCAAATGTTGCAGTATTTGAGAACATTATTTTGGGAGTGTAGTTTGGCTCTTTTGCAATTATGTGAAATACTGATAGCAGCTGTGTGTATTTGTTAACAGACCATGCACATATTTTCTCATTCGGACGTTCTTGTACATCAAAACCGTATCTGATGTCATCATTCAAATTCTGATTATTTTAAAAATAGGTATTTGAGTATGTAAACATGTACAGTTAAAAGAGATAACTCTGCATTGGATTCTGGACACACACACACACGTCATAAATCATTCTATTATACTGAATTGCTGCATTTTATTATTATTATATATATTTTTTCAATGTTGAAAACAGTTGTGCTCATTAATATTTTTTGTGGACACCATGATGCATTTTTTTCGGGATTCGTTAATGAATACAAAGATCATAAGAACAGCATTTATTTAGATAAAACATTGGCAATGTTAAAAAACATTTCTATGTTTTTTAAAAATCAATTTAATGCATCTTTCTTAATAAAAATATAAATTTTATTCTTTCTTTCTTTCTTTATATATATATATATATATAATATATATATATATTTCCATTTTGATTTTTTATTTTATATTATTGTTCGCGATGATATCTTCCTATGTAAATTATAAGCATTTTCATTAATGATTTCAACCTTTCAACCTTGAATTAATGTTAACGCTAATGGAGGATTTTAGGCTTTTATTAATATAAAATGCCTCAGTTTAGGTAGTTTTTGCACGAATCCATTTTGCATGAATCCGTTTTGGATGAATCCATTGATCTATTTTCTTCAGTCTTGGTACTTGTTTCTTCCATCTGTTCATTTACATTGAGCAAATTGAAAAAGAGGCGAACAGACTATCAAACAAATGCGCAAACACAAAATAACCAAAACACGCCCCCAAAGATGGAAAAGACAGTTAGAAGTCCTCAGTGGACATGTTTCACATTGTGGCTTTCAGCAAGATGACAGTCAAGAGAAGTGGAAGTACACAAACACATATCACCGATGCAGCACAGGTGCCAGGCAATCTGCCCTAACCAGTCTAACTTCACCGGGCATTTGAACACAACCCTGACTGTTTAATCATGGGTGATTATGTTCCTATATTTGCCCGCATTCAGAAATGGCATTTAAATGATCTCATTACATTAATTGACTTATTTCAGTCTGTAAAAAGTTGGCCCATATGTCTGTGTGAGCTTCAGCATTCTGTTGCTTTCTTTCCTCTCTGGAATGTGTCGGGCTTGGGGGAGTTTCACATTCAGACGGTTTATCAAATCCATCTGTTTCAATTTAAATATCAGAAGGCCCTGTTCTGTCAAGCGACAGCAGGGTAACAGGGTGCGCGAGGAATTCAGCGATCAGAGGGGAACTGTAAGGCTGTAAAACTACTGCTTATTTACAGCACATACAGATAGTTACAGCAGGATGCACTGATTTTACAACAAACACAAAATCGTCAATGAATCAAACCTTATGGAGAAATTAGTGATACTAAAAAGCTGTAAACCACATCAAATAGCAGCAGCAACTCACCATAGTATATGAAACCACATGCCAGATTCAAAAACAATAGTGTTAGGAGGTCACTCATCTTGACTCCGCCAGTTTATTTCTGATGCCAGATTCGTCACTTAGTAAAATAAAAACTTAATCGCTGGACAGCATAAAATTACACTTCAGTTAAAAAAAGTTTGCGATTTTAAGATTTTAATGTTTTTGAAAGTCTTTTATGGTCACCAAGGCTGCTTTTATTTGAACAAAAATTTACTAAAATATTGTGAAACATTACAATTTAATATAACTATCATTCTTGAAAAAAAAAAAAAGTTAAAAGAAAGTGCAAAAGAACATCTTTATTTGAAATAGAAATATTGTGTAAAAATATAAATGTCTGTCATTTTTAATTAATTTAATATATCCATATATATATTATAAATAAATTCTTAAAATATACTGTCCCCAAACCAACAAGACTATCATTTGTTGTCTAAAAAATATCAGTCAGTGTCACAAATGGTTACTTTGCATTCAAAATAATGTGAAAGCTTTGCCTCGATGAATCAAGAAAGAATATTTTGTGACTAAAACACTATATTTGGAAGAGATAAGGGTTTCTCTGGCTGATGGTAACCTTATGCTTGACCAGTAGCCGGTGGATAGTGACCTCCTGCTAGCAAACTTGATTGAATGCCATATCCTCTGTTTATGCCGTAACGCACTGCATCTTACAGTGAAAGCGCTCTCAGACTTCTAGACCCCACTCTATTTATGTCTACATTAAATGCTGTTTGCATCAAATGTACCTTTTACGATTTTACAACTTCCTGAACACAACACACACCTGGAGGGAGAAAGAGATAAAGTATGAGAGTGTGTTATGCAAATGAGGTCATGTGGAAAGCAAGTGGAAATGGGGGGTTACAACCACAAAACAGTTGCTGTGAATTTGGTGCATTGCCAAAACGTAGAGCAATAGAGAGAGAATCTTGCATATGAATCTTGCCACTTGTTGCTTAGTGATGAGTATAATTTTTACACTAGTCTGTATAGTGTGGCTTTTTTGTTTTTTTGCAGGAAGTGCCATTCTTTCATTTGCCGAGAGGTGTGGAGTGGTTGCTTCTGTTCTGAAAGCTGCAAACAGAAGAAAGCATTTTCTGCAAAGACACACTTCCTCTCAATGAAGTATGGCTGTGGCTGGAGGAGCCACGTTTCAAACGGAAAAAAAGATACCTCCAAACCACATCGCAGCCTTTGTCTTTCTCTCTCTCTTCCACTGTCTAGTATGATTATTGGCATAATTATGCAAAAACATTTTGCATAACTATGCCAATGCATGGCCTGAAGCAATGACATGCACAGCTGCACTCGCGACCTGAGGTCAAGTCCCAGCTCCAGTCCTCTGTTGATCCTCTTCCCCTCTCTCTTCTCAATGTTGTTTCCTCTCTTGTATTGACTATCCTATTCAATAAAAGCCAAAATTACAGTAACATACAGTAACACAAATGAATGAAT
Source organism: Barbus barbus (assembly GCF_936440315.1). Lineage (NCBI taxonomy): Eukaryota > Metazoa > Chordata > Actinopteri > Cypriniformes > Cyprinidae > Barbus > Barbus barbus. The sequence continues at coordinate 11,440,336 of NC_136757.1, read as the reverse complement.
TGACAAAACGTTATACAAACATGCAAATGGCTGTTTATTCCTGGGTCATTATTTTAAACTAAAACCAAAACTGTTAAAGTGATAGTTCACCCAAAAATGAAAATTATGCCATTAATTACTGACCCTGATGCCGTTCCAAACCCGTAAGACCTCCGTTCATCTTCGGAACACAAATTAAGATATTTTTGATGATATCTGAGAGCTCTCTGACCCTCCCATAGACAGCAAAACAAAAACAAAACAATGAAAACAAAAATAACGCAAGCAAAATAAGTTGCGTCATGTACTATCTTGAGCGCACGTCCACAAGAGAAACAGTGGAGATGAAAATGTGGAATAAAATCTTTATTTTTATTTTCTGTGCACAAAAAGTATTAAGGCTTCGTAAATTGACTACTTTTTTCGATCACCTTGGCTCTTTTCTGGACTTTGATCGTGTAAGGACCCCTGCTATCTATGGGAGGGTCAGAGAGCTCTCAAATATCTTAATTTGTGTTCCGAAAATGAAATAAAATAAAATATTAATATTAGATGAAAAACCTAAACTAAATTAAAATGAGAAATATTGCCCTAACTGAAGTTGAAAGACTAAAATAACACTTATTTGAATAAATGAAGCTGAACTAAAACTGTGGGAGAAAAAAAAAAACTAAATAGTTATATTAAAAATACTAATATATAAACAACCAAAATTACTAAAATAAAATCTAAAACTTATAATGAAAACTGAATTATATAAGACGTAATCCATAAACATGTGCAATAGTCTGGGCTGGGGCAAACAGTATCCAAACTGCAAGGCAATAGGTAAATCTAAGATACACAGGCAATAATCTAAAACACAGGAAACCAGGCAAGACTACGACTAGGAAAACTTAAGACAGACTCCATAAAGCCGCTATCACAGTAACAGCTGCTAAACAATCCTCAGCGATCTGGAAGAGGATGTCCAAGGCTTATAAAGCGTGTCTGATGGGATTCAGCTGTGTGTCTGTGTAATCAGTGCATTCAGGTGTGTGTGCAATCAGTGCAATGGATGATGGGAAATGTAGTCCACGGTATAGTGTAAGAGTCTGTGTAGTGTGAGAGTCCTTGTGGTGAGCGGGTGACCTGTGGTGGTGAGTGAACGGAAGTTCATAGCCCGGATTTGTGATATATAAGTTAATTAAAAATATTGTTTGTTTTTTCTTAAAGCTTTTTTGTAAACTTTTATTCTTATTTTTTTTTATCATGCCTTCAGCATATGTTTTTGGTAAATTCTTGCTACGTGCTTTTAACAATATTTATAGATTTGATTATTTATCCTTGTTCCAGACCAAGACTTTACATTTTTTTATTTTATTTTTTCATTTATTTTCTGGGGAAAATATATGAAAAAAATTCAGCATTACATTTAGATAATCATCTAAACTGACATATGAAATAATCATAAAATATTTAATAGTATTTAAATATTGCAGTGACAGAATATTTTATTGTGCGTAATTCCAAATCAAACTGTTATGGTAAATTAAAATAATATTTACATCATTTTTTTTTACAATGTTTAAATGTATGAATAAATATTTTAATATTTATTTAATTGTATTTTGGATACAAAACATTGTGAGTCCACTGTTTTATGTAAAAATTGTAATTTCCACAGAACATACCTGACATGTCCTGAAAATGTTTGACAAAAATGAAAGACCCAAATATTGTTTATTTATTTATTTTTTAATTCTAAAGGAATAGTAAAAGTAATTTGAACTGCTGTTATTAAATCAGACTTTGAGAAACATCCTCGTTTGCATTAAATTTATGCAGAGGCTTAATAGCCCACTGTTATGGGTTGACTGTTTTTGGATTGAATGACATGTGCAGAAAAATCTCTTCCTGACACTTCACCTCAGGAAATTAATAGAGTTTCATCACCCATGTCTGCTTCATGCAGAAAAACATGGTGAGCCCTTTAATAGACAATCCCTCTGGAGCAGCAGCAGAATCCTGCGCCACACAGTTCACCCTGCAGTTCAGCAGTAGCGAATGGGGTGTTGACCTTTCTTAACCGAGAACATCTAATAAGATGCTTGTTTCTCAGCAGTGCATGTGCTAAATCTGTACACTTTTGTGAAAAACCAATTATATCGCATACATGTCGCATCAAAAGAAATCTGCTTTGAATTATTGCACATATGTGAGAATGACCTCTGATACGTACCATCTGCTTCCAAAAAGAGTTGAAATGGGTGCAATCAGTATATTCATTCACAGAGAAAAGCCTTTAAATATTATGTGATTTATTACATATTTATACATTTTTATGATTATAGAACACCATTTGTGTTTACCCATCAGATGTAGTTTCTAATACATCTTTACAATACAATATTTTGAAAGTTACAACTGCTAAGAGACTCATAAGCCTTCAGAAGGCCACAAGTGTGCTGAATGCACTGTTATTTTTCATCTGAAAACGTGTCAAGTGGTTGTTATATGTTGTGTTCTTTTGGCACATTGTTTATGTAAAGCTTTTCCTTTCTGTTGTCTTCAGCAATGAACGACTTTAAGGTGACGGTGAGGCGTACGGAGGCTTCTGAGAGATGCGGCCTGAAAGGAACAGTGCTGTTACGGACTCATTTTGATAGCCTCCTTCTGAAGGAACCAAAGACAGGAGAAGTTCTCTACTCCTGGCCTTATCGCTTCCTCCGCAGGTTCGGCAGAGATAAGGTATGGCTTTGGCAGTGATCTGCAGTCATTCAGTTAATGCTAGTGAGGTGTGTGCTCTTTGTCATTCATAATGCCCAGTAGAGTGATGGGGATATTTAACTGCAAAAAGACATTGTCATTTGAATGAGATGTTATTGTAATATCCAGACTCCCTTGTGAAAAAGAATGTCAGAAAAAATGTTGCCACCAAAAGTTTAGAAATGCCAAAGTTATCAGTATCAGCAGTTATCAGCAGTACTTTCATTGTATTTTCATTTTGATTTGTATCGCCAACAAATATTGTCCTATCAAAACAAACCATACATCAATGGAAAGCTTATTTATTCACTTTCAGATTATGTATAAATCTCATTTTCAAGAAATTGACCCTTATGACTGGTTTTGTGGTCCAGGGTCACAAATTACATTTTAAAATATATTAAATAGAAATAAGTTTATTATTATTATTATTATTATTATTATTGTAATACTATTTCTCATTACTAGCTGGGTTTCCAATTTTTTTTGCAGTTTGCAAAAAAAAAAAAAAAAGAGGTGAAAAAAAGTTAATTAGGTGCATTTCCATTAAGTTGTTTGAGCAGTTGAAGGTGGTATTGGTAATCTAGTAATTAACAGTAAATAATAAAAAAAACAGAAAGACACCATCATTGGAAACAGACAATTAGTTACATGGATTTAATGTTTGCTACATCAGAATTTATTCGGCAAATGCTTTTCCATCTGCCATTATTCACATGAACTACCTCACATAAAATACCTCAAGTGAGCGTAAAAACTTTAATTAAGGAATTTATGTTATTCGAAATTTCCATCACTTTTTTCTGATGCAATCCATCAAAATGTGCAGAAAAACAGGGTGAGGCTTAGCTACCGTTTCACCATGTTTTCAATCAAATAAATTCAGCCTTGATGAGGATAAGAGACATTTTTCAAAAATATTTAAAAAATTGTACTGACCCCAAACTTTTGGATGTAATAGTACATGCATTGTTTTTGAAGATTAAATTGAAATTTAGTGTCTTAGCATTTACTAGTAATTAAATATATAATTTCTCAACAAACAGGCAACATTCTCCTTTGAGGCTGGGCGAAGATGCGACTCGGGGGAAGGCAACTTTGAATTCGACACAAAGCAAGGAAACAGCATCTTCCAATCTGTAGAGGCCGCCATCAATCTTCACAGAGTCAATTTACCTCAGAAGCAGATATCAAGTGGGGAGCGAGATACCATGCCCCCTTCACCTCGAATGAGAGCTGTGGCAGAGGATTCAGGTATCTACAGTATGGTGACTGACGGAGTAATCAGAGATGGACCCAAACAACCCCAGAACCCTCAGCAAACCAGACTTGAAGCCCCTGCAGAGAAACTTCTTACCGGAGTCAAGAGCCTGACTCTGGACACCAGGCCTCCGCCGCGAAAGAGCCAGGTCAAGAACTTCCGCAGCTGTCCTTTGGTCAACAGTGAGGATGAGATGCATTCCCGGGCCATGGTCCCTGATCCAGATCAGGGAAGTCCAGGGGAGAAGAAAGAAACAAAAGACAGACGTTCCACATGCTCCAACCCTGAGGACTCTGACTACTCGCTGCCCTTTGACACCATTGCCAAGAACGTTATTGGAGACATTTTGTCCGCATCAAACCCTCCACCCATGTTTGTAGAACCCAGTTGTGAAAATGACAAGAAAGTCAATTTAGAAAACACAGAACCACTTTATGACATCATAGATGAAACTGCAATCAGAGCCCGTTTCTCAAACAGAAAAGAGGGTCATTCTTACAAAAGAGTGGAGCACATTTATGATGAACCAGAGGGTTGTGTTGTGGCCCCAAGTGTGCCTTCATCGCTCTATGATGAACTGGAGGAGGTTAAAGGCCATGCTTGGAAGATGTTGGGCACAGTAATGGATCCGAGTGGTCATGAGTACCCTTACAACGCTTCTGCCGATGACTACGCGGTTCCTAAACCTCCCAGGAGGGCCTTGCTTTCAAAGCAGAAGGACAGTGAGGAAGAGGACAGTTCACCGTATGATAACATTATGGTGAAAGGAGTACAAAAGAAAAACTAAGGACTGCTTCAGAATCTAAAGAGGACAATGAAGTTAAATATAAGTGCATGTGCGAATGAATGAATTAAATATTTAATCAATTAATATGCATAATATGGATAATAGTCATCAGAGTGCTTTACTGTTCTTCAAAAAGATGTGATCTGCAACACATATCATCATGTTGGTCAATATGATTAACAGTTCAGTTCCTCTCTGGGGGTGAATCACTGTAGCCTAACTTTAACCAAATGCGCTAAAATTACACTGTTATGTGAAAGTTTAAATAGTCATTATTTGAATCAGAGACACACACTTTTTATGACACACTATATTGATCATGTGAACGTTTATTCTTCAAATGATGGTAAAGTGTGAAATAATCACCATTTATTCAAATGAGCACAATTTTGGCTGTTTAAGTGCACCCATAATCCATAATCATCTAAATGCACTAAAATAACCATACACAGTGAATATTCTTTAAGTGCAAACACTCCTCTTTTTGTGTAAATTAGGCTAATTATAGACGACACCTTATTCACAACATGCATTGTTATTTTCCAGCGCAATTAACATTGCATTATGTTGATCAGGTGAACAATTATTTGTAAAAACTTTATTTATATAGAGCACACTTTTGGATTTTTAAAGAACGCCTGTAATCCAGTTGAACCAGTAAAAACTAAACTAAACTAAACCAATAATTAAATATGTAAAAGTAGCGATGCGCAGTGAATGTTATGTTTTAAAGTGCGTCTTTTTATGCTCATTATAAACTGTTCACAACTTGCATCGCTATTTACCATATTATCGAAATTATCGTTACATTATATTTATCATGAATATCTATTCATGAAGTTTTATTTATTTACACGAGGCCACTCTTGGCAAACCTCTAGCTAAATTCGCTAAAGTAGCAATGCTAAACCGTTGTGTCACTTTTGGCGAAAACACAACAAACCAGTTTATGTAATATAATAAAATTGTGCTGTCCTGTGAATGTTTAAATCTTTATATGTAAATTAGGCTAATTATAGATTGCAACTTATTCACAACACGCAAAGCTATTTATTGGAGCATTTAATGTTGTGCTGTATTGATCGTGAACATACATTTCTCAAAAGTTGGTAACTGGGCGTTTATTCATACTTTTAGTTTTTATTGAGCACCCACAATTCAGTTAAACCAGTAGAAAAATGCAGTAGCGATGTGCAGAATATCATTTATGAGGTGTGCGAACACATCTCTTTTTATGTAATTTAGACTGCACCGTATTCACAACTTGTATTGCTGTTTGCCATTTCGATTATCGTTGCGTTATATTAATCGTGAATATTCATCAAATAGTTTTTATTTAGACAAGCCCACTTTTGTCTTTTTGACGATCACCTGCAATCCAATTTAACAAGTAGCTAAATGTGCTAAAATAGCAATGCGCAGTTAATTAAAAAAATAAATAAATACATCGAGCGCAAGCGTGCTTATTTTACGTTTTTTAGGTTCATTATAGACTGTACCTTTTTAACAAATTTGCCAGTGCAGTTAAGAGTGCATTATTTAATCAGTTTAGTTTAGCCAGTTGCTAATTGCACTAAAGTAGTGATGCGCAGTGAATATTCTTTTTTTTTAATTCATGTCTCCATACTATGTAAATTAGGTTCATTATAGATAACGTTTTATTCACAAAACTTTCGCATTTTAAAGAAACAATTGAGGTGTCTGAATCTGTGAAGTATAGCAAAATGTTGTAGTCCGCTGTATTCACCACAACGGTGCTTAGAATTAACCCTTAAGATCTGCATTTGCATTCAGCACAATTTCTGTGGACGTGTTTGCATTGTTAACTAATTTGCAGAACCACAACTGCTAAAACAGCGCTATCAGCAGGCACAGTGCATTCCCCATTAAGTGTCCTAATAGCACACGAGCATATCTACTATGACCTTCACTATCTACAAAGGCAAAGTTGATTTTATCTGGTTGTAAATCAAAGAGTAATTTAGTTTCGGTTGAACGTGGGGCTCTAATAGCCCTTCTTCTCTGTCTTTTTCTACTCTCAATTCTACGGGACTGTGATGAGAGCTCACACAGGTAATTAAAGTCCTGCAGATCTCTCCCAGGATGGATGGCGCCCATCACCTAATCCTCTGCTCGTGAATGATGGACAAGGGAGTTCCGCCGAGTGTCATTGTACTATTCAGGCCAGACTCTGACTTTCCCTCTCACAGGCTTCCTATTTTGAAGAATACATGAATAATAATAACTTGACTTGCAGAGGGAAACTGGGGCACTGTTAGGATGCTGCTGGGCTCCCTGCCTGCCACGCTTCACGAGTCCCACACAGTCTTGAGACTTTTAAAAGTCTGAAAACACTTTACAGCTCTTATCAATTCAGTGTCTTTCCTCTTTCAGAGCATTCCAGAAATATGAACTGCATTGCACATGATGTGAATGTTTTTTTTAATGTATTTTACTGTACATTAACCATGTTTTAAATGCACACAGCATATTGTTATCGTTGTAATTAGACTGGATATAGTTCAAAGCATACGTGAGGGCAATTTAAAGCTATCTGCTTTCATCAGACTGAAGAGAGATGTGGTGGCAATATACTACTGGAACATTTTAGCATAGTTTTGCAACTCATTAACGGAGTAAACTGGTACAGACTTAAGACGTCATTACAGTACACACTGATGCACTTATTCCAGCTTTGGGAGTCTGGTGTGAGATGAGCTCTGCATAAATGCTGAAAAAGATTAAAGCTTTTCTAAGCACTCTCTGTGGCCTACTTCCTTGTTGTGTAAAATAGATTGGACAGCAGGGGGCACTGTTTCTCCTCAGTAGGGACCCAGAACACTGCGTGGTTGGAGTCATGGTGTGCGTCGTTGTGAGAGAGTCGAAAGCTTCAGGGGTGTTGATTTTTTGTTAATAAAAAATATTTTCTCTCTTATTGTTGCACAGAAATCGACTTGGAGTATTCAGTGGTATGCTTGAAATTATTAATGGGAAAAAAATCAACTGAAATGTAACTGAAATGTGCTTAGTGTTCCTTTACTGAATAAATACGAGTGTTGCAAGCTTATTTTAGGTGGATATCATGAGCCTCATGCCAAGTTATGTTTCATGCCCACGATTTCTTTGAACCAGACTTGACACTAAGGCAACGCAAGTCTTATGTGGAAACTCTGAAAATAGACATACTGATAGTTTTTAGTTTTTTTTTTTTTAGATGGAAAGATGTAAAGTGATACAACACTGGCACCATATGACACTGTCTACAATAAGATCTATAATACCTGGATATTAATGGTAAAAACTCAACTAAAATATATTTTAGTGTATTTAACCCACTGGTGTGCCATGGGGGAAATCAAATAGAATAATCAAAAAAAAAAAAAAAAATGTATTTGAAGACGATGTGCTTAAGCATGCTAGTGAAAGTAACCATTGAAGCTAAAATAAAGGTTGCATGTTCAGTCCCAGTCAGTGAAGTGTTGAGGTATTGAGTTTACTGTCCTGCTCAATTATTATTGTGCCCTTGAGCAAACACTTCACCCCAGGTTATCCCACAGGCATTGTGCTCAATTAGTGCACTGTAAGCCACTCTACATGAAAGCATCTGCTAAAATGGCAAATATCTATCTGGAATAATAAACTGCTTCCCAGATGCAAATAAGAGCTAGTTGTTTTCAATGCAAGGACAAACTAGTATAACTAACCTTATAACATGTTTAGTACATGTGTTGGAGCGAGAAGCGTGCCTTACAATGTTGATAACCCCCACTTTAAAGCAATTGTGTCTGATCAATAAATACATGAGGATGCGCAGCGTTCAGTGTCTTCAAGTGGTTAATTGGGTCCAGTGGATCCAATTTACCAGTGGCACTTTCTAATGATAAGCAACTACCTAATAGAACGGGCCGAACTTAACAGTCGTTTCATATCCAGGAGCAACGCCTTATAAATTCCAATTCATCACCATTGATTACACTAATTACAGTATAAAGATTCCTATGCACACAGTGGGGTTGTCATGACCCTGTGCACTTTTATTTAAACCTGAATGTTTTCTTTTTCATGAGTGAGATGACTGAAGAATCCATTGTTTTTGACTCCACTGCGCGTTCATATCAACGTGTCACATATCAATCTGACTCTCGCATTGGCTGGTGCAGTGACATTGGAAAATGGAAAGAATTTCTCTTCCAACACTCCGGAATGGAGCAATGCTGCTCTGACAGCTTAATGTATGGTATTTAAAGGCATTTCACCAAATCACTTCTACCCTCCGCACTGCGTGTCATGCGGGATGACAGCGAAGTAGGGGTCACTGTCAATTTAAAGATGTATTGGATGCATTTGCATATATATATATTTTTAAATAAAGTGCACTGAGAGTACTTTATGATATGATGCTGGGATTGAATATATTTTTTAATCTCTTCAAATGAACATGATCTAGTTCTTGCAGTACTTGACTCGCAGATATGAATAGCATATCGAAACTGGACGACAGCCAATGGTAGATTATCTTACAATATTTGAGGTTATATATGGTGATTAGAGTTATAACAGCCTACATCTGAGGTAAATTTTCACCTCTTAATTAGCTCAGCTGGAATGGTGTTACACTGTTAAGAAAAATCATGTGTTCTTGTGTGTTTATAGAGTCTAATGTGAGGTCACAGAAAGGGAGCGCTCTGTCCTTATGGAGTTGGTGCTGCCAACCCAATCAGCTTTATTTAAATTACATCTAAGGCCAAATAAACATACTGAACAAGACTACACTTGCTAGACCTGCCCATTTGATTAACTGCTGTGCAGAGGAGAATAGCAGCAAATAAACATAGAGTGCAGACTTATAGTGTGTGGGCCTACCGACAAAATCAATGCATATGCCAGCTTATGTACACATCAGTATGTATTAAAAGTGGTAACACGAATGTAACATCTACGAAATAAACATCAACCTACTATTTTTTTCAAGTTTATTTTTTGAAACATTAAGACAATTAACAAGTAAGATCAAATCAATTTCTCATGTTCATGTATTTATTTATTTTATAAGTCGCTGTCTAATAGGTAGGCTAATTTTCAGTCAGACAGTCAGTCATTATCACAAAATAAACCAAGACCTGCTTCACAATGGGGACCTCGTTACCCTGTCTAGGTTTATTGTGCAGTATAACCAGCTGTCCATCATCCCTTATATAACTAATGCATTACAACATAAGCTATAAACATAAAGGTTGATAATTGATGCGCTGATCCTTTGGAAATACCTTCAATGACATTCTACAGAAAGCATGTTTTAATGACCACAAGTTGGTCGTCTCATCATGTAAAAATAGATACAAAGTCACATGTAAATATGTCAGTGGTTAGTTTTAGATTTAGATTGGTTGTTGAATGACATTTATAGCCTGTATCATCTACTCCATTAATACACTGACTCTAAACAAAATCTGCCATTTGTGCCAACAAATACTTTAACAAAAGATCGTAGTTTTAAGACCCAGGCTTTCAGATGGAGGGCAATGAGGCTATCGAACCTCGACCCTGTGCGGATATTGACCGTAAGAGGGCCACTGGGCCACGCTGGCAACTCCCCCATTCCTTACTCAACATGCCAACCGGACTCAAAACACATTACCGCTCACTCACATATGAACACACACACGCTCTAGCATTAACTTCTGTGGCCAACGGCATTGTGAGAGTTGACCTGCAGACTGACAGGTCAACGTCGAGTGCCACTGGCTGCGTGACAGAAAGAAAGGAAAAAAAGCAAGAGGAGAAAAAAGAAGAAAGGCATTGTGCGGAGAGCAATGGCCGCAATTCAGAACCCACGCAGCATGAGGACAATTATCCCCATTTTTCAGTCCACCTCCTCCTCCCTCTGGTAAGTCTCCTCTAGCTAGAACGAGCACAGGAGGAAAGCGCCGGAACGGTCTGCGTGACACCTGCATCTATTACACTACTGCAGTTCTGTTTGGTGAGACGTCTAGTACTGCGCTCACAACAACACGAATGGAGCTGCAGCGCTGCTGTTTGCACAAACCCCCGTGTGTTTAATGCCATCAAGCCGTTTTTGCCAAACGCTTGGCTAGAAATGACTAAAAGTGCTCAAATCTAGCCACTCAAGATGTGCACGTGACTGAAAGATGAAAACAGGATGGATTTGGCTGCACTGGCCACATGGCATGTCTCGTTCCCTTTCATCCGCACACCTTCTGGGAAATTATAAAAGTGAGAAAGCGAGGGAACGGAAGGCTGAGGGGAAAATACAGGTATTTCACCCCTCCCTCCTGCTGAGGCTTGTCATCATAAACACAGAACAGGTGTCAGTTCGCACCTGTTGCCTGTGTGCAGTCTGCTCCCACAGCCAAACTCTACCAGCCCTACCAGAGTGCCAAATTGATTAGTATTTCATGCTTGGTGACCGACCACAGGACTTTCTGTATTCTGCACAGTGCCTCGGCGATGCCCTGTGGGCAGCACGCAATGAGGGTTACTGTGTAGGGAGGATGTGAATAACATTCAGTGCATCTGCAAAGACATGAGCTCTGTTCTGAAACCTAGCAAGCTGCCTCACTAGTGCCTATGTCATAGATGAATGATTTGTTGTGCAAAATCAATGAGTCATACAAATAGCACTCCTTAGTAGAGAAGCGCATTTCTCGGTTTATCCTAAGAGCTGCTTCCCTGCCATATGGCATTAAGTTTTTTGGAATGAAGCAATAGCATTCTACAGTTAGGGGATAATTCACCCAAAAATTAAAATTCTGTATTTCAAACTGTATTTCAAACTGTATTTGACTGTCACACAACTCACATGACACACCAGACCGATCTCACGGCAATTCGTAAATATTTTACGAGTTGGCTAATTCGTACGAATTTGTATGAATGACCTACACCTAACCCCGCCCCTAAACCTACCCGTCACTGGGGTTTAGACAAATAGTGCAAAATCACTCATACGAATTAGTATGAGTATAAAATACGTACAAATTGCTGTGAGATAACGTTGGACACACATGATCCAAGCTGATTGTTACGCTTTCTCCAGTGATGGAGTCTTGGTATCTCCCAATATTAAAGGGATATTTCACCCAAAAATAAAAATAATGTTATTAATTAAATAAATAATTGAATTAAGTAGTTATTTTTGTTTTCTTTGTGCACAAAAAAAGTATTCTCGTAGTTTCATACAATTACGGTTGAACCACTGATGTCACACGGACTATTTAAATGATGTCCTTATACCTTTCGGGCCTGGGAACGTTGTGTTGCTGTCTATGCAGGGTCAGAAAGCTCTCGGATTTCATCAATAATATCTTAATTTGTGTTTTGGAGATGAATGAAGGTCTCACAGGTTTGGAACAACATAAGGGTGAGTAATTAATGACAGAATTTTCATTTTTGGGTGAACAAGCCCTTTAAGACATCTCTTGATGTACACTTGCATTTATTGCTGCTGTAAAGCAATCCGCCCTTGTTGAGGAAATTCGTACCTGCTTACCAAACTTACATATACAGATATTTGGGGAAAGCATGGGAAAATAACAGAAGACATTTGCCTCAATTTGTGTACAACAATTTGTAGTTGCAAGATAAAGTTGTAATTCTGAAAATAATTTAATCTAAGGTAGAATTCCTAGCTTGGATGTTGATTGTTGCAGTGATTCACATTGACATTAAAGGTCAAAGGTTACAGTGTTTACACTTTCCAGGAAAGTCAACAGATGGTTTACTTGTTGTAGTCACTTCATATTAAGCTCACATTGAAGAACGTATTTTAACAGAAAAAAATGCACACCACATATAATATGAAGAAAAAGGCTTTATTTATTGATTTATTTATCTTCTATTCCATTTATGTGCAGCTGAAAGGCTTGAAGTATACAGTATTAGTCGTGAAAGACTTGATAGAGGGCAGAAAAAGAGAACATTAACCAAAAAGAAGAGTCTAACCAATGGCTGTCCATCCAAAATTCAAGACAAGTCATCCCATGCAGTCTACATTCTGTAGCATCTGTTTAAGATCATCCTCAGGCTTTTGTTCTTCATATGCAGCCAGACCTCATCTTGCCTACAGTAAAGCCAGACCTCAAACTCACTAGTCAGTGACAGATCCTGCATGACAGCAAACTGATAACTTTGGTCCGTTTCACTCATGGCCTTTGGCAAGACTCTGAAGCATAGAGCTCAGTCCCAGCCATATTTGTTGGACTGGGCCTGATCTTTATCATTGACTTGTTATCCTTCTACAACAAATGACAGAGGGAACGAGGACCAAGGCTCCTCATCCCTGTTTACTGAGAATAATTGAGCACTGGCTCTTTCCCGGTCTTTTCCAGCGGATTCTCCCTGAGCTGCCCCCAAGGGAAAGCAGGCAGGAAATGAAATGATAACATCCATCCGCACCTGACGGAGAGAGGAGCTGGGAGGTTCGGAATGGGGATAGTAGAAAAGGAGAGAGTGAAAAAGAGTGGCAGAAGAACAGCAAGACAAAAGAAAAGAAAAGAAGACAGCATCTCATAGGAAATAAAAATCGCAAATGAGATCTTTTTAATATCTCAATTGCTTATCTTGGACAGCTATGAGATGAAATGAAGAGCAAAAGAAGAATTCTGCTTAAATCTTCTCCTCAGATTTTTCTTTTTGAGAAACAGCCTGCATATCTCACTTGGGTCTCCTCAAAGTTTTCTACTTGATCTCACTGAAAAACATGCTAAAACTACCAATGCCACTGAGACAAATTAAGATTAGACTATAATATGATCAGAAAATATTTCACAATCCTTTTCTTCTAATTTTTCATGATGCAACACAGCACATGCAAAGCAGACGTTTTGGCTATTTGCTTTCCTTGGTGAAACGTGAATCCCTCAAATTAATTTTTTTTAGATCATTGTTCATGTCTTTAGGCTATTGTCTTGGATAATGTTGATGTAAAAAAGACCTCCTTTGTCAGTAATTGTACTGATAAGATTGGCAAGACATGAGGGTAAGTAAATAATATCAGAATTATTTTCATATTTGTGTAAAATATCCATTTAAATGGAAAAATCTGTGAATGTAAAAATGTAAAACTGAGAAGTGTTCTGAGCAAAAAAGGTCAACATGCAGTTTTCCATTGGGGTGGGTAGCAAACATGATCAAGGAAGTGAGAGAAAAAAAAAAAGCGTGTGGGAGATTTGTAAGTGTGACTTTAAGCTACCAAATGGGGATGCAGTCACGCGAAAAGGAAAGAGTTACTTTGCGAGAGAAAGAGTCAATATGAGTTGAGAGCGAGCATACTCCAGGGTCTCGGCCTGACTAGCCTGTGCCCAGCTCTCGTAAAAAAGTTGTTGATTTCCATCCGTAATCTACATTTACATACGTCTCCCCTTTTAATAATGGATATTAGTCCCATCAAATTTCACTCAACACTTCAAAAAACCACCATCGACTTCACCATTGACACATCCTCTCCATCTGGCAGCGCTCCTGCATTGCTCCTTGTTCATGGCTATTTAAAATTTCAGTAGCCTGTCGCCTTGAGTAACACAGAACAGTGCTGTAATGAGGACATGAGGGAGGTTGTATTGATTTACTCTCTTGCCTATTGTCAATCATTGAGGCTGGGATATGTGCATGCAGTAGAGGGATGTTAGACCTATCACTTATGCTAAATGGCGCTGCCCGTACCTGTTTGCCTATTAAGCTATTTATGTAACGTAGCTAACATTGTTAGCTGCTTCTGTGGCTGTAATGCACTTGCAGAGTAGTGCTTGTAAATTACCATGCTTTTGTTCATGTATATTTGCATCATGTGTCTCAGACTAACATATGTACCATTCTGGCATGCATTTGTGCAGTTTGTGCAGAATACAAACACACTAGCAATAGGAATATCAGGAGTTGTCTGGCGCCATTGCATCCTAGGTATGGTTGGTTTGAACCAACTGCATCCAAAACCGGTCTCTGCTGGCACACAGTCTTTTTAAAGACTTCCTTCCAGTGCAGAACATTCATAAAGAATTCATGCAGAAAGATAAAAATGCAAAAAAAAAGCCATAATGAAGTTGTAACCAGGGCAAGTGAGCATCTAAAGGTGTAGGAGTCAGTGGCTGTATTAAATATAATGAGTCTATTTCTCCTGTATGCTGTTGAGACACAGGGAATTATTAAATATATGAAATGCCATAAGGACCGTGCCTTGTAAATTGTGTGTTCAGCAGATGAGACTCCTCGCATAGACGAGATCTACATATCTTAAGATATAACAGTAAGGGTTCGTTAACAGTATGGCCGATAACTATAATAATTGCAACTAAAGTTTTAATAATTATTCTAAATGTTTGTTCACAACAAGAACAATAAATATAACTTTAACGATAGCTGTATTTGCATCCACATCAGCCAGCAATAACTGTCTGTTTATTCTAAAATTTGTGTGGCGCAGTTTCAAAGTAACGAAAATGGATGTAGATGACCTGCTGCTGTTTTACAAAATAAAAGATGCTGTTGGGTTCATGAGATCTTTCAAAGATGAGAGGATTTGGTAGAATCTGTCATTTTGATTATAGTTTTGTTATCTTTTAAAGACAAATTTATTTAAACTTCCATAGAGTCACTATCATCAGCTGGAAAAAAAAAATCATTATGAAAGTGATCCCAATAATATTGTTCCTCTGTAACGTTACAGTTGTGGTGTGGACTATGCTATTATCTTAAATTTCAAAGGATTTTTAGAACTTTATATTTATAGTTATCGTTAGTTCTTGGTGCGAACAACCCTTAAAGATAGACTATAAACATAACTATAAAGATGACTATATCAGCGTCCACACCAACTCATGATAACATTCTGTTTATTATAAGCAGGCATTTCAGATCTGGTGTCTCTAAATCATATATGTTCACTATCCTGAGGCTAGGTTTTCTTTGTGACCTTCAAAATTCATTTGGATTTAGAAACATGTGATATCCCACAGACAACTTCTAAAGAATTTTACGACATGGTCAACTTTCGGAACAAATCTGTTTTGATTATCTTTTACAAGGTCAGTGTCATAAAGTTTTAAGATTTCCACAAGAGCAAGTGCTAAGCTGCGTATGGAGAAACAGTAAATAGAGCTGATAGACTTTTAATAGTCTCCTTTTAGGCTGCCCCTGAATTTTAAGTGTTATAGACGAGCTATAAAAATAATGAATAGGTGGATATGATTAACGGAGGCTATAAAAGCATCAGCAAATCCCAGGGCAACAAGCACAATATTTTGATGTTGATGGCATAAGATATTAAATTTTTTAGAATAGTCTATTTCATTAATTTAACAAAAAATGACATTATTCAAGTCCATCAGCCATGTTGATTAAATGATTTACCAGCATTTAGCAGACACTTTTCATTCAGAGTGGCTTCAAGGCTTTTCACTTAACCTTGGGTTAACATCTTTTTAAACCTATAGGCCAGGGTTAAGGTCACTTTTAACTCTGGGTACCCAGGGTTTAGAATGGCACTAGGTTAACAATATTTTAAGTGTGAAAAGACCATTACAGTAAACAACTTGCAGAGAGAGTCATAAAGCAGTAACCTCAGGTTAAGTGCCTTACTCCGGGGCATAACAGCGATGGAGCACAATTACAGTCTAGTATCGCTTGCTACAAATATAAGCAAATGGGTCGTTGTAGAACCTCTCTCTTATTGCCACTCCAGCAGGATCCCCCTCCCCCTGTCTTTTTTCCCTATCCTCTAGATTTCTGCCGCTGCCCAGATAGTAAACAGCTATCGGAGGTTGAATCGTCTGCTGCAAAATTGCTTTTCATAGAGAGGCAAGCCTGGTGGCAGCGCTGGAGCATCTCTGTACCCTGCAGTCAGATTTCTTCTCTCTCTCTCATATGCCTTTTTCTATGATTATTCTGATTAATCACTTCCACTCATAAACATGTACAGAGTTATTTTAGTCATTATGATGCATATGCATGTGCATAAATACGGAACATACTTTTTGTTTATATAACAAAATACAGCATTTTGTTGAGTATAATTACATGTAGAAAGTGCCATGCAGTCCAGTAATTTAGTAAATAAACACAGCTCACTTGAATATTAATGTAATGTAATATTGGTGTTGATTATGTTCATTATTGTTATATTTAATGTTCTATAGTCAAAGTTAACTTTTAATTATAATAGAAAAAAACTGCTTAGTTTTCTTTTAGTACCATTGATACTTTTAAAGTTTTAGTAAATTTGTTGTATTTGTATTAAAAATATATCTATATATTTTTTAAATTAAGTTTACTTAGTTGTTTTGTACTTCAACAAATGAAATGAACAAGAGTTGACTTGATAGCTAGTTAAAATAAAATCAGTTTTAATTATTATTATTATTTTTTTTATTTCAGTTAATAGTCATTTTATTTAAAATGGGTTTTAATGGTTTTAATAACCCTGCTTCTTCATCATTAAAACAGCTTTATTAGGTATTTTTTTTATGTTTAATTGGCTTAAAAGAGGTAATTCATTAAGCCAGAATTAATTGAAAATTTTAGAAGCAAATTTTAGTAGGCTCAAAATTTAAGATTAATGGTGTTGATAGAAACCATGAGATAGTTTTGTTTTGCTGACAGTTACATAATAATGTATATTTCTGTTTAATTTCTTTTTTCTTTTTTTTGGCATCTTTTTTTGATGGTTCAGAATGATCTTTTAATGTATCTTGAATGGATGAAACAATTTTTCAAAAATGATTACATATAGCCTGCGAGGGGCACATAGAAGGTCTTATAACGAGTAAACCAGTGTTGGTGCTATACCGTCACCATGACAGGCTTCTGGACTATTTCTTTATGAAGTCAGTGCAGTGCATGTGTTATTACTCTCAGCAGAGCCACATTTCATAGACAGAAAATTTGTCATTTTTTTCTTGTTAAAATATGTGCATCGTTACATGTTATAGATATATCAGCACCTTTAACTTCCTCATGTTGCATATTAATGGAATACTATAGTTCACCCAAATATGAAAACTTGCTGAAAATGTACTCAGATTAAGGCCATCCAAGATATAGGTGAGTTTGTTTCTTCCTCACTTGCTCACCAGTGGATCCTCTGCAGTGAATGAGGGCCGTCAGAATGCGAGTCCAAACAGATGCTAAAAACATCAAAATAATCCACAAGTAATCCACACGACTCCAGTCCATCAGTTAGCATGTTGTGGATTGAAAAGCTGTGCGTTTGTAATAAACAAACCCATCAAGACGTTTTAACTTCAACATTTTAACTTCTTGCCAAAATACGGGTCCATATGCTTTCTTAAAAAGTCAATCCCCTGTTGTCCTCCCACATCAAAATTCACTGACATATTTGTTTAGAACTACTTTGAACTGTTTTTGCTTATAAACATTGCTTGATATGTTCATATTTCTCTCCTGATTCAGACAAGATGATTTTTTTCACTAGAGAAAGCAATATTATGGATAGACGATTTAGTCAGAAGCAATGATTTGAAGTTAAAAATATCTTAACTGATTAATTGTACTACACTGTGATGCTTTATCAGCTGTTTGGACTGTCATTCTGATGGCACCCATTCACTGCAGAGGATCCATTGTGAGCAAGTGATGCAATGCTACATTTCTCCAAAACTGTTCAAATAAAAAAACAAACTCATCTATAAAATTTTCATCTTTTGAGGTGAACTATTCCTTATAAATCCTGTCTGAATTTTCTTACATGTTGTACTGTTTTATTTTTTATTGTTGTATTAATTTTATAGGGTGATAAGGAAAAACTGACAGTATACACAAACAAACAAAACACAAATATAAAACTTACAGTATACAGAAAACTAACAATAGTGCACACAAAGGCAGCCACAGAAAGTCACTATATATCCATCTTGCATAATCTCATTTTCAGATATTCACTGAGGTGATAACAGGCTAAATTAATTAACTGATTTTATTCATGAAGGAGTCTCATCTTTTAAAAAGGTATTATGATTATTATTTATCTTGTATATTAATTCCTCATATCAGGCTTTTTTTTATTATTAATTCTTCCATCCATTCTTCAAAGGGAATAAATCCTGCAGTATTCCAGTCGTGGTGTGTTATTTCCCTATTTACATTTTTTTAATATGCTCCTCATTCTGTCTCCATAGCAATAATAAAATATGATGCTCATCTCTCGCTGTCATTGTGTGAAATCAAATGAACTCGGGCCCTTTGCTTTCTACAATGCTGACCGAGCAAACTGCCACCCAAGACAGTCCTCGTTTAGCTTTAAAGGTGCCATTTGGAGCATTCACATTTAAAATTTAAGTGAGCTAATATTCTGCTCTGAACAGTAAGTTTTTGAGGGTGCACAAACCTAAAACATGGATGATTCAGGCTTTGCTTGTTGCACACACACAGGCAGTGTATAGCTCTGAGAAGGATTAGAAACATTCATTGAACCTACACTACAAGACAAACAGCAGAGAAGGCCTCAGGACATCATACCAGCTTTGAGCACCTCATTGTTTTCTTCACGCACTAGCAATAAAACTTGGAGCACTATGGTTGTTTTCCTATTGGATGATAAATAAATTCCTCATCTTACCTCGAGGACATATACTTACGAAATATCACCTTCTCATCATATGGATATTAATCTAATCGCTTGAATATGCTTAAGTAGCGGGTTGGGTTCTTGCTTGTTGGGAGACTAATTTTACCTCAAGGCAAATCTAATAAAATCCCTTCTATGCTATTATGATCAATCAGTGAAGCAGTTAATCACCAACTGATTCACCACCAGCAACTAGAACGATTATTTCTGAAAGACAATGTTTGTTGAATTTGGCGAGCGTTTTTGTACACGACATAGCTGTTGGTTCTCTCAGCCAAAAGCAGCACTGGAGGACAGTGGTCTTGTTGATGGACTCTCAAACTCCAGCGAGATGTAATGGTCCAGGCTCTGGCACTGATGTGTTTCAGGTTAGGGTGAGGTGTCATCATTGAATGCTACAGGCTAATGAGAAAGTTTGCTAGTATAAAGTTCATTTGTGTGAATCAGTAAAGAGAGTGTTTATGTTTTCGCAGTTATAATTTCACAGCTGACAGTTCTTTAGTCTGACAAATCTGAACCCAAGTTTAATATGAATGTTATTATTATTATTTAGTCATTTAGCATTTTTAAATAATAAAAATAATAATAATAATATGAATGTAAACAGATGAAATCGCTTAAAGCATCATGAAAGCAAAAGATGTATATATTTGATAAAGGCACGAGCCGTCTCTTGCATATTTTCTCTTTTTTATATCATTTTTTTTTTGATTAGATTAAAAACAGGAATAACTTTTTTGGGGGGGGGGGGGGGGGGGGGTATAATCTGTGTTTGACAAGTTTTTTTTTGGATTGGACTTGAAGAAGAATCTTTACTCTACTTTTCTAACACATACCGTACATTTTTCAAAATAAATAAACCTGCAATAACTAAAGATATTTTAAATAATACAAATAAAGCATACTACTTCATCTCTTAAATTATTTATCAAAGCCTTTGCTGCTGACTGAGTAGATTCCACAAAAAATGCAAATGACTTAACTTTGGCTAAACCTCACTCATACAATTTGTGAAAAATCGTATTTTACAAGGTGAAATTGTACAAGGTGGCAGATTCGTAGGAATGCATACGAAGGACCACACCTAACCCTGCCCCTAAACTTAACTGTCACAGAAATCGTACAAAATTGAGTGAGGTCTTACGAATTCTTACGATTTAGCCACCTCGTAAAATACATACGAATTAGCCGTAAAATAGCGTTGCATTTTGTTCTGTCCAACGAATATTAACTTTGCTCTTGGTGTGAGTAGACCAATCTCTGTCGATTTGTTTCACTTTTTTATACCATGTTCAGTATGAACAAAGCAACATGTGATAAAAGATTTCTCTTCAATTTAAATTTGAGTGTCCTTTGAGTGAAATAATATATTTCACCATCCAAAATGTAAAGTTTCAAGACTTGTTTTTAGAATATATTGCATTAAGATGATTGTTCTTATCCCATAAATCTAACAAAACGTGTCTGAGTTTGACTTTTGTGTTTCTTTTCTGTGAAAAACAAAACATATTTTATCAATGGAATAATAAATGCTTAAAACTTAAAAATACCTCAATTCAAATTATTAATATATAGAAAAAGAATATTCCATTTCCTGTGGTTTTCAGACTGTTGATTGATTTGGTCTGGAGTCAACTGTTAGTTCAGCTTCCTGTCGAGCTTAAGCAGTCATTACCTACTGTGTATCTAATTTTTTTTAGCCACTGCCATTTGTACTTGTATTTCACAAGGAAGAGGCTCACGTCCTCGTTGTCATGGGCACATACTCTCTGCTCTTTGTTTTTGAAAGATGGCTTTTAAAAGTGTGCGTTCATAGGGTGCAGCCACCCACAAACAGCCAACTTTAACTTTCTGTATGGTTATTCATACAGACAAAGACAGGTTTCTTCAGAGGGTTAAAAGATGGTTCAGAAAGAACTTTTAAATTTGAGGGAAGTCGTGGCCTAATGGTTAGAGAGTCGGACTCGTAATCGAAAGGTTGCGAGTTCGAGCCCCCGGCCGGCAGGATTTGTAGGTGGGGGGAGGGAACGTCCAGCGCTCTCTCCACCCTCAATACCACGACTGAGGTGCCCTTGAGCAAGGCACCGAACCCCCAACTGCTGCCCGGGCGCCGCAGCATGGCTGCCCACTGCTCCGGGTGTGTGTTCACGGTGTGTGTGTGTGTGTGTGTGTGGATTTGTTCACTACTCACTGCTGTGTGTGTGCACTTGGATGGGTTAAAGGCAGAGCACCAATTTCGAGTATGGGTCACCATACTTGACAATACGTCACGACTTTACTTTACTTTACTTTAAATAGACGTACCTTGAATGGATAAAGCAATTTTTCTACAAATTATTACATATAACCTGCAAGGGGCACAGAGAAGTTCTTATGAGTAATCCAGCGTTGGTGTTACCATCACCGTTACAGGCTTCTGGACTATTGCTTTATGAAGTCAGTGCTGTTCATGTGTTATTACTCTCAGTAGGGCCACTGCAGTGAATGGGTGCCATCAGAATGACAGTCCAAACAGCTGATAAAAACATCACAATAATCCATAGGTAATCCTCCAGTCCATCAATTGACATGTTGTGGATTGAAATGCTGGACGTTTGTAATAAACAAATCCATCAAAACATTTTAATTTCGCTTCTTACTAAAATATGAGTCCTTTATCTACAATTATGCCTTCTCAAAACGTCTGTCCTCTGTTCCACATTAAAATCCAGAGACATATTTGTTTTGAACTATTTTGACTATTTGAACTATTTGAACAATTTTTTTTTGCTCATAATCAAAGCTTGATCTGTACATATTTCTCTCCTGATTCAGACAAGATGACTTTTTCACTAGAGAAAGCAATATTATGGATAGTCGATTTAGTCAGAAGCACTGATTTGAAGTTAAAATGTCTTAATAACTGATCAGTTGTACTACACCGTGATGTTTTTATCAGCTGTTTGGACTCTCATTCTGACGGCACCCATTTACTTGAGAGGATCCATCTGTAAGCAGTGATTGTGGGGAAGTTGTGGCCTAATGGTTAGAGAGTCGGACTCGTAATCCAAAGGTTGCGGGTTCGAGTCTCGGGCCGGCAGGGATTGTAGGTGGGGGGAGTGAAAGTCCAGCGCTCTCTCCACACTCAATACCACGACTGAGGTGCCCTTGAGCAAGGCACCGAACCCCCAACTGCTCCCCGGGCACCGCAGCATAAATGGCTGCCCACTGCTCCGGGTGTGTGTTCACGGTGTGTGTGTGTTCACTGCTGTGCGTGTGCACGTTGGATGGGTTAAATGCAGAGCACAAATTCCGAGTATGGGTCACCATACTTGGCAGTATGTATGCCACTAAACTAATAACACTAATAATTAATGCTAAATTTCTTCAAATCTTTTCTGATGAAGAAACAAAGTCATCTATCAGTTTTTCATTTTTAGGTGAACAATTGCTTTGATTGACTAAATTTTGTGACATTGTGTACTGTTTTCTTATCATTATTGGTTATAAAGCTGATATGCTACCTAATAAATAATAATATTACTGGAATCACAAAATAGGCATCATTGCTCTGATGTGTTGCCTCTGTACACACTTTAAAGTGTTTCCTGCAGGCTACTTTGGTTGTTTATCTGTCTTCCCCCACAAAGACAATGTGTTATTTATGTCACGGTCCTGCTGGTGTGCCCTGGTTGGCCACCAGATGTCACTGGGTGTTTGTTTGAGCACATGGCTTGTTGTTTGTGGTTTGTGCCATGTGCTCTCCTGTCTATTGTCTGACCCCGCCCTCCTTGTTATCTCATTATTGTTTCAGTGACTTCACCTGTGTCCTCCTCGTTTGTCTCCCTATTTATTCTCCTGGTGTCTGCAGTCCTGTGCTGTTTCGTTATTTCATGTTAGATGTTTAAAGTTGTGTGTGGGTATGTTTGCAGGTACTGCAGTTCTCTGTCTGCCTGTTTTTCCCCTTCGGGGTGGTTTTTGTTAATTTTTTGTTCTCTTTTATTAAAAGACACACTTTTTCGCCAGCATTTGAGTCTTCGTCTCTCCCCACCCATGACAGAACGAAACAGCCAATTGAAGACTCAGCGGTGATGGGAATATTTTTACCCAGAACCAGACCCCAGCCAGTGGGCCGCATCCCTGCCCACAAGACAATCGTCCCTTTGGACGGTATGCCGAAGACCTCTTTTATGCAGGCCAGGGGCTAGGGATTGGAGAGAGCACCCTCATCCACCTGTTTTTAGCGGGCCTGGACGAGCCTGTCAACTGGGAGGAGCTGGGGGAGCTAGATACGTGGTCCTATTGGGAGGTGGTCGACCACGTCATCTATTTGAAGGAGGCGGAACTGCTGGAGGGTGCCCCCCTCCCAATCTGGGCTGTCCTTCCAGAACCTCCTCGGATCATGCTGGCCTCTTCCAGATTCTCGGATTCATTCTTTGGGCGTCCCGGGCTGAGACGCAGCGTGGAGGATCCTCTGCTGATGTCGGTGAGGGAGGCGGTGGCCGCTCACGGTCCACCCAAGGTGGTCAGTGGCCGCTCACGATCTTCCCGAGGCGGCGGTGCCCGCTCGCTGTGTTCCCAAAGCGGCGGTGCCCGCTCGCAAGGCTTCCGAGGCGGCGTTGCCCGCTCACAAGGCTTCCGAGGCGGCGTTGCCCGCTCACAAGGCTTCCGAGGCGGCGTTGCCCGCTCACAAGGCTTCCGAGGTGGCGGGGCCCGCTCACAAGGCTTCCGAGGCGGCGGTGCCCGCTCATGATCCTCCCGAGGTGGCGGTGCCCGCTCACAAGGTTTCTGAGGCGGCGGTGCCCGCTCACAATCTTCTCGAGGAGGTGGTGCCCGCTCACAAGGCTTCTGAAGTGGCGGTGCCTGCTCCCGATCCTCCTGAAGGGGCGGTGCCTGCTCACGATCCTCCTGAGGTGCGGTGCACGCTCACAACAGTGTTAATTTCGTTGACGAAGACGACGACGAAAAATATTGGTCAACGAACCTTTTTTCTGTGACTAAGACTAGACGTTGACGAGCTAAAACTAATATCTGATGATAAAAACTATGACGAAATGTATGCGCGTCTTCGTTAACAAGACGAGACGGGACTAAAATGTTATTTGAGGACTACCGGACATTCAAAATACATCCTATAGGCTAAGTTAACTGTCTTGTCTTTCAAAATGTGCTTCTCTGTCATTGGATAAGGTGCGTTTGCATGGCAGCCGCAGTGGACGGATAGCCTACCAAAACGCGAACTAGCGATCTGAAACAATGGCCTCAGCAACCGAAGGGTTAGGGAGTGGGTGACCAGACGTCCCGTTTTTCCCGGGGAGTCACAATTCATTGTCGATTAACTTAAAGTCAGTGAAGGTGCGATAGGCGGAAACGCGCTGATAGAAGTGCTCTCTCTCGCGCGCGCTCCACTTCTTCAGTTCTCATACAGCGCGCGATCAGTTCTCAGTGCTCACATACACACACAGCAGTCCAAATGTCTCTCATGTAGAGCATCTCACGGAAATACAGTCCGTTATGGTTTAAGTGAGCTTATATATATAAAATAGCTACCAAAATAAATGTTGGTAACTGCAGTTTGACTAAAAGTAATGACTAAAAGTTGACAAAAATGCAATGACTTTTCGTCGACTAAAACTAGACTAAAACTATGATAGACTCAAATGACTAAAATGTGACTAAGACTATTAAGCATTTTCGTCTCAAGATAAAGACTAAGACTAAATCAAAAATGCCTGCCAAAATTAACACTGGCTCACAAGGCTTCCGAGGCTCCTGCTCTGCCTGCCCCGCCTTGGCCTCCTGCTCTGCCGGCACCACCCTGGCACCCTGGCACAGAGGTGTCTCCAGGCCCTCTGTCGCTACACGGGCCTGGCCCACCATCCCTCCCCCTGATCCGCCTCTGGCCCACCTCCCTCCCAGACATTTTGATTTCAGTTTGTGGAGCATCTGGAATCTGCTCCTTAAAGAGGGGGTTGTGTCACGGTCCTGCTGGTGTGCCCTGGTTGGCCACCAGATGTCACTGGGTGTTTGTTTGAGCACATGGCTTGTGGTTTGTGCCATGTTCTCTCCTGTCTATTGTCTGACCCCGGCCTCCTTGTTATTTCATTATTGTTTCAGTGACTTCACCTGTGTCCTCCTCGTTTGTCTCCCTATTTATTCTCCTGGTGTCTGCAGTACTGTGCTGTTTCGTTACTTAATGTTAGATGTTTAAAGTTGTGTGTGGGTATGTTTGCAGGTACTGCAGTTCTAGGTCTGCCTGTTTTTCCCCTTCGGGGTGGTTTTTGTTCATCTTTTGTTCTCTTTTATTAAAAGACCCACTTTTTCGCCAGCATTTGAGTCTGTCTCTCCCCACCCGTGCCGATTTATATATGAGCATGTGTAGTTGCATCTGAGAATTCCTCTGAAAATCTACTCCCCAGCCACAAATGCAGAAGAGAAGAGCATCAGAAATGAGATATAGCATGAAAAAAATATAGAGGCTTGCCACTGTTGCTTTCCTGCCCACTTTATGGCTTCTACTAACTACATTCATACTTATGCTGAAATGAAATTCTGGACACATACTGAAAATCAAATGCTCTTGCTGCAGAGTGAAAAACATAAAGGAAGAGACCTAATTTAACAGAGGGCTCAAAACAAACAAGCAATTAGAATAGCCTAAATAATGCATACAGGCCAGCAGACACCTTCAAATTATAATAAGGTCTTGTTGATAGCATGTATAAATAGAGATTATATTGAGGAAAAACAGCACAATGATAATGTATTTCAGAGTGGTTTCAGTATCCAATGATTAAGACGTTCTAGTATAAATTAGCTATAACTAAGACTGTAACTTATTTGCTTGTTCGTTCCTAAATTAATGTGTGTTTTTTTTAAGCAAATCAGCTGAGTAAATGATAAAATGACTCATGATTTCTGTTACATTTCTGAATGTGTAATTCAGTTTAAAGCTGCAAAGGTTTGCTAGCACTGAAATTTGTGTGACTTTGGATGGAACCTCATCTTTATACCTTGATTATATCACTCCTGATTACTTAAGGTATGCATGAAGCCTATTTTTAGTCACTGTGCTAGATGGGGAGAACAGGTTAAACATAGATACTTATGTACATAGAAGGTAACCTGTACTAGCAGTAGAGCAGAAGAAATGAACCCACCACCCCTGCTTATGTTATACAGGATAAGAAGCTGCAAACAAACAATGAATCAATAGACCTAAAACAGGTGCCAGTGTTCTTTTCTCCTGAGCAACATTCCTGACCTGTCTTGACCTATGTTTACTTACCCTCAGGTGAGTGGAATAACCTGCATACAAGCAGCTTCTGTTCCATCTCCTTCCAGCAACAGAATAAGAATAAGCACTCACACTGCTACTACCAAACATGCCTCCCCTACCTCCTCCTCCTCCTCCTCTATGTCTCTCTCTGTTCCTCTGTCAGTCTTTTAACATCCTGGGAGGAAGATGTTGATGTGTTGATTATTCAGACTGAGAAATGCACAGTGTGTTCCCTATGTGTGTTCCTATGACCGTTCTGCTGTCTGCGGGAAAGAGAGAGGGCAAATGTCCAGGGAACAAGCACATGGTATTTTTGTATTACAGGATCAGTGGTGAACTGATTCAGAACTCAGATTTCACATTGGACACAGTAGCAAAATTGTATAAACAAGCAAACAAAAATGTCCTTTGTCGAACACTGAAACGTACTTTTATTTCTATGAACATCATTTGTCACACAAAAGTATTAACGCTTGAAATTAATAAGTGAATTCAATTAAGTTTGGATCATATTTTCTTTTACATTGTAATGTTATGAATGGATGTGAGGGCATGTCAAATAACTGTTTAATGACCTTGTTTTGTTACAATTTAGTTTTGTTGGATGCACAGCCTTCATAAACAAATAAAACATGGGAAGCATTTTTAAACTGATTTTTATTATTATTTTTTAACACAATGTAGTCTTTTAATCTGACATTCTGAAAATTCCTGATCATGTGAATAAATTGTTTTCAGATTTAGTCTTTTATTTTTATAGTTTAAATTTTTACACACAAAGGAAAAACATACACATAAACACACAGTACTATTCATTAGTATTATGCAGTGGGAGTCTATGGAAGCCTCGAGAAACTTCCATTTGGAGGGAAGTTTGGCATGCTGATTGCTGTTGGCATGACTAGTCCTCTGACCAAGTTTGGAGTCTCCCACTTAAACCCTCTAGCACCACCTCTAGCTCAAATTGTCTTATCTTTTTCTTTAAAATGTCTAATCCTTTGGGTTGGAAGTATTTTTTTCTTAACTTCTTTATTTTGTTTATTACTTTTTTCACTGCAGATCTTGTTCAATCTCCCCCAAGTTTGGTTGATGTGAACTTCATACAAAGCCTCATAAAAGTTGTCAGATTTATCAGGATTTATGATGTTTATAACTAGTTTTAAATCATGCTCTTGTGTATTTGACAATGTTGGTGGAAAAATGATCTCAGACTGTATATAAGTAATTTTACCCAAAAGGTTGTGTTGCACCTCTGTCATCCTTGAACTCTTAACTGCTCCCTGCAGCTATGTTCTATAACTGTAATTAAATATAAGCAATGATGAACATCATGTTCATTTAGAAATGTATATTTAGTAAGTCAATGGAAAATTGTTATAATTGCTTTTCTCTCTTTACAGTATGTTTATTACAGGTGTAGCTCCCCTGGAGCAACCTGAGATTAGGTGCTCTGCTAAAGGACACAGTGGGAATTGCGCATAGACCCTGTAAAACCAACGCAACCAATTGTAACCTAAGGTAAAGTTGTATGTGTTGTAGCTAGAGATAACAGAACTCAATTTAAAATGAATCCCATTTACTTACAGTTTAAGTTTCTTAAATTGGACTGTGGTGAATTTATAATAAATTGACATTTGAAATTATAAATTGTATTTAATATCAGATGTATTGACTGAAATAGTTAATGGTTAGCATGGTTAACTGAAATTTATATATATATATATAATATATAAAAAGAGTTTGCAAAAATTGAATTTGCAAAAACAGATAACCCCATTTTTTTTTTTTTTAATTTCAGAAATCAAGTTTTTTTTATTGTGCATTCCAATTAATATAAATCAAACTGCAGTTGGGTTGTTTTGATTAAGTAATAACTTACACAAATACAGGTAATTTACAAAATTAAAGTTAATTTAAAGCATGTTTTTTTACATATTAAATGTTTGTTTTATAGCAAAAGCAGATATTTATAGCTTCTGCAGTAAAACGTGAACTAGCGATACCTTGAAAGTGGACAATACCAGCTTTAGATCGCGCTGAAGAATATGTGGAGAATATTACACGGCAATCATCTTATTTTGTTTGAAAGTGGCGTTTATCGGGTTTTGCAAATGAACTCTTTATATCAAAGAAGGCTGTGAAAATGAATCTGCATTGTTAATTGTTAATCTTTTATTAAATAAATTCACAAAAATCAAACATTTCATTGGATAATAAGAATTTAAAATGGGGGGGGGGGGTATCATTATGAAATAAATGTTTTTCTCAAATACACGTTGGACACAATTATTGGCACCCCTAGAAATTCTTATGAGAAAAATATCTCTGAAGTATATTCCCATTCATATTCACAATTTTGAACACTCCAGGGTAATTATGAACATGAAATTATCCAGCCATGGCTTCCTGTTTCACAGTAATATAAATAGGAGGAAAAACAAAGCCCAAATTCCCTTAATCATCCATCACAATGAGAAGAACCAATAATATATTTCTTATGTGCAGCAAAAGATAACTGAGCTTCACAAATTAGTGAAGTGGCTTTAAGAAAAGTTAAAATTCCCATTTCCACCATCAGGGCAATAATTAAGAATTTCCAATCAACAAAAAATGTTATGAAACTGCCTGGAAGAGGACGTGTGTCTATATTGTCCTAATGCACGGTGAGAAGGAGAGTTTGAGTGGCTAAAGATTCTCCAAGGACCACAGCTGGCGAATTGCAGAAAATTAGTTGAGTCTTGGGGTCAGAAAACCTTAAAACAAAATTTGTCAAACAGGACCTACATCACCACATGTTGTTTGGGAGGGTTTCAAGAAAAATTCTCCTAGCTCACCCAAAGACAAACTCCAGCATGTTCAGTCATCAGACACGACTGGAACTTCAAATGGGACTGGCTTCTATGGTCAGATGTAACAAAAAAAATTAGCTTTTTAGCAGCAAATACTCAAGATGGGTTTGGTGAACACAGGGAAAAAAGTACCCCATGTGTACAATGAAATAGACTGCTGTATTTTTTATGTTGTGGGCCTATATTTCTGCTGGAGGTCCTGGACATCTTGTTCAGACACATGGCATCATGGATTCTATCAAATACCAACAGATAAAAAATCAATAAGTGACTGACTCTGTTAGAAATTTTATAATAGGCCATGTTTGGGGTGAACTGAAGAGAAGAAGCACCGTCATGGAGCTGTGAATCTAAAGGATCTGGAGTGATTCTGGATGAAGGAATGGTCTCTGATCTCTTGTCAGGTGTTCTCTAACCTCATCAGGCATTATAGGAGAACATTTAGAGCTGTTAAACTGACAAATGGAGGTTTCAAAAAGTAATGAATAAAAGGGTGCTGTTAATTGTGGCCAATGTGTATTAGAGAAAAACATTTATTTCATAATGATATTTCCCCCCATTTTTAATTCTTATTATCCAATGAAAGGTTAGATTTGTATTATTTTTTAAAATAAAATATCAAAAGGATCAACAATGCAGATTCATTTTCACAGCCTTCTTTGATCATATTTACCAACGGTGCCATTATTTTTGGCCATGACTGTATATATTTAAGTTTATAATTTTAATGTTTTCTTTTTATTATGTATGTAATATTAAAAATGCCTCAAAATTGCTTGACATCTATACACAAATTAACATAGCTTTTGTCATTTAGTTTAGTCTTCATCATGAATTAATATCAAAATGATTAAATGTAATAGATTTATCACTGCAGGCTGGTAAAATTAAGGCAGCAAATCAAATTAAGATTTAAATTTTAGTGGGCTGATTATTATTTTTTTTGTTTTATGGCGCAGCTATATTTCAATAGTCAGCCCAATGTTCATCGCACACAATGGAGCAGAAGGGAGAGGGGAAAGGGAAGGCCTTTCAGATCCAATTAGGTCTGTGATATGATGTGGGAGTACTATAATCCAGAGAAACATCGTCCCCACCTCCATAACCTCACTATACACTATAAGGCGTGCGAGACAGAAAGAGAGAGGAAGAGAGAGGCTTATCAAGAGGAGAGTAATGGATTTGCTGTTGTGTTCTCTCTGCTCTGCTCTTTCCCCCCTCGCACACACATTAATCTCTGTCATAAATGCTCATTTTGTAAGCGGTTGCTTTTGCAACCCACCGTGTGTGGGAGAAGAAAGAGAACAAGAGCATGAAAGAGACTTCCAGACTCACCTTCTACTGTGGCAGTCAGGGTTATGGCAGAAGAAACATAGAGATGACTTCTGACAAACTCTGACTGAAATAAAGTTTCCAGAAACACTCTGTGAAGCTCAGAAGAAAGCGAGACAGGGGAAAAGCTGCTACATCCCTGAAAAAATGTTGAAGTTTTCCCTTGACTTTCATGTTCCATCAAACAGATCAGTGCGGGAGTATGTAGTCGTCAGTCCGGTGAAGTTCACAAGCCCCGTCTGTGCTTCACATATCCGCCCTTTTACCATTACTGCAAATGTATGTAGAATAATGGGAATTTGCACACCATCTGCTGTTGATGTAAAGTGAATAAATGGCAGATACGCCACAACAGACGTGGAAAGCAACGGTAAGCAAAAATCCACTAATACAAGCTCTGCCGCTTTGTTCGGTTGTACTATAATCACTTTTTTTTTGCTATAGACGAAATATCTTAAGAGCAGATGGCCAACATTTAGTTTGCAGGTATGGAAAATGCTTTTCAATTCATGACAAATAAACACATTTGAATTATCTTAAGGATGCACAGCTATGAGGAAAAAACAGCTGACGGTGCAATCCGCAAATGCATTCTAGTCAGAAAATGATGAAATTGAAGAAATATTGCATATCGAGATGATCAGTGCCTCATCGTTTTCTCTTATTACTCACACCAAAGTCACTAAAGCCTATTTTTTTATATTATTTATATGTTTGACTGCACAATAGTAAGTTTGAAAATTTAGAATTGGATAGTAAAAGGTCAAAGGCTTGTTCAATAACTTTCCTTTCCTGTAAAAAGATATTAGGCTTACTGACACGAAACCAGCTGCACTTGTCCAGAATTACACTGAAGTGGAAAAATGCAATAATGGTCTAAATAATCGCTTCACATGGAAAGCTAGCTCTGTGCTCCTAAAAGGCCACTTCATAACGAAAGAAAAGGTATAGCGCTGACCCCTGCTAAAGGTCACTGAAGCAGGCATTTTTCCATCCCATACAGTCATCTTACTCTGCAGATTGGTTTATTAAACCTCGATTTGATCCACCTATACTGTATGTGCATCGGTCCCACTGGTAATCCCTGCATCATATTCTGTTCTTTCATTTCTGAGATTGCTATTCTTTGGCTCCTGATTCCAGACCAACGTAGAGAAACTTTGAGGCAAAGCACTGGTGTGCCTGTGTTATTGCTGCAGATTTTTATTGTGAGTCATTCTGTTTATGAGTAGATGGCAAGACGGTCCATTTCACACTTTTATAAGCCCTCCCCAAAAATTGGTTGCTGGCAAAGTTAATATACAGCATATACTGTACAAAAGTCTGAAGTCAGTAAGATTTCTTTTAAAAAGGATTAATACTTTTATTTAGTAAAGGCATTTACATTGTTTCACAAGATTTCTATTTTAAATAAATGCTGTTCTCATAAGCTTTCTATTCAAAGAATCCTTGACAAATATGTAATAAGTACAAATCACTGCAATGTCCAACGGAAATGAACACTAGAGGCGGTAAAACAGCGAGCACTTGTAATAGTTTACAGACACAGTTATGATTATAGCTCCATATGTTTCGCTTTCCAGATGTAACAAGCTTGGAGCTCAGCCTTTGTGCTTGCGATTACGTTTTTATGTCACATTCTCCTTTTGTTCAATAGTATCGGGTAGGTTTAGGTGTAGTGCAGATGGAACATTTATTTTAAAACATCACAGAGCATTAGACTTATCCACCTTTTTCTTGCCTTAAAATGGGCATTTGTAAATTCTATGGGTCTAGCTTCCGGTCTCATCCGCGTCCAGCTATTTTTAGCTGTAAAAAACAGTTTGTTTTGCTGCTTGACATTGAAAATTGGTGTTATTTTAATGTATTATCTTAATTATGTATTATGTGCCATTTCACATCGAATGTGTCACGAAACACATATGGCGTTACGTATATCGCATCTTGCAAAAAAGTTCCCACAGGTATATTTTCGTCATGAGATCAGGGTGGAAAAAAGCCATCAAGGTTTCCAAAAATATATTAATTGTTAATTGTTTTCAGCTTAATTGTTTTCAACTAATAAGAAATGTTTATTGATAATTAAAAAAGCATATTAGAAAGATTTCTGAAGGATCATGTGATGCTCCAGAAAAAGAATAATGATGCCTGGAATTCAGCATTTCATATTTTTTTCTGTATTTTCAGTCAAATTGATGCCGGCTTGGTGAGCAAAAGAGACATTTTTCAAATACATAAAAAATCCTACCAACTCCAAACTTTTGAAAATATATTTAATAATAAAAATATATTGTTCGAAAACATGGCTACATTTCTTTGGCAATCAGCAGTGAGGGAATAGTGCAGTTACCAGCGTCTACCAGCAGGGGCTGGACCAGAGCAGAATATATAAAGCTCTCAGATAAAAATATAAATCACGTTTCCTCAGTTGCGAAGAAAAACAATAAAGGGACACATAAAGTTTAAAGAAACTTCTTCAAAATGTGGCGTTTGAAGGCTCTGATGAAGATAAGCGTCAGATAGTAGTTACAGCAGTGAGTGATGAGACACAGCCAGGGATAATGGACAGTATCTATAAAGCATCCAGTAGAAGACAAAGAGGAACAAGAAGACAAAACAAAAAGAATGATTGAGGACCAGCGGCGAGACATTTTGCAAATAGCTGAAAGGAAGCAATCAAGAGAGGATGAGGAGAGTAGGACCGGTGTAATCCATGCCAGTCATCTCATCCAGTCACAAAACCCATCACTGTGTGATCTATCTTCAATTTATGAGTGTGACGGTTCACTCAAAGTTGAGAACAAAGACAAAAGATATTACACAGTGGAGTGTCTATGCTGTGGGTCCAGCACACACGTCTTCATATTAGAAAACTTACCGTAAGTAACAAAAAACCTCAAATGCATTACTCTTTTAACTGTTCACAACACCTTCCACCAGGACATCAGATAATGTGCAGATAATGGAGAAATTATCACGCTATGGGTCACATCTTGGCCATTTTCGACTAGACCCTTAGGATCCTTGCATCTCTCAGAGGCTCTAATGTGATTGTGAGACGGGTTGTTTTGGGGGGAAATACTTGCCCTTGTGATGTGAGCTGATTTGATTTGTGGTTTGTATTATTTGGAACGAGAGAGAGAGAGAGAGAGAGAGAGAGAGAGAGAGAGAGAGAAACCTAATGTGATTGGTTATTCGCTTCAGATTTACTGTGCCATCTGCCACTCTTGGGTTCCATATAGAGGCAGTAGCTCTGTTCCAGAACCTAGTGCACTAACTACAGAGGCAGCAATTTAAAGTATCATAGGTGTTTTAATTAGGCTGACCTCTTAGATTCCATATTTTAGCCAAATTCTAAAGTAGCATTGCATGATTACTTAAAATGCATTCCCAGAATGCATTGTGTGAAAGTCAATGAAACAGTAAGTCCAAGATGACGGACATGGTGAGAAAAATCCATTTTCCAAACCACTTGTTATATGAGAGATGACCATTAAAAATAAACAACCCAGAAACTGTTTTCTATGCATTTCATTAGTTTTCTGTGCAACTTATTAGAATATCATAGTTAGCTTATGCAGACATTAAAATATATTGAAATTACTAAAACTGAAAAAAAAGAAATTTATAAGACCTTAAATAGAAATACATTTAAACAATAATAAAATGACAAAGTACATAACAAAATAATATAACATAATTTGATATGACAAAGTACATAAAATAATAAAACATAATTTTATATATCTAATTACATATACTGTATTATTTATTATCATGAGTTAGCAACAAGCATATGTCAAAAACTATTGAAATTCATTTGCAAGTTCAGTCAACTCCCATTAATGTTGTTACTATTAATTAAAAACATTAACTGAAAAGCTGAGATTAAAATATAAATAAAACCAAATTGGATTCTTAAAAATGGGAAATGTTGGCTTGGCAACTAACTGCAATAAAATAAGTTTAAGTAATAAGAAGACTAAAACTGAAATAAAAAATAAATTGGGTATAAAAAGGTATAATAAAAATAAATGATAAAATGACAAAGCACACACAATTATTAAATGTAAGCTAAAATTAAAATGAAAACTGAATATATAAAAGAATGCAAAAATTAAATATTATAACTAACAGTATATAAATAATGCTAACATAACACTTACAAGATGTAAGTGTTTTCTTATGATGAATCGAACAACCACTGTAGCTCTCTAGATTGTTAGCAGCTTGTGTCTTTTAAACCACTAAATTTTACATTTTAAAATGTGAGGTATGACTGTGTGTCATTTATGTTGTAGAACAAAATGTAATATTATCCACAGACCTTATTTTACTCATAAATCAAAAACTGCTATTCTAAAAACCCATTGAAAAAATTCCCCAGGGAACCACAGCAAATTAGCCTTGTGGGTTGGCCTACAAATTGACGTCAGACTGAACAGCTCTATTCTCTCAGTCTGTTCCTCAGAGAGTGTCTTAGTGTCTCTCTCACACTGATGGTGGAAATGAAAGGGGAAGGGTGTGCTAGTGCTAGAATTATTATTATGGTCCTGACAAACCTCAGAGTCCATCTGTGATCTCGTTCCTCTCTTGATGTGATTTGGGACCAGTGTATCCATTCCTAAACCAGTGACTAGAGAAGTGTTCTTGTTAGTGACACCAGCGCTTTTCCGAGAAGAGCCTGAACGCCTCATCCTTGATTATTACATTTCCCTTTTTCTTGGAGATAAATTGTGAGCACTCAGTGCTATTCCAGAGAGGCCCACGGCCGAAATAAAAGAACAGAGGAATAAGACCAGATGGTTTCAGTCTGTTAAATTATTTATCGTATGCTAAAAAGCTGC
Source organism: Barbus barbus (assembly GCF_936440315.1). Taxonomy (NCBI): domain Eukaryota; kingdom Metazoa; phylum Chordata; class Actinopteri; order Cypriniformes; family Cyprinidae; genus Barbus; species Barbus barbus. Next base: position 11,404,679 of record NC_136757.1, on the reverse strand, counting down.
GACTGCTACTCACTGTTCTCTGTTCACCAGCCACATAATCAAGATTGTATGTTAACGATAGTCGTGATGCATTGTTTCATTTGAACCGATTTTGAAGAAATAATATTTAAGTTTAATGTGTAGTTACAATATGCTAATATATTAATATCAGAAAACAAGACTGATAGTTCTGTTCTAAAAATGAATTGCTGTCTACATCCTACATAGCTACCTTATAAGTCAGCCTAAAAAGAATTGTAAAAATGTACTCAGCCCACAGGCCATCCAAGATGTTGATGAGCTCGTTTTTTCATCGGAACAGATTTAGAGAAATTTACCATTACATCACTTGCTTATCAATAGATCCTCTGCAGTGAATTGGTGCCGTCAGAATGAGAGTCCACACAGCTGATAAAAACACCACAAGTAATCCATGTGATTGCAGTCCATCAATTAACGTCTTGTGAAACGCACTGGAGGAAGTGTTATTATAGATTATAGATTTTAGCTGCAAGCAACGGTTTAAAGGGACTCTCATTCTGATGGCACCCATTCACTGCAGAGGATCCATTATTAACCAAGTGATGAAATGTTACATTTCTCCAAGTCTGGGAAGTTGTAGCCTAATGGTTAGAGAGTTGGACTCATAATCCAAAGGTTGCGAGTTCGAGTCTCAGTGCTGGCAGGAATTGTAGGTGGGGGAAGTGTTATCCACCTTCAATACCACAACCGAGGTGCCCTTGAGCAAGGCACTGAACCCCCAACTGCTCCCTGGGCGCTGCAACATAAATGGCTGCCCACTGCTCTGGGTGTGAGTTCATGGTGTGTGTGTGTGTTCACTGCTGTGTGTGTGCACTTTGGATGGGTTAAATGCAGAGCACGAATTCCAAGTATGGGTCACCATACTTGGCTGTATGTCACGTCACTTTTTTATCAGTTCTGATGAAGAAACAAACTACATCTACATCTACATCTTGGAAGGACTGAGTTTGTGTACATTTTAAGCAAATTTTCTTTTCTGAGTGACATGCCTGGTTTTATTCTCAAAACTCTAGATGGCTGATGGGTTCTTTTATGCAACTGATGATATTCGCAGCGTTAAACGATTTGGCACAAGCTGATTGGTTCATGTTGCATATGCAGCCACTGAGCTTGCTGCTTTAGATTTAAATGGCTGGTTTGCATCCACTTGAGCATTTTGCGGCGCGCTTTCAGAGTTCCTCTGAAACCCTTCTCCTTCCCCAGTTACACCTGTATAAATCTGCTATGGGTTATTTTATATGCTATTTCTGCAGCAGCAGTATGTCTTAAATACTCACAGCGCCATATCGCCGTCTGCAGTGGCAGTTGCAAGTTCCTGTACTACAACTACAGCAATAACCAGCAGCAGCAGCAGCAGAGTAGCAGATCAGTTCCGTCAAAACCAAATACATTAATATTGTCATATCCATCACCATGCTAAAATCTTCAGAGAGTTGTCATGATAGAATTATTCATTTAAGCTATTTTAACCTTTCAAATTGGGTAGTTTATTTTTGATAGCACTGTTAGCTGTATTTTTCATTATCGAATAAAATATAAATGTATTTCCAATCAACAATTCTCATGCTTCATCTTCCCAGCATGCAATGCTGCTTTAGAATTTGCTAAAAAATTAGGTATCTTACGAAAGCAACAAACTAAAATAATTTTGACTTGAATAACATTATTTAATTCAGATTTCAAGATGTGCTTAATTTAATTTATGACATTTTTTTTTTTTTTTTGCAGTGTAAGCAGCTCAGTTTTTGAAACCAACCATAGCCAATATTTTCTCACTGCTCTTGTCAGTTCCTGCCATTCTGTTCCATTTTCAACTCCAGCACTTCAGGGAATGAATGAGCAGTGGATTTACTTATGGAAATTTACCAATTACCAGACGGATGTTTTGTCGGGACATCTGAATGTGATGCATTCTGAGAGGTATGTCAGGGAGTAGCCTAAATCCCATAATCCTCTGTGTCTAAGGGCATCTACTCTAATGTGACACATTCTGCATTGTGAATCAAGGACACTGAGATTAACAATACCTCTGACTTTCAAGAAAGATGTAAATGCCACACTCTTGATAACTTTATAAGTACATAAGCTCCCTTGTGAAAAACAAAAATATATATTGTATTGAATGTACACTTGCAGATTACTTCAAATATTATATTCTTAAAAACTTCAGTTGCAGATATAATATTTTATTAAATAAAAGGCCACTGAGGTGTACTTACTGTAAAAAGGGAGTGCACTTTCATCACTATGCTTCTTTCTAGCACACAATTTTAATGCACCATTTTACAGAATGCATATTATATTAATGTCAAAATTAGTTTAGCTTTAAATCATTATGTGTTGGTAATCTTTTGTCATGATTTAAAGAAGTAAGCATATTTTGATGTGTTGACTGACATGCTTGTCAGTACATTTGACATTCAAGACAATAGGAATGGTTGTGTAATTATGAACTACAGATGTACTTAAAGGGATAGTTCTCCCAAAAATGAACATTTTATTATATTTTCTCACCCCATTAAGTTGTTCCAAACCTGTGTGTGTTGTCTTCTTCTTTTGAATAAAAAATATATATTTTTTAAGAATGTTGGTAACCATATGCTACTATATACTCTACTATAATATAATATAAAATAATGCATTTTCATATACTTGAAATCAAAAGAAAAGCTATGTGTTTATAAGAAACAAATCCATCATTAAAAATATGACTCCTCTATCTAATATCGATTTTGAATCAGGAGATAAATATGCACAGATCAAGCACAGTTCACAAGCAAAAACAGTCCAAAATATTTCACAATAAACATGTCAGTGGATTTTGATGTGAGAGGACAACAGGGGAACCACGTTTTTACTGAAATAAGTGAATAATTATGAATTATTAACAAATTATAACCTGGTATTTGATGGGAAGTGAGAAGTTTAAAGTTAATATGCCTTGATGGATTTGTTTCTTACAAACACAGAGATTTTTACTTCTCGAGATTACTTGTAGATTATTATGATGTTTTATCAGCTGTTTGGACTCTCATTCTGACGGCACCCATTCACCGCAGAGGGTCCATCAATGAGCAAGTGATGTAATGCTAAATTCTCCAAATTTGTTCAATTGAGAAAGAAACTCATCTTGGGTGGCCTGAGGGTGAGTATATTTTCAGCAAATGTTCATTTTGGGTAAACAGTTCTTTTAACTATATTTTTGAAGTATATTTTTGAAGTATATTTTTAATTTCATTTTTTAATGCTGAAGTGTACTTTCTTTTCACAAGGGTTAGCTAGTTTGTCATTCATTTCTCAGAATAACCAGAGCAACATTTACATCACAGACTTTGTGGTTCACAAAATAGCATGAACCAAGAATAGTTATGATCAAATCTGCTTCAGTGACACTGGTAAACACATTCATAATGACAGCAGGTGAGGAAACACACCCCAGGTGGGTGGGTTACACAATCTCATCAGCAGCTATAATGTCATAACACGCTGCAGGTTAGTAGCATTAGTTAGAAAGGTCTTTCTACAAATGCTTACAACATTATAGGCATTAGGTACTCAATACTGTTAGAAATTGCTAATTATAAAAGCGACGGTTCAGCTTTGAATATTACCTGGACCAGCCATGTTCAAATCCGCAATAAAATGACACCTGCGACCGCATATTCTATATTAACTCACACGCTTTTAGTGAAAGAACTGTTTTACAAATAATACATTCAGCTGAATATTAAACATCGGCATATTTTATCATATTGCTGGTGCAGCTGTATTATAAAAGCCACTTGAGATACATTGGCTTTTACTACAACCTCTCATGGCTTATTACTTTATGTGATTTGAATGTGGTTCTTTGGTAATTCTCTCATTCAGATTAAGTGATATTCACTTGTTGTGCAGGAAGAAAAACACATCATATTGAAACTTCTAGGAGTTATGGGAAGAATTGTCCATCATGTAATGTCCATCTAAGGGGGAAATATTACATTAGGGCTATTGTTTTTCATCTTTGCTTAAATGCTTAAATTGTCCGTACTCTACAGTCTAAGCTACAATCATAAATGAAATCTTTGGTTTTTATAAGAGCCTTTTTTGCAATTAAAGATTGCAATCAAAATGCATGTATACACACACATTAGTGATTTAGAGGGAGTGATTCAGTGTTCTCGTTGGAACTGCCTGGAAGAAACACTTTTCAAACCAATATTAGTCACTTCTGAGAACAATCAGTCACAATGTACAGTAATTTAGTCACAGTTTCTGAACAAGTAAGGAAGCTGTGTCAGCAATTAAGACACATTGTTGTACCATGTAAGCCTACCAGCAAGTGAATATAGCCATATCACATTAGTATTACAGGTTACTGAGTGTTATCTTGATAAAAGTAATACTACCTTTTTTAGTAATTTTCATTGTTTGAAGGAAATTAATATATATCTTTGATTACAAACAGAGATATGTCTTGAGCTGCAAATCAGGAAATTAGAATGATTTATGAAGGATCATATGATACTGAAGACTGGACTAATGATGCTGAAAATTCTGCTTTTTACATTTTAAAAATGATTAAAATAGAAAACAGTCATCTACAATTGTAAAAATATTTCAGAATAATACTGTGAATTTTATCAAATAAATGCAGCCTGGTTGTGCATTATAGAAACCTTTCAAAAACATTAACAAATCTTTGCAGACCCCAAACTTTTGAAAAGTATAAGTACATTTGTTTTAATTATAACACTTATTTAACATAAGTATTCCAGTTTATACACGACTGCATTAAAGCGTTTCAGAACTTAAAGATTCCAGCACTTATGACTCTTTTGGCTGTTAAGTGGACACACTCGTGGCAATATCCTGAACTCTGAGAGACCCTCAATAGAATGGATAAATGAGTGGAAGCTTTCTATGAATCTGGAATGCAAATCTAGACAGGAAAGGGCTGCTGGCGGACAGTGGCAAAGAGAGGAAGAAAGAGTGATAGGAAAAGCATCAGAAGAGAGGAAATCATTCAAAACCATGACCATTATACTGTATTATGTGGCAGAGGATCGTTTAAAGTTGCTTATAGGCCTTGACTCGGCCATTGTTATGGAAATGTATAGTTCAGGCATCCTTGGCGCGAAAAAGCTATTCAATCAAATGCAGTCATGTCAGTACCCTTCTTTAGCTGAAAATAATTCCTCATCATTTTCTTGATGTATATTCCCAGTGCAATCAATACTTAGTTGCTCTGGGCTGATACATTACAGTAATAATTGTTCTTTTAGCTCAATAGTCAATAGTCTATAGACACTATGTTGTTACTAATTAGACAATTTCTCAGAATTCAATGTGTTTGCTACATGTTTGAAGTTACTCCCACAAGACACACTGTCAACAACAAACGAAAGCTTCCTCAGCACCAATAGCAACTAACACATATGAATTTATAAATGTCAACCAGTTATCTTCCAATAGCAGGAGAATATCTGCAGCAATTTCAAAACGGCAGCATGGGGTTGAATTCAATTAATTTGGCCACGGCAAACATTTCATTAGATAGTTAGCAGGTGGACACGCAGATGCAAGGTAATTTAGCTACAGTTAGTGTGAAATTGAGAAGGGCTGCAAGGCAGATTTATTTCCATCAGACGAGGACCCACTGAGAGCTGGGTATCAGTATGTCTGATAACAGCTGATCAAAATTCTCCACCATATACAGAGAGGATTGTTTTCGTTTGAAGATATGGAGTCTGAAGATTTCTCTAAAGTTGTCTGGCATCCAGCGTAGTTTGTTTAGAGGACTGTGAATATGGTCAGGCAGTGTGCAAAGCCAAGATATCACACACAAAAAAATTCAGGAAATCAGGAAAAGCCTAAACAAATCTTCATTATAATACCCATATTATATGTTGCCAGTGTGCAAGTAAGCTTGATCTAAGCGAGTTTTTGAATTCTTTTTGAAGGCCTTATTTTGTTAAATATAGTAAATCAGGAAGGGATGTTGTGGTTGTGATAAAATGGATAGACATGTCACAACTTCATCCCAGAAATTAAAAGATGCAAATTTGCTGAAAGTTTGTGTAGATGAGATGGTAGATGGAGATTTTTTGTTCATCAGAAAAGATTTGAGATATTTAGCATTTCATCACTTACTCGCCAATGGATCCTCTGCAGTGAATGGGTGCTGTCAGAATGAGAGTCCAAACAGCTGATAAAAACATCACAATAATCCACAAGTAATCCGCATGAATCCAGTCCATCAATTAATATCTTGTGAAGTGAAAACTGGAGGAATTTTTTTCTCTGGAGGAAGTGTTATTGTAGATTAAAGATTTTAGCTGGAGGCAGCGGTTAAAACACCTTAATGATGGATTTGTTTCTCATAAATAAGCAGCTTTTAACTTCACAAGACATTTACTAATGGACTGGAGTCATGTGAATTATTGTGATGTTTTTATCAGCTGTTTGGACTCTCATTCTGATGGCACCCATTCACTGCAGAGGATCTACTAGTGAGTAAGTGAAGTGATGCTAAATTTCTCCAATTGGCCTGAGGGTGAAATTTTTGTTTTTAGCATTTTTTATTATTTATGGGTGTACTGTTCCTTTAAGAAAATGAGCACAGCATAAATATTTATAATCTAAAAAATTATAGCTGTTTTTTGTTATAATTCTGCTTACCTTTCTTATATAATGACCATATTAAGTTAAAAAAACAATGTTCCAGTTTCACTGTATATATTTGTGCATGAAATCTAGAAAGTTCTGGATACAACCCATTGCGCAATTTGCATATTGCCACATGGGAAAAAAAGAAAAGAACACTTTTTAAATTTATTTATTGGTAAATCTATAATGTATAGCTTGGAGAATCGCACAGTTTTATTTAAAGATCATGCTTTATGGTAAGAGTGTGTGTGACAAAGTGAGCATGTGCAATCAGGAGAGAGAGATGAGGTTGTATGAAAAGCCCTCCACATGGCTTGTGCTTGTTTATGCAAATTACTGTCTGCACTCCTTCATTTAAAATGATCTGGGTTCATCAACATTAGAACGAGGGTATAACAAATGTATATCTGTACACACCTGCCTTGCTCTGTATCTTATCCTGTGCTGACACTGGATTTGAGGGAATTGTAAGTCTATTTTTATTATAAAAGGCTGATAAATTCTTTGAATCTTTATTGTGAATCTGTAAATATAAGACACCAGGATAAATCATAAAGCTGAACCATTGGCTCCTGGGCATCCTGTGCCATATCCTAATTTAACACAGATGGATTGGCCCTGCGCGAACGTCTCAGTTGAAGAGTCGGACTGTCTGCTCCTTGTATAATTGTTTTATCTGGTCAGTGGCATCTGGAAATGAATCCTTTCCAAAAACTGCTGCCTACTATTATGGAAATGCCAAGTCTTCTCTTCTCTGTCGAGCATGACAAAAACATTGGCTTTTAATCTGTTCGAGTGTGAAGCATGAAAAAAAGAGATCCTTTGCAAGAAAAATACCTAAAAGTTTTCGATTGTGCAATAGTTTGGTGTCTCTTTTGTGAATTGAGCACAATAGTGTATCGTGAACTTGATTTATTTGATTGCTTCCTGTTGTTATTCTCTGTGTCAGCTTGAGCTGAAAATGGGCAGATGATATCTGTCCATCATAAATTTGCCAAAATCTTTGCTTGTTAAACCCGTAGAGGAATAACTAGTGCTTGGAAATCACAATATTATAGCCGATGATTAATAATATAGTTATTTGTAATAACGATAATCTGTTTAATTGTTAGCTTTATTAATGTTATAGAATATAATAATTTCGATATATAAAATAAAAAAAAAAATAAAAAAAAATTGAAATGTCATTTTCCCGTTGGGTTTAGTCTATATGTATACATGCATGAATGAAAAAACAAATATATTATGACTTTTTATCACACAATTTAGAAGACTTTATATCTGCATTTATGATGTTTTTTCCTCAGAATTATGAGACACAAACACAGATCTAAACTCAGAATTCTGACTTTATCTTGTAATTCTGTGTTTTTGTTTCTGCCACAAAATAAAAAGGTAATTGTGACTTTTTATCTAAATTCTGACTTGTTTTCTCGCAATTGCAAAATTATATATCTTGCGAGGAAGAAAAAAAAATCACAATTACCTTTTTTATTTTTCAGAAATGGACTTCTATAAAAATGTGATTGGAAGTCCACACAAATCACAGTTATCTCCCACAATTGCAACTATAGGATGAACTATATCTGGAGTAACATACAAGTTTTTTAGTTTGAATAATGTGTAGTTCTGGAAGTAGAAATGCGCCTTATTTTCCCTTTTCTGAGCACCATGTTTTGAGACATTTTTCAACCTAAGATATGTAATCAACTTTAAAGGCCACCAGACGTCACATCATTTACTCTGTGGCCTCAAATTAAATTGGCCTGCAGTGCAGTCTATAATAGATAGTTATAGATGGGAAGACATGTTTCATTTCTGTTACCAATAAAGGTTCAGAAAAACTGGGCCAGAAGCAAAAGTATTTGTTCAGCTCGCTGAAAAAAACAATTCTGCCTGTTTGTTATTGGATTCCTGAAGCTCAAAGTTTCTTCTAACATGTGTTTCTCTCAGGGGTTGCAAGCACTCAACAACAGGGCATATGAGAGTCAGTGAATGAAAACATTTATTGGCCTGGACTGTAGCATCATGCTTACTGCTGCATGTCTAGTGTGGCCAGGCAAATACACTGACTGCCTCAACTGATGCTTGTTTGTTTTTGCATTGTTGCGCAGCCACACTCTGTATACATACTTAGCCTTGGTGTGAAGGCAAAACAAGCATTTAGAATTTGTTAACTATCAAATAGGTTTGCAGATACTTCCTTTAATTGTCTCCCATTTACTCAGCTTACTGCCTGGAAGCACACTGTCTGCAGCTCTGGATTAGATTTTATTACAGCCGATTTGTGGGCAGAGCCAAATTCATCTCTTTTATTTGACACATATATGAATATTGACATTATTAATATGCAGTAATCTTTGTAGTCAGAGGCAATAATAGCAGCCCCTGTAAACAGACTATCACTGAGCGACCAGGACATGCTTGAAATAACACAAAGCCTGTAGAGAACAATCCGGAGCTACACATTAGCTTTGTTCTGTGGTGCTGTGTGAGTACATATTCAATTTAGCAGCATGACAAATGTCTTATTATTCATTACCAGTTAATGGATTTGATATTTTTCAGTCCCAGTAAACCAAGCAACATCAGTGGCACTGGGCCTTATGATTTGAATTTAAAGGGGTCATATCATACATTTTTATTATTATTATTTTTCATCCTGATGTTCACTTATATTGTTAGTAAAGATATTTGCATAGCAATCATTTAGTTTTATGGACATTTTCCAACCATAATTTCAATCTCCAATTTCTCTCTGATCCTTGGAATTAAATGGCTTGTTGCTGCTGTGATGCCAAAGGATCTGCAGAGCTGTAGGTGCTACATACATTAAGAAACAGAACAAGATGTGGCACATTTTGCCCCATTTCACTGTTTAGTTCTTTTTGGATTTAGAAATAATATAGCAAATCCTGCTTTCTTCCACTGGATGTCAGTGTGAGTGATCTTCTGTTTAAATGTATTGACGGAATCAAAACAATCAGAAGATCAGAAAAAGATGCATTTGCAGGCTATTTTCAATACATAATTTTTTCCCCACTTAGAGTCAAGTTTCAGGTTCTAAAAGTGTTTTCACAGTAAACCTTTATCTCAGAAGTCCAAGGGAGTTTAAAATCATCAAGCCATAAGCTGATAAGTTAAAACTTGTATTGATGCCTATTAAAGGGATTGTTCACCCTAAATTTAAAGCTCTCACGTCATTGCAAACTTTAGTTTTTTTTATGCTGTACACAACAAAAAATACTTTGAAGAATGATTAATGGTTTTGTCCAAAGAATGAAAGTAAATACAAACCTTCAAAGCTCCAAAAAGGACATAAAGGCAGTGTAAAATTAATCCATATGGTAGGCCTTTATTTTAATTCTTCTGAAGTGATATGATTACTTTGTATGATGAACAGATTGAAATTTAAGCTTCCACTCGAAATTATTTAATTGCATGTAAATACGGCGACGTGAATCTCTAACGTCAAACCTCATTGGTTGTTATATGATGTCATTAGTACAGATTTTTTTGTTTTCGGATGAACTTTAAGCCTTTTTTAAGACATTTGTCATTGCTTGGCAAAATTTCACAGGTAAAATAGTCATTTCATTCAATCAACATGTTCTGGATTTTTGCGTGAGGGCGAAAAAGTTCAAGTTGGTCACAAATTTGACTTTTAAAGGGACTTATGTGTTAGCAGTGATTCATAGACTGCTGTGCTGATGTTGACAATGGACCTTTTCTGCCTCAAAAATGTAGCTGAAAAGGGGTCAAATCAAACACTATTATTTTCATGCTGATGTTCACTTATATTCAGGGCCGTCCTTAGCTGATGCGAGGTAGGGTAGCAATAATTTAGTTTATTTGTCCATTTTCCATCCTCTCTCTGACCTCTGAATTAAATGGCCTGTTGCTGCTGTGACTTTTAAACTCCAGAAGCATCTGCAGAGCTGTTGGTGCTACACACATTAAACTGATTGGACAGAGTTCCCAAAACTTCTTATCTCTTATCAGAAACTATATTAATGTCGCACCCACCTCTACAAACAAAAGAACTGCGACTTTGTCGAGATGTGGGCTGCAGAGTCAGCAGTATGTTTTCCATTATTTAAAATCATTCACATTGCCTATTAAACAGCAGGCAATTACTCTGACATGAATGAAATCACTTTCCAAAACAGAGCAGTAGCAATCTATTCACTGCCATAATTTATGACTGTTTTCTGTGTGCATCTTCATTACCGGGCTTTCATACGGAAATGAAGAATGACAACATTAATTTCAGATGAAAAAAGGGATTAAAAAGGAGAACACCTTGCTGACTTGACAACTACTTCGCAAACTGCCTGTCAATATCATTTGACTCAGGTAGCTTATACGTGTCTTAATACTCATGACAGAAGACCAGTCCTGGGAACTCCACGTCTAAGACAAATGTTTAGGTGGGAGTGAAAAAACAGCGGTATCTGTGGAATACACAAACAGATTTCTGGGGAAAGTGTGTCAGCATAGATTGATATATAGGTTCAGGTTGGCGTCTGGAAAGGGAACATTGCTGGCAGCTTTTCAATCCGTATGCTGCTGGATCAGATACTGTCATTTACACAACCAGACCCTCGGGTCTTGGCACCATGTGCATTGCATCTTAAGGCAGGACTTGAACTTTATATTTAAAGGGACAGTTCACCCCAAAATTCTGTCATCATTTACTCACCCTCACATCGTACTAAATTATTATTTTTTTTCTGCAGAACACAAAAGAAAATGTTTAAACTCTTTTTGTCTATACAATGAAAGTCAGTGGCGTCCAAAACAACACTGACTTGGCCCCACTGACCCTCATTGTACTGTATGGACAAAAAAAACACTGAGATATTTTTGAAAATATTTTATATATTTTGCAGAAAAAAAAGTGAATGCTGGTTTTGAAATGAGACGAGGGGGAGTAAATGATGATAGAATTTTAGTTTTGGGTGTATTACCCCTTTAAGACTTAACTTTCAGTACGAATAAAAGCATTCATACTGGTAGATTCATTAAGAGCATAGTGCATGATGGAATTATATTTTTACTTTTCATATTCGCCTTTTATGTGAAGACTCATAAAGTCAGACTTTAGTCAAGGTTATGTGTCAGTATTGTCTGAATAACATATGAGCAAATTACCACCCACATTTCTACAGTCAGCTTTGGTTTTCTCAGCATAGTAACACCAGGATGTGTCATATAATTTAAAGGTTCAAAAAGGCCTTTTTTCATATTCAGTGAAGTGCCAGCCAAAAAATCATAATGTTTCTGTATACCAATTGGATTGAAAAGCTTTCATGTAAAAACCTCAGTCGATCTGATTGAGCTTAATGATCTGAATGAGATGTCGATAGGATTGAAATAGGTGGAGTACACCTGAAATAATCAGATTAATCTGCAAATTAAAATGTTATTGAAATCCTGTTTTAATTAATAAAAAGTTGTTTTCATTTAAATCTTAAATTGTATTTATTAAAAAATTGTTACAATTTTAACATTTACATTAAAATCTTTTTACCAGTATAGATCGCAGTGTATCCCTAGCAGTTTTGTATTTGGTTAAATTTTATTTTGTGATTCTAGTGGAACAGGGAGCATTAGGATGAGAAAAAGAAAAATTGCATGTGTATGGCAGCTGTGAGGGGCAATGCTCCATGCTGAACATTGTAGGAGTCACTGCTGGAGTAAACGTTACCCTTAACAGGCCCATCCAGTCTGAAACAAAGCCAGTGTGTGTTTTTCTAGCACTGAGGCTCAGACCCAGATGAGAGGGGATAATTTGCTGCACCATCTGAGCATTTCAGTCTGTTTGCATGGCGTTGCAGACATGACAGATAGTCAACCATCCTCATCACAGGAACCACTCTCACGTAAAAAGCGATGACAAACCACCCTAAACATTGGGTTATAAATATCATATTTCATCCCTTTCAACATTCAGGCACCAGTCTCCTCTCATATAAACAACATCAAACTCAATTTGCTGCCTTTTCTGACTCTTACTAATGCAATTGGATATTTTGCCCTTATTTAATTTTCAGGGAAAGTAAATCTCCAGGCCCCTCAAATTGCCAAGTTCATGTTTCTTTGTCTCTTTTCAGAACAATTATCTTCTCATCTGATGCTCAGAGAGCCTGTGGCAGGATGATACAGATATCTCAACTGTAATCATGTCATATATCTTCACTGGTCAATATATATATATATATTTTTCTCCAGAACTCCCCTAGCAATTATTGTGAGCAGAAATGCGTAAGTATGTCACACATTTAGTGTCAGTATATATAACATTTCTCATATAAGTTTACATACCACTTGCAGAATTTGTGAGATGTTTATCAAAACATTTACAAAAAATATATCATGTTATTTCGATTTTTTATTTTTATTTTTAACGCAAAAAGAAAGCAATTTAACATAACAGATATTTAAATATATCACAAATTACACATTTTATCCTGTTTAAACATTTACATAGCATTGGTTCTTAATATTTTGTGTTGCTTCCTCAGGCATCAGTTGCTGCATTCACACATTAAACTGGTAAATTACCGTAAAATTGTTGGATTGACTTTTCTGGTAAACACACCATATCTGCTGTGCACACAAGCAAAGACTTTCTATCTTTTTGTTAAGATGTTATTCACACTTCAGCACAAAAATACTGGTAAATTGTGATGTCAATAATCGGAAATGATCTTTATAGGTTGTGCTGTTTTCTTTATTTGATTCCTGACAGTTTCACTGTCCAATTTGGCAATATTTACTTCTGAGTTATGAGCCTAGAGGGTCGATCACACAGGGTGAATAAAAAAAAAAAAAACTTGAGATTAAAACCATAGTGGTGAAAGGGAGAAACATGCATTTTGCATTCTTATTTGTGACCGTGGACCACAAAACAAAAAGCGTAAATTTCTTAATTTAAATTGACAGTTTTCGAAATTGAGCTTTATACGTCATCTGAAAGCTTCATAAATAAGCTTTCCATTGATCTATGGTTTGTTAGAATAGGATAATATTTGGCCGGGATACAACGATTTGAAAATCTGGAATCTGGGGGAGCAAAAAAATCTAAATATTGAGAAAATTGCCTTTAAAGTTGTCCAAATGAAGTTCTTAGTAATGCATATTACTAATCAAAAATTAAGTTTTGATATATTTACAGTAGAAAATTTATAAAATATTTTCATGGAACATGATCTTTACTTAAAGGGGTCCTATTATGTTCTTTTACAAAGTCTTGATTTTGTTTTGGGGGTGTACTAGAACATGCTCTCATGCTCGGTGGTTCGAAAATTGCATTATTTTTCACATAATTTACATTATTACAATACCTTTCTCCCCAGCCTGGCACAAATGGCTCGATTAGTTCCAGGTTTGATGAAGGCCCGCTTTTCCGAAAAATGAAATACTGTATGTTGTGATTGCTTAGCTGTCCCGGTGCGTTGTGATTGGCAAACAGCTTAGACGGTGTTTCAGTACTGCCACACCCCTTGCCAAAATTCAGACCTTGAGAATATCGAACAACAGGATTGCGCAGAACCTTTGCACGCACGATAGTGCAAGACATATTAAAGCCGTAACGTTATTGTTTTATTTTGGCTAAATCACGTTTTAGCGGTCAAGAAAAGCTTAAAAATAACAGCAATTACTATGTACAGATAAGTGCAACGGTAATATGTATTATGTTTATTGTTCTTTAATTCTAACATTATAACATGAATTGCAGTGAAACTGTTATACAGTTGAATTTATATATACCATAATCCCACAGATTTACACTATTTGTGGCGGCATACATATGCAATTCTTGGATTGTATGGATTGGCCATTTCTAATTATTGGGGGGAATTGTCATTGACCTCAATGTCTATGTTGGTTACGGCCCTACACACTGACTAAAATTTAAAAAGTGAAAAAGCATAATAGGACCACTTTAATGTCCTAATGATTTTTGGCATAAAAGAAAAATCAATAATTTTGACCCATACAGTGTATTTTTGGCTATTGCTATAAATATACCCCAGCGACTTAAGACTGGTTTTGTGGTCCAGGGTCACATGTGCATTCACACATGATCTCTGAGCCATAATTGACCAGTACTTTTTCAAAAAGAAATGTATGTGTGAAAACCCTTAATGGCTATTGGTAGCATTTTGTTATACACTGCCCTCCAAAAGTTTGTAAACACCCCTGGCAAAGTGTGGCTTTGGACGATATCAACATAAATCCTTATAATTTTTTGGTGCAAATACATTAAAGTAACTTGACATTATCATTGAAGACCAACAATTAAACATAATAATGGCAATATATACATGTCAAAGTCAGACATGCCCCTTTGCCAGCTGTGATGCCTGGTTACTGGTTTAAACTTGGCCCAGGTTTTTAAAAGATTTTTGGGTCAGCACACCTTAATACTGTAGCTTCAACAATTGATTGCCATTTCAAAGTCAATGTTTGAATAAACTGACAGCTCGGATGTCCAGATTATGCAGAGCTGTAATAGCTGCTAATGGTGGATATTTTGATGAATCGAAAATTTAAGTTATTTCTATGTATAAACTGTTTATGTCATAAAATATGTTTTCATAATTTGTGTTGTCCCTTATCAGTGCAAAATTATCACAAATTAAAAAGGATTCATGCCAATATTGTCCAAAACCCCACTTTTCTAGGACTTTTCCAAACTTTTGGAGAGCAGTGTAGATGTATTTCAATCTGCTAAATATCTGCTATTTAAATACCCTGTACAACATTTTTTGCACATTCCTCTTTATTACTATTTAAGTCAACAACAGTCTGACCTACACATTTATATTTATATTTTATTATTTTATTTTTTTCTACTTTCTTTTTCTTAATATTTGTATTCTATATAATTGCACTGTCCTTGGAGCGGACCTGACCTACATTTCACTGCTGGTTATACTCTGTATAATTGTGTATGTGACAAATAAAAAATCTTGAATGTAAATTGTTTAAGTTAAGTTATTTTATGCCATGTTTTCAGAGTAGTACTTAAACAATTTTTATTAAAGAAACAGTTTATCAAAACATGAAACTTTAATGAAAATTTACTCATCATCTGGCCATCCAAGATGTAGATCAGTTTGTTTCTTCATTGGAACAGAAATGTAGCATTGCGTCACTTGCTCACCAATGGATCCTTTGCAGTGAATGGGTGCCGTCAGAATAAGAGTCAAAATGCAAAATTTCTCTTTCAAAAATCAGTTTCAAAGGTGAATTATTCTCTTAATCTCTTATTTACAAAAAATTAAAATAAAGATAAATAATAGTCATAAAAATAAAGAACCCCCTAAACAACCGCTAAACTGATTCTGCAAGGGGCAGAATCATAACTGCCATATCTCTCTTAAACTCAAGGTAGAAAATGGAAAGCTATTCCTGGTGTAGTCCTGAACTCTAATTTAATATCCATGCAAAAAGAAGATTCCCTGCATGGCTACACGATTTAAAATCAAGCTTCTGCTGAATTAAATTAGATCCAGCATGCTGAAATGGCCGATTGCTTCGAGACAACAGGGAGATTTTTTTGGACTGTAACAAGGTGACGGCAGTCCAATTTGATTAAATTTGACATTTGATTGATGTATGCTGTGCTGTTAAGCTTTCTGAAGCTCCTTGTCCTGCCTAACAAGAATTATCCTTCTCTTAGTGACGGTAGCTCTCTGAGAAGTGCGTGTACATCGAGATAGATATCTAGACATTAATGGCTGGAGTTAAATGTCTGTCCTTCCCTTAACAACTGCTCCTCTATGGCAAGTGTATTTATATGGACATATGAGATAGAGGTTCTCAAGTGACGGGATGTGGGTCCCAAACTGTCCTGATCTATGCCAAATGCAAATAATACAATTCATATATAATAAAAAAAATTGATTTTCAGGAAATTAGTTTTTAAGTGAATAATTATTAAACTAAAGAACTTTGGTACCGTGTTGGGCTGCTCCATGAAAGTAGAATTGGAAACCAGTTTTTTTTTTTTTTTGGAGTCAACGGTGTTTCAGTTATATAAAACAACCTATCAAACTTCTACATCGTAACTTGTCTGTATTTCTCATAATTGCAGAGGGTTTGAACATGTTGCATTCAAAGGTCACTCCATAATGTTCCTGAGCTCTCAAATTTGCTTTTAAGACTAAATATCAATTTGAAATTTACCACCAGAGAACACAATTAAATGCCCTTCACAGTACTAAAGGTATCTTTACATGCCATTTAAACTCTGAAAGGCAGCAATCAGAGGGGAATGGTACGGCTGCATGAGACAAATTGGTTTGTTTTGTTGGCTGGTGCTCTTGCTGAGTCCTGCTTGGAATCCAAATCGCACCTATAGGCCAGGCACAGATATGAACACAAATCTCACTAAGAAGCACACTGCTAGAAACTTTCCATTTCTGATAGCAAGCTTCTTGACTGTCTACACAGCATGTGCCACGGGAGATTTGCTGTTTTACTTCCATACCACCATTTTTAAATAGAATATAAAATATATTTACAGTTTTTATGAAACATATAAATGTTTATTTTCATATGCAGACGGCGGGATCTGACCTTAAAAAGATGATGACATATTTAGAGAAACACAGTAAGCCCTACATTTCTTTTTTTTTCATTTTGATGAATATTGCATACATAAACTGTTATTAAAACATTGCTGTACAGTGGTATTTGGTAAGAATCAGGGCTTTAGACTACAAAGACATTGAGAATACATTGCTACATTTGAATGGTTGTCAATATGGAAAGACTGCTATAGTTAGGGTATTTACCAGCCCATATTAATCAGTCAAACCTCACTTGGTTAAAATGCTGAATCAGTCATATCTGACAGATATAAGCCAATCAGAGTCATATTTTAGCAATCCATTCAACAAATTAAAGTAATTGAATTTTCTGTTTCTACTCCATATCTTTGATTCACTTAAAAAAAGGTCTCTATATTTCAGTCAATATCCTGACATTTAAGTACCACTCTGTAATTCATGTGCTACACTGAGTGTAACCGCAATTAAACTGTCAACAACAGCTCTTTGAAAACTTCTGAGCACAGCAATTTTTTTTTGCGTGGAAAAAAGTTCTCAAATGATCTGACATTTCTAGCTTATGCAAATTGATGTTATTGAACAAATGATTGCCAAGAGCAGGCGGGTGCCCAGGGGCACAGCTACTCATTTGTTGGGGGGCATGAAACACAAACTTTGACTCCCTCACTTATCAATACAGTCACATAGTCAGAAGCCCATCGGCAATTTAAATGGCATTTCATGGTCTTTGAACATTGAATACTATATACAACATCAACAACATTAAAATAAGACAACACATAAAGAAGAAAAAAAAATCACTAAATGTAGTTTTAAAAACTCACTGTGAAACAAAATAATACATATGTTTTCCTTACACATACCCCTACAGTATGCTAGGTTTTAGAGTCAGTGGATACTTGAAGTTTAGCTCAGACATCTGTGGATGCATTTGGGGCCATTCTTGGATTAAACATTGGAATGTGATTCACTGTATAACACTTTAAATAAACAGAAGTTTTACATCAGCAAGGAGTCATTTTTTCTGAAGTAAATCTTTCAGTATGTGAATCAAAAACTAAAAAAGTCTCACTAATCTTTAGTGACTTTTTTATTACTGTATGCATTATTTCATAAATAAATAAATAAATATTGCTTTTTGGCCTTTGACCTTTTGCAAAGTTGACAGTTTATTTAATTTACATGTCAGTTAAGAACCAGTTTTGGTTAAGAACTGCAAAAGGTCAGGCTTGTGTCTCGGGCAGAGATATGACAGTTAATTAAAACCATCAAAAAAATCCTTTACTTGCAATACAATTAACTTTAACTTGAATTAAAATGTACAAAAACGTATTTTATTTCAGCTAGTTGCCATTGAGACATTTAGTTTAACTTGATGTACTATGTACTTACTTAAAAAAAAAAAAAACAATTTAATGAAATTTTAATGAAAAAAATTTAATAGTATCTGATACTAAAATAGCACTGGTCTCAAGCATACCTGTACCCTCAGATTTATGACTTGGAAACATCTGGTTCATAAAGATGGATGGAAACAACGTCAACACAAAGTTTCAGTTAATTTCTTTTGTGTTGTTTAAGAACATTAGTTGACTTTTTTTTTTTTTTTTAATGATCTTCAACTGTTGCAAAATGAGCTACAAGCAAATAGCCAGACTAAAAATGCATATAAACCCATTGTTCAAAATTGTTGCATACCCCTTTTTGTGCCCCTGGCAGTGCACCTTCTTTTGGCATTTTGCTCATTTTAGGCAGTTGAACAGTTTTCTGTTATCAGCTTGATCAACTAAGTGGGATGGAAAATGTGGCCTATCTCTGCTAAAACATCTCTCAGCAGGCAAAGTGTGGTCATTTAACTGTCGCTGTGATGCCCCATTCCTTCTTAAAGCCTCAGTGGTGTGGGGTGAAGGGGATAGGAGATAGTCTTTGACCTGAGAGTGTGTGCATAAATTCAGATTTTAATGTGGGTTAACAGGACTGCTGGAGCATTGCAAACAGAGCAAAGCCTCTCACTGTCCCTGTCACGTGGGACTGATTCCCTTCTCCCTCTTATTTAATCCTGAACAAAGAGTCATTTGGGCTCTGGAGACAAAGCTTTGTGTTAAAGTGTAGCACTTTGAATCCTCCTTGAGGATTAATTAACGTGTGACCACAGTAAAATTGGAACAGGTTTATCTGCCTCCGAAATAAAGCTTCCGCAATAGGGACGTTGTAATGTGGCTCCATAACTGGCAGAGCGAAATGCTTTTCGAACAGTGGGATATAGGAAATCTCTTGATGAATAAATATGTATGACTCATTGGAACTTGTCATTGACGGTAATGGAATAAAGAGATTACAGTTATGATTTTGCATAAGTGTTCCATACTTATGGAGCAGCATTAGTGTTGGTGGTGCTGCAGAAAGCAGACATCCAGGTCTTATTGCAGAATAAACAGGAACAGACCAGACCAGAAGAGAGATGAATTGCATATGGACTTTATGTGGAGAGCTTGTTAATACTATTACTTGTTGTGATATAAATTTTACTTGCACAGAAATACTGTTGCAGATAGCTAGGTATGGAAATGTGAGATTTTGTTGAATGTCTTTATCACAGCAGTTGTCTGTACTTCTTTCAGGAATCAAAAGAACAGGCAAAGTACACTGCTGTGTACCAAGGTTCATGTCATTTGGATCAGTAGGCCTTGTGAATAAAAATTAATTAGCAATGGCCTTGGTATATTGCATATCACAGTATCAGTCAGTGAGTCAGTCAGAATCAATAACCTCTCTGACTGATTCAGTGAAGTATTCGACAGAACTGATTCAAACCTATAACCCATGGGTCGTTTTAAACCATTTTTTAAAATAACCGACTCATAGTGTATGTTCGAAGCAGCTCACATGAGTCATTTGTTTGTGAATAGAACTCTATTTCTCATGCTAAATATTTATTTTGAAGTGTAATTCAGACTGCAAGACACTGCAAGTGTTTATTAAGCGGTCTTGCACCACTTTATTGTCAGCGAGGTTACATTACGCTAATAACTCAGTAAACGCAACATATATCAGTTTATACAACTTTCTGGTCCTTGAATGTTCTGGAACTTGCTGCTGGCTCTGATGTCTCTACAGTGGTTAAACATGAAATATAATTCATTTTGGGGAAATCTCACTGGCAGCCTTTGGTCTCATTACTCTATTATTTGTTCAAATTGCGCAAATAGTTTTGACTGAGGGCAAAATCTCATTGTATATGTAACTTCAACGCTGTATATCAGAGTGCTGCCTTTGTATTATTTACTTTTATGATGGCTGTTGTTGTTTATTAAATATTATTATTCAATAATATTTTAAATAAACAATAGTAGTATTTAATTGTATTTAGTATTAATTAAAGGGATAGTTCACCCAAAAATGAAAATATGTTGTCATTAATTACTCACCCTCATGTCGTTCCAAACCCTTAAGACCTTTGTTCATCTTCGGAACACAAATTAAGATATTTTGATGAATTCCAAGAGCTCTCTGACCCTCCCATACAGCAAGGGTACTACCACGATCAAGGTCCATAAACATGGTAAGGACATTGTTAGTGGTTCAACCGTAATTTTTTGAAGCTACGAGAATACTTTTTGTGTGCAAAGAAGGCAAAAATAATGACTTTATTCAACAATTCATCTTCCCCACGTCAGCCTGGCACCATTTTGGAGAGTATCACGACTTATGCTTGTGCTTTGATCTGAATGTATGTGTTAACATATGTGTCAGCAGCATCAAGCACTTACGTTATGTGTGTTCATGATGTGATTTTAGTTACATTGTTCTGCCATTAGATGGCGACAAAGAAACGAGTGTTTTTACGAGTCAGCAGTAAAGACTTTCATATTGAAAGAGACTTAAAACAACAAGGAAGTTATTTTTACTTTCAGCAACACATTGTAAGAAGCAGCCAACAAATGCACTGAGCAGTGCTATCATCAGATATCACTCTTAACAGATGAAAGGATAGTACGACAAAGATATCTCTTTCCACAATAAACATTCAAACTAATGTTTTATGCTGAACATGAGAGTGAGCTGAAGAATGAATGCTGCATCAGATGCAGATAATCTGAACCACAGCCGTGCCGCTATACAGCCATATTGCACTGCTATTCATGTGATATTGCTAATATATTACTTATACTTGAGTTATGTAAGTACATATCTATTAAATCTAGATTTAAAAAGTCTGTCAAGACAAATGGATTTAAGTTTGTCTTGATGGTTTTAAGTTTGAAGAAGTTTTAAGTTTAAAGTAGGTTTAAATTTAAAACAGTATAAAAGCTTGAAGTTTGAAGAAGTTTTAAAATGTGAAAGTTTAAAGCAGTTTTAAGTTGAAAGTAATTTTAAAAGCTAAAATTTTGGAAGCTTTTAAGTCTCTCAGAAAGATGTTAACCCCAGTTTGACAATGTAATTGTGACAAGTGGTGCGGGGCCGAGAGCCATGGGAGCGGAGCGAGGCCGGTGGAGTTTTAATGATAATGAGCGACGCCTGCGACGCCCGCCTCAAGTCCCGCGGAGGAGCTCCGGAAGGATAAAAGGAGGAGTGATAACAGTGGAAGACAAGTCTCTTGTGTTTGTTTATTTTATTATTAAAGTGGTTAAATGTTCGCCGGTTCCCGCCTCCTTCTTCCCGTATCAACGAACTGTGTTACAGTAATTCTGTCAGGACCACTATCGTCAAAGATGACTGACAATTAGCATACAGTTTGGATTGGCGGAATGGTTCTGTTCTGGGGAAGAACTCCCTGTGCATCCATGTAGCCTAGCATGGATAAGAGCAGGGAGAGCAGCAATAACCCCCCAGGGTAAACAGAACAGAATCAACATAAATGTATTGCAGATATCATTTTAGTTCAATATTTTAATGTAACATTTTAGAAATGAGTCTGATTCAAGGATAATCAGAAGGCTGAATCCTGACTGACAAGGGGAGGAGTCAGGGATGGAGGTGCAAGCTTGACTAACGTGACCTGCCAGAACTAACACTAACGCTAGATTATTTTACACACTTCAAATTGTTAATAACAAATGGAACAAAATGAAGCAGCCTAAAGTTAGAAGCAACTTTTAAAGTTCAACGTTTGAAGCAGTTTTAAGTTTAAAGTAGTTTTAAAAGCTGAAAGATAAAAAAAAAAACAAGACCTTGCGCTTTTCCGTTCCACTGCTCACTTCTTGCATTTTAAATGTAAAACATGTTCAATCTGAATGTTCCCCAAGTATGATTTAGTTTTTTTTGGGTCATACTTGTCCAATTCTCGCCATTAACAAACCATTCACTACAACTTTTGCTTTAATAAACTCCTAATTTGCTGCTTATTAATAATTAGTAAGGTAGTTGTTAAATTTGAGAATTGAGTAGGATTAGGGATGTAGAATATGGTCATGCAGAATATGTGCTTTATACGTTCTAATAAACAGCCAATATGTTAATAATAGGCATACTAATAAGTAACTAGTTAATAGGGAGAATTCGTCCCTACTGCTGATCTATAATGACTGGTTCACTCATTGTGTTCGAAACTGTCGACAGGCAGTGAAGCCACCGGAAGTGTTCGATCCGCCATCTTACTATTCCCTACCTGCAGAGAGCACAATTGAGTCACATGCAAACCACGGTCCTAAAATAACTCGATTTGAAGCGAATCAGTCACACGGAATTAGTTTTTATGTTACGTGTAATAGGGTTGTAACGGTACACATATCGTGTATCGAACGGTTCACAGGTAGTTCCAAATGGAAGTGATCATCCCTATCCAGAACGCATATTGAGAATCAGCCAGTCTAACGGCTAACATTGCCCACTGCCCACAACACATTGCGCAGTGGACAGGGGGTTCGATTAGAACTACAAACACGCATAAAAAGTGTTTAAAAACTACACACATGGCGGATATATGCGACCAACGGACAGGTAGAGAAAGGGATTTGTGTGATAAATAATCAGTGTCTAACCTGATTAAAAAATATTAATTTAATGTTATCCACGTTATATTTCATTTGCAGCAACACTGACGAAGTATTATGTCCCAAAGCGTGGCTACTATTCTGCTATACTCAAAAGTATCTACTTTTTCTTCACAAAAAGAGTACATACTTTTAGGGCATAGTAGCCTAGGCGAATTGGGACGCAGCAACTGTTTGATATCGCTGCCGTAAAACTTCCTAAAGGCATTTTTTTTTTTACAAAGAGATACAGTACATGTCGCTGATAAATGGTTTGAATTTGGATCTGTTCCTCACACAAAGCATCACATGGATACAGAGGATTTTAATAAAAATAAAATACTTTCATGATCATTTTATTTAATGCTTGTGCATGACAGTATATCAATAAAATCATGTGCCCCATGGTAAAGCAAATAAATATTACATGATAATAGTTAAATGCTCTCTCTCTCTCTCTCTCTCTCTCTCTCTCTCTCTCTCTATTAAAGGATTCTAATATTATTTGTACTGAGAATAATAATTTAAAATACAATCAAAATATAATTAAGTGCCGATTAATGCAGTTGACTGATTTACCGATTTGTTTAATTTTGAAATGATGTTTCTTTCTGTTTTGACTTGCCATTTCAAAGATTAAATTTGAACAATACTACACTTCATTAAAATTTCTGTGATAATTCTATCATATTTTATTTATCTTGTTTTTCATGAGTCACATAATCTGTCAGGTCACTGCCTGATTTGGGCCACATGATCACTTGACTGATCTGGGCAACACTACTCCCACCAACAATCGGCCCTCATATTGCTTGCCGGGTTCCACGCCATGCCATTATTACCATTATTCAGCTCTGACTGAATGGGCACATGCCATTGACGACAGGAGGCCAGCAGTGCCAGTTTGAGGCTACATTTGAGCCAAGACCATTTGCTATGTGGGCAGGGACTACTTTGTATGTTTGTGGGGGCATCCATGTTTGTTCTGAAAACTGACTTGAGAGGCAGGGGTTCATGTGTGTTTGTGTTTGTATTTATGTAAAAGCACGCTGTGCTCTCCGCTGTTCTGGAATTGCTTCCATTTGAAAATGTTTCATTACCCGTGCATAGAGGGGGAGCTTTGATTTGACTTCCTGTTTCAGTCCTTCTTTAATCCAGGGCCTTTCTATTATTTGCCTGATGGCAAATAACTTCCCCTGAAACACAGGACTAATCAGGCATGTCACTGCGCAGTGAAATTTGCTTTCAATCCATTCGTAATAGGCAGGATATTAGCAATGTCAGACAATCAAGGCTTCACGGGAGCCAGGTCTGAATGAATGGATCTGCTTTATTTGCTGCTGTTGTTTTTGTTTCCCATTGATTACATTATTAGTGTTGGTATCCCATAAGCAACGTCAAGCTCATCTGGTAAACAAATAAAAGATCTCATTAGTGATGCTGTGAGGGATTTGATCCAGACAGACTAATGTGAGACCATTTGTTTCAGTCCCAACGTGCTGTTTTTAGCGGATCACGTCTCGTTTGTGAAGCTCACGGACATGTTTTCATTGCACTTTGGATCTTTTTGATTTGTCTGTCAAACCAGCATGACTTAGTGTGTTCCTTCAATTTTCACTCATGATCCATTTGAGGTTTTCTGTAACAGTTCCTTTCAAATAAACAGATATCAGATATGGAGTGTGACAAACTGCATATTCATCAGCCGTCGTCTGCTTTAGAAACAGGTGGTGAGGTTGCATAAGCAGTGGCATCTTCTTACTTCGCGTACTGCTTTTTTTTTTTTACACCATGCAAACCTCTCTAGGTTTTATGATTTATACCCCACCCTCCCCCTTCCCTGGACTCTTATCCCTCAGGGATTGTTGTGAGAAAAAAAAAAAAAAAAAAATTCCAGAAAAAAATCCCTCATACTTCCATGCACCCCATACAAATCAATTCACCTTCTCACAGTCAATCAGTATGCTTCCTTCAGGCTGCTCCAAAATCCCTCCTTTGATCTTTTTCCCTGAACACAGAAACACAGTCATTTTTCTCAACAAAGAAAGCTCCGTCAAGTGTCCGCACCATGCTTGGGTTGCTTCCTTTTCTTTCCCTTTGTCTCAACCTCCATAAAAGCCTGTCAAACCCATCCATCATATCACTGTTTTTCTGCATTGCAGAGAGGTGTTGATTCTGATGTGTAGGGTGGTCCGTGGTGAGACAGAGTCTGACTAGGATGTAAACTAAAGGGATTTGGAGGTGGTTGAGGAGAGACCAGACCCACAGGCTGTGTGTGGTTCAGACTGGTGTTTTCATTCCCTAGAGGACACGCTTTCCACATAGAGCCCAGGGCAGGATGAGGTGCCCTCACAAGCCAAGTTCCCTGCCCCTTAACTCTGCTCTGTTCTCTCAAGATAAAGGATGGCTCTCATGGTATGTTCCTCTTTCTGAAAGGAAGGAAGAATTGATAATGGACATTGTTCTCTTCATAAAAAGAGGTAGAACTCATAGTATTTTTTTTTGTTTTCACAGCTACAAAATATTCTTCTTATTACGTTTGCCTTTTTTTCCCAGTAAAACAAAAAGAAAAAGATAAACATAATTTTTCTTTCTTTCTCGCTCTCCCTTTCTAATTATTTACACAAAAAGGGATACATACTGTATGTGTGTGTGTATACACATATATATATATATATATATATATATATATATATATATATATGTGTGTGTGTGTGTGTGTGTGTGTGTGTGTCAATTCATTGTTACACTATGCATTTTAAATTCAGTTATAATTATTTACGATAAGATATACTGTATTACAACACACATTATGAATAATTATAAAATGCATTATACATAAAAGGCTTTAAGTAAAATGTTACCAAAATGTTACGCAGATTTTTTCCCCCAAGATTATGATTAAAACAAAGAATATTGTAAAACATTTTACAAGAAAATATTGTTTTGCTAATTGTTTTTTAAATGTATAAATATAGACATTTTTAAATTTCTATATTAAGTTTTCAGTGCATGTTATTAATATAGTAATACCACTAACATACAGTAAGTATGAATAATTCCAAGTATAATATAGTAATGCATTATATTATATTGTGCATAATGACAAGTAACTAATCCTAAACCAAACCCTATCAGTAATCTTAACCCTTTAGCAAGTATTTATGTGTTATTACATGCCACCTTAAAATAAAGTGTTACTTTTTTTTTTTTTTTTGCAGTTAGTGAGGCAAAAACCAATTGAAACCAACAGTGAACAAGCTGAACATGAGCAGACAGTTGCTCAAGAAAGGAAGTGAATCTGGTTGGCAGGCTCCCACGGGTGCTGTACTTCAGCCTGTTCACATAAAGGCGTTTTCTGTGCTTATCTGCTCTCTCTAGACCGCAGTGTGGATTAGCAAATCTCTCAGGGTTTAAGTGAATATTTTCAACCTGCATAAACCATACTATTCTGAATAGCACTAATATTGCAAAGCAGTGCGTAAAGTCTTTCTGCAGAGAGAGGACATTCATACATCAGTAATGAAATATAAACTCTCAATGGAGCACTTACAAATGTAAATAATGGGCAGTATTTTTTTATGCAGGTATGGGGTATTTCTTCATCTATGAGCACTTTGTGTCCCAGGGGTTGATTTTTAATTAAATCTAACAGATTTACTTTTTTATTTCCTTCTGTTGAGTTCTCATTTTGTGCATGACATTGTTTGTGGACCAGTTAAACAAACTAGTGTGATTGTGTTTCGGTCCATGGAAAGACCTGAGGCAATACTTCTACTCAACCTCTGACATGTGTGATGTATGAAATCAGCAGTGTCTTCATGACGCTCATGGTAATGAAATCACATTGCAAGTAGTAGACCCTACACACATCATACACTGACAGACCTGCATATGTGCCTTTACTGCCTTGGGTGCCACGGCCAAAGGGTGAATAGGAACAACATGCACAACAACTAAAGGTTTTTGCCTGCAGTAGAACTATACAAATGTGATTCCACTCTCAGCATCTGTCGAAGAGTTTTATTAATCGAAATACAAATGAATCAAGTGTAATCAATGTGAAAATAGCCATTTATGTATAAAGTTATGCTACTATTATAAAATTGTATCTGCCTGCATGTGTAGAGGCCTGCAGAAGAATGGAATGTGCAGACGTATAGTGTAAGGTAAAGCTGCACATCCTGTTTTGACATGATAGGGTCTCTTCCTTTAACGTAACATAAATTGGGGCCTATTGTCTGCTCTAGGAAACAGATGGAGACTGTTAAGCAATAACGGTATAGGAAATGTATAGACAGATGGAGACTGTTTCCTAACAACAATAACGGTATAGGAAATGTATAGAACACGCCTTAGGGGCAGAACCTGTATTTAAGCATGAACGAACAGACAGTCGGGAGATTTCGCTGCAGCGTCTCTCGGTTTTATTGTCTCTGATAATAAAATCTAAATTCTGGCATCAAAACCCCAAGACTCTGAAAATGATTCCTCATAGCACTGGCAGAAGCCACCACACATCCTGAACAAAAGAGAAGTCAGAGCAATGGGAAGCAGAGAAATTCAAAGAAAAGAGTGAAAGATGGGTCTTAAAAACCTTCTAAATTTAGGCAGAAACCAAATTCTTCATAAAATACAGTATTGTTCAAAAAATTGTATTTTCATTTTTATTCAGCATAGATACATTATATTGGTCAAAACTGTCAGTAACAAATGTATAATGTTAGAAGATTTCTATTTCATATAAATGCTACTCTTTTGAACTCTATTTATCAAAGAAAAAAATTGTTTCCAGAAAAAATATTAAGAATTTACATTGATAATAAGTAGTAAGGTTTCTTGAGACACTGAAGATTGGAGTAATGTATTACATTTCTAAAATAAATATATAAAAATGTATTTATCGAATTGTAAAAACAACAACAAATAAATCAAATTGTAATACAATTTTTTAAAAATATTACTGTTTTTACTGTAGTTTTTATGAAATAAATGTATTCTTAGTAGGAGACTTTAAAATAATAATAATAATAATAATAATAATAATATATAATATATATTTCCATACACCTTTCAAATCCTCTCAACGGTAGCGAATATTCTTGTTCCTTTTGTTCTAACCTTTCATTGACCTTGTTAAAAAAAAAAAGACCAAATGGAAAGTTTAAGTTTGCTTATGCGTCCTTCTCTATTTTCCATCATAGATTCAATGAAATGGAAATAGCCCATGAACATGAAAATCTACTTCAGTTGACTTTCAACAACCGCCTCCACTTTGATAAAAATTGTTTTCCATCTATATTTTACAGAAGTGTTTTTGTTTGTGCCCAATGGTTATGACAATAATATGTATAGGATAATCACATGCTGTACGGCAGGGGTCTCAAACTCAAATTACCTGCGGGCCACTTTCCAGGCTATTGTTCTCCGGGCCAGTTGAACAACAAATAAATGTGTCTTTGCAACCATGAATTTTAATACACCGCTATTTGCATGGAGAAATCCTTGTATCTTTTATCTAACTTTTTTTGTATTATTATTATTATTATATACTGCATTTAACTTTTATTTCTGGATATACAGTAATTAGCATGATTAAAAGTAACAAACTGATTTTAGTATACAAATTTGAGTTAGAAATGAGAACAGGCTGCCTATAGACTAGCAGCACTAGTGTCAGCTGACATGCACTTATGGGTCATTTGTATGCAGCAGTTGCACCGTTGAGAAACCCCACAGGAAATAGACCAGCCACCAAACAAGCCCAAGAATCTCTGAACTCCCACTGTCAAGGTACCAATCTAACTCAATTTTATCATGCTCTCAAAGTGCTACCCAGCCTTGTGTCTCTGAAGCTGTCCTCCTTCAGTCTCTTTTTCCTTCCCTCAACAAATTGTGTTTCTTGTGTTTCTTGTGTTTGCTCTCACAACAAAGGGATCAGGCAACAGGATCTGACAGAGAGAAGGAATGGCAGCGGACAGCACAATTACGCAACCCCCGATGCGGAGGGATGACCTTAAACACTTAAAGCTAAAACAGCCTGCCCTGGGCCGCTCGCGCTTGTTGAGCCACACTTCTTGACCTTTTAGTTGATTTTCTCTCTCCTTCTTTCTTTCACATCCTCATTTATCAAACTTAAAAAAAAAAACTGGTAGGTAGTGTTTAATGAGTGGTGTGCAACAGTGATTATCCAGTTTCTCAATGATCTTGGTTTCAGAAGTTTTATTCCCATTCATCAACATTGTGAATTATGTAATGGAATCAAAAAATGTTTGCAATATTAAAATACAAAACACTTAAAAAATTAATAAATAAATAATAATGTTAGTACTATTTTACTGCATTTTTGATCTTGGTGAGCATCTGAGATGGCTTTTACATCATACCAAAACCAGACTTTTCAGCGGTAGTATATATCATCGGATCGGAGTTCAAGGTAGGTCTGAAAGATTTATATGTTATATTAATAAATGAATGGGATATTTGCTTGCGGAACCTAACTGTGGGTCTCGATTGGCTGAAATAACGACTGTTCGTGAGCATTCTTATTTTGAGGGGAAACAGTGCCAATTTTTATTGTCAGGGGACACACTGGCTCGATATCTTGCTGACAAATTTTGAACTGAGGCCATCTTAACATCAATACCACCATTGTACCTGAGTGAGTTTTGGCAGGCTGTGGAGCATTACAGGAAATTACCGTTATCTGCCTGTGAAACCCAGTAAAAAAAACAACAACAACTGTTCGACCGATATCATCCTAAAGATGTGCTTTCACATTATCCATTAATCTATGCCTGTCTTCAGCCATTCGGCATCAGAAAATGCACATGCTCTCCAGCTGATCTCCATGAGCCATCATTCACACACTGCATTTTTACAGTATGAGACTCTCAAGTGCTTCTTAAAGAAGAAAACGCAGTGACAGTAACATTGCACTGCATGCTGACTATGTTCAATTCTTTTAATTATGTTTAATTAATTTAAACGCTAAATTACCATTAAAATGTTAACATGTAATATGTAAACCTTACATTACAATTAAAACAGGGTGCAATACCAAAACAATAAATTGCTAAAAAGATGATAGATAGATAGATAGATAGATAGATAGATAGATAGATAGATAGATAGATAGATAGATAGATAGATAGATAGATAGATAGATAGATAGATAGATAGATAGATAGATCATTTACTCACCTTCATGTAGTTTCAGGTCTGTATGACCTGTATGATATCCTGTGAAACAAATATTGATCAATAATCCTGTTGCAGAAAGATTGTCATTGAATAATGACTTACATTTCAGGGTTACAACGAGAATGCGCAGTGACAAATCAAAAGCCATTTTACTTGATGTGAGCCTTAAGAATGACTTTGTCAATTATCAAGCTAATTTGATCATATTACTTAACATTTTTAATAATATTTACTATGCATTATTTTAAATAACAATATTTTTAAAACATATATATAATATTTACATTTCATTACATTTATTTGAATAGCATATCTCAATCAATACATTTTCCCCAAACAGCAGATATTATAAGAAGATAATGTCTTAACATTATTGTCAATGAATATAACTTAAATAGCATGTATTAAATATAAAGTCAGTGCAGCATTTTAAGACAAGCCCAGAGCTGTGACTGCGGAACGTAAGCTCTGTCTCATAGGATTCATTGCGAGTCAGTGGACAGCCCTCCTGAAGCTAAACTCTGACCCTTAGCCATCTCAGCCTCTCTCCCACTTTCCCCCCAGATATGAGAGTCTGATGAAATTATACAGCAAGAAAAACAAAGACAACAAAGCATCCTGCGCCCCTTGAACCCAAAGGTCATGTTTGAGTGACAGGTGGGTTGTTTTCTAGGACCTGTGGGACGAGAGCAAAGCTCTGAACTCCTTGTACTCATGTTATTTTTTTCTTCATACCTCTCTTTAACATTCTTCCTTCTCCTCTGAGAGTTGTAATGATATTTAAACTGTGGTGAAAACATTACATGACGGCAGTTGGATTTGAGGACTGCATGTAGAATGGAAGTGTAAGGTTTCCGGGTTTGTACAGTTCAGCAACTTTTTTGATCTGTTTAGAGCTCAAATAGCTTTTGATATCACTCTGGAATCAGCACTAGATTTGGTTTCCAAGGTGCTCAGCTATAAGAATGAGACAGCTTTACAAAATGGCTTGCATCAGTGACCTCGCTAGATTGATCATCCAGACTTGTATCTCACATGAGAAGCTGTCAAAGAAAGCGAGAGAGAAAAATTGTGTGTGGTTTGTGAAACGAAAGTGAGCACTAGGATTTAGGAAGACAATATGATGTGCACCTACATCTGTGACAGACAAAACAATCTTGCTGGAGGAAAAAAAATAATTCAGCTGCTACTACCCTCACAAAATATTTTTTTTAAGGAAAACATTTTGTTTGTGTGTGTGTGTGTGTGTGTGTGTGTGTGTGTGATTATTTACTTTTTTATAATTTTTTAAGAAACTCAGATGTTACAAAAGATTTATTTGAAGTAAATGCTGTTCTTCAAAACTTTTGTTCATCAAAGAATGCAGCAGTTATGTAATACTGTATGTTTTCTGGCCCAAATGGTGTTTGGTTAAGCCTTGGGTTACAAGAAGAACCAGTTATCTTCATAATAGCATATTTTATGCATGTTATTCATAAAACAAACAGTTTGTTGTGGATGCTGCTGTTGTAATTTATAGACTGAATCATTTGTCAGAATTTATAGACTGAATCATTTGTCCCCAAGCAACAGCAGACCTCATTTTGCAAAATATGATTTTATCTGATGGAATGCCAAGCACTTGTTCTTCACAGAGTGTCCATGGGTCAACATTAATAATTGCTTATGTGTCAGGGAGTCTCAGTTACAGTCACCACAGTCAACAGCAACCACCAGATCACAGTCACCTGACTTCTGATCACCCGCACCTGCAGTCACTCATCAGCACTCCCTTAAATACACGCTTCACTCAGACAGTCATCGGCTGTGTCCAAATTCAGGGTCTGCATCCTCCTTAGGATCCTTCCTACCCGGTTGAAGGAGGAGGGATCCTCCGATGTCCGCAAAACCCGGAAGTCGGTGTTTGTGAATTTGGACAGCCTACCCTTCTTTCAGTTCCCTCCCTTACCCGTTGCTCATATCCTGTCGCCTAGCAACCGTGACAGCGCCAAGCAAGAAGCGGGGAAATGGACAAACAAAGAGTTATTCTCCTCATTTTAATTCTTTTGGAAGAAATAAAGCAATTAAATAAATTAAATACTTTCTTTGCTCGTTGTCGGAGAGTTTTTTATATCAGACTACAAGACAGTCACATCCAGGTAAGCCATTATAGCCTATTTTTATTTGTTTTTAAGTATTCTACTAATTTCTCCTACAAATTCATTGAGCCGAAGCATAAACTTTAGCTTGTTTTGTCAGAGAAACTCCTCTCCCACTCCGCTACCGCTCTCAGATGGCGATATGACGATTCTGTTGGACTGGAGAGCTTTATGCAAAAAGCCAACCGTATCTCCCAGCGCTTGTCTGCCTGCCAAACCACCGAAGCCGCTCACCAGTTTGTTTCACCCGCCAACGGTTCCCCAGTACCAGAACCCATGCAAACGGACACCGCTCGTCTCTCAAGTAACGAACGTGCCCGCCGACTGGCAGCAGGGCTCTACCTCTATTGTGCCGCTGCCAATCATTACATCGGATCCTGCCCCATTAGACCCCCACGTCCAGCGAAAGGAGAAATGAGAGTTCCACCGCCCCACTGTGCAGTTCCTCGGCTACATCATCAGTCAGGAGGGTATCCAGATGGACCAGGGGAAGGTAACTGCTATCACGGAAATGCCAACTCCCCAGTTAGTGAAGGAGCTTCAGAGATTCCTAGGATTTGCCAATTTCTCTCACCGCTTCATCAAGAATTTCAGTCTGCTCACAGCCCCGCTTACCACCCTGCTCCGCGGGAAGCCCAAGTCCCTGTCCATACTATTCTAAGAAATTAACCCCAGTGGAGCAAAATTACGACATCGGAAACAGGGAGCTGTTGGCCATCAAGCTGGCCCTGGAAGAGTGACAGCATTGGCTGGAGGGAGCTAACCATCCTTTTACAGTCATCACTGATCACTGATCACAAGAATCTCCAGTACCTCCGTGAAGCCCGCTTGGTTCTGTTCTTTACCCGGTTTGATTTCACCATTACTTACCGTCCTGGAAACTGTAACTGCAAGGCCGACGCCCTATCTTGTATACACTCCCCCAATGCTCCTTCAGATCCCGAGTCGATTCTTCCTCCAGCCCTTATTGTAAACCCAGTTGTCTGGAACATTGACAAGGACATCAGAACCGCCACTCTTACAGAACCCGCTCCACTGGGAGGCCCAGAAGGGAGGACTTTCGTCCCAACATCCCAACGGCAATCCCTTCTGGGCTCTGTTCATAATGTACCAGGCTCTGGACATCCAGACAGCAAACGGACCCTTTTGCTCCTCCAAGCTCCAAGCTCCAAGCAGTTGCTCAGTCTGTGCCATGTCCTCGACTCCTCGTCAACTTCCGGTGGGCAAGCTCGTACCTCTCCCCATTCCATACTGCCAGGAAGATCAGTACAGCTGGAGCCGCTTACTCCCGTGGGACGAGTATGCACAGAACTTCCTCCGACAGAACACCACTGGCCTCACGCCATTTCTGTGCATACTCTGCTACCAACCTCTGCTCTTTCCGTGGACAGGAGAGCCTTCAGAGGTTCCAGCTGTAGACTACTGAGTGAGAGAGTGTGAGACTCAGTTCACATTCACCTCCAGCGGGCAGTGCGTGCCCAACTCCCATTTACCATGCTGGAGCCCGGGTATCCACCCGGGACCTGCGACTCCGTCTGCCCTGCAAGAAGCTGAGTCCCCGCTATATGTTCCTTTCACGATCCAGAGGCAGATCAATGAGGTTACCTACCAGCTCCAACTGCCACCCAGGTATCGAATTCATCCCACGTTTCCCTATTAAAACCATGCTCTTCTTCCACTCCAGATGAATATGAGCTGGACGAGCCTCCTTCTCCAGAAATTCTGGATCAGCCATCTGTGTATCAGGTCTGAGACATCATGGACTTGCGGCAACAGGGTGGCCGGCTGGAATATCTAGTTGATTGGGAGGGCTACGGATCTGAAGAGCGATCCTGGGTGGTCCGGGACGATATCCTCAATCTTATGTTATTACAGGAATTTCATCATGTCCACCTTGACCGTCCCGCACTCAGAGGCCATGGTCACCCCTGTCGCTGCATGAGGGCGTATGGAGCTGCCCCTGGAGGAGGGGGTAGTGTCAGGGAGTCACAGTCACCGCAGTCAACAGCAATCACCAGATCACAATCACCTGACTTCTGTTCAACCGCATCTGCAGTCACTCATCAGCACTCCCTTAAATACGCGCTTCACTCAGACACTCATCGTCCGGTCTACGGTTCAATACCCAGAACAGTTACCAGACTCCATATGCACTAACCTGTGTATACTTACCTTGTTGTTTCCCAGAGTTACTCCAGCGAAGCCTGTAGAAGAGACTCTATTCAGTACCCATCTGTGACATTCAGTATTGGACATAGCTTCAAGTCCCTCACCTGCTTCTCTCACCTCACCATTTGCATTCTGTGAATAAACCATATTTTTATACCACTTACCTGATTCTCCTTGCTCTGTTTGTGACATTATTTCTCAAGATTGTTTGAGAAGACGTGTGACTTGAGGTGCTGAGTGAAACCGCTGACAGTATATGACTACATTCAATGATTACTTTAGATGAGTTGCAACCAAAACCTAATATGCCTATATGAAAAGGGATTTTCACGTATCAAAACGGTAGCACTTTATTTTACAGTATGTGTAGTTCCCTGATACATGCATGCTAAAGGTAACACAATGTACTTACCTGAAGTGTATATAGTATAAGAAACACGGCTGTACTTAACAGTCGTACATGCATGATAATTAGTTTGTACATACAGACAAGTGTGCGTAAGAATGGTTACTTACAGGTAGAGCCCGTACATGTAACTAATTAGATACTTTACAGTACTTACTAATGTATATACATGGTAAATATGTAGCACCTACGGAAAAATGTGGTAACAAACAAAACACATACTGTACTTGGTATATACGGTACGCTTGGTAAGTCCTAACCTAACCTAATAAAAAGGACTGTTTTTCAATTGCTTGTGTAGGACTGTTAATGCTAAATTTCTCTCCACAACAGTGCTTACAAAGTTTGAAGAATTGGTAATTCCTGTGTAATGATTATGTAAAATGGTGCACTTTATTTTACAGTCCTATTTCCATATACTTACTATGTTCATACTGGTGTATGTACCTTTTAGTTAATGTACAGAATAAGTTATGCGGTACTCAAGTTGGGGGGTATAAACATGGACCAAGGTACTTATTGAGTAATTGATGGTAGGTGCCATTGCAGTTAACTTGTCTTATCTTTAACGACACTGTTTCTTTTAACTAATTGGTCCAATAGGGATTTTTGATGATGTACATTCCTAATAATTATGTGTGTAGACAGATTTTATTTTGGAATACAGTAGCTACCGTATTCATATTTGCACTTGCAACTCCTGATTGTCATGTGTCAAAATTCCTATTTAAAAGGACTGTGCCTGCTAAGTATTAACACTATGCAGTGCTGTACAGTTCCCTGCCGTGTTCCCAACCAACTTCCAAAATTCCAAACAGCAATGGCACACCTACTGTAAAATAAAGTGCTACCATCAAAACAATAAAACTTTAAAACAGCTTTATAATTTTGTCCATTTGAATGGGTCTTGTTTAATTTAATATATTTTTTTTTTTCTGAGCAAGAAGTAATGACTATCAAACATTTTTACTGTGATTTACAGAAGACACCCACTTAAACGTCATTCAGTGTAATAAAATTTAATATACCAAAAAATCTTGTCAGCCATATTTAGAACAAGTATTATTAGATGATATTAAAAGACTCTATTTAAGGATCACAGTGGAGCCCTCCAGAAATAAATTAATTGTGATTTTAAATCTTTACCAAACTTTGTCACTATCCTTCAAACAACTATGATTTACCCATTTGTCAGCAAGAAATACATTTTTTAATTATTTCAAATGTAATAAAATTTAGTATGATCCCTTTTTATTTAATAAATTTGAAGAAGTGCAGGGCAGAATAAGTATGTTTGGCAACTTTATTTTAAGGTATTTTATTATAATACACAATATGCATAATTAAATGCAATAACCCTAAGCCAAACCCTATTCCTGACCTCAATCATATAGAAAGTACATGTAGTCAATTAATATTGCTCAGTACGTTTATAAATGTATACTATTGCTCAGTACTTGTAATAAATGTATAAATACACTGTAACAAGGACACCTTATATAAAGTGAAACCATGTTTTTATTTTTTTTTATTTTACATAAATATATCTGTTATACTGAATGATGATGGAACATTATTTTACACATTTTCTCATTATCACAAAAGTTAAACAATAAAAAGTAGAAAGTAAATCAATAAAGTAAAACAATACAGTAGACATTTACTTGCATTTAATATGCTTTTTATGTATATTAAATCACTTTTGTAAATTTAATTTGATGCAGACACCAAAATGGGATGTCTTTGACCCATATATAACATAAACAGCTACAAGTTACTCAGATGGAATACATAGATTGTTTTTTATTTATTTATTTTAATTAATATTATTTATTTATTTATTTTTTGCTGATTTGGAGGAAAACTAACTGGAATTCTGCATGGTCATAAATAAACAAGCTTTTTAGGAAAACATGCATGCAAGTGGCAGGAGGTTTATTGAATTTTATCAATGGCTGATTTTACATTCTGCTGAAAACTTCACTTACGTGAGAACGTGAGAATTACAATGATAAAGGTACGTACGGCTTTTTTACTCTGCGTGTTTGGATGTGTACTGCTTACACAAATGTAGCAAATTTGTGCCACTCATTCCTTATAAGCTTTCCATCGAAAAACAGCGATCTGTCGTCGATGCTTGAGGCTTAGACCCTCAGAATGATATAGAGTTTGACAAGATTAACTTTGTCCCGTTTCATTTATTCTATTAGAAAACAATGACACATGCAAACAAAGAGCGTTCAGTGCGAGGTCGCTCTGGTGCAGGCTAACAGGTTAATCCAAAACCTGTTAAAATTAATCAATAAATTGCTGATGACTGTCTTATAAAATTATTTCTAAAACACATTTGTTTGCTTTATACTGTTAGTGAATATAATTTTCTGACTTTCTGAAGCATATTTGAAAAGACTTCAAAGCCAATGTGTGATATTTGACTACTTCCTTTCAGCTTTGAAACAGAGCTATAATTACAAAGCAGGTCAGACTGGTTTTAATTAAGGGAGAGTTGATGTTCCCAGCTCATGTAATCCGTGTCTGATTAAGTTGCACGTGATGGATAGTGAGGGAGTGAGATCCTCACTTGTTATTCACCCTCAAATGCCTTGTCCTTTTACAAGCCATGACCCTGGAGCAAACGCAGTGGGAGCTTAATAAATGTTTTAAATCTCCCCGCATGGCTTCAGACCCACACTAATAGACTCTCCCCAAACAAAGTCTTGATGCTCTAAGGGTTTTGTACACATCTTTCAGTCTGGGTTAAGCTGAACGAAGGTCCAGTTAACCTCTGTGAAGTAGTGTTTGCTGTGCTCTTAATGGCAAGGTAACATTTCTGCACTGTGCCACCACTCTGACTGCGAGGTCAAACAGCATCTGAAGCTGGATAAGTGAATCTTATCCTTACTCTGAGGGTAAGCTCAGACATTTTCTTTCATCTGCATTGCAGGTGTTCAGCCTCTAGATCATGGCTACTAACTTTGGAGAGCTAAGAGGTCCCTTTAGGCTAACGGTCGCACATACAGTATATTTATAGTAGCTGTTTTATATGAATGTATGAGTAATATGTGTGATAAGCAAAATGACCCAAATCCTGAGTTGAGTAATTTTATATCATAGTAAAGAGATACATTTTTTGTGCAATTCAACCCAATTAAATCCAAAAATGCTGTGTTGGGATGTGCTAATATTTAAAGTCGTTATTTGAGTGAAACAGATAAAAAAAGAAAAAAAGGGCGATACTTGGTTCTCTGTAACTTTTGTTGATTTGGATGAAGGCAGATCTGAATGCAAATTTGTAGTTAGTTGTAAAAATAAATAAATAAATGATTCACAATAAAGATCAATAGCATGCATTCAGAAAATAAATTTGTACTTAATACCATTGATTATTTATAATGTGTTTTTAATTTTGTGATCGATTGGATGATAATTATTTATGGCTAATAAACAAAAAAGGGCGAGACTTGGTTCTCTGTATCTTTTGTTGATTGGATGAAGGCAGATCTGAATGCAAACTTGTGAACAAAAACCGATAAACAGGCAATATTAAAATATTTAATATATATTAAAATGCCTAAACTTTTGGTATACCCATAATGATTATGATGATAATAATAATAATAATGAATTCAATTTTAACAAATTTGACCAAACTGGATAACCATGATGCTTATTATATAATAATAATTATCAGTGTTATTTAATGTATTTTGAGTGTTATATTATGGCAAAGAATGCAAATTCCACATTAGCATGCACATTGTCTAATATCAACCGAGGAAATACTAGAAAATTTAACATCCAGTAATAGGGCCGTGTATTGGCAAGGATCTGGCGATACTATACATATCACGATACAGGGGTTGCAATACGATATATGGCGATTCATTGCGATACTGTAAGCAAGGCGATATATTGGGATATTTCTTATTTTAGTAATATGATATATTTTTAGGAAAGCTGTCATTAAGTACACACCACCATATGCAAACCTTATCAAAAAATAAATAAATAAAAATAGTTTAACCAGAACACACTGCAGAACACACAGATCTGCATTTGCAATAATCAGTCCCTGTAACATTCAACATTATTGAACCACTTTTTTTGCAGTACGTGTAAAGGGGGAAAAAACAAATCAAGTGCTAGCAGGATTCTGATTAAACGTATATGTATAAAATGAATTTTATAAAAAGATCATATATATTTTTAGACCCTAATTTAAAGGTTCACAGTTTAAATTTACAATTGTGACCCTGGACCACAAAACCAGTCTTAAGTTGATGGGGTTTATTTGTAGCAATAGCCAAAAAATACATTGCATGGGTCAAAATTATAATTTTTTTTAATGCCAAAAATGATTAGGATATTAAGATCATGTTCCATGAAGATATTTAGTACATTTCTTACCATAAATATATCAAAACCTAATTTTTGATAAGTAATATGCATCACTAAGAAGTTAATTTGGACAACTTTAAAGGTGATTTTCTCAGTATTTAGATTTTTTTCAAAAAAGATTAGATTATTCAGATTAGAGATTTTCAAATAGTTGTATCTCGGCCAAATATTGTCCTATCCTAACAAACCATACATCAATGGAAAGCTTATTTATTGACACTTAAGACTGGTTTTGTGGTCCAGGGTCACAATTGTGACATACAATGTCATAACATTTGATCTGAACAAAATTACATCTGCTTAATATCAATGAAAAATAAAGTGCTTTCAGGATTCCTAAAGAAAACAAAACAATTGTAAAACAATAAAATAAATACAGATGTTGAACATTCTCAGAACTTTTCAACTTGGATTTCACAGGTTTTTCAGTTTGTATTTATGTTCCGCATAGAATTGCCGAGACCGTTACACGAGCACCGCCCCAACTGCACAAAACGCTCCCAACGCGAAAGAAAGCAGCAGCCGTGTGGCAACACTACCGCCCGCCACGCGAAGGCTCTGGGAAACCGACAGAACCGAGGTTATGCTCGCGCCACGGTCCCAGGGCGGACGTTACCACAAAAGCCCAAATGACGCCACACACTTCAGCTTTGTACACCGAAACGGGAACTGGAACAATTCTTTCATCCTCCATTACTAGCAGCAAACTATATTAACACTAACATTAGCGGAGTGCCCTGATACTAGTATTTCCTGTCATCGTTTAAGTTCAGAGATGAAGACTGGTCTCTAGTGGTCGGGATATGAACTCAAAACGAAACAACTGCCATGAATCTTGTATGATTTTTTAAATTGGTTTTTTATATCGATATTCTGTCTTTGAGAATCGACACAGTATCGCCAAAACAAAATATTGCGATACGTGTATCGATATTTTATTACACCCCTATCCAGTAACCAATATGGTTGTAATGAGTCCACTGGAGCAGAGTTGAAAAGAACCCAAGTGCAGTTTTATTTAAATCTCAAGTGACCAAACAATAAACAAAGATTTGACTTGAAACAGGACTTGGCATGGCGTGGCATGAACAGACTTGGCGTAAACAGAAACAAGAACTCACCAACAGAGGTTACAGGGATAATACTCGACAAGAGACAATGGAACCAAATGGGCTACTTATAGTAAACAATGAGGGTCACATGACATGAACAAACCAATGGGGAAACTACACATGACTAAAGCAACCAATGAGCAGACAGAACTGATAAATCACATGACAAGACAATAACCACTGAGAACATGACACACAGACTAAGGGAGCACATGGCAAGAACAGGAAACAAGGCAAAATATCAAAATAAAAGACATGAAAACCTTAACCAGAAACAAAACCCAATCCCCTCATTACATACCCCCCCCTCTAAGGGTGGCTTCCAGATGCCCTAACATAACACCCAACCCAAACAAAACCCAAAAAGTCCAGGAGGGGGGTGGAACTGGGGGAGGGACAGGCCCATGCAGGGAAACAGGTGGACCTGGACCATGGAGCAATGACAGACCTGGGCAGTGGAACCAAGGTGGACCTGGGCCATGAAGCAGTGACAGACAATGGAGCAGAGGGGGACCTGGGCCATGAAACGGTGACAGACTGTGGAACACTGGAGGACCTGGGCCGTGGAGCAGTGACAGACAATGGAGCAGAGGAGGGCATGGGCAATGAAGCAGTGGCAGACAGTGGACTAATGGAGGACCTGGGCCATGGATCAGACCCATAGGAGTGTAGCAAATTAGCTCAAAGTGAGATGAACATAATTTATCATAACGGGTTGTTATCCATTATATATTCATCTTCAGGAATTAACTGTAGCATTAATAGTACAATAAAATTATTTGTTTGTCCACAGTACGGACAGTTTCAATCGTCTATTGACTCTAAGGAAAATTATTTATCTGGTCACGAAAAATAATTTCCTTCTTAATACATCGCTCATTAGCATGTAACAAAACCGGAACGTTAAAGTGACCTCGGTTCTGTGAGCTGCAGACACAGACAACCAAGTGTGAATACATATGGATGTTTATTAAACTACACTACAAGGGGAACATGTAACATTGAACTAAACACAAACATACACACATTAAACAGAGGCATGGAGAGAGGGAGAGAGAAAGAGAGAGAGAACGCGCTCGTGCGCAAGAGAGAGAGAGAGAGCACGCGCTCGCGCGCAAGTGAGAGAGAGGATTTGCACATCAGCTAAACACAACCCGTTAGAACCATCAAAGAATTACATCACCTTAATCAAAAGGGGTCGAAGCCTAGAAGCACGTCTAAACAGTTAACAAGCGGTTACTTGCACTGGTTTGTTGATGCTGAGTAAAGTGTCCTGCTGCATCTATAATGCGTTTCTTAATTCTTGTTGAATTCCTTTAGGAGTGAAAGCTTCGTTATTCCAGTCATGGGTCGATGGGTCCGAAGTTAAATCGCCAAAGTTACTGAACTCAAAACTGCCAGAAGCTCAGACTCCCCCCGAAAGGGGAGTCGCAAGGTTTCCACGGTTATGTGCCTGTTCAGGGCACCGAAGGTGAAGAGAAGAGAAGTCCCTATGGGTGTGGGAGAAGTTTTATCTGGATCCAGTAACCCCCACTTTTGGTCAGTTTGACCAATAGCAAGGCACATAGTTTCAGCGGGAAAGTGTTTCTTTGTCTCACTTACACCTCATTTGCATGTTTTATGAATGTTCTGCTCAATCGGTGTAATTCTTACCACAGTACAGTAAAAATCTTATGATGTATTTCACGTTCACATAGTGTACATCATTGTTTGAGAAATAAAGAGCAGATAATTTTGATATCAAGAAAGAGACATCTAACATATATTAAACCAGAGATCCATTCATACACTTGAAAATTAGTGTTTACAAAAAATATTTTTCAAATCTTTTGCGTTCTCTCGCAAAACTTTTGTGTTCCCTCGCAAAACTGTACGTTCTCTCGCAAAGATGTTTGTGTTCCCTCACAGTTTTGCGAGAGAACGCAAAAGATTTGAAAAATATTTTTTCCTCCCACCCCAAATTTTTTTCACCCACCCCGAAATCTTTCCACCACCATGAGCTCTAAGGGGCTCCGTAAATAATGAGTGGTCACTAGGCTAATATAATAAGGAAACACACAAACAACACATGCCTATACCAGATACCTTTGTAACTGAATAATTATGGTCTAAGTAAAGGAAATATCTCTTTGCGTGTGTGTTGTGCGTGTTGTACTCGTGGAGTTATTCCACTGGTCAGCCAGGCCTGGTACCGAGGGTCATTTAGTTCTCTTGGAATGTGTTTGAAGTCACATTGAGAGAACAGATAGTCAATTCTGCTTAGCTTCTGACAGTGGGGGGACAACCACTGGCAATTAAGCACCCATATAAATGTAGAATGTGGGGCCAGATCTGTGAATTATTTAGCCAATGCCCAAGGCTAAAAGGGGTCTCTTAAGACATAAAGCCACAATGACCATCAAGGATCATAAGTCAAGTTGTGACGTATTGTCAAGTATGGTGAAATTGGTGCTCTGCGTTTAACCCATCCAAGTGCACACACACAGCAGTGAGTAGTGAACAAATGCATACACACACACACACACACACACACCGTGAACACACACCCGGAGCAGTGGGCAGCCATTTATGCTGCGGCGCCCGGGGAGCAGTTGGGGGTTCGGTGCCTTGCTCAAGGGCACCTCAGTCGTGGTATTGAGGGTGGAGAGAGCGCTGGACATTCACTCCCCCCACCTACAATCCCTGCCGGCCAGGGACTCGAACCCGCAACCTTTCAATTACGAGTCCAATTCTCTAACCATTAGGCCACGACTTCCCACAGCAGATGCTACAGAGACATGGAGCCATGGCAGAGCCAGCAGAGCAGAAATCCATGGCCGTGCAGGCAGCCAAGGCAGAGCAAGATGGCTGGGTGGTGCAGGCAGAGCAAGAAGCCATGGTGGA
The DNA here is from genome assembly GCF_936440315.1 of Barbus barbus. Classification (NCBI taxonomy): domain Eukaryota; kingdom Metazoa; phylum Chordata; class Actinopteri; order Cypriniformes; family Cyprinidae; genus Barbus; species Barbus barbus. The sequence continues at coordinate 11,361,140 of NC_136757.1, read as the reverse complement.
GCAGAGACATGGACAGACCACTTGACGCTGACAGAACAGGTAGAGAGTTCTTGAGTGCCCTCCTTGGCCGTGACATGACAGACAGTGAGTTCAAACGTGGGCGCCACCACCTCTGGGGTTTCTGCAGCAGAAGCCGCCACCTCCTCTGGGGGCACTGGAGTGGATACATGGACAGGAGAGGCCTCAGGAGCAGACTCGTGGACAAAAGAGGCCTCAGGAGCAGACTTGTGGACAGAAGAGGCCTCTGAGGCAGATTCGTGGACAGAAGAGGCCCCAGGAGTGCAGTGTGCAGCCCACACGCTCAAAATGGCAACCGCCATTACGGGCAGTGCAGCAGACAGTTGGATGCCTGCTGGGCTTTAGAGCGTAGAGACCACTGGGATGTAAGCCACTCGCACTGACATCAGTGCTGGGTCCATTACACTAGTAATCAGTCCTGGCCCAAGCTCTGCATCTGTAGGAGCTTGGGTACTATGCCCCTCTTCAAAAAAAGTATTTGGGGAAATTTTGGTGGCAGCCATGACATGGCGAGGCTCAGGCGTGGTGGCCATCTTGGCCAGGGAATCAAGGCAAGGCAAGTTTATTTATATAGCACATTTCATACACAGTGGTAATTCAAAGTGCTTTACATAAAAGAAAGTGAAATAGACATTAAAAATCAATAAAAACATGGAAATAAAAATAATAAAAACAAGGAATTTTAAAATGATATAGAAATTGATTTAAAATAAATTTAAAGAAAATGATTATATTTAAAATTCATTGCAGTCAGTTTGGACATATAGCACAGTGCTCATTCAACAAATGCACAGTTAAACAGATGAGTTTTGAGTCTTGATTTAAATGTGGCTAATGTTTTAGCACATCAGATCTCTTCTGGAAGCTGGCTCCAACTGCGGGCCGCATAATAGCTAAAAGCAGCCTCCCCTTGTTTTGCGTGAACCCTTGGTATTTCTAACTGACTCGATCCTAATGATCCGAGTGGTCTGTTAGGTTTATATTCAGTGAGCATATCAGCAATATATTTAGTGAGTGACTTATAAACAAGTAAAAGTACTTTAAAGGCAATCCTAAATGTAACTGGAAGCCAGTGTAAGGACCTGAGGACTGGTGTGATATGCTCAGATTTTCTGGTTCTAGTCAGAATCCTGGCAGCAGCGTTCTGGATGAGCTGCAGTTGTCTAATGGTCTTCTTGGGAAGGCCGGTGAGGAGACCATTACAGTAATCCACCCTGCTGGTGATAAAGGCATGAACAAGTTTCTCCAAGTCTTGACTGGAAACAAAACATCTAATTCTTGCAATGCTTTTGAGATGATAGTATGCTGATTTAGTTACTGCTTTGACATGACAGAATCAGGCTTGGCAGGCTTGACATGAGTGGACTCCGGAATGGCAGCCATGTCGTGATGAGACTCTGGAATGGCAGCTATTTTGTACAACATCTCTGGATTGGCAGCCATTATGGGACGAGACTCTTGAGTGGCGGCCATTTTGCGATGAGGCTCTTGACTGGCCGGCACGACATGAGCAGAGTTTGGCTTGGCAGACATGACGTGAGCAGGCTTTGTCTTGGCAGACATGACGCGAGCGGGGTAGCAGACATGACGTGAGCGGACTCTGGCTTGGCAGGCATGAGGTGAGTGGGCCCTAGGGTAGCAGATATGACGTTAGCAGACTCTGGATTGGCAGCCATGATGTGATCAGGCTGTGACTTGGTAGACATGACATGAGTAAACTTTGACTTAACTGGCATGACTCGAGTAGGCCTTGGAGTAGCAGACGTGACGTTAGCAGGCCTTGGAGTTGCAGACGTGACGTTAGCAGGCCTTGGTGTTGCAGACGTGATGTTAGCAGGCCCCGGAGTTGCAGGCGTGACGTTAGCAGGCCCTGGAGTTGCAGGCGTGACGTTTGCAGGCTCTGGAGCAGCAGGCGTGACGTTTGCAGGCTCTGGAGCAGCAGGCGTGACGTTTGCAGGCTCTGGAGCAGCAGGCGTGACGTTTGCAGGCTCTGGAGCAGCAGGCGTGACGTGAACAGGCTTTGGTTTGGCAGGCATGGTGACTACTGCAGGATTGCGGGGTTCCTCATCCGCAATCCCCACAGTAAAAGCAGAGCCACTCATCCTCAAAGCAAAGTCAATGTATTGTTCAAGAGTCCAGTGAGGGGTCTGACGTGGCATTAAACTTGAAATTTCTCCAGTAAATCTATACCGAAAAATGTCTTTATGCACCATGTCAATAAAACCCACAAGATGACACAAACCACAAAAGTCATCCACATAGTCCTCTATAGCCCTGTCACCTTGAAGAAGGCAAGGAGGCTTGAAACTGCTGGGTTCATGGTAACGGTCGAGCATTCTGTAATGAGTCCACTGGAGGCGAGTTGAAAAGAACCCAAGTGCAGTTTTATTTAAATCTTGTTAGATTATATCATGCTCTCTGTCAGATGTTTCTGTGAGTTTGCCTCTCTGCAATCCCTCCTCCCTTCTCACTCCTTTTCTTCTGTCTCGCTCCCTCCTCCCTTCTGTGTTCTTTCTTCTATGGATATCTTTGCTCTTTTATGAACGCATGCGCATATAGATATATCTCCACATGAGTTCAAATGGTGAAATAGTGGACGGGGTCTGAAGTGCTCCAGGTTGAGTTCAGACTAATCAAACTGTATAGTTCAGTTGAGAAAAGGTATCCTCGGCCAAGTGTAAGTCTAATATGTCCAGAACTTCCTGGCCATACTTCCATTTTAAATAACGTGTATATATTGGCCTGTGTACCACACAGATGTAATGCATATTCTCATTGGATATACCACTGCACCACCCCTAGCAATGAAACTATGTAATGTATGGATGTAATAATAAATTGAAGAAGTTTGTGAACAGACAATTGGCTTCATGTTCATAACTCTTTCCATGGGCCCATGAAAGGACTTAGAATAGTCAGACGCATCGGAAGATAAAGAGCTAAGGCATTCTTAACAAATCCCAAAAGTGACCAAACATTAAACAAAGACTTGACTTGACTTGTAACAAAACTTGGTGTGGTGTGGTGTGGTGTGGTGTGGTGTGGCGTAGCGTGGCATGAACAGTCTTGGAGTAAACAGAAACGAGAACTCACCAACAGAGGTTACAGGAATAATACTCGACAAGAGACAATGGAACCAAATGGGCTACTTACTGTATATCAAACAATGAGGGTCATATGACATGAACAAACCAATGGGGACAAGACATATGACTAAAGCAACCAATGAGCAGACAGGACTGATAAAACAAGACAATAACCAATGAGAACATGACACACAGACTAAGGGAGCACATGGCAAGAACAGGAAACAAGGCAAAATATCAAAATAAAAGCCAGAAACAAAACCCAAACCCCACGTTACAATGGTAAAGATATCTACTGTAGATTAAAAAATCTCGTTTTAAATATTTAAAACAGTATTTTTTAAAATTTTATTTTATTATTTTGTTTCATTTTATTACACTGTTGTGAATGTATTTTCAATTACAGAATTTTTTGGTAAGCATAAACAGCAGAAGTAACACATTATTTATACTAGTGGTCACAAGGGAGAGTTGCAACATGTTAAGGCAGTCTATATTTTCTCCAGATCATTACACAAAAAATCTCAGTTTATGAATCTCAAGTACATTATAATCGAGGCCTGATATCACTTCCTTGATGTTGAATGAGTCTTGATCTTTGCTTTGCCTTTTGTGTGATTGTTTTGACAAGGCAGCGGAACAGAATCAATAAGGCACATGAGTAAGTGGAGGTGGTGAAATGGGCAAGTGGAGTGGGCATGCTGTGGAAACAGATCAAGTATCAACTACACATCACCATCTGCCCCTCTGCATCTTGAGACATTTGAAAACCCAAAGAAATGCTGCTGGGGATTTTTTTTTTCTTCTGCCTGCTGCTATCTGATAAAACAAGGCCTCTTTCTGCTCCTCCTCCTCCCGCTGTGCTGCCTACAACTTAGTACACTTTCAGAATGTTTTTCCTTGTCCATTATTTATTCTAGGCGTGATATTGCCTGAGTTTTGCTTCGGATCTTCTCTTTTGCCTTTATCCTACACAACCAAAATATCACTCTGGTGTTTTCTTTCCTCGTTTCAGAGGATTCCAAATATTTAGCGTTGAAATGGTGACTCCAACTACATTTATTCTCTGCCTTATATCATTCTAAACCTTCTCTGTCTTATTCTGTTGTTTTTTTTTTTTTTTTTACAGAATGTCTAAACTACACTTTTCTTCCAAAAATACTTATTTTTACTGTGATGCTCCATAAATAACCAAACAATTTAAACTACACTAAAAATAGTCCATTTTACTTGCACACTGTGTTAAAAATACTGTGAACTTGATTTGGTCGGAGTAACTCATTAAAATGATCAGAAGGGAAAATAAAGATGAACATTTACAAATAATCTGCAGGGACCTCAAAAGTAAAGTTAGTCTCAACAGAACATGAAGGGCTAATTGCTAACACAGCCACCTGTTTAGAAAACAGCTGAGTTTGTAGTTTATAGACAAGTTGTTGTCAGTAAGTGTGGATCACGGGACATTATAAACAAGCCAAAGCACACTTTATATAAACCCAGTAGTTTGTTCAACCAATGACAATCCAGTGTGATTGCATCTCCAACATAGTTCAATATGTAATTAATCCCCAGGCTGTATATTGACACACCGAATGGAGTTCATGTACCATGTGAGGACACAACGACATAAAACTACCCCCTCCAAACATGGTAGTAGAAGGGTAGAACGGAAAGAAAACACATTCAAGGCAATGTTTACAGAAATGTGTTCGGACAGGATAAACAGTATCCCTGGCAGTAGATTACAGTGGCATTTCCCACGGCTAGAACTCACTCTACACCCATTCCCTACGTTTATGCCTAAGAACTGATTTCCATTTAGAAGAAAACATGGTCTGTGTGTGTGTATGTCAGTGGTAGCAAGTCCAAGTGTTCACGTGCTGTATGTATGTGCAGAGCTGTGTAATGTATAAAAGAGGCACAGAATGCGTAGTATAAACACTATATATTATGACCAGGAGAAGTTAACTGGATTAATGTTCCTCATTATTAAGTAAAGACAGATTCTTGGCTTTTTCTTTTTGTTCTTTCCGTTCATTCGGTTAATTTTACATGTCACTTGCCAAGGAACCAATGAACTAATTCATCAATGCCATTGATGGAGGGAATATGAACCCATTATGAAATTATGAACTCAACTGAATGAAGCAAAGTCGGGTCTCACAGGAAACACAAGACATTAATCACATCAAAACCTTAATTATTTACAACACTGTCATTTTAAATAAGTGTTATCGTATGTAGCTTTGCATACACACTATAGGTAGCACCTGCAGTCCTGTTCCACATGCAAGTACTATGCACTTTTTATAGCATTTACAATAACTGGGTAATAGCTCTGACCCTATCCCTAAACCTAACCTTAACCCATGTAGTTACCTTATACTAGCCAGTACTTTCTTGGGTAAGTGCACTGTAAGTACATGTATTGTAAAATAATGTGTATCCATATTAATGCTACATTATTGATAGTTAGCCTCTGAGTGATATTTAATGCTGTGTAACTTTAGACACCTGTTTTTAAAGATAAAATATAATTAAATAAAACTTGTACATACATACTGAAAAGTTAAGTACAGCCTTTGATCTATCTATCTATCTATCTATCTATCTATCTATCTATCTATCTATCTATCTATCTATCTATCTATCTATCTATCTATCTATCTATCTATCTATCTATCTATCTATCTATCTATCTATCTAGTACCACAGAGTTGTAACTTTACTACCCCTTATAAAATATTAGAGCTACTATGTGCAATGATTTTCCCATTATTCCTTACAACCTGAAATTAATGCAGATGTGAAAATAATAATAATAACTGATCCATTATTAATGTTACTTATATCACCTCATATTATGGTTAAAATGTGGTAACATGGGACTCATCTGATTTTATTCAAGTCAAAAATATTGTTTAACATCATTGAATAAACCTAAATGCATTAGATCAGGGGTTTAGATCAGAGTCTAGCTCCAACACACTTGCTTGGAGGTTTCTAGTGAGTCTGAAGACCTTGATCAGTTGCATGGTCCAGGTGTGTTTAATTAGGCTTGGGACTAAACTGGGCAGAACAGTGGCCCTTCGGGAACAGGTTTGGACACCCCTGTCATAGAACAGTACAGAAGCAGTTTCACACATCATTTAGCCCAGGCTACCATTTGTCTTCCAATGCATAACTTACCTCCTGTTATCATTATCGTTGTGACAAATGCTTAATAATATGTATGTAAACTCTCGGAACATCATTAGAGAGCAATTTGTGAGACATTACTTAATCCAGACATCAAAAACTTCTGGTCTGGTCTTAGAAATAGAGGGGAGTAACTGAGATCAAAGGAGCTCTCAAAAGCCCAAGATACACTGCTGTTGATAGTATTGGGGTCTTTAAAACTATTCTGAGCAATATGTAGTCAGTAACGCTGATCATCCACAAATGGGGAGAATTCGAAACTGCGCTCAGTCTGTCCAGGTCAAGTAATCTCAGCAACTGTAGCCGAAGAACTGACTGAAAGTAGTTGCAGGACATCTCCACAGGATAACATCATAACATCAAAGAACTTACACGCAACCGTTGCCTCCGTGTCATTGAACATGAGTTAACAGTGGGAAAGTAACTGCATAACTTTGCAATACAGTCTGATAAAATATATGTTCTAAAAAAGATACAATCTGAAACCTTAAACATTAATTTCTACTTAATATAGGCAACCAAAAGCTTTTTTGGTAATGTAAATTTGTTGGGTTGATTATGTCAGACGAAATTAAAGTTTTTACTTTATAATGATAATTTAAAAAAAAGTCTAGATGCACTTAAGTGATTAACATCACTGAATAAATCTTAACACATTAGCTGACACCAGGTATAGGTAACGTCGGTCTGGAGTGCCGATATCCTGCAGAGTATAGCTGCAATCCTAATCAAACACACCTGAACAAGCTAATCAAGGTCTTCAGGATCACTAGGGCTACAGGCAGGTGAGGTTTTTTTTTCAGGGTTGGAACTAAACTTTGCAGGACATCGGCACTCCAGGACCGACGTTGCCTATCCCTGGCTTACACCAACAAAACAATTTAGGGTTGGGAAAAAAAAAAGAAAAAAAACAGAAAACATCTTTTACAGTCCAGTTGTAACTCCTTGCACTAATTTTGCAAGACAACATTTAAATTTAATATTTAAGATCAGGGCTGTTGTTCATCTTGGTTTATCATCTTGGGTATCTTTAGGCTGTTTTTTTTTTCTTTCTTTCTTTTTTGAACAAGCTAAACTATATAGATGTGTTGCAATGCAATGCAATAAATCATGTGCCAGTCATCACGTATGGTGGTGCAAGCGTTAAGGTTAAGGTTGCTTTTCTGCCTCAGGGTCTGGCCTGCCATCATGGAGTTAATCATGAATTTCACATTGTACCACTTGAGGAGAATGTGAAGATAGAAGTCAGAAAACTGAAGCTGAATTATAAGTGGATCCTTCAAAAACACAATCACTCAAAACACTGAAGGACACTATGAGTAATCAAAACATGTAATGAATCAATGCAACAGGCTAATAAACATTTAGAAGAAATGGTATACAAAATAATTGCTGCCAATATAAACATTAGCTGAAGCTGTATGATTTTATTTTTATTTTATTTTTTTTGCATTGTGGACAATTGTTTGTAGATATCATTATTATTAGCTATATATAATTAATTATAAATAATAATAAAAAAGAATCATGATATCTTCAACCATCAAAATCCATATTATTAAAACATCACAATAATCCACTAGTAATCCATCATCAGTTAACATCTTATGACATGTAAAGCTGCAAGTTTGTAAGAAACAAATCCATCATTTAGATGTTTTTAACTTCAAAATGTTGCTTCCAAAATACAAGTCTATAATCCAAGCTAAGCTTCCCCTATAATGTCAAAAAATTTATTGTGTTAACATTTTATTGACTAAAAATGCGTTAGAACACGTTCATCTCGAAGACGAGTTCTTTCAGAATCAGCTACATATAGCAGGTGACTCGATTTCCTTCTCATTCATTCCCGTAGCGTCACAGTGTATTTCCCTGTTGAAGCCTAGCGTCCATTGACTTCAATGGGGCTGCTTTGAACAGTTTTTTTCAGTGCTTCGAAACTAGACGGTCATTGGAAAAATGCTACGATTATGTCCCGTCTCTGGGGGTGAATGGAGGAGTGGGCTGGCCTGGACTCCGGGCTTCTGCGTGATGATTGGAGGGTCTGTTGAAAGACTGCATCTCCTTTTGATTGACAGCGATTTTGTACTATAAAAAGTCGCTGACGCTGAAGCTGAAGCTGTTCGAGCTCAGTCCCATAGCGCATTTTGCAAGTGTAGTCGAAAGACAAACTACTGCAACCTATTTCTTGGTATTTGCTTGGCGAAATTGCTAGCCAATTTTCATCATAACAGGGGAAAGCTGTGTGATTACTTGGTGTTCCTTAAAGATATAGAGTTGGACAGTGCAATGCCTCAGCTTTACAAACTGTTCTCATTAGTGGCAACAATTGGAGCTACATCTGCAGGTGTAGAAAGGAGCTTATCCTGTTTAAAGTGGCTCAAGTCCTACACCCGTAACACAATGGGCCAAGGCCGTTTAAGCAGCCTAGCTCTGCTGGCCTTTGAGAGGACACAGGCCAAGTCACTGGAAAAGACGCCTAGTTGGTACGACAGGGTCACAGAGCATTTTCTTGAAAAGCAACGTAGGGCAGAATTTACATATAAATAAATGGACAATTTTTATGATGTAGGCCCAAAATTAGCTTCCCCTTTTTGAAAGACCAGCAGCCGCCACTGATATATATATATCGCTTCCTCCAGTAAAAAACTCCAAGCCCCTGTTCTCCAAAAGCCACTGAAATATTTGTTCAGAACAAGTGATCATCTACATTGTGAATGGCCCATTTTCATTTTTGGTGAACTATTCCTTTAAATGCATTATTTTATGCACAAGAAAATAAAGATGAGGTCCATGTGTGCAAATATGTATTTTATTTCAAATCGCTTTATATTGATGTTTGTGTTGCTTAGAGATAAATAAAACCTTTAAAGCACTAGCTAACCAGGACAGTGTTCTCACATTAAAAGAGAAACAAAAAAATAATTGGAAAAGGAAAGTTTAGGGGCCTTGAACATAAAAAGGCTTCTGTTTCTTATTGTCCTTCTCAGGGCTCAGAGTAACTATCTTGTTTCTCACTTTCATGTTTTCCCCAGACAGCTCCAGGATTTTCTGTCTCCAATTAAAAACATTCAGAATAAATAATGGTGTGAACTTACTCAGCCTGAAGTTCAAACATTAAAGCAGGACTGATAGAAACTTCTGTCAACGGCAGCACAATGACAATGTAATTATGATTGAATAGTAATAGTAATTACATTTCTTAGAGACTTTTGATGTTTTAATGAATTTGGGTATAGAAGTGTCGTGGGAAATTCATATTTAATTTGATAAACAGGCAGAGGATTTGAGGAGACTTCATTGTTAAAGGTGTGTGTTTGTGCTTGTGTGTATCTCTGTGCCTGTAACTGCAGAAAATACTTCTAGACAAGACCTGGCAGCTGCAGTGTTGGAGTATTGCTAGTTTTCCCATACATTTCACATGGCTGCACTACTATCATGCATCATACCTATTAACATATTGACTGGATTTGAATAAGAAAGTTCCTGTCCGAGCAGAAAATCCCCATCCGCTGAGAAAATATCTGCAGTGAAAACCACAGATACAGAATCAGTTTACAGTGCAGTGCTGTTCGGTCTACAGTAATTAACAACAGCTGATGGACCTTGTATTGGGATGAGGCAACAGGAGCTGATGCATGTGAATGAAACCGTCTGGAAAAAGCAAACCAAGTTAATTGCGCAACATGCTACGCGTATCTGTCTATATAGTCTTTATTTTATTTTTTATTTTAAATTAATTAAAAATTATTTAGTCTTTATTTTAAATTAATTTTAAATAATTTTTTATTATTATTTTTATTAACCGTGACATACACAGATGTCACGGTTCGTTATGTACCTCGGTTCGGGGGACACGGTTGATACGATTTCGGTACAACAGGAAAAAACTGTAGTACAAATTAAAAAAATGTATAGCATTTTGGAACCAAACTCTTCATATATAAATACAAGGAATAAATTCTTGAAATATATTTGATGTAGTTTACAGTTAAACATTGGGGGAAAAAAACAGTTTGACACGTAACATAGCCTATATATGCTGAGTTTCAGTTTATACAGTTATGCATTATTAATAAGACAATAAGTATTTAAAGTTGATTCTGCGGTTATAAAGAAACAGTTGAAGTGATCGCACCGGAGCGCACACACATTCAAAACATATCAGTTCCAGCATTGCTAACTTGACAGCCCAGTTGGTACTTTATCAAAATAAAATACAGTGAACCAAACATCAGTGCACCCACCTCTGTGTCATTTCGCAAACAGTTGAGTAAAAACAGTTGAGTAAAGTATACTCATTTGTTAGTCTATGTGAGAGACGCATTCAGAATCAGCACATGGGCTTTGTCCAATTACCCACAGTTGCGGTCTTGGCCACTTGAGAGTGTGTGCACGCGACAGGAAGTAAGTGTGCAAGTCTGTCGAGATGGTCCTCACTGCAGAACACAAGATCCAGGGGGTGTGGTTGGATCTAGATCCAACTCCTCCCACCTTACATTTACCTAAACCTACCCGTCTCCACCCCCTGATCTCTAAACCCACCCATCTCCACCCCTAAACCTACCAATCTCCACCCACTAGATGTAGATCCAACACTGCCCCCTGGATCTTTGTTCTGCAGTGAGGGGCTACTGAGTCTGTCCCATGTCTTAAAAACGGCAAAGCGCAGTGCCCTTAATGCACACTAAATACACACTATCTAGGCTAAGTGTATCCAATCATGCATCATGTTCTGGAAATAAATCGTGAAACTTTTTCGGTCACGGAAACCTTTCCAATGCAAGTAAAATATTAATAATAATTAAATATTACAAATAATTTGGTAGAAAAACTGTTTTTTACGTTTTATTGGTGCAAAGATGAGTAGTGGTGATATTTATTTTGTACAACATTTGCAACTGCTTTTTATCATTTAATTAGAAGCACCACAAATTCAAATTATGTCATGTTATAGGGACTACTGAACAGACATTTAGAAGTTGATTTTAGAATGCATAAAATTAAAATAAAGCTGTTTTTTACAACACTATAAGTGTGTCCCATCAGGTAATTAGACACACACTTGTGGTCTTCATCCTCACTTGAACACTTGGGCCAAACACAGGAAATACGTAATTTAAATAGTCAAGTGGTCAAGTGCAAAGACTGCAAGTGTGGGTATTTGGACAAAGCAATGGTCACTGTTTGGGGGCTTTGTTTGCAAGTGCACAACTCATGGCATTCACTGTTCTTTTGCTGGTAGTTATCAAACAGCGTTGCATTACTGTGGGCGCCCCCTTCTGGATTGGGGTGAATTACCTGTATTTGTTGTAAGGCCTCATGCACCGAACCGAGATGTCCGTACCGTGATGGATCGGTACGACTACATGTATCGTTCCACCCCTAATATATAACATTAAAATAATATAGTAATGTATGTTTAAAATTAACTTAACTACCAAATTAAAATTATAACCATGATATTCAAACGAACAATTATCGATATCGTGTTAATTTAGTGTGTGACGATATACATATATGTATTGGCAATAGCCGCAATATTTAAAATGAACAGGACTGATAACACCACATGTAAATACTCCAGCGCCAGTACCTGGTTGATCTCCAGGTGACAGTATTATGCCTGACACCTGTCAAATGAGAAGAACACGCAGCGCTCGCAGCTACTCCGAGAAGAGGCGTGTTCATCAGAGTAAGTTGCCATTATTTTACTTGTCATAGAATGGGAAATGTTACATCAACCTGTTAACAGAGGTTTTCTGTGTTTATATATTTAAGTAAAGGGTGATTATTTTAATGAGTACCACATTTTCTTTACTCGACTTATTTTTGTATTTGCAATCAATACGGCCTGTGCGTAGTAACACTTTATTTCTTTGTTCAAATCTGTACAGTTACACGATTAAAACTGATCTTGAAAAACTGAGCGACCACATTGCTACATTAAACTCCGTAAATTGTTAAGCTGGTCGCAATGCCATGCACTTAATGCCTCATCTGCGTTCATTCTAGACGCACATTAATACTGAATTAGCAGCGCTCTTACTGCATGACTTCAGTGGCACCGGTGCAACTGTAGGTTAAAGAGCTTTTTTTTTAACTTCAAAATGGTGAAAATTCAAAATTTCAAAATTTATTTCCTCTGCGTTCATATGTTTAATTGCCAGCATTGAGAAGCATGAGCTCTTGAGATTCTCTTGGTGATTTAATATGATCAATAGCGTCAAAAGAGGATAAAGGGAAATCCAATGAAACAGTCATTACCTTTATCTCATTATTCATCCCTGCTCGGCCCATCGTTAGTCATTTAAGCTCATGCACAGAGGCGTCCTGACTTAATGAAAGCTGTGAATCTCTTCTTTTCCAGAAGCAAACTGAAAAGAAAATAGAAAATTACCGGGGGGGGGGGGGGGGGGGGGGTAATTTTCCCATCTGTGCATGTACTTCATGTTGAAGAGCTATTTAAATGTATCCTTTAGGTTTTTCTGTCTTGAGGGCATTATGTTTATAAAACAAAATCAGTAACAGATGGCCAAATATACAATATTTCATTATCTTTGGAATGCTAAAAACTTTTTGGGTCTTTGTCATTAACATATGGGTGTTTCTTCAGCTACTGCCACTTTGATAATTCAGGGTTGAACTTTTTTTTTTTTAAATATTCTTTTCTTTTTTTTTGTTAAATAATGGTCAGAATTAAGCTTGGAAACTTTTTGACATGAGTGTGGCTTGGGTTTTGTTTCTTGTTTAGGTTTTCTGATCTTTTATTTAGATATTTTGCCTTGTTTCATAGTCCTGTCATGTGTTTTCCTACCCTGTCAAGTGATCCTATCATGTGGTCCTCTTGTTCATTAGGTGTGTTCGACTTGAAGCGGCGCTGTGCAGAATGTTCAGTGTATGACATCACAGTACCGCGAGAGCTATTTGAAAGCATTAGGATCCGTCTGCTCTCTTATGGCTCTAGCAGTACTCTGATGTCATACACTGAACATTCTGTGCAGCGCCGCTTCAAGTCGAACACACCTAATGTGTTATGTTCTGATTGGTTGTCCTAGTCACAAGTCTTGTTTCTCATTGGTTGGTTTTTGTCATGTGACTCATGATGTTTGGTATTTATTAGGGCTGTATACCTTGGAGAACCTGGCGATACGATACATACCTCGATACACAGGTCACGATTCGATACGTACCTCGATACAGAGCTGTCTCGATACGATTTGATACAATGTGACACGATTCGATACGATTCAATAAAAATACATGGGCCAGAGCCAATTAGTTAATGCTGAACACATTTACTCAACAAACAGAACTCTGCATTTTTCTTCAATTTAATGAAGACAAAAGTGCATTATAACAAAGTGCATTTTGCTTAAATATTTGCAACTTTATGTGCTCTGATTAATTGTACACAAATTGTATTAATCTGGAAATTACCACAAGTCAACATTTAACTTTCCAAGGGTACAGTCTGAGCTCACACAAGCACAAAATCTTCTTCTTATTATTCTTAACTTCTTATTAAATCTTCTTATAATTCTTTTTTGTGACACCATGTACTGCCATAACATATTTCACTATGAAATCACTTAAAGGTGCCATAGAATGCATTGATACAGTATTTTAAATTGTTCTCTGATATCTACACAGAAGGTATGTGGCTTAGGTTAGGGCAAAAAATCTCCAGAAACGATTTTACATGTCCATTTACAAAACTAGGATTTCTCCCTAGAATGAAACGGTCTGTTATTGGCTTATTTGGCAGGGTCATGAATAATAATGAGCTCTGCTCTGATTGGCTGTTTCACAGTACGGCTCATCAGCAAGAAGGAAGCACAGGGAGGAAAATATATATTTAAATACTTTCTCTCGCAGTTATATCGTCGGGTAATTATACTGTATATAAAACGCGGGCATCAGGGAGCCGTTATTAATATGCGAGGCATTGAAACTGCTTTTGAACGATCCATCGATCACGTTATAGTTTAACTTTCAAGAGACGCGATCACACAAACTATGTTTACATTATGGAGCAACAGTACTTACCACACATTTCACAAGATCAGATGCTTGTCAGTGGTGCTCAGGATCTGTAAGTCATTCGCCATCATCCTCATCTCTCCTTACTGAGAGTGAAATCGTATGTACTGTAACAGGCTACCGCTAGCAAGGAGCTAACCATGTCCCTTTAGTGGCTCGCGTTATTTGCTTTCTGTGCCTTTCTGAATACAGACACCAACCCATCCCTGCACTTCACACCCCCTGCACGGCCTTGAACATAACATTTATTTTGTTATTTTCGCTGTTGTCCGCGCTTGTTTATTTACAATACCTGCAGAGCTTCTGATGGTTCGGCCGGCTTAGAACAAGTGCGGGTTTATGCAAATGTTGGGGGCGTAGTGATCCCGACTGTTGCGTCACAGTCGGGGTTATGTTCTGATTCGCCTGTTTTTCAGTGGTCTTTTTTAATCACGAGATTTACATATGAAGGAGAAAACTATGGTGTTTGAGGCTCACTGTATGTCATTTCCATGTACAGAACTGTTATTATTTAAATATGCCAGGGTAAAGACAGTTTTTCATTCTATGGCACCTTTAAATGCTACATCTTGCTTTAACATTTTCCATGAGTTTTTTTTAAACTCGCGGGCGCCGCTGCGCCCCCTAATGGCTGGGCGGAGTATCGATACTAAGGGCTAGAATATCGATACTGTATCTTTTTTTATTATATCGGTATGTATCTAAGAATCGATATTTTGAGCACACCCCTAGTATTTATAGCCCTCATGTAGCCATTGTCTCCGGTCGAGTATTATCTGTGTAACCTGCTGTTGGTGAGTTGTGTTTCTGTTCATGCCAAGTCAAGTCTGTTTCAAGTCAAGCCAAGTCAAGTCAAGTCAAGTCAAGTCAAGTAAGTCAAGACTTCATTTGTTTGGATTTTGGATTTCACTTTGTTTAATAAACTGCACATGGGTTCTTACAACTTGCCGTTCAGTGGACTGATTGTTACTGAATACTCGACCAATACCATGAACCCAGCAGCTTGTTTATTGCGCCTTCGACAAGGCAAATGGGCCATTGAGGACTGTGTGGCAGATTTCTGTGAACTTTGTTATCAAATGGATTTCAATGACACTGCTCTTAAGGACATTTTCCGTTTTGGCCTCACAAAAGAAATCTCTGTTTATGCCACGACACACTCTTCACTGGTCTCTGGAGCAGTATCTTGATCTTGTACTCCCGTTGAGGCGTTCCTCATTTACTGTAGGAATTGCAGATGAGGAACCCTGCAATCCTACTGTACCAACTACACCAGAGCAACCGTCACACCTGCTCAGATCAAGCTTGCTCACGTGACGCCTGCTACTCCAGGGCCTGCTCACGTCACGCCTGCTACTCCAGGGCCTGCTCACGTCACGCCTGCTACTCCAGGGCCTGCTCACGTCACGCCTGCTACTCCAGGGCCTGCTCACGTCACGCCTGCTACTCCAGGGCCTACTCACGTCACGCCTGCTACTCCAGGGCCTGCTCACGTCACGCCTGCTACTCCAGGGCCTGCTCACGTCACGCCTGCTACTCTAGGGTCTGCTCACGTCACACCTGCAACTCCAGGGCCTGCTCAGGTCAAGCTTGCTACTCCAGGGCCTGCTCACGTCAAGCTTGCTACTCCAGGGCCTGCTCACGTCAAGCTTGCTACTCCAGGGCCTGCTCACGTCACGCCAGCTCACGTCATGCCAGAGTTTACGGGGGGAGCTCGGATTGGGACGGGACTGAAAGTGGGGCCGGGGTTGTTTCTTGTTTAGGTTTTATGGTCTTATTTGGATATTTTGTCTTGTTTCATGTTCCTTGTCATGTGTTTTCCTACCCTGTCATGTGATCCTGCCATGTGGTCCATTTGTTCATTGTGTCATGTTTTGATTGGTTGTCCTGGTCATGTGCCTTGTTTCTCATTGGTTGGTTCTTATCATGTGGTGCGACTGACAAAGAACAACGTACGCTGTTTGCGTCCAGCCGATACTCCCCAAAATGGTGCTACGCTGACGCAGAGACGACGAATTGTTGAATAAAGTCATTATTTTTGTTTGTTTTGCATACAAAAAGTATTCTCGTACCTTTGTAAAATTACGGTTGAACCACTGATGGCAGGTGGACTATTTTGACGATGTCTTTCACACTTTAATTGTTAATTGTTTGACAGTCAATGGGACAGTCACAAGACTCCCGGTTCTCATCCAAAATATCGTAAATTGTGTTCTGAAGACGAACAAAGCTTTTACAGGTTTGGAACGACATGGGGGTAGGTGATTAATGACAATTTTCATTTTGGGGTGGAGTAACCCTTTAATGTTTCGAATTTATAGCCCTCATGTAGCCATTATCTCTGGTTGAGTATTATCTGTGTAACCTGTTGTTGGTGAGTTGTGTTTCTGTTCATGCCAAGTCTGTTTCTTATGGTGGCCGAGAGAGCTCAACGTGCTGCAACTTCAGAAAAAACATGCAAATACAAAAAGCAAATCAAGAAAACATCTTCATCAATTTGACAGCAGGTGGTGCAAATGCTCACAACACAAACAAATAAAGAAACGTACTACAAATGCTCACAACACAACCAAATAAAGAATTGTATTTGCAGCCCGTTTCTTTGTTTGGTTGTGTTGTGAGTATTTGCAGTTTGTTTCTTTATTCGTTAGTGTTGTGAGCATTTGCAGCATGCATGTTGTCAAATTGATGAAGTTATTTTCTTATTTTGCAGGTGTTTTTTTTCTATTTGTATTTCGTTTCTTTATTTGTTTGTGTTGTGAGCATTTGCAGCGTGTATGTTGTCAAATTGACGAAGTTGTTTTCTTAATTTGCAGGTGTTTTTCTATTTGCAGCGCTTTGAGCTCTCTCGGCCACCATAGTTTCTGGTCAAGTCTGTTTCAAATCAAGTTTGTGTCAAGTCAAGTTTGTTTTGGATTTTGGATTTCACTTTGTTTAATGAACTGCACATGGGTTCTTTCAACTTCTGTTCAGTGGACTGATTGTTACAACTAATATTAAGATGTGTTTTAATGTCACTATTGATGAGGATTGTATGATCTTTGAATAATATCAGTCTTTAAATTAAAGATATTTAAAGTGTACCTAAAATATACTTGCTATAGTTTCACGTTAGCACAATCAAATATACTTCAGTATGTCTTTAGTAGGACTTGGCATAATTAAAGTGCAAGATTTGTTCTTCCAATTTAGCAGACTTTAAGTATACCAGTTTAGTATACTAAAAGTAAAATTGAAGGGTATTTATATTAAGTATATAAATATGTAAATGTATTTGACTTGTAATACGTGAACAATAAAAAAACAAGGTAAATATCATTTTTGAAGAATACTGTCATTGCGTGTACTTGTACACTACCAATTAAAAAGTTTGTAAGATTACAAATTATCATGTTAAAATGATTTCTGGCTATTGGCTACTGAACATTTAGCTTCGCAATCACAGGAATAAATTACATTTTAAAACATATTCCTATATTTTTGACTATTTATGATTAAATAAATTCAGCCTCGGTGAATACATGACTCTTCTTACAAAAACACCAAGAGCCCTGATCACAAACGCACTATAAGGCATTAAAACTGTGAGAGTGTGTTTTAAGAGAATTCTAGAATGATGCTAGAAGAAAAGAGCCTATAGTCAGAGAAATACTCGTGTTCACCTGTAGATAATGGAAATATATGAAAAAAAAAATCTGCTGCTGACTAAATAAATTGTTGATGAGTTACAAGAAGGGCCTGCTTTCACTTTAATTCCATTTCAATGGATTTGTACATGATCTTATCATTGAACAGAAAGCACATATTCAATAGAAACAGTTCAATATGCCCTTTGCAGAGGGCCGTGTCATGGAACTTTTCGATTCCTGTCCTCTGATGCTCCACTGATACTGCAGCTCCTCACAGCACAGTCGATACCTGCCAATCATCTGGTCGAATAGGTGCTGATTTGTGACATCAGACAATCAGATGAGAGATATCTGGAGCTTTACATGATGAAAAATTCTTTCTGAAGTGACAAATGTATCTCATATCACCCTGTTTGAGAAACTTTTGAGAACTTTTCCAAAAGTCCAAATGGCGAAGGTAACTTTTAGATAAACAAATGTGTTTTGCAAGCTACTGTATTAAGTTTGACAGAAGTGCAAATCAGTGCTTTTTTGTTTCGATAATGTTTCTTTATGTCATTTATGATGCTCTTAAAAAAGCATAACACATATATTATCATTTTTAATGTTTCCCCTCATATGGAAATTATGAGTGCAATTTTGAATAAGCTTCAAAATATCATATATAATTTATAAGCAAAAAATGCAGCCCTTGTAAAAACTCTTCAAACAGCTTGTCCTCGTCTCCATCCAAGCAATCATTCATGGCCTGGATCCATACCGTCAGATGTTCACACATTGTCTTTCTGTTGCCCAGCACCGTCCTTCAAATCGATGCCTCGCTGACAGTTTAATGGCCCTTTCGCATGTATAGTCTCAATGGTGTTCTAGTGTTTCAGAACGAGATTTGATTATGCTGACCACAAGTGTAAGCATTAATGCCCTCACCTTCTCATAAGTGCTGGTCACGAGCTGCCCATCTTTTCACCATCCATTAGAGCTTTTTCTGAGAAGACCAGCAGATGCCACAGTGGCCGTGTTATTGCACGCTATTGGATAAAAGTAATTTGAACAGAGCAGGGAATGATTTGTGGGAAATGCAGTACACTTTGCAAGCTAATGTGAGTAATTCAGAAGCAGGCATCGATCTGCAATGACAATGCAAATCATCATGTTTTCGTTCCCCTCTAGCAGCAGACTATATCAAAAGGATATTAATCTCAAAGTTAGCATTTCGGAATCAGAAGGTATTGTAGAGATAGTGGTAAAGGAATAGTTCACCCAAAAATAAAAAATTGCTGGAAATGTACTCACCCTCAGGCTATCCAAGATGTAGATGAGTTTTTCTTCATCAGAACAGATTTGACGAAAATTAGCATTTCATCACTTGCTCACCAATGAATCCTCTGGAGTGAACGGGTGCCGTCAGAATGAGAGTCCAAACATCTGATAATCCACAAGTAATCCTCGTGACTCCAGTCCATCCCTTAACATCTTGCGAAGTGAAAAGCTGCATGTTTTTAATAAAGAAATCTATCAAGACGTTTTTAACTTTAAGCTTCCGGCTAAAATTTGAGTATCCATAATATCTATAATGTTGCTTTCTCCAGAGAAAAATTAATCTCATCTGAATCAGGAGAGAAATGTGCATAGATCAAGTACAGATTAAAACAATTCTAAACTAATATTTCAGTGGATTTTGATGTAAGAGGATAAAAGAGCATGGGCTTTTCCAGGAAGGAGGAGTTTTTATGGATAATGGATGGTTTAAAATTAAAATGCCTTTAAGTATTTGTTTCTTATAAACAAACTGCCTTTTTCTTCTTAAGACATTAATTGATAGACTGGAGTTGTGCAGATTACTTATTGTGGATTATTGTGATGTTTTTATCAGCTCTTTGCTCTCTTTGCATTTTGATAGCACCCATTCACTGCAGAATGTCAATTGTTGAGCAAGTAATGTAATGCTGAATTTCTCCAAATCTGTTCTGGTGGATGAGGAAGCACATCTATATCACAAGCTCTGAACATTTCAGACAGAAAACTGAAAGATTACACATGAAAGCCACATGAAAGTGCATGTGAGGTGAAGATAATCTCAACATCCAAAATGAAAGCAAACGCCTGTAATACGAATCCAGCTGCATGGCAAACTACACCCTAACTAACTTACTCTGAGAGAAAGAAAAACAGACTGTGAAACACACACACAGCGCTCAGGGGATACTATGCCCCATGGCTCTGTTTATATTTCACAGAATCATTTTTGTGCCTAGAAAGATCTCATGCTCTCTTTTTCACAACCGAATCAGGACCAGAGATGATTTGTTATGATAGAATCATTTGGAACACTGGCAGAATATAAATAGCATTCTGAGATGCTTGGTTTCACCACCCAAAAAGAAAATAAAAAAAAAGACCTGCAGTTAATTTTTCATGTTTATCCCTGCTGGAAATTCCAGTATATATTTAACATGGATTCCATTTGAGTAAATATTGATAGCAGGGTGTTTCTTCAACTGTGGGTACTTTTGGCCCTGTGGACTTTCAGAAAATAAGGTCTTTTAAAATACACTTTTTACGCTTTCATTGGTTTAATTAATCTGTCAACTAGAAATGTGGATATACGTAAATCACTTAAATTAATAACACACACACACACACACACACACACACACACACACACACATATATATATATTTGTATATATTGTGTTTTACAGTATTCTGTGCTGGAAATGACAAACATTTTTGGACTAAAATGTCTGACTCCTGTATGTTGCTAATGCTAGTTTTATTGCTAGCATTTTATGTATTCTAAATACAACTAATAAATAATATTTTTTTCACACATTTTGTATAGTTTGACAATTATATTTTGATTAGAAATGATACGTTATAAAAATATTCTGTGCACACAAGTTTTTCCTTCACACATCAGATATTTCATCTCAAGCTCTTCACTGAAATGGTTCATGAAAAATGGTTTGTAAACAAACACACACTATAATTGTTTGTTGTGGTGGCCAGTTGTTGGACAGTTGTGACTTTTGAAAAATAAATATATATATATATTTTTTGTACAATAAATATTGATATGATTTTACATTCAATGTTTATTTCAGTCTTTGTTCAGATTCATATTTTTTATGTTAGATTTTTCTACAGTAGTATAAGATTGAAAGTCTCAGGCAAGGAGCAATGAAATCAGTAGGCCTACATACAGTAAAAAGATCCATACATTGCATTTGAAAAGAAGCAAAAATAAATGATAAAGGCATTGTAAAACTGTTTTATGTGATCTTCATATAACAAAAACAATAATGTTAGTAAATCTAAAGAATAAAATAAAACATGCACATTTATAAACCAACCCTGGGTGCCTAAAGTTAAAGAGACACCATGAATTAATTGGCATGTCATTTAATTAAACATTTTAATCAACTGACAACCCCAGAATAAACATGTGAGGGAACATTACATGGCTCTTGCTGGAGATTGTAGATTTAACAGAAGAGGGATACAATAATGGTTATTGTTGAAATGTCTCTTGTTGTTCAGCTAAAGTATCAATTACCATGGTATTGAAACCAGACTTTAGGTTGGCTAAAATGTTTTAAATTTGATTTATCCATTTGGACAAAACAATTTGTTTTGTTTACATCCAAAACCCATTAGTCTTCCTTCAAACAAAAACAAGCAATAACATGGCAAACTTTTCCATTTTTCTGCCTTTCCAAGGCCAGCAGTAAGTGGTGGGTGGATGAGTATGGAGTTTGCTGTGGCACATTTACTGTGTGCTCATTCCCCTCAGACTTCAGGGTGTAGCTAAAACACGCCCTAATTCAGCTGAGGGTGAATGTCTGTTGTTTCCATGTAGATGAGTGGTTCATGACTGGTGGGTCACTGCTCAGAAATGGGTCACAGATATGGTGTCACACACACACACACACACACACACACACACACACACACACACACACACACACACACACACACACACACACACGCACACACACACACACACACACACATTCTTCAAGTCACATTTCTGACTTGAATAAAACATGAGAGGCATTTGAGGGTAAATTTCTTGAAGTGCAATGTTTTGATGTCCAGTCTAAAATCTGGGTTCTGAAATTAAATTAGTTGAGAAGTCCTATAGTAGAAACCACACACACTTTTTTTCTCAGTTTTCTTTACTCTCTCTCTCTCTCTCTCTCTCTCTCTCTTGCTCTCTTCTACTCACTCTCTGCCTTTGTGCTTCTCTCCCTTTTTACTTCACTTTTCTGATGAGTGGAAAATTACCTCACAGATACATTACGTTCCTCTGTCCCCTATGTTTGGAGGCTAGGGGGATGAAAGCGGAAGAGGGAAAAGAAGGTGTGAGATGAGAATTAATACGTTAGATCACAAGATCTGCCTGATAAACGGCAGCAGACATGTCATTTATCACTGGGCACACTAGGGAATGGAGACTCTCTAACTACTATGGAAAGAAACAGATACTTTTTCCACAAGGGCAGATGAAGAAAAAGAGAAGAGAAAAAACTGACAATCAGTTGAGCAAATTAGCTGCAGAAAATGTCTGGCAGAAATAAAGGACAAGTAATGTGATGTTGGGGTTACAATGTCACACTGATTCATTGCCTGGACCTGGAGTCATGCATATTGTATGTACGGAGTGTGTGATGTTTCCCACTTTCTGATGCCTGACAACTCCTGCAGCCTTTTGGCTTGTGATCTGGATGGATTTGGAAATATTTTGGAATGGATGGGATAATGAGGAAGGTATTTGGACAGAGATGTCTATAGTGCTTTATCTGTCAGTTGAGAACGGGGCTAGTTGTCACACTCCGTGGTTCAGTAAATATATTTTTAGGTTGTGTTTCAGGGGATTGAACACCCTTTTATATGCTTTTCAGTCAAATTTGATCAATTAAAAACACAAATCAATTCGTAAAACAGTCCCCTCCCCCAAACAAAACCAAAAAAAATATATAATATCATAAATATACAAAACCACTGCTATAGAGAAAACACTTGCGATAAGTAATTACGTTTTGTCTCAATACCTCATAGTTACTGACATACTGTGCAATGTTTGTGACAACTCGCCCTGGTATCCTATTACACTGTGAACCAGCTGTCTTTTGTGTAACTTATTTTTACAATATTTATTTTTTTCATTCCTAAATCAAGTTATGAAAGTAAAGGTAAGAAGATTCAAACATAAAAACAAATGTAAATTTGTCTTTACTGATGAGTGTCTCATTATATAAACATTAGACGGGGTACTCAGAATATGTTCAGCTGTCAGTTGTGGCCAAGAAATTCTAAAGCTTTTTATTCTATTGAGTTTAGCTTGTACTGTGAACATTCAGATCAATGACTGGGTCGATGAGAGGCCTCTTTTGAGCAGAACAGATGCAATGATGTGTAATCATGAAGCTTTTGATATTTCAGTAGTTAAAAATCAATACTCCTGTGTTATGGGCTATTTGGAGGGAAAAAGCAAGATGACTAGAAGACAGCCATCAAAGATTCACAAGAAAGTACGCTTTGCATTTAGCTTGTGTGTTTAGCTTTTACAGTTTTTACTTCTTTGACTGTTAAATGAATCAGTTTTGTAAACAAACTAAAAGTCTCCAAAGGGAAACATAAATTCATATGTTGCCTGCATGCACTCTGAGCATCAAAATGTAGATAGTTTCTGTTGTGTACAACACATCTCAATTGTATGTACAATAAAATTATATTATTAAAAATATAATACAAAAACAATAATATAATTATAAAATTAAAAGTTACAACAATACTACTACTACTAATAAGAATAAACAAATAAATAAATAGACAGACAGACAGACAGACAGACAGACAGACAGATAGACAGATAGATAGATAGATAGATTAGATAGATAGATAGATAGATAGATAGATAGATAGATAGATAGATAGATAGATAGATAGATATACAAATAATGTAGCCTAGACTGATGTAAATCATCTTGAGACATGAAAACCGTACACATATATTAATGAAACATATAGAGTAATATTTGTGCTAAGCTCAAAAGCTGTCTCTATATTGCTTTTAATATTTGAATTACTTGCCCTGTGGCGAATATGTGTTCAAGAGAACAGAATACATTGCTGTGAAAAAAAAAAAATATATATATATATATGTATATATAATGAAGGAGAAAAAAAAAAGAGTTAAAATATATAGCCTGAGGATGTTGCAACAAGCGAAAATCAGTTTTATAGAATATATTTCCATATTGTCAGTCTAATGCATATAGAAAACCTATCTACAAAAAAAAAAAAGAAACAACTGAAATCACTTTCAAGAGATGAAGGACAACATTTACTGTCACCTGAATGCGCTCAATGAAAAACAGACACATTGAAAAAATAAACTATTAGTTTACATATCTCATCATCTTGGATCCAGCTTATTTTCTCTTAGAGTATTTCACCTGAGGCTTTTGGATTCTTTTTTATGTATTTCTATGTTAAGAGCATTAATCTGTTCACTTCATGTGGATGATCTGAACCCATTAATGTTGTGCAATGAATCTGATTACAGAAAGATATCCATTCATTACACTTCTTCTCCATGCTATAGATTTTAAGAATTCATTTAAGATTCTCTATTGACTGTATCGTCAGTCTAATTGAAAATAAACACTATTTAGATGCAAAGCAGGGTTTGTGAAATGCAGAATATAAGCGAACATACAGTGACAGAGATCTTTCCTTCATGTGCTTATCTAAGGATCCTTCATCTAAACACAACGGAATGAAGGCTGGTGTGTACGAAAAAAAAATGTCAAGATTATGATAATTCACAGAGAGCTAAAAATATTCTCCTGATGACACACCTTTTTCAGAATTTTAAGGCTGTATAGTCTATCTGTAGCCAGGTCATATGCCTCTCACATAATGGGGCCTAATTGCAAGCAATTACAGGCTCCATTATAGAAAATAATGGTCAAAATTTATCATCTTCGCAGACAGAGAGGAGTAAAGTGAGTTTCATATGGTTAAAATGTTAGATCACCCAGCTTTTTTTTTTTTTAGATGTGCGATGAAAGAGAAGAGATATTTACAAGAGCCATCAATTAATGTGTTCATTTTGGCATGAATGGATTTATGTGGAATTCAGAGTTATATTGAAGTAACACCGCTGCTGACACTAATGGTACAGCTAAATGTGTCAAATTACAAGGGTGGTGTAACAATAACTGTTTGGATTTTTAAAGCTTTTGTCATAAGGTAGTTATTAATTCTTGATAAGAATACGATGAATACAATAAGCACATTTCGTCCCCACAATGTAGGCAAACCCTGACACATATTGACACACACACACACACACACAAACACACACACGTGCGCATTCCATCATTGGGAAAATTTCAATAGAGCACATAATTAGCCAGAGCCCAGCAAAGTCAATTGATTTGTCTTTTGTTGTGATAAATTATCTCTCACACTTCTCTCCATGTGACATACGGAACACTGAAAGTCAATAGGACCCCGGAGGCAAATGCTCCCCCTCAGCTTCTATCATACTGTCATGTTTGTGTAAGCTTGCACACATGTGGAGTTGTGTGGAGTGACACTCTCCGCTCCTATCACTACTATAATCACAGTCCTTTGTTGATGTTTTGTTAACCGGTATCATGTCTTCATGTCCTGACATGATGGGTCTTGCTGCTTGGATTTGGCTGTGATCAGAGGTGTTGGAATGAGCTGGAAAAGTATTTTTACTGAAAAGTAATTGGCATGACTATTGATTAAAAAAATATGTGGGTGTGTATGAGGGAAGCGGATTGTGTATTTGGGTTTGTATGAGGTTACTACTCCCATTCAGTATGAGTTATTGGCTATTTAGCAGCAAGTTTTCATCTTGTGTGACTCCAGAGTATAATGCAAATTGCGTACAGAATAATGCAACAATCTGCAATGATTGTAAGGCAAGATTGTATTTGATTCTGTCTTAGAGTAAAAAAAAAGGTAATTGTGATATTTCACAATGTCACTTTTCAGACTTGTGATTGCAACCGTGGTTCTAGTACCTTTATAGTAGACTTTATATGTGGCAATGTGATTTTATATCTCGAAATTTGTCTTTAAATCTTGCATTTGCTGCTTTTTTCTTGTAATCACGACTATATATCTGATACTGTGACAGTGTATATCTCATGGTGTGATTTTATAATAAGGTGACATAATTTATCATGCACTTCTAATACACTTTTTGTCATACATTTAGACATTTATCATGCAGTCTCTTATGCTTGCCAATGCCGCATTTATTTGACTAAAATTACAATTAAAAAACAGTAAAAACAGTACAATAAAAATGCAATTTAAAATAACCATTATGTAATTTAATATATTTTAAAATGTAGTTAATTTCTATGATGACAAAGCTGAATTTTCAGCATCGCTGCTCCAGTCTTCGGTGTCACATAATCCTTCAGAAAAAAAGCAATCGAATATGCTGATTTGTTGCTCAAGAGCCATTTCTTATTATTATCAATGATGAAAACAATAGTGCTGCTTAATGTTTTTGTGGAAACCATGATTTTCTTTTCTTTTTTTCAGGATTCATTGATGAATAGAAAAAAAAAACAAACATAAAAAGCAGCATTTACAGTATTTGAAATATAAATCTTCTGTAAGGTTAAAAACATCTTTACTTTTAGTATGGGTCAAATAAATGCATAACTGCTGAATAAAAGTATGATTTTTTTTTTTTACAAACAAAAAAATCTTTATCATCTCAAACAGTATAGCAGACTGTTTTGTCACAGTAAAAAATAAATATATAACTGGCTATGTTATAAAGGCTATTTTAAAGGCATTGTTTATGTTTGAGTTCGAAAAGTGTCGACTGAATCTCATTCACACTGTAAGCACAATGATATGCTATGCTTAGCACGCATGTGTGCCCTAAACCATACAGAATTTGACAGGCGCCTTCCTTTATCATTTTAAAAATATGCTTGATGTGCAAAGAAAGGATCTTTATGAGATGAAAAGCCCCCTACTGTGATCTAAAATATGTTTAACTCAGATTTGGTGGTCCAAACGAAATTGCACAGTTTACATTTTTTGCCCTTAAAGGAACAGTATATACACAGTGTCATATTTACTCGCCTTCATATTGTTCCAAACCCATCTGCTATTACTTTTTTCGTGGAACACACAAAATTTGAAAATAAATTAAATGTAGATATGATGGAGTTTACATTTTGGCCTGGACTATCCTTTAAAAAAGGTAAATGTTCTGCCTACTGTATGTCACAGAGGTCAAACAGCTGCCTCGCACAGTGGGTGGGAGGAGTTTGGATGAACATTCACTATCAGATCACGCAGCACCAAGCTTTAGATCATTAATCAAAGGGCTGTTGATTCTGATAGTGTTTTATTAATGGCTTATCTGAGTAATATAGATCCATGGGAGGTGGAGGGGTGCTGGTTGCTTCTGCAGAGAGAGGGGCTTTGATCAGCTGCCTGATACAAGGCAACTCAAATGCAACCTGGGACCGGGTCATTGTGTGGCATGACAGGCACAGTGGAGAGAGAGAGAGAAAGAGAGAGAGAGAGAGAGAAAGAGAGAGAGAGACCACCTGCTACTGACCTCACCGTCACACTGGATCTATCGAACACCGGTGATATTAAAGAAATCATTATTACACTGACATGCAGAGAAACACTCTGACTGTCCAATGGGAGGAGAATGTTGAAATTTATACAATGCTGAATTATGCATTTGACATGATACAGAAATGTTGGGTAACCCTTGCTAAAAACATTCATCTGCAATAAATATTTGAGAGAGAGTTCATCGAAAAATGAAAATGATTTCATCATCAAATCAACCCTATGATGTGGTACACGAAATGAGATATTTAGCAGAATATTTAAGCTGCTCTTTTATCAGTGAGGAATGCTTTCAGACCTAAAATATATATAATTTTTGTTATTGGCCATCAGCTAGGAAATAAAAAGTATCCTGGACATTCTGCTAAATATGGAAGCCCATTTCCGCCACTGAATACAATTT
This sequence comes from Barbus barbus, assembly GCF_936440315.1. Classification (NCBI taxonomy): domain Eukaryota; kingdom Metazoa; phylum Chordata; class Actinopteri; order Cypriniformes; family Cyprinidae; genus Barbus; species Barbus barbus. The sequence goes on along the minus strand of NC_136757.1, from coordinate 11,333,104 downwards.
TTAAAAAAGGTCATTGCAACTTTTTATCTCACGATTTTGACTTGTTTCACGCAATTTTTTTTTTTCACAATCTTTTTACCTAAGAATTTTGAGATATAACCTCCCAATTCTGACTTTTCATCTTATAATTGTGAGACATAAACAATTGCGAGTTACAGTATAAAGCCTAGTTTAGAGGCAAAAAAAGACACAGAATTTCTCAGAATTGCGAGTTTAAATCTTGCAATTCTCAGTTTTTTTATAGTTTATATCAGAATTGTGAGTTTATATCATGCAATTCTGAGGGGGAAAAAAGGCAGAAAAACGGTCCAGTTTTTACTGTGAATTCAAAACAACCTGCAAAGTGAAATAATATTTGTGGCAAGGAAGGTTGAGCAGCAATTTGTTTTGATGAACAATGGTGGTGGTTGCTCACTACTCCAGTCATCTTATTGCTGGTCTTATAATTAACGCTAGCTTTGCATTTGAGAACATACTTGCTAGTAGTTTTATATTATTATATTGTTATTTATAATGTCTAGTTGCATTACAATTTTAAGTGCTCACAGATTGCACAGACATTCTTAAGTAACAAAGTTCTTAAGTTCTTAAATGTCTGATAATGACTGTAAATTACAGTAGTACAACACAATATGATATGCCATAGTTTGTTACAGCAATACAATTATAATGGTCAAAGTGGTCTGGCCATCTGGAATTTTTTGTTTTGTTTTTTTAATTCATACATTGTAAAAGGTTTATTTTTACATAATTGGACTGTAAAATAGCTGTTAAAACCTGTTATTTGCCTCAAGGTGAACTATGCTGTTTCTGTGATATTAGTCTCACCTAGCAGAATTCCAAAAAAAACAAGCATTGTCCCGCAGAAAACCATAAACACTTAATATGGCTTAATGTGTTAAGATAGTGCTATTAAAATATCAAATTCAATATACGGTTTATTAATATAATGAATATGTATATAGTATTTTCTTCCCATACCGCAAAACGTGGGATAATGTGGCATAATGGACTAAGATGATAAAGAGCAAACTCAATATGCTCCTCATCAGTATTAAAACATAACTAATATACAGGCAGGTGAGCCCAGAATAAACACAACATGCAAAGTTTCACGTTAGACGTTTTTCCACATAGAATAAACGGTCTACAGCGCTTTTATATCATTGTCTTTGTCCATTAAGCTATATTAGGCTACGTGTTTCATTTCAAATGATTTTCTATGGGAGGAAAACGTTTAACGTGCAATTTAATGCATTGCGTCCTTTTAATATCACTTAATGCATTTCATAATCCACGTTCATATCTGCTGGTCTGCATCTTTGTGTCAGCAAGACTTATAGGCTAATGAATTGTCTTTATCATCTTAGTCAAAGACTACAGAATACCTTTAAGTCTCTTATTATTCTTATATTATGTTTAAATTTAGTCCATTATGCCACAATAAATGCTTTGCTGTACGGGAGGACAAGTGAAAGTTTGCATATTGTGTTCATGACCGTCTGCTTACCTTGTAGTACATTTAATAATAACTATACATCGAATTTTATATTTTAATTGCACTCAATGTACCTTAATACATTAAGCCATATTAAGTGTTTATGGTTTTCTATGGTTTTCTAGAAACTTTGTGCATTGCGTTCATTTTCTGCTGTTCTGTAGCGACGGATTTGCCGGTCTTGTCTTTTTCTCCTACAGATGACTTGCAGGACCCTGTTCGTTATTGTACTAAATTAGTTTTAATCGTTTAACCACCACAGCGTCTTGTCTCCATTGGCAACGCACACGATTCGTATCGAATGCAAATGACGTCACAGGTAGCGGATAGTGCAAGCGGCTATTGCAAGTAACATTGTAATTTAGTTTCTTTTTTATTGTCTTCACCACCTGGCTATTGTTGTAAAATGCTGAGCGGTTCAAACAAAAAATAATCAATAAATAGAACAAAATAAAAAATAAAAAAGACTGCAAGTGACATCACTCGCGGAAGCACAAGTACTGAGAGCGCAAGTGCAAGTTTGCAGCCAGACCCTATTGGCTGGACCTGAGACTCAAACTCGCAACCTTTGAATTACGAGTCTGACTCTCTATCAACTAGGCCACGACTTCCCAACAAGATAGATAGATAGATAGATCAATAAAAAGGGCTTATACTGTAATGTCCCTTCAGATCAACAAATAAAGGCAAATCCCAATTTTAGGGATAAAAGGGATAAAATAAATGAATAAATAACTAAAACTTGTTTGACAGTCTTGCACAGAGCGAAGCAGGTTACCCATTGCATTGTTCATGCATCTCATGATCTATAATAACACTCTATTCCCATTGCGCACATGCAAACACACACATACCCACACAGCAAATGTCAGTTTATCTGGGAGTATAGCATCAGCTCAGACCTTCTGCTTGTGCCAGTAATCTATGACATTATACAGTCCCAACCATCTGCTGGCGCTGCCTATTACCCCCTAAACTTTCTCTTTCTCTCTCTCTCTCTCTCTCTCTCTATCACCTGAGCCAACATCTCATCATCTCAGCCAAACAACCTATTTAAAGTGACATGTAATTCAGAGCAAGGATGCCTTGGAAAAATGAAAGTGTTCTCTCCCGCATGAGGGACATCATAGCTGTGGAGATGCACTCTCTGGCTCATTTGGGAAGATAGATGACTTTTGTTTACTGTTGAGACTTTTCAGGTGAAAGTCCTCATGCCTGCAGAGCAGAATTTGCTGAAGTGCATTTTTTGGTCATAGATAATGTCTGTGGGTAATGGGATAGCAAACAAAACCCCTTTTAACACTCTCTTATACAGAAGTGAAGTGAAGTTAGAAAGTGATCAATGTACTGCAATGGAGAACATGAAAGGCAAATTGCCAGCTTGAATTATACAGTGCATTTCATGTCCTCCCTCTCGAGCATTATGTGAATCATAGTGATGATCTTGTAACGATCATATCTGGATTTCTAACAGAGGCAAATCAACTGGTATGGCACAGGAAAGGTAGGCTGTTTTTAGCACAAACATGCTGAAACATTTAAAAACAGTCGCCACTCTGAATGAGCAATAACACAGTGGGTTATTAACTAATGCAGCTGTCTGAGACGCCGCAAATGGAGACGACATAAGCCATGCATGCATTTTTATAACTGGATTCATCCAGATAAAACTAGGAATGTCTACATCACCAAACCCTTTTTGTTTTTTGAAAAGAATAAAGTAGTGCTTGTGGTAGGACTAATCCACAATTCTATTTATTTGGTCACGTGACATAAAAAATATTTAATAAAGTGTCTGTAGTAGTCATTACAGGAAGTACTCATATAAAGTAAGGTCAAATGTAATTGACCTTGGTTCTCTGTGGTTTCATATATGACATATGGTGTGGACAATCCTAGAAGAGACTGTTATGGAGTTGTAGGTCCACAAATTTGGACAAAATTAAAAGGTTCAACTTTATTTTGATGGTCCGTTCTGTTGATTAAAACTAATTTTGCAACTACATGTCAGTGAACTCTCATTAGTGGACTGCTGGGTTAGGGTTAGCAGAATAAGTTGTTATGTACTTGCAACGTTATACTTTATATTACATATAGTCGGTAGAATGTGTGTCTCGGACCATCTTCAAGGTTTTTAAAGTCTTTAAAAAAAATCCTTGAAAATCTGTACATTTATAGTTAAAACTTCCATTTGCAGTAGATGACTTTCTTTGACTTTTACTTGATTTTAACTCTATTTACGTTAAAGGTATTTTCAGTTCACTTCAGAATGGTGCACGTACAGCCCTGACATTCAAAAATATTATTAAAATGATTCGAGACTCTTGACAAAAGACTTGACTTAGACTTGGCCTTTAAAGATCTAAGATGTGTAAAGTACATGTCTGCTTTCTGCAGCGCAATAGGCTATATTTGCTATTGGTTGTAAGTTCATAGACGTTCACTGTTCTACCATAACCTTCAAGTGTATTGTTGAAATGTGAAGCTGTGACCCTGGTTAAAGCAGTATCACTGTTGTCATTCGTCCTGTACATGGTAGACCAATTGCACTTATTTTATTCATACATTGGAGCTTTTACTCACCATACTGTGGATAGTTATTGTGTGTGTGTGTGTATAATGTAACCTGAGGTCATGGACAGAATTAGACCCTGGCTGCTTTTTTAACTCTAAATTTGGGGGCATTGGCATGGCTGCAGCTGGACCTAGAACAAAGGCCCTGAGCTTAAGCATCCATCATACATGCAAGGGAATTGTGTGCTTTTCCTCACGACACTGTATGTTCTCACTGTATTTATTTATGTTTTGGCCTATTTAACACATTATTACATACTGTACATGCCTGTACACCTGTACATACCAGAGATGGGCACTCGAGTTAGTGACTGGGACTCGAGTCGCATTTTTATAGACTTCAGACTTGACTCAGACTCGACCTGAAATGACTCCAGACTTGACTCGACTCGAGGAAAAGGACTCGTGAATATTTTAAAAGCAACTCGAGTCTTTTATCCCTAAATACTTGTATAACTGATTTTCAAAAGGCGGACCGCATTCGCACCCCGGCATCCATCCAGACCTCGAGTCGTAACAGCAGCACCATTTTAAGTGAGCAGCACATCAAAACAGCGGCGCGGATCACATAAGGAGCATTGTTTATGGCGAATATCTTTCAGCGCTATATTCTCTAGTATTTTTATCTAAAGCCAAAAGCGCTTAATTCAAGCCCTTTTAGCCCCGTGCGTTTTCCCCCTCCAGAGAGTTTATTTTTCTTACTATCTATTTATCTATCTATAAACTATGACTCTGACTGTTCAAACCAGATGTGACAAGACATTTCTGATCTACATTTAGCATTATTAATCTGTAGGCTAAGAGCATTTCAAAAGAATCATGTAATTATAATTTGAAAAATTGTTGTTAGATGGCTAGGCTAGAACTTAAAATTTGAAACTGCTGGTTATCTTTGTTTTCTGCTCAAGATGAGAACGTTTTAATTATTGTAGACATTTTTAGTAGATAATGCTTATAATATATTTAAATAGTATAGATGTCAGGAGGAAAACCCTGAACAGTAACAGTGTTTTTGTCACATGGCCTCGCATGTATCTAAATGTAAAAGTACAATACATATAAAAAAAATGGTTACACTTTATTTCGATAGTCCACGTTAGACATTCTACTAACTATAAGTTACTTTGTAAATACATATCAACTACATGTCAATTAATTCTCATTAATTTGCAACTACATGTCTTCTAACTCTCAGAGTAGACTTTTAGGTTAGATTTAGGGTTAGTAGAATAAGTTGACATATACTTGCAAAGTTTCTCATAGTCAGTATGTTGTATGTTGTGGACCCATCAAAATAAAGTGTTACAAGATATTAAGCAGACAGTCTACTAATACTCTAATGACTGCTAATTGACATGTAGTTGACATGTAGTTGCAAAATTACTTACTGTTAGTAGAATGTCTAAAGTGGACTATCGAAATAAAGTGTTACCAAAAATATATATTTTTATTTATTTATTTATTTTTGTCCGGACTTTTGCTTGGAAGAAAATATAGAGGCCACAACTCTTAGAACTTTAATTGAATACCACTGACTTTTATCAAAAAGAAATACTTGATTTGTATGGTTTTGTAATATCTGTGTTACATATTTCCTTATGTGTCATGGTAGATAGGACTCTTATTATAGAATTTGATTACAGAAAAACTGTTTTGAACATGGGAATGGATTAAAACATAAGTAACAGGCTGGAGGTACATTCACCTTACATCTTAACACCTCTTTTTTTTTTACAAAGCAGATCATAGATCATATATTTTGTCTATAGCCTATAAAACAGCTTCGTAAATAGGAAGATTTCAGTACATGAGGATTATGAATGGCATTTTTTTAGTGAGCCATTAAATGACTTGAGACTCGAATTGGACTTGAGACCAAAGACTTCAGACTTGACTCGGACTCCAGGTTAAAGACTTCAGACTTGACTCAGACTCCAAGTTAAAGACTCGTGAACAACTATACTGAATTGTCTCTTTTATATATTATGTTTGTGCTATTTTGCACATTGTCCATTTTTGTATATTTGTACATTATTATTTTATAATTTTTTTCATAATCTGTGTCCTGTCATTCTGTCGTACTGTGGAGCTACTGTCACTAAAACAAATTCCTCGTATGTGCAAACATACGTGGCAATAAAGCTAATTCTGATTCTGAATCTGAATCTGATTCTGATTATTAGAAATCACCATGTCCATTTGAACCAAGAGGATGGGTGCCTGCTCAGATCTTTTATCAATTTTTTCAAAAACCCTTTAGAAAACCGTTTCGGGCCGAGTATCAAAGCAAACTTGTAGTCCAATCAGCAGTAAGGGGTGTGTCTACTCGTGATGTGGAGGAGAGGCTGCTCAGTGCACATGACGGACATTAGCCGAGCCGAGCAACGACAAAAAGATAGAGATGGCGGATAAAAAACAAAAGAGGAAAACGTCTGCAGAACAAAAGAAGGCTTACACCGTGTCTAAACTGGACGCAACAGTTGTCGGGATTTGTTATGTCATGCCACGCCACGCCACACCACACCACACCGCATCCAGTGTAACATTAGACAGCATCACTGATTAAAATGAGTTATATAGTATTTTGTTGCGCCGCGCTGCTCGCTTCCGGTGTTACGATAAAGCAGGAAGTAAGACCCGTGTAAATATTGGATCAGCTTTCTAGCGCTGGAGAGAACTCAAGGAGCGAGAAGGCCTGCGACTGGATGCTAAGGTTGCTTGTTTCTTCTCGATAGGTGAGTAACATTGGTTCCTTCTCGGGAACTCGAGCTGCGTCACCACGCTTTGGGAACGCCCCTGTGTGACTGGCTCTGAATCCACTGTATAATCTGTCCAATGGAAGGGCACGACGTCACAGGCGGGTGACGTCAGAGACCAGGAAGCATAAAAGCACGTGCGGCAAAGCTGGCGTCAGCCTTCTGTCATTCAGAACTGCACTCTCTGTGTGTCTGTTCTATTCTATTGTCTTCTCAAGAACTTTCACAAGGAATACATAAAACGGCACTCGATAAGACACTAAACTGGTTTGCATTCACCAGTATCATGTCTAACAGTGGCACTAAGGGCGAGGGCAAGTCACGGTTGTTCAAGCCGTTTGTGTCTCCCTGCAAACGCTTCATCACGGCTGGAGACACACACGAGCAGTGCGTGGCTTGCCTGGGAGCGGAGCACGCGGGGGTCTGATTGCCCCCACTGTGGGCACTTGCTGCTGCGTACGCTCAGCTCCCGAAAATCCTTGTTTGTGGATGGGATTTTCACGAGTGAGCCCCGTGGTTCGGGTCCCGCTGCTGCCGAGGCAGAGCTGCGTCTGCACTCGTGGGGCTCATAGTTCGATCTGGAGGAGGAAATGGAGATGGGCGAGTCTCCGTCTCCAGATCGAGCGCCCGAGGAGGAAGAGATGGAGAGCGTCGATGAGCCGCCCCAATCCCTGCAGTATAAGGAGCTGCTGGAGGTGTTAACTCGCGCTGTTCATAAGCTTAAGATCGATTGACCAGCCGAATGTTTCTTGCGCGCTTCACCGATCTGCATACTGAGGTTTGTAGATCGCGGGGAAGACCGTACTTGGCCTGCCTCTTCATTCCCGCGTCTGACTATTATGGGAATGTCGTGGGTTTGAATGAGCGGCTATAGGGCGATGCCAAAGGTAGAACAGACGCTCGCAAGCTATCTGTCTCCTGACGTGGCATCGTCCTTGAAGGCTCTGGCCCTTGTACTCGGGGGTACTCGGCAGTGGGTCAAGCTGTGCGTGTCTGCACACAATGTCTGTGTTTACAGGTGTACCAAGCTGATCTGCTGAAAGAGCTCGATGAGCGTGAGCAGGTGAGCTCCGATGATATTGCGGAGCTCAGGAGGACCGCTGATTTGTCTCTCCGCGCAACTAAGGAGACCACCCGTGCAGTTGGGCGCTATATGGCTGATATGGTGGCACTGGAGAGACATCTGTGGCTGACCCTGTCAGACATGAAAGACAAGGACAAGGTCTGCCTACTGGACGCCCTGCTTTCGTCTTCTGGCCTGTTCGGCGACGCTGTCAACTCGGTCGTCGACAGGTTTCAGGAGGCGAGGAAGCAAGTGGAGGCGTTCCAGCGGTTCCTCCCTCGCCACTCTCGGGCTCAGGGGGCTGCTGGGCGGTCGCAGCCCTCAACGCGTACCGGCTACACATACAGGAAGGCTCAAAAAGAGAGCGCTGCCTCTCGTGCTCCCCCGCAGCGGGGCCAGAAGCAGCGCTACTCATCTGGAGCTTCGAAGTCGAAGCCGGATCTGAGGTCCGTACTTACGGCTAGGAGGTCCCAGAAGAAATAGTCCTGACACATGGGGGTGCAGGACTTCTGAGGGCAGGACCCTCTGGGGAAGAGAGAAATTACACGGTGCCTATCTCTCCCCAGTGCCCTTTATGCTGCGCTCAGTCCGACGCAAGGGGACTGAGACTCGTGTCACCCCTGAGGGGGTCTATAAAACAGATAGTTCGGGTCCCACTTGGTGGTGCGCCATCACAGGAGTCTGAGCTACCGCCTCTAACACCAGAGGCCAGCCTCGAGAGGCTGGTTCCCTTAGTAGATTATTTAGCAGCGTGGAAACTACTGCCAAATGTGTCTCAATGGGTCCTGCAGACTGTAGAAAAGGGGTATCGAATTCAGTTAGCTTTTCCACCGCCGCGCTTCAGCAGCATGACTCCCACGCTGGTGGGCCCCGAGCAGGCTCTGGTAATGGAATAAGAAGTAAAAACCCTGTTAAGGAAGGAGGCCATCGAGGTGGTCCCTCCTCACGAGAGGGAATCCGGGTTTTACAGCCGGTATTTCATAGTTCCCAAGAAGGATGGCGGTTTGAGTCCGATTATAGATCTGCGTCAACTGAACCACTAAGTCAGTCAGCTGAAGTTCAAGATGCTCACGCTGAGGCAAGTCGTGTCACAAATCAGGTCCGAGGACTGGTTTGTCACGATAGATCTAAAAGATGCTTCCATGTCTACTTCCACGTATCCATCCTTCCATGTCACAGGTAGTTCCTAAGGTTCGCTTTTGGGGGTAAAGCATACCAATATCGGGTTCTTCCCTTCGGTCTAGCACTCTCACCCCGCAACTCTCACCCCGCACGTTTACAAAAGTAGTGGATGCAGTACTAGCTCCGTTGCGGCTTCAGGGCATCCGCATACTAAATTATATCGACGACTGGCTGATTCTAGCTCAGTCGGAGATGGAGGCGGTGAGACATCGAGATGTCGTCCTCGCTCACATGAAACAGTTGGGGTTGAGACTGAACGACAAGAAAAGTGTGCTTTCTCCAGTACAGAGGACCATTTATCTAGGCGTGGTGTGGAATTCGATGCATGCAAGAATGTCTCCTGCTCGGATCGAGTCGATCCTCACGTCAGTCAAAAGAGTGAGAGAAAGCCGGTCACTCACTGTCAAGTAGTTTCAGAGATTGCTGGGTCTGATGGCAGCTGCGTCCAACGTGATACCATTTGGCCTGCTGTACATGAGACCCCTGCAGTGGTGGCTCAAGACCAAGGGATCTTCCCTGAGGAGAAATCCACTTTTCATGACCAGGGTCTCTCGACGGTGTCTGCGAGCCCTAGACATGAGCCCTCGGTACTTCTGCCTAAGTCAACCGTGACCTTTTCAACGTCATTGCGTATTACGACGTCATGAACGTGCATCACAGAACAGAGCAAGGCGAGCATTTGTGCTTATAAAACTTAAACTTTTTTATTTATTGTTTGAAATGACCGATCGTTTCGCTAGATAAGACCTTTATTCATCGTCTGGTATCGTTTAAAGCCCTTTGAAGCTGCACTGAAACTGTCATTTGGACCTTGAACCGTTTGGGTCCCAATGAAGTCCATTTTATGGAGAAATGTTTTCATCAAAAACCTTAATTTCTTTTCGACTGAAGAAAGAAAGACATGGACATCTTGGATGACATGGGGCTGAGTAAATTATCAGCAAAAGTTTTTTTAAAAGTGAACTAATCCTTTAAATCAGAGCCCGGTGCTAGGAGCTCCGTATCGCCAGTTATCGTTAGCGTCGGACGTGTCTCTCACCGGTTGGGGAGAAGTCATGAGTGGCCGCTCAGCCCGTGGTCTGTGGAGTGGTCTTCTTCTCCTATGGCACATCAATTGTCTGGAGATGCTAGCAGTCTATCAAGCAATGAAATATTTCCTCCCAGACCTGAGAGGTCACCATGTGTTGGTGTGCACCGACAACACAGCGGTGGTCTCTTACATCAACCACCAGGGGGGTCTGCGCATGCGCCCGTTGTACAAACTGGCACACCAGATCCTCTTGTGGTCCCAGGACAAGTTCCTCTCACTGAGAGCACTGTATATACCTGGGTACCTTAACGTGGGAGCAGACATACTGTCGAGACAGGGGCAGAGGCCCGGGGAATGGATGCTTCACCCCGAGGTGGTGAAGCAGATATGGAGAATATTTTATCGGGCAGAGGTGGACCTCTTCGCGACTCAAGTGAATGCGCAATGTCCCCTCTGGTTCTCTCTAGCTCCTCCAGCTCCCCTGGGACTGGATGCCATGGTACAGACATGGCCGAGGCTTCATCTGTAAGCCTTTCCCCCGATTGCTCTGCTCCCGGGAGTTCTGACGAGAGTGCGCCGAGACGGTGTTCGCCTACTGTTAGTATCCCGTTCTGGCCGGGCCGATTATGGTTCTCGGACCTGATTTTCCTCCTAGATGCCTAGATCTAGATCTCCTCTCACAAGCAGGGGGCGCCATTCTGCACCCCCGCCCGGAGTTATGGAAACTGTGGGTGTGGCCCCTGAGGGGACACAGCTCATAGCTTCTGATCACCCAACTGAGGTGGTAGAGACCATTCTCAAATGCAGAGCTCCCTCTACAAGGAAAGTGTACGCCCTGAAGTGGAAGTTCTTCACTTCATGGTGCAGAGTTCGCCAGCAAGACCCTGTTAACTGCCTAGTTGGTACAGTTATTGAGTGTCCGCAGGCTAGATTCTCTGCAGGGGTATCCCACTCCACAGTGAAGGTGCATGTGGCAGCATTATCGGCTTACCACTCACCGCTCAATGGAAACACAGTGGGCAAACACCCCCTGGTGATACGCTTCCTCCGCGGTGCGCTGAGGATGAGGCCATCAGTGCGTTCTCGTGTCCCCACGTGGGACCTGGCGGTGGTGCTAGAGGCTCGGTGTAAGCCACCTTTTGAGCCCGTAGAGGTGATTTCAGATCGTCATCTTTCCCTTAAGACTAAGTACTTGTTAGTGATCACTTCTCTGAAGAGAGTGGGTGACCTTCAGGCCCTATCAGTGGCCCCTTCCTATCTTGACTTTGCGACTTATCCGGACTGGCGAAAACATTCCTGTACCCTCGAGCGGGTTACACCCCTAAGGTCTCCACTACTGCACCATGGCCAATAGTACTGCAGGCCTTCTATCCTCCTCCCTTTTGGGATTCAGACAAGGCAAAGCTTAACTGTATGTGTCCTGTGCGGCCACTTGACACATATGTTCACAGAGCTGCCCTGTGGAGAAGGTCGGACCAACTGCTTGTGTGCGTAGGTCCGCCTAGGAGGGATCTCCCTGCTACCAAGCAGACTATCAGCCGGTGGATTGTCGAGACAATCACGGCCTGTTACGAGTCCTCTGTCCTCCCCTTGCCTTTGGGGGTCAAGGCACACTCCACTAGAGGTATGGCGGCCTCTAAGGCCTTCTCTGCAGGTGTCCCTGTTTTGAACATCTGCAACGCTGCGGGTTGGTCCACCCCTTCCACCTTTGTCCGGTTTTACGGCCTAGACATCGGTACTAACCCAGGTTCTTCAGTCCTCTCATCCTAGTTGTTTATGTTGAGACACACAGGGCAGGGATTTGTAAGTCTGGCGGCGTAGGCATCTCTTTCCCAAAGCGTGGTGATGCAGCTTGAGTTCCTGAGAAGGAACGTCTCAAGGTTACGCATGTAACCATGGTTCCTTGAGGGAACGAGACGCTGCGTCACGCTGCCATACTTCCGGCATCCTTGCCAGCGCAGTTCTTCATGATTTGAGGCTGACACCGGCTTTGCCACACGTGCTTTTATGCTTCCTGGTCTCTGACGTCACCCGCCTGTGACGTTGCGCCCTTCCATTGAACAGATTACACAACAGATTCAGAGCTGGTCACGCATGCGCGTTCCCAAAGCGTGGTGACGCAGTGTCTTGTTCCCTCAAGGAACCATGGTTACATGCGTAACCTGGAGACGTTTTACTTTGTTTCACAGGACTAATCACTGCCTGGGTTGTATATGTACTGTATGTGTGGGGCGGAGCTATTAAAATAGGGGCGTGTTTGTTTTGGTGATTTGAAATATCAATATTGGCTACCAGAAATAATTTACCCCATCTTTAATGCAACTTAGATTTTATTTTAGTTTTTTCAATTTTCATTTGAATCTGTGGTAGAAATCAGACCTGTTAACCTTAAGAGGAAACAAAAAAAATACAGGCTTATTGGAAAAACGTGCTTATGACTACATTTTTCCATACCTCCAGAACTTAACTATAGACAAAGTTTACTGTAGTTTCCAGCTAAATAAATGCTAATGACAGTAAAATAATAATTATTTTTATTCCTTTTCACACAAAAATTATGATGGACAGATTATCAATTACTAAATATTTATTTTTGCGTGGTTCTTTAAACAATATATTTTGACATCAAAACTAAGTAATTTGACATTTGCTTCACATCTTCATAAGTTTGGTTTTTCTGACATAGTAAACTTGCTTGGTAGCTAACCTGGTATAGCATTGCACTTGTGATGCAAAGCACTCAGATACGAGTCCTGTGAAACAAAGGTCATTATAAAATAGCTCAAAAGCTTATAGACACACGCTAAAATTAGATGATAACTTCAGCAAATGTGTTTTTATCTCCTTTATCAGTTAGGTTTAGGGTATGGTTTAGTGTAGTTGATGCGTTATGTTTTAACGCAATAGAGAATTAATCTTTTAGTGCCACTCACTGGACATTTCATATCTGAGCTACGGTAGTCAAGTCAAGTCACTATTATTTGTATAGCGTTTTTTACAATGAAAATTGTGTCAAAGCAGCTTTACATCAGCTTGAAATAAAGCTGGGTGGCTGTATATCAGCTTTACAGTATTTAGACAGGGAAATAGTTTGCCGATACATACAACAGCCATAAAATGTCAGATTCACATTCATCTGTTTTGGATAAAACAGAACATTCTTTTAACACAACTCACTCGTCAAATCACTTTGAAAGTGCTATGAAACGTGCAATAAGCAATTCAATATTTTGCTGAAATGTTGCCACAGGCAAATTTTTTCAGTGACCCTATGCTGAACAAAAATTTTACACAGTCACAAAATCTGTTTTGCTTTATTTTAATTTTATATTTCACTTTATTCACAATAATTAAATTCTACTGCATTTAGGTAAATGAGTAACTTTTAAATTTGATAAAAAAAAGATTATTATAATTAAATAAAATGTTTGTCTAAAAGGCCTATTCAAATGTGTAAATTTGGTCAGCCAAATCAAGTTGCACCTTCCACAGATCATTTTACTTCACAATTGCTATTTTCCATGCCACAAAAATGCATGGTGATCACTAATATTTTCATGTATGTTTTAGTTTCAGATTATTCTTGCTAGCTATTTTAAAACTACCAGTACTCAAACATATCTTACACATGTATGATGGGTTACTATGTTTTTAAAGGTGCCATAGAATGCATTGATACAATATTTTAAGTTGTTCCCTGATATCTTCATAGAAGGTTTAGGAAAGGGCAAAAATTCTCCAGAAATGGTTTACATGTGCATTTACAACCCTAGGATTTGTTCCTAGAAAGAAATGGTCTGTTATTGGCTTATTTGGAATGGTCATGAAAAATAATGTTGAGCTCTGCTCTGATTGGGTTTTTCACAGAGCGGCTCATTTCAGTAGCTCACAGGAAGGAAACATAGGGAAAATATATATTTCAATACTTTCTCTTGCAGTTATATCGTCGGGTAATCATACTGTATATAAAATGCGGGCATCAGGGAGCCGCTATTAATTCTGTTTATACTATGGAGCAGCAGTACTTACCACACATTTTACAAGATCAGATGCTTGTCAGTGGTGCTCAGGCCTTGCTTTCCATGCCTTTCTGAATACAGACACCAACCCATCCCTGCACATTACATTCCCTGCACAGCCGGAAACATAACATTTACTTCCATGATCTGCCATTTTCGCTGTTGTCCTCGCTTGTTTCGTCACAATACCTGCAGAACTTCTGATGGTTCGGTTGATGGCTGGCCTGGAAAATGGGTGGGTATATGCAAATGTTGGGGGCGTAACTATTAGTGATCCTGACTGTTACGTCACAGTTGGTGTTATGTTCTGATTTGTATGGAAGCCCGTTTCCGCCACTGAACAAAAAATTAAAAAGGTAATTGTGACTTTTTATGTTACTTTTTTTCTGAGAATTGTGTGATATGAACTCGCAATAGCGAGTTAAAAAGTCATAATTCTGAGATATAAACTCGCAATTCTGAGAAATAAAGTCAGAACTGTGGGATATAAACTCACAACTCTTTTTTTTGACTTTTTTTTCTTAGTATTATGAGACATAAACATATCCGGGGGTTTTTTTCTCCTCAAAACTGGACTTTAACTCGCAATTGCGAGTTTATATCACGTAATTCTGAGAAAAAAAAGTCAGAATTGTAAGATAAAAAGTCGCAATAACCTTTTTATTCAGTGGCAGAAACAGGCTTCCCTAGATTTGCCTATTTTTCAGTGGTCTTTTTTATTCACAAGATTTACATAAGAATGAGGAAACAATGGTGTTTGAGGCTCACGATATGTCATTTCCATGTATAGAACTCTTATTATTAAAGTATGCCAAGGTAAATACAGTTCCTCTTCAGGAACTCGAGCTGCGTCCGAGAATGCTAGGGGAATTCCTTCAGCATGAGCGGCTCTGAATATTGTGTGCAACCTATCCAATGGATGGGCGAGATGTCACGGACGGGGTGACATAATGACCACCTGGTATAAAAGCACGTGCGGTGAAACACGATATTCAGAGCCGCTCACGCTGAAGGTGTTCCCCTAGCATTCTCGGACGCAGTGTCTCGTTCCCTCGAGGAACTAGGGTTGCATATGTAACCTGAGACGTTTTCCATTCTATGGCACCTTTAAGTCTTTGTTTATGTCTTATCTTGCCAAATGCACCAAATGAGTCTAATTGCTTCCGATGGCCCCTCAAATAGGAAGAAGGTGACACACACATGTGTGACTATATATAAAGCCAAATGATGCCTGCATGCCAGTTTGATTCAGTAACCCATCATACATGTTCTCTGCTTTAGTGCCAAACATCAAAGCACAGGTGCTACTGAACAAATGAAAGCACCGACCACACTAGAATAGAATCATATAATCAGGCAAAAACAGTTTGGTTTTCCTAAGGTGTCTACTTAAGGCAGTGTGGGCTTCTGCACAGATTAGGCAAACTGACAGGGTTTGGATTGGGTGGTATGTGATGGGTCTTTGTGCAGGGGGACTCATGCTTGTCACAAACTATTTGGAGCACTTGAACTGTGCTGATGTGGACTGAACTAAAGGCACAGTAGAAGATATCATTATCTGTGTAGGGAGCTGCTCTGAGTGCCTCAGATGGTCTATTCGGTTTATGCCATGATGTGGATTCAACCAGGGAAGAGGCTGTGAGTCACAGACAGGCTGTAAACCGTGGCAGACAGAATATAGAGAGCGAACACCTGTGATGGTGCGATATGTGTAAAATGTGTACTTAAAAAAATAAATTAATAAAAAAGAGGCAAGACAGAAATTCTGCTCTGCTACATTTTGTCAGATGGCTTGAATACAGCTGGCCTAGTTTTGACATTATATTAACAAACATCTGAATGTGTTTATGCCTGTTGCCTCTGATTAGGATGTTGCGTTTAGCTGAACACACCTCAGACATTGTTATACATTAAGTTCCCAGTTCAACATTTCAAATGTTTTGTCTGTTACTCTCTGAATATAAACATTTTACTCTTCTTGACATGTGTATAAAGGAGTTCAAGTTCAACTTCAAGTTTATTTGTATAGCACTTTTTACAATACAAATCGTTGCAAAGCAGCTCTACAGGAAATTAAGTTTCTGCAATATATTTATATATTGCAGAACCTTAATATATTTAACTTATGGCAAAATTTGGTAATTCTGTATGTTGTCTGAGCATTGGCATCCTCTGAGGGGTTGGCATTATCTTTTCTCAGGTATTCGGTCATCTCGGATCATTTAAGGGTTGGATCCAGACTGAAGCTTCTGTAATCCCGTGGCAGAAACAGAGAAACAAATTGAGACATAATTAGCGTAGCTGCTGTTCCATCGAAGCAAATATGATTTGTTCAACCCAAGCTAAAGAATAATAATAATGTACATTTGATCAGATATAACTGCAGTACAAGATTATAAGATGCATTATGTGATTGCTTGGCTAAAGAGATGTGTCTTTAATCTAGATTTAAACAGAGAGAGTGTGTCTGAACCCCGAACGTTATCAGGAAGGCTATTCCAGAGTTTGGGAGCCAAATATAAAAAAGCTCTACCTCCTTTAGTGGACTTTGTTATCCTAGGTACTACCAAAAGTCCAGAGTTTTGCGACCTTAGGGAGCGGGTTGGATTGTAGCGTGGTAGAAGACAAGTTAGGTACGCAGGAGCTAAACCATTTAGGGCCTTATAGGCAAGTAATAATATTTTGTAAATGATACGGAACTTAATAGGTAGCCAGTGCAGAGACTGTAAAATTGGGGTAATATGATCATATTTTCTTGACCTGGTAAGAACTCTAACCGCTGCATTTTGGACTATCTGTAGCTTGTTTATTGAAGATGCAGACAACCACCTAGCAGTGCATTACAATAGTCCAGTCTAGAGGTAATGAATGCATGAACTAGCTTTTCTGCATCAGAAACATGTAGCATGTTTCGAATCTTGGCAATGTTTCTAAGATGGAAGAATGCTGTTTTTGTAACATGGGAAATATGATTTTCAAAGGACAAGTTGAGAACGTAACAGTACATCCGTCTAGTTGCAAATTGTAATCCAAGAGATTCTGTGTACTGTTTTTTTGGTCCAATAAGTAATATCTCTTTCTTATTTAAATTTAATAGGAGGAAATTATTGGTCACTTTTTTATTGGTTAATTTTTTACACAATCTATTAGCTTAGATAGTTGAGAAGTTTCATCTGGTCTTGTTGAGATATATAGTTGAGTATCATCAGCATAACAATGAAAACTAATCCCATATTTTCTAATAATATTACCAAGGGGCAACATGTATATTGAAAATAGCAGAGGACCTATGACAGATCCTTGTTGTACTCCATACTTTACTGGTGATAATTTAGATGACTCCCCATTTAAATTAACAAAGTGGTAGCGATTGGACAGGTAGGATCTAAAAGCTTACCCTTGAATAACAGTATAGTTTTGAAATCTAATAAACTAATTTGGGATCTAATAAACACGTTGTTGGTTTAGATGCACTGATAAATTTATTTAGCTCTTCCTGTCCTATAGTTGTAATGCACTGCAGTTTTTCTTTGGGTGCTATGAATTAAGCTGAAATACTAGACGCAGTAGAATCTACATTTGATATTGTACTTCTGATGTTATCTATTTTTATCAGTAAAGAAATTCATAAAGTCATTACTATTAAACTGTGAGGGAATATTTAGATCGGGTGGCGTGTGTTTATTTGTTAATCTAGCCACTGTGCTAAATAAGAACCTTGGATTGTTTTGGTTATTATCTATGAGTTTGCAGATATGCTCTGCCCTGGCAGCTTTTAGAGCCTGTCTATAGCTGGACATACTGTTTTTCCACGCAATTCTAAAAACTTCTAAGTTAGTTTTTCTCTATTTGCTCTCAAGTTTACGAGTTTCTTTCTTGAGAGAATGGGTATAACTGTTATACCATGGCGCAGTACGTTTTACTCTAACCTTTTTCAATTTGAGGTGGGCAACAGCTTCTAATGTATTAGAGAAGATAGTGCCCATGTTCCTAGTCATTTCGTCTAGTTCATGTGTATTTATGGGTACACAGAGCAGTTGAGATAAATCAGGCAGGTTATTTGTGAATCTGTTTTTGGTGGCTGGAACAATAGTTCTGCCCGGATGATAACGCAGAGCCATATAACTAATATCAATAATACGCAGCATGCACGATACAAGGAAATGATCAGTAACATCATCACTTTGAGGTACGATATCTATATTGGTAAGATCAATTCCATGCGATATAATTAAATCTAGCGTATGATTAAAACGATGAGTGGGCCCGGTGACGTTTTGCTTGACTCCAAAAGAGTTTATTAGGTCAGTAAACGCAAGTCCTAACGCATCATTTGTATTATCAACGTGAATGTTAAAATCTCTGACAATTAGCACTTTATCAACATTAACCAATAGATCTGAGAGGAAATCTGCAAATTCTTTTAGGAAATCTGAATACGGCCCTGGTGGTCTATACACAGTAGCCAGAGCAAGATACAGGAGAGATTTATTTTGCATATCTAACAGTGTAACATTAAGCAGAAGTATTCGAATGAGTTAAACCTCCTGTATCCTGTTTTCTGAGTAACATTGAGAATATCACTATATATTGTTGCAACACCGCTGCCACAACCAGTCTGACGGGGCTCATGTTTATAACAGTAGCTTGGTGGAGTAGACTCATTTAGACCAAAATATTTATTTGGTTTCAGCCAGGTTTCAGTCAGGCAGAGTACATCAAAATTATTATCTGTGATCATTTCATTTCCAATAACTGCTCTGGATGCGAGTGATCTAATGTTTAGGAGCCCAAGCTTTAAAAATTGTTTTTGTTCATTTATTTTGTGTTTTTTTGGTTTAATCATGATCAGATTTTTTCTAGATCCTGCATTAAATTTAGATTTTGACCTCGCTATTCGGGGAACAGACACAGTCTGTATAGATTGGACAACGCAAGTACTTCTATCTTTTAAGTGGATAGAACAAAAGTCATCATAGTAGTTATTTGAGAACTGGCTTACTAGTCAGATGGAGTGTCCTGGAGATGTTGTCCGACAGGAGTTCCGCTCCGACTCTAAAGGATTATTTAGATTCAAGGTCTGGGCGGTTCAGTGAATCAAAGTAACACAAACTACAAAGCATCTCATTCCCTGTATATGTGATGACTGATTTTTTGTTGTACTACTTTTGAGATCAAACCTTCTCTGCAGGTAAAACACGAATAACAACATCTGCATTCCAGCTCAGTTCGAGTGTGATTTGTCAGCACGGAGATGAAACCATGTTGTGAGTATCTTTCACTTCAAAGCAAACACAATCAAAAGATCCTCTAGAATTACACAGTTAAACTGATCTAACTCGTAAATATATTTTTGTTATTGTTGTTGTTGGTGTAATTTAATGAAGTCAGGGTAATTCAGTGATATCAAATCAGTTATATTTGTCTTGAATAAAGTATTTTATATTGACAATTGTTTTTACTCTACACTTTTAATTACATTCCCATAGAATCATACTTACGTCCTTAAATAAAGTGTAATTTCATTTCATTTGGAATACATTTGATCATTTCTATATAACAATTTTTAATTGCATGATTTATTTCCATGATTCGATTAAAATATTATTTTAAATATAAATTGATTAAATATTGAAATAATTAAGTTTCAATTAATTAAATTACAATTGTTTTCAGTGGATCGAGGAAAATGTAAAAAAATCACATAATTATATTTAATGTATTTAAGGCTATCAGTAAATTAAGTTATTTTTGTTAACTAATGCGAAAAAACTTTGTAATCAAATAAGGCATATAAAATATTTGTAATCTTTTAAAATGTACACTGTATTTTTTCACATTTGCAAAAACAATTAAAAATAATATTTCAGTTTTTCTACTTCAAAATGTAATGTTTAATTCAATGTGTTGCTTGCCGTGTCATGTCTTTGTTTGATAAATTTACTAGCAATTTCTGAACTGTTTCTATGCTACATTTGTTTTTCAGTGTCGCCAGCATATTTTAATATCAAGTACTTTATTTTTGCAGTCTGAATACACAATTCAGATTATATACGGTCAGTTACTACCTAGCACTGCTCTGCCTTCACCGTGTGCTTTTTAGTAACAACTGAAACTTTGACTCGAGAAAATCGAAGATCAAACAACAATGTTTGTGATTCCATTTTCCCTCTGGCTGTCAGATGAACTGTGCATTCATTTTACTCCAAGAGATAACAAGAAGGTCAGAGACCGTAAATTGAAATTCATCAGAGTCCTTCCACATACACAAAGAGAGATAGGCAGGATCACAGAGGTCCTCCATGTAGGAGCACATACAGCAGCAGCTGTATACCTGACATGACCTTGTTTGTATGTGCAGTCCTGCAGAGGAGGACAGTTCAAGAGAGGATCACAGTTCTTTATCCGTAGAGTAGAGAGGGTGGGTGTTACAGTAGTTTGTGTGATTATGACTCTAAAAAGGAGTCTTAAGGTTTAAACCTCTGGGGAAAACAAAGTGAGAGCAGCACTTCTAAATTAGGGAGAAAAGTGCAAGGTTATTACAATTCAGAAAGAGTTGCAGAAGGAGAGTTTTCTCAGTTTCTCATTTGGATATTTTACTAATTCTATCCTTTGCTCCAGTACAGCCATGAGCATTAAACCCAGATCTCTCTCTGAACAAGCTTAGCACAGCTTGAGGACATATGCTCTCTCTTCTCTAGTTACAATGCAGCCTGATGTTCACGTTAGATCATTTACAGTAGCAGAACCTGGTTTAATCCACCATCATGGTCTCCTGCCAAATCGAATTCCTCTTATTTAAGAGAACCTGATTGCATTTTGCCTTTATGAAATTACAAAATGATTATATTGGTCTGGTGCAGGACTGGTTAAGAGGGGGAAGTCGTGGCCTAATGGTTAGAGAGTCGGACTGGTAATCCAAATATTGCGGGTTCGAGTCTCGGGCCGGCAGGGATTGTAGGTGGGGGGAGTGAATGTCCAGCGCTCTCTCCACCCTCAATACCACGACTGAGGTGCCCTTGAGCAAGGCACCGAACCCCCAACTGCTCCCCGGGCGCCGCAGCATAAAATGATTAAGATTAGCTTATGGCTCAAGTCATTTTTTGTTCTCTCTTAAATAATTTCTTCAATAAAAGTTTAAGTAGTTTGGCATACTCATTTATTATTATTATTATAATAAAAGACATCACTGAATGGACCCCTGCAGATTGACCACTGACTGGGCATCTCTTAAAATATCAGATAATATACAGTAATTTGACAAGGAACTGTTAGTTTAGGTTGTAAAATGTCATGTAGCATTATATTTATGAATTAATAATTCATTACACAAGAAACACTTTTTTTCTTTGAAGATTTTTACAACATTTTAAAATAATGGTTTAGATCGTTTCTACTTACTCTACCATTCAAAAGTTTGGGGTTGGTAAGATTTTTACAAATTTTGTAGAATTATCTTGTGCTCACCGAGGCTGTGTTTATATGATCAAAACTACATTACAATTTAAAATTAGAATACACTACATTTTAACCTCTTAAGACCCGAGAAAAAAAAGGAAGATTTTAGGAATTTAGGAAGAGAAAAGGATTTTAGGATTTTTTTTTTTTTTTTTTTTTCATGTCTTTAAATTGTTTAGAGCATTTAAAATAGTGTAAAAAAAAAGACATTTCATTCATAAGCTATGCTATGTCCTCGATTGAGGACATCGGGACTCAATTTCTTTGAAAAGCTAAAAAGACATGAATGAACATGCATGGGCAAAAACAATTGAGTTTTTAAATCACCAATACATTTTTAGTTTAAGATTTGTTTTACCAAACGTCGTATAAAGATGATTCTCAACTATGTTATAACAGAATGATTCGATACACCTTTTTTCTTTATGCTAAATGTGTGTAAACGGATTTTCTAATTATATACAATGTATCTATAAACTAAATCTAATTTTTATATTAATGTGTTTTGGGGCAACATGTAATGAAAACAGAAGTGTAATAATGGGAGTAATAATTGACCAGATTTTCATAATAATATAGAGTATTTCATAGAATATTGAAAGATAATTTCTTTCCCTATTCATTTGTTATGTCTCCCAAAATGGGTAATAAACATGCTTTTAGTCCCGGTGTCCTCATATGAGGACATGTATGAAATCAACATCCTGTTTCGTATAAGAACATATAAGAGTATATTTTGATTTGAAACCCCATAACATTTTCTTGAGATGTTGATTTATGAAACACAGTTTAAAAAATTAGACAGATTCAAATGATAATTACAAAATATTATCATATTTCCATAAATAAATACATTTCAGACATTTTTGAAGACCAAGGAGAGGGAGTGGTCATGGTGAAACGTCCAATCATTTGGTATCACTGAAAAACCCTGAATGTGCTCTGTGCAGGACATCCAGACTTAAAACTGTGGCATGTATAGTCTCAGAGAAATTCACTAAAATATAATGTCCTCATATGAGGCCGCAAGGTCTTAAGAGGTTAAAATGTGCTATTGTGATATATTTTAAAATGCAATTCGTTACTGTGATGGCAAAGTTGATCCTTCAGAAATCATCTAATTTGATCTTTTGCTGCTTGGGAAATATTACTTATTATTATCAATGTTATAAACAATTGTGCTGCTTCATATTATTGAGGAAACCATGGAAATGCAAGTTTCTCTGATGAATAGAAAGTTGAAAAAATGCATATAAATAAAGTTTTTTGTTTGTTTTTTTCCAAGAAAAATCTTGAGAAGTACTGTACATGTTTTCAAAGTATCCAGAAACTATTTTACTTTTTTTACTTGGTTACACCACATGCTATTTTTGCATTTATTTATTTTTTCTTGAAAAAAAGTGTTTAAAAAAACAACAACAACACATGCTTCCAACATGACTACAAACTGTATACTTCTATCAGCTTGTAACTTGTTTTAAATTCGATTTTTTAAATTACTTTTTTGTCTTCTTTTTGGACGTCATTGGCCCATATATGGATAGTTGACAAGGCCTCTATAAATGACTTTGAGATGGTGGCAGGTCAACAGCTTAGAAATTATTATATTTATATTTATATTATATATTTATTATTATTATTATTTAGTCATTTAGCAGACGCTTTTATCCAAAGCGACTTACAAATGAGGACAACAGAAGCAATCAATTGTAGTATTAAAACAACTAAAAACAGATCCAAAACTAAAAGCTAAAACTTCATAAATACTACCTACACACATTTAAAAAAAAAATGTAAGAAATTAAATAAAAATGACAAATGCATACAAAAAATTTCAAAAACGTAACATTTAAATGAAAAAATAAATAAATAAAGCTAAAAACAATTCAAAATATTAAAGAACAAAAGGTATAAGAGTATAATAATGATTCTAACATAACACTAAGCCAAACACAAAAAAACAACTATATATATGTATATGTACAACCACACACATGTACATAAATACATATACATACAGTTTGTTGAAGTTTTAAAATAACTCAAATTAAATAAAACTAAAACTTAATAAAAGACCTTTGCAGACATAATAAATTCAGACATTATTTATTTAAAATTAAAATAGATAAATACAAATCACGACAGTATAGTTTATAAGTAATCCTAAGAAATAACTGCCAAACACACATGCTAAAAACAACAACTTACACATAGTAAGAAATGGTTATAAAAACCGAAACAGAAGTGAAACAAGTAGTTGAAAAGAGGAGAAATAAAAAGTGATACTTCTATCCTTTGCCGGTGTCCCGAGCGGTCGATGGTCTTTACACTCTTCGGTCATCACACAAGGAGGCCTTCACACGACAACCGCCAGGGTAAACTAAGCTTTTTTATACCCATCTAACACAATACTAATTGAATTTAGCTGAACACACTTTCCTTATTTTTCCACAACAAATGGCCAAGCAAGCGCAGACACTGACAAGATAAGATACGCGAGACATATTCTTCTAAGAAATATGATACACATAGGAATACGGGTGTCTGTTTACATGCTCTCTATTTTTATCTGCTTTCAAAAGCTTGTGTAACACAGATTTGATATCCAAACCAAAGGCATTTTGAAAACATTCCTACTTATCTGCAGATTAAACTAACCCACTGACTGGGATGCCGCTAATGTTTCTGGCCTGCTAGCAGCTGTTCCAACATTAATATACAACAGATTATTCCCAGTGCACCGACTACATTTTGGGAAATTCTCACTGAGCGTGCCTG
The DNA here is from genome assembly GCF_936440315.1 of Barbus barbus. Lineage (NCBI taxonomy): Eukaryota > Metazoa > Chordata > Actinopteri > Cypriniformes > Cyprinidae > Barbus > Barbus barbus. The sequence continues at coordinate 11,308,746 of NC_136757.1, read as the reverse complement.
CTTGTAAACAAGCTTTGCCATTAAGCTGAAAGTCCATTCGCACCCAAAAACACACCACAGAAATATAATAAAACTGATTGCCCACAAATACTGCTATACAGCCAGAAGATGTTTTCTGCAATATCAAAGAACATCTACTTTCCCTCTTGGCGGTGTGTAATCCCCTTGTGAGTCTACTGGCATAAATTTGGCTCGGTGGCTCACTAGACCCATCAGAGGCTTAATGGCACCAAATTGGTGGTATTCTTACCATGCTGAAATGAAGGACATTGGCCTAACCAAGGACACTGCTAGCCTGACAGATTAGACTCCAGAGGGATTGAAACGAGACAGTAATTAACATAAAAAACCAGATGAACAATGATGCAGCAGGTCCAAACCCAGAACTGGCCATGCCAGCTTTAGCTTCTCATTGCTAGAATCTGTGAAAAGAGCAAATTCCCAGAGTGACAGCCAGCCCATCAGTCAGACTGAACCCATGGCACTTTTGCTACTGAACTCAGAAGACAACTCGAATATTAGAAAAAGGGGCTTGACAGCAACATGTACATGTCTTCATCATCAACTTATAGTCGGGTCATTTTTCACCAGTACGTTGTCTTGTCTTTCAGCAGAGCTGCATTGTGATTAATGAGCGGTCTGGAATGTGTTCAGCCAGTGACATACAGTGAGACTATTATGCCAAGTGATCTTTACAGCCTTTGATGAACAGCCTTTCCTCCCACAACACTGGGAAATTCCATTTTATCTTATGAAATTTTAGGACATGAAGAGGTTATTTTAGCGTTATTATCTAATCCTTCAGCCAATGTTTGTTCTCGTGAACTTCTCTCTGTGATGGGAGCAACTGAACAGGCAATGAACGATAACTTTAACAGTACACCGCATATGCTGCCTGCTGCTGGAGAGGTTAATCTGAGCACACACTCTCACATAGAAACAGCACACTAGTGGTTTTTACTCGGCACCACTAAAACTTTGCTCTAGTTCCCATTTCAAACTTTTCTAATCACTTTATCCAAGGAAAAACTTAAAAATGTTCAACTGAAATTAACGACAGTTCTATTATTTCTCATTAATTAATCATGTTTTGGTTGTATGTGGCACCTTAAAGGAGTTGAATGTCCAAACGAAGGCTCTAAAACTGACAAAAACACATAAAAGTATCCTAAAAAAAATATATGTGCACTATATTCTTACCGGTCACAATAGTGACAGTGAAAAAAGTTTTTCATTTATAAAGCTCTAAAAACCGTACCGACTGACGTTTTAGTGAACTTCCTGCAAATATGGAAAAAAAATAAAGGGTCTCAATTAAATATGTGCAGTTTCACATGATTAGTGCAAATTGTCACATGACCAGAGTAGTTTATTTCCTGTTTGCACCTTGAGAAGATGATGGTTGCATCAAAGCTCCGAAACGAAAGGTTAAAGTATGTTAACATAAAGATATGACAAATATTTTTGGTACACATTATCTTTAGGGTGTTTAGTATTAATATATGCATTCACATATATTCAGTTTTGTTGAGTGTGGTCATAGAGTGAGTAAACATGTTGATGGTCACAATAGTGACCGGTGGGATAACAGTGAACTTTATTTTACAATATAATCCAAAGGCAGTTGCTAGTGGAAATTACAATAAAATGTGGCAATGAAAAAATATTGCACTAAAGTAAAAATTGAAATTTTAGAAAAAAATTACAACAGTGATTTTGTAATACTCGTAGCATTGATATAAAAATGTGATGCTATATTTTAGAAAAAAGTAACAATGGTGATGGTTGAATTTTTTTGTTTTTTATCTCAGTGTTCCTATCAATGTTGCCTTCCTTTTCTTTATGCATAATAGTAACCCTAGAATGTGATTAAACAGTTTAAAATAGCTGAGCTAAGATATATAACAATTTTTATGACTGCAGAAATATGTGATTTCAGTACTCACCTTATCCCATTGGTCACTATTGTGACCGAACATAAAATACAATTTCTCACACACTTTTCCCCAAAACATTCAAAAAATAATTATTGATTATTTCAAAGGGTTACTAATGACACATCAATTGGATATTTTCATGTCTGAGAAAAATGTGGGATTAAATGGGTTAACAACAAGTATAAACTAAAACATGATGCAGCTAAACACACTTTAGTGTTTTGTCTCAATACTATTTGAAGATTTGTAAATGTTTAAGAGGAATCCTCTGAGGGGGGAAATGTCACAACATTGGCATTTCGAGAGCACAGGATAAAAGTTGCCAGAGTGACACTTGCTTTAGGAGATTGCCCTGATCTGAGAGACAAAAATGGGATTTTCACTTAAGATACATAGAAGTCTGTATTTCTATATCTAAATGCATATAAATGCATTATAATAAAACTTTTAATTTTTTTTTTATTTTCTTAAGCTTGTGTTTCCATTATTCATATGGATTATAAATGCCATCAGTGAACAGGCAGTGGTTTGTTGTCAAGATCCTTTGAAGGGGGGGGGGGGGGGGGGGGGGGGTCTTTAAATTAGGTAATCGTTGTTTACCTAACTTAAATGTCATAGAAAGAAAAGAATCGGTAGAAATTTTAAAAGCTCTTATAACCTTATAAGTGACTTAGAACTCAAGGAGGTCAGTAATACCTGTTGAAAGCCACCCATTAACACTCCCATTTATCTCAATGGCACCAGCTCAGCTGGTCCATGGCCCTCCAGACGTACGGTATGCAGTTTGAAATATGGCATCTTTTTGCCTAGGTACTCATTTCTGCCAGACTGTTTTTTTGTTTTTTTTTTGGAGCCAAAAAAATCCGGCCCATCATCTGAACTACACAGTAAATGCTACCTGGCAAATGCATCTAGAGATACAGGATAGTGCCGGCATGACAGTTTTGATTGGTTGATGGCACCAAGAATGTTCTAGATAGATTCTTTCCAAAAATAAATATAATAACTGTCCATTTCACATTATTAAAGATTATTTATTATCTACCAACAGGGCCTAACACTAACAGGGCCATGTTAAGCAGTGAAACCTTGAGTCCTTAGTATAACCAAACACTGCCGAGTCATCGAAAGAATAACAAACTATACTCTTATCTTTGGCCAGGGTTCACTGACTTGTGAAATCCATATTAATGTAACCAGATTCAATGAACAACTGTTTCTAGGACTGAAGGCACATTTTACATGACGTCAGGTTCTCGTCGCCCAGCAATATCTACATCAGACTTGCAAATAGCCCAATTATGATGTTTTCCCACACTGTGTGTCTAATTATATCAGATGATTATGTGCATTAACTTGTCGTGATGATGATAATGATATGACATCTCTCTAGAGATCTGTGAATCTTCAAACCCATGACAAGCATCTGTTCCTAAATAACTTATCTTAATAATCCAGCCGGAGGAGCTAAAAATTGCCCCAAACCCCTTTGAAAACCAGCCACACATCAGCCAAGCCAGGCAGAGAGACCATGAATGCTTCTTGAATGCTAGGTATCCTTCAAATTGTGTAGCAGCTGCTCAATTGCAAGAGCAGTTACTGACCTCTTGTCAAAAGTTGCATTTATCCTTTGCCTTAAAACTTATTAATTAGCCATAGTGTGTTGAGTCAGCTTGACTCCCTGTTTGTTCGCGCTTTGATTAACTCATCCGTCGCCAGATCATTTAACATATGGGCTGGAGCGCGTAACAGGGGCACGTGCGCTCGCTTATGCCTCGCTTCTTAGGAGCGCACTGCCTCCGCCAGAGACAGAAGTCTGTCCGTAGAGCTCCGTCGTCTGAAGTTTCTTACTGCCGTTGCTTGGGAATTTCATTTCGGAGATAAACGGGAGCGGGAATATCCTATAGAGGAGCGTTGCTATAGTGAGCCAGACGTTTCAATTGTGCGTCCTTTGCGAGAGTAGAACATCAGCATTGGGAAATATGCGTCTGTCCACACGAAACCACCACGAATAAACGGTTTCTACGGAAACCTGGGGTTTAGTTCCCATCCTGAGCGGAATAGAGAACTTTCCCTCTTTAAATGAGGCTTTGGATTATTTAGACGGGAAAAGGAATCATGGTCCGACAAACGCTGGATACAATTTGGGATTTTTAAGGTCATAGAGCGTTTAGGGCAGCATCGGTATTTTAAGAGGACTAAGCAGAATACAGTCTTTTGGAGGGAACATATGACAGCACCTTTTAACGCACGCGGACTCTCCATCAGAAACAGAAACATGTATATCTATATCTACGGCTTTCTGCTCTTTTTAGGTAAGTTTTTGTTTATATTCACAGCCTTTTTCAGACGAACTGAAAGCAAAATCTCCTCATGCTATTTAATTCATTTAATCTTTAGGTCAATTTTATTTAAATGGACTTTTCTCCAGTGAGTAGCCTACGATAATGAAATTAGGGAATTGCATCATATATTTGATACCATGATAGTTTATGAAGGTGAAATTAAGGTGAGGTCAAGTTCGATAACGAGCAGAAAAACAACGATAATCATTCATTAGGCTACATTTTTCATTTATGGAGATGGGAATTGAAGACATCTGAACTTGTCACTACATGAAACTCGCATATTTAAATGTATGGTAATTATTTAATGCAAGTAACATGAGCTGCGTTTCATTCCTTCCGAATGAAGGTAACTGATCACGTTATTTTATAGTTTTACATGACGGCTAATTGTGATTAATTAGTATCCTATAGTTCAAATCCCACTCATTAAGAGTCAGTGCATAGAAAATGACTCCGTATAGAAAATGTTTCAGTAAAGGTGAGATTAATCAAGGTCACTTTGTATATTTATCACTGGCCATTGCACGCTGACAAGACTTGATCCTTTCTGCGCACCAAATGATGAAACTTAAGCTGAATATTTAAAGAGTCTGCCGAACATATTAACCATTCAGGCATTCTGATATAGATAGGCTATTCATCCGCCAACAATGCTTTAAATTAATTTTAATTTTGTAGTGTAATTATATAAATGATGATGTGAAATTTCCTTACTACAGTATATTAATATATAATACAATGTAATGTAAAGTGTTATCTAACTACTTTTCAGATTTTCACATTTGCATTCTTAGAGCATCTTGCAGTATTACTTAGTGTTTTTATTTCTGAAAAAACATGCAAAGCATTCGCCAGTGATTCGTTGTCCAAGGGTGTGTCTGAATCTTTCATTCTGGTTCTGATGTGCTCTGAACAGTTTTAGGAAAAAAAAAAAAAGCGATTGGTAAGTATGCTGATGTATTTACACCTGTAGGTGTCACTGGTGGGTTGCACCTCCATTATAATGACCCCATGACCAAAAAATTAATTTGCATACATGTACCAAAAATTTCCTGTTGCACTCAAACACAGAAAGAAGTGTAAAAGGTTATTATTGTGAAAAAAAGCAATAATAAAGCATTAATATGAGGAAAGTATAAAGAACATTTGCCAGTTGCTAATTAAATCCATTTTTAACAAATTCTATAAAAAAGACTGTTATTTACTGGTGACTCATGTCATGCTAATTAGAAGTCTTTCGTGTGGTGTATATGATATTTTACTCTTCAAGGCATGTTTTTCATACTTTGACAGCATTCTGAGCTGTCAAGTGATCCTTGTGAGTCATTAAAATGCTTTCACAATCATCTGGTCTTTGCTACTGGCTTGATGGTCTTTAAATTGCACTGTATGGCTGTATTAGTCATCGACTAAAATAATATTTTTTAATGACAATATGAGTGGATGCAGTCACTGATGTCTTTATAGATTCATTTGTCAGAGATATTTTATTTGTTAAACTTTTACCCTGTTATTCTGTTGAAGACTAGTGTTAGTTGGGCATCAGTCCATACAGTATGTAAAAATAAATAAATAAATACCTGAACCTCCATTCCTCTCCACCCTCCTTCATAGATGAGCTTGTGTTCTCCATGTCGGGCTCTTCTGCTCTATCTGAGTCTGGGCACCAAGAGTCAATGGACTGTTTAAGAGCCACCGAGAAGTGTAACCAGGACCAAAAGTGCAGCCATCGCTTCAGGATCATGAGGCAGTGTCTGGCAGGCAAGGACAGGAACACCATGTTGGCCAATAGGGATTGCCAGGTAGCCCTGGAAGTGTTGCAGGAGATGGCTCTGTTCGACTGCCGCTGCAAGAGGGGAATGAAGAAGGAAATGCAGTGTCTGCAGAGTTACTGGAGCATCAACATAGGCCTGACTGAAGGTAAGAGCTCTGTGGGATAACAGATCCATGAACAAATAGTCTGGTAGTTACACATGATTGATCCCAGAAAGGCAGTATAGGGGAGATTGAGAAATATTAATGTGTGACTAGTACTAGCCTCAGAGTAGATTTATTTTATGGTGATTTTCTGTATAGACACCAAAGTCTTGCCTACATCAAAGCTACTGAACTGAACTGAACATTTCCAACTTTTTTATTTATCCAGCATTAACAAACAGGGCATGTTGTTAATTAGTAGCTTGTAATAGGGTTTCCACAGAAATTTTAAATTAAAAATATATAAATATTGTTCTGATAGAAATAATAAAAAATTATAGAAATTACATTGATGAAGAACTACATATATTGAGGGCCAAATTACTCTAAATTAAATCATTAAATAAATGTTGAAATATATAAATAAATAGTTAAATACAAAATTAAATGCATGAATAAATACATAAATATTCATTAATTCATTCATTTGTTAATTTATTCGTTCGTTCATTCATTCATTCATTCATTCATTCATTTATATATGCTATGTATGTCCCGACAACCGTAACCCTGAAAATGAAATGTGGAGGAAATAAATTAATGAATGACTGAATGAATGAACGAACAAATGAATGAACAAATGAATGAATAAATAAATATTTATGCATTTAATTATTTAATTATGCATTTAACGATTCATTTATATATTTCAACATTTATTTAATGATTTAATTTTGAGCACGTGGCCCTCCATACATATAAAATATACAGGTGCATCTCAACAAAGTAGAATATCGTGAAAAACTTTTTTTACTTACTTCAAAAAATGAAACTTTCATATATATTTTACATTCATAACATGTAAAGTAAGACATTTCAAAAGTTGTTTTGTTTTTTTGTAATTTAGATGATTAGAGCTTACAACTCATGAAAGTCAAAATCCAGTATCTCAATATATTAGAATATTTATATTTGAGTTTCTTTAAACAACCATCTCTACAGTATAAATTCAGGGTATCTATTGTTCTTTGAAACCACAATAATGGAGAAGACTGCTGACTTGGCAATGATCCAGAAGACAATCATTGACACCCTCCACAAAGAGGGTAAGTCACAGAGGGTCATTACTGAAAGTAGTGGCTGTTCACAGAGTGCTGTATCAAAGCATATTAAATGCAAAGTTGACTGGAAGTAAGAAATTGGGTAGGAAAAGGTGCACAAGCAACAGGGATGACCGCAAGCTTGAGAATACTGTCAAGCAAAGCTGATTCAAACACATGGGAGAGTTTCACAAGGAGTGGATTGAAGCTGGAGTCAGTGCATCAAGAGTCACCATGCTCAGATGTCTTCAGGAAAAGGGCTACCAAGCCACTTCTGAACCAGAGACAACATCAGAAGCGTCTTACCTGGGCTGTGGAGAAAAAGAACTGGACTGTTGCTCAGTGGTCCAAAGTCCTCTTTTCAGATAAATTTAAATTTTGCATTTAATTTGGAAATCAATGTCTGGAGTCTGGAGGAAGAGTGGAGAGGCACAGAATCCAAGCTGCTTGAAGTCCAGTGTGAAGTTTCCACAGTCAGTAATGATTTTGGGAGCCGTGACGTCTGCTGGTGTTGATCCATTGTGTTTTAACAAGTCCAGATTCAACGCAGCCGTCTATCAGGAGATTTTGGAGCACTTTATGCTTCCATCTGCTGACAAGCTTTTTGGAGATGCTGATTTGCTTTTCCAGCAGGACTTTAGCACCTGCCCAAAGTGCCAAAACCACTTCCAAGTGGTTTGCTGATCATGATATTACTGTGATTGATTGGCCAGCCAACATGCCTGACCTGAACTCCATATGGAATCTATGGTATATTTTCAAGAGAAAGATGAGAAACAGTCGATCCAACAATACAGAGGAGCTGAAGGCTCAATAGTGCCTCAGCAGAGCCACAGGCTGATTGCTTCCATGCCATTCCTCACTGATGCTGGAGTTTGTGCTAAAGGAGCCCTGACAAAGTATTGAGCGCATAAATTAACATACTTTAAAGAACTTGAACTTTTCTGCTTTGCTGATACTGTATATATATATATATATTACACAAAAATATTAATCTAAAAATATAATTTTTTTCTTGCCATCAAAATAAACTACAATTTGAAATACATTGAAATTTATTATGAATTGGATTATTGTGTGTGTTTGTGCGTGTATACACACACACACACACACACATATATATATATATATATATATATATATATCAGAATGAGCTTTATTGGCCAAGTATGTTTACACATACAAGGAATTTGTTGTAGTGACAGAAGCTCCACAGTGCAACAGAAAGACAGCAACAGGACACAGCAAAGCAGCAAAAACACAATATATAATATAGACAACTTTGTATGTACAGGTCAAGTATGTGTAAATCAGAAATGAGAAAATAAAAATAAAATAAGTGAGTGTGGTGAATGGATAATGTATTATAGTTGTGTGTTCTACGTTTATTGTTGAGTGTTCATGAGATGGATTGCCTGAGGGAAGAAACCTGTGTCTGGTCATTCTGGTGCTCAGAGCTCTGTAGCGTCGACCAGACGGTAACAGTCCAAAGAGGGAGTGTGCTGGATGTGAGGGGTCCAGAGTGATTTTACCAGCCCTTTTGCTCACTCTGGATAAGTACAGCTCTTGGAGAGTGGGGAGGGTTGTACCAATGATTCGCTCAGCAGTCCGGACTACCCTCCGTAGTCTTCTGAGGTCAGATTTGGTAGCTGAGCTGAACCAGACAGTTATTGAAGTGCAGAGGATGGATTCAATGGTGGCAGAGTAGAACTGTTTCAGCATCTCCTGTGGCAGATTGAACTTCCTCAGCTGGCGAAGAAAGTACAACCTCTGCTGGGCCTTCCTGACAATGGAGTCTATGTGAATATCCCACTTCAGGTCCTGAGAGATGGTGGTGCCCAGGAATCTGAATGACTCCACTGCAGTCACAGTGCTGTTTATGATGGTGAGTGGGGGGAGAGCAGGGGGGTTTCTCCTGAAGTCCATGATCATCTCCACAGTTTCGAGTGTATTAAGCTCCAGGTTGTTAAGACTGCACCAGACAGCCAGCTCCTTAAGCCCCTGTCTGTAAGCAGACTCGTCACCGTCCTGGATGAGGCCGATCAGTGTGGTGTCGTCTGCAAACTTCAGGAGCTTGACAGAGGGGTCTTTAGATGTGCAGTTGTTGGTGTAGAGGCAGAAGAGCAGTGTGGAGAGTACGCAGCTCCAGTGCTGATGGTACGAGTGCTGGATGTGAATTTACCCAGCCTTACTAGCTGCTGTCTGTCTGTCAGGAAGCTGTTGATCCACTGACAGACAGAGGTGGGGACAGAGAGCTGGGTTAGTTTATTCTGAAGGGTTTCCGTGATAATGGTGTTAAAAGCGGAGCAGAAGTCCACAAACAGGATTCTTACATAAGTCCCTGGTCTGTCCAGATGCTGCAGGATAAAGTGCAGTCCCATGTTGACTGCATCATCCACAGACCTGTTTGCTCTGTAGGCAAACTGCAGGGGGTCCAGTAAGGGTCCAGTGATGTCCTTCAGATAAGCCAAACCCAGTCTTTCAAATGATTTCATGGCTACAGACGTTAGAGCCACAGGTCTATAGTCATTAAATCTAGTAATTTTGGGTTTCTTTGGGACGGGGATGATGGTGGAGCGTTTGAAGCATGAGGGGACTTCACACAGCTCCAGTGATCTGTTGAAGATCTGTTTGAAGATTGGGGCCAGCTGGTCAGCTCAGGATTTCAGACAGGCTGGTGACACACCGTCTGGGCCTGGTGCTTTCCTTCTTTTGTTCTTTCTGAAGACTTGGCACACATCTTCTTTTCTAAGAGGTGTTCAGGGGGGTGTGGGGTGATTTTTCAAAACGACAATAAAACTCGTTCAAGTCGTCTGCCAGTTGTTGATTCTCCAGAGTGCTGGGGGATAGTGTCTTGTAACTGGTGATATCTTTCATGCCTTTCCACGCTGAAGCAGGATAACTGGAAGATAATTTTTTCCTTAGCTTGTCAGAATAATTCCTCTTTGCCACTCTGGTCTCCTTTTCCAGTGTGTATTTGGCCTGTTTGTACAAGACTTTATTCCCCTTTCTGTAAGCATCTACTTTGGCCTGACGGAGCCGTCTGAGTTTTGCAGTGAACCATGGTTTGTCATTGTTGTAGAATAGATGAGTCCTTTTAGGAATGCACATATCCTCACAGAAAATTATATATGATGTTACAGTCTCTGTGAGCTCGTCCAGATCGATGGCAGCGGCTTCAAAAACAGACCAATCAGTGAGAGAGAAACAGGCTTGTAGATCCCGCTCTGTTTCATTTGTCCATCTTTTAACAGATCTTAATACAGGCTTTGCAGATTAAATTTTCTGCCTGTAGGTTGCAATAAGATGAATCAAACAGTGATCAGAGAGTCCTAAAGCTGCTCGTGGAACCGAGTGATATGCGTCCTTTATTGTTTTGTAACAGTGATCCAATATATTACTGTCACTATATTATATCACTGTCATATACACACACACACACACACACACACACACATGTTGTTTTTTGTGGTTTATGGGGACTCTCCATAGGCATAATGGTTTTTATACTGAACAAACTGTGTGTGCTATTGCCCTACACCAACCCTACACCTAAACTTAGCCCTCACAGGAGACTTTGTGCATTTTTAGATTTTCAAAAAAACACCATTTAGTATGTTTTTTAAGACTTTTGAATTATGGGGACATAGGCAGTGTCCTCATAAACCACCTTCATATTGTAATACCTCTGTCATACCCATGTCATTATACAAATTTGTGTCCTCATAAACCACATAAACATGCACACACACACACATATGTGTTGTAGATATATATAGTATATAGATATATATTATATGCAGAGCTGGGTAGATTACTTAAAAATTGTAATCCGTTACTGATTCCAGATTACATGACAAAAATTGTAGTCAGTAACGTAATCCGTTACATTACACATTTTAGGTAATATAATCAGATTACTTTTAGATTACTTTTTAACTTATCACATTGATTTAAATAGCATTATCTTGTACCATAATGATGTAAAAAATTATAATTTACAACATGAAGTGCATTAAACATTATATTTAATTAAGGTCTCCCAAAAGGGTTCGTAAAGGAACTGCAGGGGGGTTGTGAATTTAATGAAAAGCTGACAAGTAATTAAATCTTAAAATATTACAATTATAATAAATCATTTTAAAACAAACTCCCTTTCGAGGAAAGCCTCTTCACTCGGCAGCCATATTTTTAACGCCTCCGGGCAGCTCGTACAAGACCTTCATAAATGGGGGAATCCTGAAATCTCAAAAACTTCTCGCTGAACTCACCATTAAATTACATATGTCGAATCAGCAACAAAAATCTAAAATTAATTGCCCCATGAATGTTGTCTCTTATGCTCAAATAGCGTTTAAAAAGCTTATTTTTCAGGCTAGACCAGCCAATGCGCATGCGGAGTCATAACGTGCTTAAGACTGCGCATGTGCATTGACTGGTTTCTATGGGAAATTTGGCTCTTTCATTTAGAAGATGGGACTATTTCTCCCATTCATAAGTATAGGAGTGAACCGTCTTTGTATTTCTAAAGTCTTTGTTTTAAAATAACAATTAAAATAAAACACTTACTAAGAAAGATGCCGTGTGATCATTAATCAACATCAAAGAAACCGTAAACATGCAAATGTGATACTTAATTATTGAAATATTTATTTTAAAATCTCAGGGGTACTTAAAGCAAATACATTTGGTAAACAAAGTTTAGATGACAAAAAGTTTTGGAATGCCTGCATTAAATGTAACTAAGAAATAATGTGAATATGTGCATTTTAATTAGTTAGCCTATAATAAATAAGACATGGTTAAAAAACCTGCAGAGTAATAATTAAAATAAAAATTAATGTGTTCATCAGTAGTTGAAGCAATGTTGAAACACTACTTAAACCTGAAATTATTTTTGTAAATCCAGTGGTCAAAACTGTAGCCGCCTGACTAATGACTGATCCACTATAAAAAAAAAAAAAGAAAAAAAAAGTTGAACCAACTTAAAATTGGCTCAACTTTTTTTCTTTTTTTTTTTTACAGTGTGTGAATATCCATAAAACTGGACTATATATGGTAGCTGACAAATAAAAATTGGACTGTGTCCTATGGTGTGACATAGCAAAAATGAAAAACAAACAAACAAAAAAAAACATACAAATAAAATGAGAAAAATGTATCTTCATTCTTAGAGTTACATGAGAGAGGTTTATTGTCAACGTTAGAGTTTGTCAAGTACCCATATACATATATAATGAGTATATAATCGGTAGGCTATTTTAGAAAGGAAAATTTTAAAGATGAAAAAGAGAAATTAAGGAGAATCAATGAATTATGAATTATTTATTGTTATTGTGTGAATAATATGTAATCATGTAATCCATAAAAAAATAACTGTAGTCTGATTACGAGCATTTTAAAATGTAATTTACTCTAATTACAAGTACTTAATTTTTGGAATCTGATTACGTAATCCAGGTTACATGTAATCAGTTACTACCCAGCTCTGATTATATGTATATAGATATATATATAGGAGTTGTAAAATTATTCTCATTATTCAAGATTCTGAGCTAGCTTTCTGAATCCACTGCTAGAGAAAGCACGTTTGTGAAGTTACTAATGTCCCCACATGACAAAGCAACCCCGGTCTGTCACAGAGTGTGCAAAGTACATCAATATTCATATATACAGTGCAATTTGAGAAAACTAGAGTCCAGTGGCAGTGGATGGGATGTACATTAGCTGGTAGTGCTGTCAGCCCATGAATGAGAGAAAGCTGTCCTTGTGTACTGACATTACTCCTCGCTGGGGTAACAGCCAGAAGTAATGAAGCGCAGGCAGCATGAGGAGGGTGAGGACACAGCATTGTGGTGTCATGTTTGCATGAGCTGAATATATATGACTTGATCAGCATTAGCTAAACACCTCAATGTGATGCTGCCGTGCTGCTCATTATTCAGTTCTAAAGCAAACACAATCCAGTTTGCATCCTTTTTTTAGTTTTGATATTCACTCAACATTACTTGTATGCTGGAATGTAATTTCTGATTTGTAGTCAAGCAAGATTTGGATGTACGAGAGTGTTTCCAATATTCTCACTGATGCATTTTTTCATGAATATATTATGATTTCGCCTATTAATTTTTTTTTGTCCACTGTCAAACTATCCATACATTAGAAAGCACTGCAGTAAGACTGCTTGGAAATCATTTTGGGCCTGAACAGAGGAGTCATTCAATGCCAGGATATAGCAGTATGACTCAACTCACAGCAAGTTAGCTGTGCGTATATTCACTGTGATGAATGCACAATGCCATTCCCTCTGGTTATGTGAAATGCAATGCAATGATCAATTGCATTTAATCTAAAGCTGCATAGCAAGAAACATTGCAGCCACTCTGAGCAGTTATACAGTTACCGACACTTTCACAGAAAAAGAGTCATTCTGTTTTGGTAGTATATCTCATGTGCCCTGTGGTTATGGAATATTCTTTATGTCTGCACTGATCATGCAGATGGGAACTGAGCCGTGCGGAGTCAAACCGATTAATTGACCTCCTTTTGAGCAGCCGTGCATACAGTACCAACCCCCATGTGAGCAGAGCGTTCCAAGCTTATTGGCTTTACTCCCTCAATACTGTTAACAAGATGTTGTTATAGATTGTTTATGAGATGAAGATGCATCCCTTAATGCCTTGTTGTGCACTGCTCTTGTCCTCTTCCATTTCATCAGAGGTCATATCCTAGTGCAAGCTTACATTATAAATATAAGCTAAATCTTTCGGATGGGGATATGAAAATATCCAATCAGTAACCTAAATGTTTTTCATCTGGCAACATTGCACAAATAAATGGATTAATTTGATTTCTTTTAATTCTATAATGAATAAAAATATTTTTTAAAATATATTATAAAAATACAAATATATTTTAGTTATTTTTTAAGGAAGTTTCTTATGCTCACCAAAATTGCATTTATTAAAAATAAATAAAGAAAGAATTATATATTATTATTATTATTACAATTATTATTATTATTATTATTATAATTTTTTATATATGTTTATGTATGACATTTCCGGATTTCGGGTTGTATTAGAAATAAGTGCAGGGTGTTTATCTGCAGATTCCCCATGTCGGTTTGGAATTATTTGAATAAACAGTTTTGTTGTCCCACTTAAGAACTTAGTTGCTGAGTGTTATCATTACAGCAGCTCATTTTCTGCTGAATGTATTTTATAAATCTTATTTTTTGCCATGACTTCATAGGGACATTTCCCAGCAGGGCAAAGCAAGTGAAACATGTTGAAAATGCAGTCATGTGCAGCATTATGCACAGGGGTGAATAAATGTAGTCTAAACCAGAGACATTATAAAAGGGAGGAAATGGACCACTTGTAGAAAAACTAATGGGAGAAATCTTAATTTGATAATAATTTGATTGCTGAATTCAAATATGTTACCTGCATAGAAAATAGCTGCCCGAAGGTGTTGCTTTACCATAAACGTCTTTGTTTGAACATAGTGCTGAAAAGAATATGTGCACATTTGTCAAGTTTCACTCATTATTTGTTTTTCTCACTCTCCATGTAGCCATCTTTACAGCCATCCATCCATTCATCCATCATTGTATCAGCTAAGCCTTAATAAGCATGAGAACACTCTGTGCTAGCGTAAAAGGGAAGTGTACTGTTTACCTTTGGGTCCTGGAGAGCCGAATTCATTCGATTCTCCACCAACATCATAACAATAGATTAGATAGTTGACAAAGAGTAATTGCTTTCTGCGGTATGTGTGCAATGGTGAGGTGGAAAAGCAGTACAGAGGTATGACCTGATATGGGAATAGTATTCGATTTCATTTAAAGGCTCCAGTGTTTCAAGGCTGCGTATTCTCTGTAGGATGAATATGTGTGAGCAGTTCAATGGTACTGGCAAAAAGCTCCCTGTTGCTATGTAAGGTTATGTAAGCTCTGTTCTCTTGTATGCGGTTTATCATGAATACCTTAAATTTAAACACTAGGAAGTGTGATGTTTGCATACAGAACAAGCGTGTCTAAATATCTCCAAATGGCATCACATAACTACTCAGTCGAGTGAAAGCTATCTGTTAGCATTCCCATTCATCTCAGTGATGGAAGAACATGTGAATTTTATGTTTTGTGCAGATATTTTCATGAATACATTGGCCATCAATGAAGAAAGATGTTTTTTGTTGTTGTTGTTGTTTGCTCCCAGAATGTATAGAGAATCTTATCTCTCCTTCTAACCAGGCATTAAGAAATTCCATGATTCTTCCATAACTTTTCAAGTGGCTTATGATGGATAAGGATTTTTAATTAACATCAATTTATAGCCTATTCATGTTCATTATCAAAATTTCTATTCCTTTTTACAGGCCTGAAAATGACAATTTTCAAATGACTTAAAATGAGACAAATTTACTTCATCATCTAAATAGAGTGCTGCATGCATGATGTATATTTGCAAGCTAAAACCCAGAAATGAGTTTTAGTACTTTAGCACTTCCGATTTTTTGTATGGATTTTGGTTAAATGCCTAAAATAAGGCGTGTGGTTAACACAAGCACAAGATATGCTCACGTTTTATTCAACAACATAAAATACATCAGTAATACTCCTTTGTAATTTTTAAAAAGTTTCTACTTGTCTTGAAAAAGGCATTCCTAACAAGTAGCTAAATGACATGTCAGATGTTGTCGAGGACATAAAAATTTAGGAACAGAAAGATTCATCTACTCTGCACACACCAAAAGCGAAACGAATATTTGCATGGCGTTTACTCACTCTAGATTACACGCAGAATGTTTTTCGTGTTTCTTGCTTGATTAAAAACATAAAAACAATAAAAATTGTTTTCTGATACAACCGGACGTGTCAACAAGCTCTTCTCTGATTGGCTTGCGTGATAATGTGCCATGCAAATTTTCTACTTGAGTTAAACATTTCTGAACTTGTGCGGATTACGTGATTGAGGCAAATATCGTGCATTCACGGCAAATGTGCCAGCCAATTAACGTCGCCTGATTCGAATTCGCGTCTATTCCGTCTTTGCATTGACTTTGTATATAATCTACTCGCGCAAATAATTCAATTCGCTTTTGGTGTGCACACCGCATTACAGCCTTGTTGCGTTTATAATCACACTCTTGCAAGCTATTCTAACTCTCAGGAAAAATGTTTTTAAATAAAGATTGAAAGAGGGAGCTTATTGGTCATGTGACAGTGGTGTAGTTTGTTTATAGTCTACTGAACATTTAGCTCAAAGACAAAGCAGAGTACTACAAATAAGTACACAATTGTGATCAACATAGCATGCATTATGTGTTTTTTTAATTAAGACTGAATATTGATTGAGTACAGTTATCACCCACCGCTGCTTGAGTTGTGCACTTGTGGACACTGTCAGTATGGCACGGAATCAGTTGTAATTAATTTTGAACCGTTGTGCAGTGAACCAGGTTTAACTTAACAGAAGGCTAATTGATTTTGACACAAGATCCCTCGGTTGTCTTACCAAAGACAAACACTTTGTAAGTAATTTTACCATAGGGAAAACTAAAGAAAGCCACTGAGCGGTAGAAAAGGCTTGTGATCTGAGTTTATACCTGAAGGAGATTCTGTCTTAAGATACAGGCGAATGGGGTTGAGGGAGTTACTGAGATCATAGTACTGTTCTTCAAAGTTGAGAACCTTAGTGAGAATCTACTAAATGTTACATTAAATTATTATATAACATGACAAACTTACAGATGCCAAGAAGCTATAGAGAACTGGAGAAAAAGTGAAGATTTAAAGTTCAATTCAATTCAAGTTCATATAGTGCTTTTAACAATACACAAAGCAGCTTTACAGAGAATGCTTGTTTCAGTGTTACCATCAGAAAATCAGCCACAGATGAGTGTCAAAGTAATATGTCAATAATATGCTGTTATAAGATAATATGTTATGTGGTTAGTAAATATTATGTAGTCAGTAAAGCAAAATCAACAATGTAGCTCATAATGTTTGACAGTTTTTACAGTGTCGTTCTGGGTGTGCAGTCTAACAGTTCTTTTTAACTGTTTTGTCTGGAAGTTGTTTATCTTTAAACAGATAGAAAACGATACAATTTATTAAAATACTAATTTATTTAAGGACCGATTTATAAGAAAAGCTAAAACATATATTTTGGCATTATGTGATTCCAAAGTGCCTCAAAGTTTAAACTCTATGACATGAACATAATATGCTTCATTTGAATGACATATACAGTTCTGGAAGAATTCCATAATTATGTTCCAACTTCATAATTATGTTCCTTTGATCTTTTGTTTCAATTTTATCGAACCTGACTTCTGCTCAATTTAAATGTCAGTGTTAGACTTAATTTTATCCTGGTTCCCATGGATACTCTTGATTCTCTTTGTATATGTATTACATATCTGAGGAGACGGCATCACATCTTGTAAATTAAATATCTTTAATTTCCTGTAACTGTCAGGGAACTGTTGTGTGTGTGTGTGTGTCATGTGTTCCCGCCTAATGTTTCCTTATTTGGTTTGTTTCCTGTCCTTGTTAAATGTAATCATTAGTTAATTCTTGTCTAGCCGTGTTTGTCTCGTTAGCTATGTTTTACCTGTGTATATTAGTCCTGTCTGTTTAGTTAGATGTCGTCTGGTCGACTCGTTACTCCCCGGTGTTCCTGTTGATGTCTGTGTCTTACCCTGCCTTGCCTTGCCTTGCCTTGTCTTGCCCTGCCTTGATGTCCTCAGTAAAGACATATTTGAGTTTATATCCTCGTCTGCGTGTTCCTGGTTCCTCCCTCGTGTGTGCACCGTGACAGAAGACCAGACCAAAACAGTAAGCGGCGCCCCTTCACCTTGTTTTGTTTTCCGTTTTTGAAAAGTTTTTTTTGTTTGTTCCTGTTTTGTTTGTCCCTCGCGGCATGGAAGTCGCCACTCGACATCCCGCTTTAGCCCACTGCAAGTCGGCGTGGGAGTTCGGCAGGATTACCGCGAGTGCCGCGAGTCCGCTGGCCGCGAGCCCTGCAGTCTGACGATCGCGGGAGTTCACGCCGCCGTCCGCGGCACACCGAGCCCGCCATTCGCGGGAGATCACGCCGCTACTTGCGGTTCACCCAAGTCCGCCGTCCGTGGGGAAAGCCAACCCACCGTCGGCGGCTTCACCGAGCCCGCCGTTCGCGGGAGATCAACGCTGCCGTCCGCGGGGAAAGCCAACCCGCCGTCGGCGGCTCCCCCTATTCACGCCGCCGTCCGCGGCTTCCCTGTGCACGCCGCCGATCCGCCTCTGACTCAATGCCCGCCGGCCAGCCTCTGACTCAATGCCCGCCGGATTGCCGCTGACTCAAGCCCGCCGGATTGCCGCTGACTCATGCCCATCGGCCGCCGATACCCTCTCCGTGGATCAAGTCCACATGTCACGGCCAGGAGTGCCGTGTGTACGTCTCGTTGTGCCCACAGGAACATTTTAACTTGCCTTGTCTTGTCTTGTCCATGGAGACTCGTCTGGGGCAGGCGGCTCGTTGAGTTGTGGCCATGGAGGCCAGTCGCAGCCGCTTGCCCCCCCTGTCGCAGAAGTGGAGGAGGTTGCTGAGGGACCCTGTGAGGGCCCCTGACTCCTCGTCATGCCCAGAGGAAGACTCAGCTTCCTAGCCAGCCCAGGAGGGCTTCTGGTTCCTGTGGGATGTCCTGTCCTGTTTGTCTGACCCTGGAGGGTTTCTGTCGTGTCTTTTCGTGTTTTGTCTGTCTAGCCCCGGAGGGCTCCTGATACCCCCTGGATTCCCCATGGAAATTTTGGGGGGGGGTAGTAGAGCTCTGGGTGGAGTGGGTGGGCCGAAGCAGGATGCCATGGCCTCCTGAGCTCCCTGCTCTGCCATGGGTCCTGTCTGTCTGTTCCGCTCTGGAGGTCCCCGTCCTGTGGTCCGTGTCTGTTCTGAGAGGCCTCCAGAGCGCCCACCCCCCCTCCCTGATGGAACTGTTAAGGCTCGGGACGAGCCTTTCGGGAGGGGGGAGTTATGTCAGGGAACTGTTGTGTGTGTGTGTGTGTCATGTGTTCCCGCCTAATGTTTCCTTATTTGGTTTGTTTCCTGTCCTTGTTAAATGTAATCATTAGTTAATTCTTGTCTAGCCGTGTTTGTCTCGTTAGCTATGTTTTACCTGTGTATATTAGTCCTGTCTGTTTAGTTAGATGTCGTCTGGTCGACTCGTTACTCCCCGGTGTTCCTGTTGATGTCTGTGTCTTACCCTGCCTTGCCTTGCCTTGTCTTGCCCTGCCTTGATGTCCTCAGTAAAGACATATTTGAGTTTATATCCTCGTCTGCGTGTTCCTGGTTCCTCCCTCGTGTGTGCACCGTGACAGTAACCCACTGGTCCATAGTAATAGATCCATCACCAGAGGGGACGTCCAAGACTAGATGGAAGGACATCTCATGGCTTCCTAAATATTGTTTATGAGATGTACGTTCTAGTTCATTTTAAATTTCAATTTGAAAGTGAAAGATGGATGACTTTTGCTCCAAGGTCACTGTATTGAGAGGTTGACAGGTACCTGAGCAGGTGAAGAAGCCGTGTGAGCAGCAAGGTTAAGCCACAAGTATTGAGTGCACATTCAAGGTCGAGGTTACAGGATTGCAATGGAAATGTAATGGCATAGGGTTCCCACAGTCACACTGTATTTTTTTATCAGCATTCTTTATCTTGTTTTGAGTATCAATATTGAAAAATCATATAACACAAGCAATATGTAATAAGATATTGAGACCTGTTTATAGAAAATTATGGAAGCCTGTTTCCGCCAAAGAGTAAAAGAAAATGTAATAAAATAAGTAATGTAATAAATGTAATAAAACGTAATAAAAACACATATAAAGACTTTTTTCCTGGCAGAAAATTGCCAGTACTTTTTATTTTTTATTTTTTTATCATGTATAAACTCACAATTCAGAAAATTGTGAGATATAAATTCACAATTGCAAGAAAAAAAACTAAAAAGTCATGATTACCTTTTTTATTTTGTGGTGGAAATAGGCTTCCACAGAAAATAGATCTTAAATCAACATTATTTGCAACAACTGGTTAATTGTTTTGTTATTGTTGTTTTTGTTTAATTTAATATATAATTAAATTGCCTTGCACAAATTTTCCTCTTAAGTAAATATCGCTTCTTTGAATGATGTTTAGATACTGGTAACTATGAAATATCAAATCATTTGAATATTGCCATTTCCAGGCCTGGAAATTAATACAATTCTTAATAAGCTAAGTGAAGGTTATGGAAATCTCTATAATGAACATACATTTTTCTATTTTTGTAAAATATTTAATAGGCTAGAAATTGCTCTGTGTGAGTGCAGTCTCTATAAAATTATTATTAAACATCCTTATCCATCACAAACTGCTGAAAAAATCATGCAAATTAAAAATTCGTTGATTAAAAATGTATGGGAACCGTGACAGCTGGAGACTTGTGAGTTCAAACCCTAGAGGGTCTGTGGGACCATAGCAAGTCAAAGAAAAAAGCAAACAAACAAAAAAAAAAACATACAGTATGTATTGCTTTCTGGCATTTTTTCTCTCTCTCTCTGTATGCAGGCTCTCTGGAGCTATGATACCAACACCAAGCGCAAAGTATCTTTCGCCAGAATCTAGCTATTAACTCTATGACCGATAGCAGCAGTCAAAGTCTATTACCTCAGTCATCCACTTTCATAAGGACAGGCTGGCCACAGGGAGGCGATAGGACGCCTCACCCCCACCTGCTCTATTTGTCCTCTGCTCCCTCCCTTCTGCCCCGACCCCCTGCTCCCCCTCTCCCCCGTCCACAGCTACTAAATCATCAGTGCTGGCCCTAGGGCAGCTCAATAGCTCTACACTGGATCACAGACGGTTTCTAAAACTGCCAACCAACCGGGTGGACCCACATCCACACACACACTGCCACATTTTCCCTACAAACATTTCAGTGTGTGTGTGTGTGTTTTTGTGTGTACAACAGCGGAGAAGAAATATGATGACAGGCACAGCACTTATATCTTCTTGTGAATCCCTTTTTAATGATTTCCATTACTGTAAGTACAGATGCAGTGAGACAGTACTGTAAGATTGATGAGGCTCTAGGTGTAATGTTAAAACAGTCTGGGCGCTGGGCTAGGACTCGGAGTGAAAATGCCAGGGTTTAGACTGGGGAAATACCTTATGACTGTACAGCACTGTGCATCCAAAACCAGCAACTCCTGCAAAACTACAGTCATAGATAGAAGAACACATTATATTCCCTACTGAAAAGACCAGCTTAGACCAGCACCATTATCCAGACAATGCTGGTTAGCTCTTATTAAGTGCTGATAGAGTTATGTTCAGTTTTATATATATATATATATATATATATATATATATATATATATATATATATATATATATATATATATATATATATGAATGAAGAATTCATTTGCAAAAACCGATAAACACCACTTTATAAAAAAGGAGCTGAGTGCCGTACATTATAACTGAAGCAACTGAAGTGACATACTGCCAAGTATGGTGACCCATACTCTTTCGTGCTCTGCATTTAACCCATCCAACGTGCACACACACAGCAGTGAACACACACACACCGTGAACACACACCCGGAGCAGTGGGCAGCCATTTCTGCTGCGGCGCCCGGGGAGCAGTTGGGGGTTCAGTGCCTTGCTCAAGGGCACCTCAGTCGTGGTATTGAGGGTGGAGAGAGCGCTGGACATTCACTCCCCCCACCTACAATCCCTGCCGGCCCGGGACTCGAACCCGCAACCTTTGGATTACGAGTCCGACTCTCTAACCATTAGGCCACGACTTCTGAACCCAATCTGAACCCTAAACACGTTTTGTCAAAAAAGCCGATATTGTCCACTTTCAAGGCATCTTAAGTTCACATTTTACTGCAGAAGCCGACAAGCGCCCTTGTTGTCTTTGAACAGAAGCCGATAAGTCAATATTAGCAAATCAGTGCGCTGTATTCAGGTCAGGTGACAAGGCTACTTTCACTTTGAAAAGACATACTAGGTGAGAGGAGTTTCATCAAAGCTGACTAAAAGTGATCAAGGATGGATAATTTCAACGAACTTGATGAACCTGTGATATCTTCTTAAAGGAAAATAAAAGCTGAAACGTTTTCACGGAGACTTGCAAAAGCAGCGTGTTACAATGGTGAGGGAAAAGCTCCATGTATTGTGTGTAATCACATCATAATCTATGATCACAACAACAACAATGTTTATCAGGCATCTACATTGTCATCTAAAGATTAACAAATATTAAACAAGTTTTTTTTTAAAACATGAAATGTGGAGTTATCTGCTTTTGCAACAAAACAACTGTTGGAGTTATCTGCTTTTGCTATAAAACAAACTTTTAATATATATAAAAAACATACTTTCAATGAACTTTAATTTTGTAAATTACCTGTTTTTGTATGTTATTATTACTTAATCAAAACAACCCAACTGCAGTTTGATTGATATTACCTGGAATGCGCAATAAAAAAACGTGATTTCTGAAAAAAATAAAAATGGAGTTATCGGTTTTTTGCAAATTAACCCTTCATATATACACTCACCTAAAGGATTATTAGGAACACCATACTAATACTGTGTTTGTCCCCCTTTCGCCTTCAGAACTGCCTTAATTCTACGTGGCATTGATTCAACAAGGTGCTGAAAGCATTCTTTAGAAATGTTGGCCCATATTGATAGGATAGCATCTTGCAGTTGATTGAGATTTGTGGGATGCACATCCAGGGCACGAAGCTCCCGTTCCACCACATCCCAAAGATGCTCTATTGGGTTGAGATCTGGTGACTGTGGGGGCCATTTTAGTACAGTGAACTCATTGCCATGTTCATGATTCGAGCTTTGTGACATGGTGCATTATCCTGCTGGAAGTAGCCATCAGAGGATGGGTACATGGTGGTCATAAAGGGATGGACATGGTCAGAAACAATGCTCAGGTAGGCCGTGGCATTTAAACGATGCCCAATTGGCACTAAGGGGCCTAAAGTGTGCCAAGAAAACATCCCCCACACCATTACACCACCACCACCAGCCTGCACAGTGGTAATGGCATGATGGATCCATGTTCTCATTCTGTTTACGCCAAATTCTGACTCTACCATCTGAATGTCTCAACAGAAATCGAGACTCATCAGACCAGGCAACATTTTTCCAGTCTTCAACCGTCCAATTTTGGTGAGCTCGTGCAAATTGTAGCCTCTTTTTCTATTTGTAGTGGAGATGAGTGGTACCCGGTGGGGTCTTCTACCGTTGTAGCCCATCCGCCTCAAGGTTGTGCATGTTGTGGCTTCACAAATGCTTTGCTGCATACCTCGGTTGTAACGAGTGGTTATTTCAGTCAAAGTTGCTCTTCTATCAGCTTGAATCAGTCGGCCCATTCTCCTCTGACCTCTAGCATCAACAAGGCAAGTTTTTCCCTTTTCACACCATTCTTTGTAAACCCTAGAAATGGTTGTGCGTGAAAATCCCAGTAACTGAGCAGATTGTGAAATACTCAGACCAGCCCGTCTGGCACCAACAACCATGCCACGCTCAAAATTGCTTAAATCACCTTTCTTTCCCATTCTGACATTCAGTTTGGAGTTCAGGAGATTGTCTTGACCAGGACCACACTCCTAAATGCATTGAAGCAACTGCCATGTGATTGGTTGATTAGATAATTGCATTAATGAGAAATTGAACAGGTGTTCCTAATAATCCTTTAGGTGAGTGTATATATATAAGTGCTGTCAAATGATTAATCGCGATTAATCGCATCCAAAATCTAAGTTTTTGATAACATAATATGTGTGTGTGTGTGTGTGTGTGTGTGTATATAAAACACAGTAAAACCAGTAGTAGTAATGTGAAATAGTATTACAATTTAAAATATATATATACCTATATATTTTTATATTAGTTATATTAATTTTAATATTTAAAATTAAACTGCATTTTATTCAGATGCAATCTGAATTTTCAGCAGTCATTACTCCAGTCTTTAGTGTCACATGATACTTCAAAAATCAGTCTAATATGCTGATTTAATGCCCAATAAACATTTATTATTATGCGTCATATTTTTGTGTTATCCTTACTATTGTTTTATTATTTTTGATGAGTAGAACGTTTTAAAGAACATTAAATGTATTTAATACATTCTTGCTAAAAAAAATAACTTATTTTCAAGAAAATTACATTATTATTATTATTATTAAAATCCCAATCCCAAAAATTGGAACAGTGTTGGGGTAGTTTTTTATATTGTTTTTTTTTACATATTTTATTTCAAAAGGTTATCATTATACTGGTCTTGACCAATTGCTTCATTTGTGATCATGGTTTCAAGTACTTGTTTCAATAAACACTAATCTCACACACCATTCATGAACATTTATGCTGTTTGGTGTAAAGCAGTTTTAAGGAATTACCTTACAGGCAGCTGCAAAATAAACGCTCATTAGTGTACACTAGTGGTGTATTTAATGACTGAGACAACTGGAAGAACTTTATCCATCAAATCACCAAGAGTTGGACACGACTAAATGAATAAAACAACAACGACAATAATATATACCCACCCGTGCCCCCAACATAGCGATGAGATGGGAACTCTTGTTTGCCAGTTAAAATTTCCTATTTCAGTTATGCCTTTTGGCACTTTCCATTTCAGAGAGTCTCCCTCCTGCTGTTCAATAGTCCCACTCATCTGGAATGATGTAGTTTGAGGAACAAATGCCACCACAACACGAGTGAACATGGTTGCCAGGCAAAAAGGACAAGAAATCTTGCTGGGAGGAATATAGGCTCACAGGTAGAGGATTGTTTTAGCTCCATTAAACTGGAAATGGATGTGCTCTTAGAAAATGTAATGAAAGAAAAAGGCAATTATTCTGCAATATGCTGAGGGTTATTCTTCACCTCACTATGCAACTCCTATTTGAAAAAATGTGGAATGTGGAAAAAAAAAGAAAAAGAAAATGTTTAGTAAACAAATGAGAAATCAGTGTATGAACATGCTGCTCTGAAAGGAGCATTGAAACCCAACTCAATTATACCTGCTGGCCAAAGGTAGATGTTAGTAGGTGGCCTAATTATGGTTTTGAATAGCTGAATTGTTTATGTTTTTCTCTTTTTTATTTATATGGCCCCATTATAAAAGTCTTAATCATGAAGTTATGTAGTTGTGGTGTTTGTATTTTGGCAGGTAACATAATGTTAAACACTGGCTGTCAATCATATCAAAGGTCTGAAATAGTTGGTCTCATGGTGCAACAACTGTTTTGAGTTTTTAAAAACAACAGCAAATACAGCCAAATCCCATATTTACTCTTTCCAAAAGAACCATGTAAAAGCAATTGTACTTTGTGTTTCCTGTTTTAGATTTTAGTTTAGAAGTAATCTTCTAAAGAAATACCTGCAATGCAGTTCTTCAAGTCAATACAAGAGAAACTCATGTAAACTCTATCAACAATGTTGAAGTACAACATTATTTTTTGAAAATAGTTGTTTTGAGATTTGTGGGCCTAGGTTTTTTTATTTTGATTTATTTATTTATTTTTTAACCGTTTGAGTGCTTTCACAATATTATTCATTTTTAATACACCATTGCTTGTAGAGCATGATTAAATATGCCCCAGAGTTGCGTACTACAATGAAATGAAAATGCCATGAATAAATAAAACATGTTAATCAAAAATGTCATGATGTTGCCAACCCTTAGTGTGGTTAAGTACTAATAAACAGCTAATATTCTAGTAATACACATGCTAATTAGCAAGTTAAAGGGTTAGTTCACCCAAAAATGAAAATTCTGTTATTAATTACTCACCCTCATGTCGTTCCAAACTCATAAGACATTCGTTCATCTTCAGAACATAAATTAAGATATTTTTTATGAAATCCGAGAGCTCTCTGACCCTCCATAGACAGCAAGGGTACTACCAGTCAAGTCAAGTCACCTTTATTTATATAGCGCTTTTAACAATGTAAATTGTGTCAAAGCAACTGCACAATATCAAAAAAGGAAAATAGTGTGTCAATAATGTAAAATGAAAAGATAAAAAAAAGATTTTCAGTTAAAGGCCTTTCATTATTGAATTCAGTGATGTCATCATCCAGCTCAGTTCAGTTTAAATAGTGTCTTTGCAATCAGGTCGACGATATCGCTGGAAATGAAGTGTCCCCAACTAAGCAAGCCAGAGGCGACAGCGGCAAGGAACCAGAACTCCATCGGTGACAGAATGGAGAAAAAAAACCTTGGGAGAAACCAGGCTCAGTCGGGCGGCCAGTTCTCCTCTGGCCAAATGAACCAGCAGTTCAATTCCAACTGCAGCAAAGTCAGATTGTAAGGACTCAATTGGTTCCAGTGGTCTTTCCTGATGGCTGTCTAAGTTGCGGGGTCCTCACTGGGGATCTGTCTCTGGCGCTCATCTCGGTGTCCTGGTCTCCGCTGATGTTCAGGGCTGTAGAGGTCATCTCTGGGTGCTGATCCACCATCTGATCTGGATACTAACTGGATCTGGTGACTGCAGTGACCATTTGGGCTGGATACGGACCGGATTGGGTGGCTACGGTGACTGGGGATATGTCCCCGGGGCTCATCCAGGTGTCCGGCCTCCGCCAACGATCAGGGCCACATACATCATCTCCCGGCGCCGATCCACCATCTGATCCGGACACGGACTGAGAAACAGAATAGAAACAGACAAATGTTAGTGTAGATGCCATTCTTCTTATGATGTAACGAGTACATCATGTGTTATGGGGAGTGTTCCCGGTTCCAGTTGATCTAATTAATGCAGCCTAACAATCCTTTAACGGATTTGAATAATAGAAGTGTATCAGTGTGTTATGAGTAAGCCAGGTTAAAGAAATGTCTCTTTAATCTAGATTTAAACTGACAGAGTGTGTCTTCCTCCCGAACAGTATTAGGTAGATTGTTCCAGAGTTTGGGTGCTAAATAGGAAAAGGATCTGCCGCCTGCATTCGATTTTGATATTCTAGGTATTATCAAATGGCCAGAGTTTTGAGAACGCAGCAGACGTGGAGGATATGAGACGTGGACCATAATGTGATAAGAGCTCGCTCAAGAACTGAGGAGCTAAGCCATTCAAGGCTTTATAAGTAATTAACAAGATTTTAAAATCTATACGATGTTTGATGGGAAGCCAATGCAGTGTTGACTGAACCGGGCTAATATGGTCGTACTTCCTGGTTCTAGTAAGGACTCTAGCTGCTGCATTTTGGACCAACTGTAATTTGTTGATCAAGCGTGCAGAACAACCACCCAATAAATCATTACAATAGTCTAACCTTGAGGTCATAAACGCATTAATTAGTATTTCTGCATTTGACATTGAGAGCATAGGTCGCAATTTAGATATGTTTTTGAGATGGAAAAATGCAGTTTTACAGATGCTAGAAACATGGCTTTCAAATGAAAGATTGCTATCAAACAGCACACCTAGGTTCCTAACTGATGAAGAAGAATTGACAGAGCAGCCGTCAAGTGTTAGATAGTGTACTAGGTTATTACATGTGGGGTTTTTAGGTCTGATAATTAACACCTCTGTTTTTTCACAATTTAGCAGTAAGAAGTTACTCATCATCCAGTTTTTTATATCGACTATGCATTCCATTAGTTTCTCAATTTGGTGTTTCACTGGGCCGCGAAGAAATATAGAGTTGAGTATCATCAGCATAACAGTGAAAACTAACACCATGTCTCCTGATAATATCTCCCAAGGGTAACATGTAAAGCGTGAAAAGTAACGGCCCTAGTACTGAGCCTTGAGGTACTCCGTACTGCACTTGTGATCGATATGATACCTCTTCATTCACTGCTACGAACTGATGGCGTTCAGATAAGTATGATTTGAACCAAGCTAATGCACTTCCACTAATGCCAACAAAGTGTTCTAGTCTAATTAAAAGAATGTTGTGGTCGATAGTGACGAACGCAGCGATAAGATCCAGTAGAACTAATAAAGAGATACAACCACAATCAGATGATAGAAGCAGGTCATTTGTAACTCTAATGAGAGCAGTCTCAGTAATATGATACGGTCTAAATCCTGACTGGAATTCCTCACAAATACTATTTTTCTCTAAGAAGGAATATTATTGCGAGGATACTACCTTTTCTAGTATCTTTGACAGAAAAGGGAGATTTGAGATCAGTCTGTAATTAACTAAATCTTTGGGGTCAATTTGTGTTTTTTTAATGAGAGGCTTAATAACAGCCAATTTGAAGGTTTTGGGGACATATCCTAATGACAGCGATGAATTAATAATAGCCAAAAGAGGATCTATGACTTCTGGAAGCAGCTCTTTTAGTAGTTTAGATGGAATAGGGTCTAACATACATGTTGTTGGTTTAGATTATTTAACAAATTTATACAATTCTTCCTCTCCTATAGTAGAGAATGAGTGAAATTGTTCCTCAGGGGATCTATAGTGTACTATCTGACGCAATATTGTAGCGATATTGCAATAAAAGTTTGCAGAATTTCAACACCACTAACATTAATTCCATGTGACAGTATTAAATCTAGAGTATGATTTTGACAATGAGTAGTTCCGGAAACGTGTTGTCTAACCCAAATAGAGTTCAGAATGTCTATGAATGCTGATCCTAATGCATCTTTTTCATTATCGACATGGATATTAAATTCGCCAACAATTAAGACTTTATCTGCAGCCTGTACTAACTCAGATAGAAAATCAGCAAATTCTTTAATAAGGTCTGTGTGGTGCCCTGGTGGCCTGTATATAGTAGCCAGTACAAACATCACAGGGGATTTATCACTACCACATGTTTCTCTAGATAATGTTATACGCAGCACCATAACTTCAAACGAGTTATACTTAAAGCCTGCCCTCTGAGAAATACTGAGAATATTGCTATAAATTGTAGCAACACCTCCCCCTTTACCTTTCGGACATGGCTCATTTTTATAGCAGTAATCTTGGAGGGTGGACTCATTTAAAGTAATGTATTAATCTGGTTTTAGCCATGTTTCTGTCAAACAGAGCAAATCTAGATTATTATCATTGATCAAATCATTTACAAAAAGTGCTTTTGTAGAAAGGGACCTGATAAGCTTTATCAATTGTTTCTCTGTATTGTAAACATTTTTTATTTGTTGAACATCAATTAAATTGTTACTCTTAATTTGGTTTGGACGTTTTCTGTATTTTCTAGTTCGGGGGAACAGACACAGTCTCTATAGTGTGATATCTGGGTGAAGGAGTCTCTATGTGCTGAGAATTAACTGACTTCTGTGACGTAAGACGGCTTACAGACGGTCGGTTTAGCCAGTCTGTCTGCTTCCTGACCTGGGCCCCAGTTAGTCAAGTACGAACTCTAAGACTATGTGCCATATTTCTAGAGAGAAGAGCGGCACCCCCCCAGGAGGGATGAACACCATCTCTTTTCAACAGGTCAGGTCTGCCCCAAAAACTCGTCCAATTGTCTATAAAGTCTATGCTATTCTGCAGGCACCACTTAGACATCCAGCCATTGAGTGACGACAGTCTGCTATGAATCTCATCGCCATGGTAAGCAGGAAGCGGACCAGAGCATCTTACAGTGCCTGACATTGCACTTGCAAGTTCACACACCTCTTTAACATTATTTTTAGTGATCTCCGACTGGCGAAGTCAAACATCATTAGCGCCGACGTGGATAACAATCTTACTGAATTTACGTTCAGCATTAGCCAGCACTTTTAAATTTGCCAAGATGTCAGGCGCTCTGGCTCCCGGTAAACAATGGACTATGGTGGCTGGTGTCTCTATTTTCACGTTCCGTACAATAGAATCGCTAATAACAAGATCTGAAAACAAAAGACAGACAGGAAGAGAAAGGCACAAAAACAGTGAGCATCTCAATTAAAGACGTTTTGGACTTTTTTGTCTCGTTCCCGTGATCAAATAGCCTCTTTTTTTCTTGCATTCCTGGTGTCTACAGTGAGCTTAGACATATCTCCTGTAAATCCTGACTTGAGCCTGATTAATACCCCAGCTGTGAATGAATCGGGGTGGAGTAAAAAATTATCACTGGGTTGAACAGGAGGAGCGGCTCGGTGAAATTAAATTAACTCAAACATGTCAGCCGCAGAGAGACTGATTATTGTCCTCACCCCTCTCACAAATCTCTCAGTTGCCTCTGTTTGCTGCAAACAGAAAAATGGACAAAGGGGTGAGATTCCAATTTAATCCTCATCTCTCTGGAAGAATGTAAAGACCCTGGTATTGTTGAGGTATTTCATGAATCCATAATGTATTACTGAATATAATGCAGTTCACCCTTAATGAGGTTTAGCTGATCAAAGGTAATGCATATTAATTTTCACTTCAAATCGAAACAATGGTATAATTTTGAAATTAGTTAGATGAATACACTTTTGAAGTACTTTGAAGTACTTATAGTGTGAAACATTATTTTAATATACAGTATATAGTGTTTTCATGATTAACTCTCTTTGTTTATAAATATAATCTTGTCTGGCCATTTGAACAAAATTCATATATTAAGGGTTAAAGAACACAATTTGGATTTGAGTTTGGAATATGATGGCCCTGTGGAGATATTTGGGTTAGGAAGACAAAAAGATTGGGAAACACTATGCAATCCTTTGAAAAGACACTGCAATGCCTTACTCATAGTGAAGTATAACTCTGATTCATGAATACTTGTCTCCAGAGGGAGTACACAATATAGTTTAGAACTACTGAGTATGAATCAATCACATGTTTATGTTGTGTTTATTGATGCAGGTCTTTAGAGTCACTCTGTACTGTGTGTTGCAGTGGAAATGTGGCGGCTGCTAGTGATGCGCGGGTCGTCTCGTAACCCGCGGACCCCGCGGGTAACCCGCGGGTCGGGTTGGGGCGGGTAAAGAAATTGTCACTTTATTTGCGGGGCGGGTTGGGGCGGGTCATAAAAAAAAAAAAAAAAAAATCCATGTATGTTGCGTGCAATTCCCTATAGCCTATATTAAATATTTGGGAATATCTATTTTCATGTTTTATTAAGTTCTTTGATAAGGTTACGTCACGTGACAAGTCACGAAAGCGCCAAGCAGCTACCGCTGCCAGTCACAACAAAAACTTGTATCCCAGCCACAAGCGCATCAAGCGAGCGCACATTCAGCTCTGCTGGCCGGGTGCTGGAGTCCAGGCGAAATAGATTAAACCCCGGTACAGTGGATGCCATTCTTTTTTTGCACAGCGAACGTAAAAACGCTAAATGAACATTTCCGTGTGATAAATGAAAAAAAAAAAAAAAATGTCAGTGGTTATTTAGCGTAGGCTGTAAACTGTAGGCCTGCCCTATTCAAATCTAAAATAAAAAATTGTTTAGCCTAGATTACAAACGCTGCTTTGTAAATGTTTAAAATGTGTATCATTATCTTGTTATTAATATGACCTGATTTATCGTTCATATTCATAATCATATGTTGTTGCCAGTTTACAGGGCGATGTTTCCAAGCACTTTCAGGCTGAAATAAAGGCTGTTTTCATTTGAATTACAGTGCCTAGTATGTCTATTTAATGGTCGCGGGTGCTGGGCGGGGCGGGTTGTAAAAATATATACAGTGGTGCGGGGCGGGCCAAATAATTTCATAAAAGCGGGACCCGCGGGTTGGAAAAATACCCGACCCGCGCATCACTAGC
Organism: Barbus barbus; assembly: GCF_936440315.1. Taxonomy (NCBI): domain Eukaryota; kingdom Metazoa; phylum Chordata; class Actinopteri; order Cypriniformes; family Cyprinidae; genus Barbus; species Barbus barbus. Next base: position 11,276,727 of record NC_136757.1, on the reverse strand, counting down.
GGCTGCACTATTCCTCAAGAACTCTCTGATCTTTACCTCCTAATTACCATCTTGATTTCCCTAGAGGAGTCTTGGCTGAAGTGCCTAAATGCTCTTGATAAACAGAGGTTTGCGTCTTTAATTAATGTACAGATTTTTGCAACACACAATAGGCATTAATGCAGCTGTGATAGTGGTTCTTTCGATCGTCTCGCAGGACTTTTCGGAAGTCTGTATTAATATAAGCTTACAAGTATTTTATAAGTGCAATTTATAGGAAATTCTGCCTTGTCTTTTATGTTTAGTCAGCTCAGTTTAGTTGCTTTTTTATCTATACAGTGCAGTCTGGGATTTTATTTTTTATTTTATTTTCAGAATTTTGTTCATGATTTTAAAGAATGAGAGGATGTCATGAAAACTCTACATCTTGGAATTTGGATACTTTTTATGAATTTAGATGAATTTGCACTATGATATTGTAAAATTTATTTTCAAAAGTGTATATATTCGGTGTGTGCTGTTATATGTTTAGATTAATTTTGATATTTGCATTTAAAAGTGCTTTTAAAAATTGAGGACATAATATAGACTTAAATTGCCATATATATATATATATATATATATATATATATATATATATATATATATAAATCTAATCTAAATATTTTTCATTATAACTATTGTAAGTATAATTACTAATTTTTGATTTCCAATAATAATAATACTAATAGTAATTCTACTACTAATACTACTACTGCTACTACTACTACTACTACTACTACTACTAATAATAATAATAATAAAATATTTACTGTATTTATTAATAATATACACCATTTATAGCAGCGGTGTGGAATGTTGATCCTGGAGGGCCGGTGTCCCTGCAGAGTTTAGCTCCAACCCTAATCAAATACACCTGAACAAGCTAATCGAGGTCTTCGGGATACAGGTAGGTAGGTTTTGTTTTTTAAGTTGGAGCTAAACCCTGCAGGACAGTGGCCCTCCGAGATCAACATTCCCCACCCCTGATTTATAGCGTATTGTAATTAATGGCATCTTTGTATGTCCCTCAAGGGGGTCACCGTGATTTTTCCAAGTAAGACATGTTCCAGGATCAACTTCTTTGTCGATCCTGGATCAACATTATTGTCTAAAAATACATACCTAACCCTATTCATACCCCTAAACCTAACCCTACCCAAAATGTATCCCTAAAATCAGAGGGAAATTATGTTGAATGTCATTGTTTAATAACAAGGGTGTAGAAGCACCTAACTCTGGTTGTAAGGCTAAAATTGACATTTCCTGTAAACTTATTCCTCAATTCTGATTGGTTGATTGGAATGTTGTTCCAGGATCAACATGGACATTGATCCAGGAACATGCTGCACTTGGTGAAATCACGTTCACCCCTTGCAGGGATGTTTTGCCAGTTTTAGCTCACTTTAGGGCACATTTTTACTATCCAGATGAAACACACACACACACACGCGAAAAGTGGGGACATCCCAAAGGCATAATGGTTTTTATCCTGTACAAACAGTATGTGCTATTGCCCTACACAAACCCTACACCTAAACTCAGCCCTCACAGGAGACTGTGCATTTCTACTTTCCCCTCAAAGAACTCACTCTGTATGATTTATAAGCATTTTGAAAAGTGGGGACATGGGGCAATGTCCTCATAAGTCACCTCCTTGTAATAACTTTGTCATACCTGTGTCATTATACAAATTGATGTCCTCATTTGTCACAAAAACGCACACACACACACACACACACACACACACACACACACACACACACACACACACACACACACACACAAACATAGGTTATGTAAATTCAGGAACTTTGTAAGTATCCTAACAGGATGTCTCTAAAATAAACTATTGGACATTGTGGATTGAATCTCAGTCTGTTTCTGTATCCCGTGTCTGTTTTGGAACCAGAACAAAGGCTTTGTTCAGTCAGGTTGGTATTGAATGTCTTGGCTGATGCTTTAGAGACATTAGTGCTTGCTTTGCTTGAATTACTTGTATCCTGCTGACCTAATGGAGTATTAACAGGATAGCCAGGGCTTATTAGACACAGTTTGTGCTCCAAACATCAGTGTTGTGAACAAAAGCGGTGGTGACAGCACTGAAGAGAAATGTGTTGCGTAAGGATAGCTGTTAGAGTGTTAACTACATTCTAATGCCATTGAAGTAAAAAAGAAAATAAAAAAAGAAATGGATTACAGCTAAACATACAAGGAACCAAGCAAATCTGTTGTTTTAGTATAAACTCATTTCAGTATTTGTATGAAAAGGGTCTGCAGTGTCTAATGGCGTGACATTATTTGAAAATGTTGTCAGGAGATGTTGTAGAGGTCACACATGTTTTGAATGTCTAAGGATAATGGTGTGGTCTCCTCATTATTTGGTCCTTCACAAACAATTATACAAAAGCAATTATCCCGCATACATCAGTGAAGCGTACCACACTGTGATTTAGCTGCAGAAATTCGGAGCTCTGCTGCTATCATCATTTTGTTCCATTCTAAAAATCTCACTGTCTGTATTTTTACGACTAACTACACAGGCGAATCACCCTGTAGTTGAAGCCTGACTTCAAAAATTAGTTTTTGTGATAAGTGCTCTTTCAACAGAGGAGCTGATTCTTGAGCTTACTTACTCCATTATACTGTGCTCATCGATTATGTGTTTAGTTTTCACAGCGAACAGACTAGGGTAGAAAGTAGACTGTGGAGGAATGATTATTTACGGTTATGGTCTTCCAACAAATATCCATCAAAGTGGTTGCTCCCTGCGCAGGAGAGATTTTATATATTCATCTTCATCACCTTAGGAATTTAGCTCTTTTTTAATGGTTTACAGTGCATATCTTGAAGCAAGGAAAGGCAAAACAGTACAGGGAATCCAAAGCACAGGATGAGCCTCACCTGTATCATGGTATATATATCATGTTATGTATGCATCCATATTTATATATATATATATATATATATATATATACACACACATACTCACTGGCCAATTTATTAGGTACACTTTGCTAGTTGGACCCGGTTTTGCCTTCAGAACTGCTTTAATTCTTCGTGTGCATAGATTCAACAAGGAGTTAGAAACATTCCTCAGAGATTTTGGTCCATATTGACATGACAGCATCACACAGTTGCTGCAGATTTGTCAGCTACACATCCATGATGCAAATCTCCCGTTCCACCACATCCCAAAGGTGCTCTATTGGATTGAGATCTGGTGACTGTGAAGGCCATTTGAGTAAAGTGAACTCATTGTCATGTTCAAGAAACCAGTCTGAGATGATTGCATGGTGCATTATCCTGCTGGAAGTAGCCATCAGAAGATGGGTACACTGTAGTCATAAAGGGATGGACATGGTCAGCAACAATACTCAGGTAGGCTGTGGCGTTTAACCGATGCTCAATTGGTACTAAGGGGCCCAAAGTATGCCAAGAAAATATGCTTTTTTTTGCATATTTGTCACACTTAAAAGATTCAGATCATCAAACTAATTTTAAAATTACACAAAGATAATGCAAGTAAATACAAAATGCAGTTTTTAAATGATGATTTCATTTTTGAATTTTTTGCCTACCTGGCCCTACATAAAAATCTATTTCCCCCTCCTGTTAAATCATGAAAGAACTGTGATTACTACATTATTTTAGAAAGCCGCGTTAAATTTCACAAGCGAAACCCAAGCATGATTACTGCCAGACCCGTTGAATCAAGAAATCACTTAAATAGAAAGAGCAACACATCATGCCGCGATCTAAAGAAATTCAAGAACAGATGAGAAACAAAATAGTTGACATGTATCAGTCTGGAAAGGGTTATAAAGCCATTTCTAAGGCTTTGGGACTCCAGCGAACCACAGTCAGAGCCATTATCCACAAATGGAGAAAACTTGTATCAGTGGTGAACCTTCCCAGGAGTGGCCGGCCTACCAAAATTATTCCAAGAGCGCAATGACATCCAGGAGGTCATAAAAGAACCCAGAACATCTAAAGAACTGTAGGCCTCACTTGCCTAAGTTAAGGTCAGTGTTCATGATTCAACAATAAGAAAGAGACTGAGCAAAAACGGCATCCATGGGAGAGTTCCAAGGCAAAAGCCACTGCTGACCAAAAAGAACACAAAGGCTCGTCTCACATTTGCCAAAAAAAATATCTTGATTACCCCAAAGACTTTTAGGCAAATATCCTGTGGACTGATGAGACAAAAATGTAACTTTTTGGAAGGTGTGCGTCCCGTTACATCTGGTGTGAAACCAACACAGCATTTCATAAAAAGTCATACCAACAGTCAAAAATGGTGATGGTAGTGTGATGGTCTGGTGCTGCTTTGGAGCTTCAGGACCTGGATGACTTGCCATAATTGATGGAACCATGAATTCTGCACTCTTATGAGAAAATCCTGAAGGAGAATGTCCGGCCATCAGTTTGTGACCTAAAGCTCAAGCACACTTGGGTTGTGCAGCAGGACTATGATCCCAAACACACCAGCAAGTCCACCTCTGAATGTCTCAGGAAAAACAAAATCAAGATTTTGGAGTGGCCAAATCAAAGTCCAGATTTAAATCTGATTGAGATGCTATGGCGTGACCTTATACAATCCATTTATGCTCAAACCCTCCAATGTGGATGAATTAAAACAATTCTGCAAAGACGAGTGGGCCAAAATTCATCCACAGCGATGTGAAAGATTCATTGCCTGTTATTGCAAATGCTTGATTGCAGTTGTTGCTGCAAAGGGTGGCACAACCAGTTATTAGATTTTAGGGGGCAATTACTTTTTCACATAGGGCAAGGCAGGTTTTGACAGCTTTTTTCCCTTAATAAATGAAATCATTATTTCAAAACTGCATTTTGTATTTACTCGGGTTATCCTTGTGTAATATGAAAATTAGTTTGAGAATCTGAATCATTCAAGTGTAACAACACAAAAAAACAAAAAAAAAAACAGGAAGGGACAAAAAGTTTTTCACGCCACTGTATATACAATATACACACACACACATATTTATATAGCATGTGTAACGGCACCGATGAGACGAGAGACGTGTGGATCCATTTGCAAGGTTTTATTAATAAACATAGAAAAATAACAGGCAGGGTCAAAACACTAGCAAACAGGTATGGCATGGGCAAGACAAGAGTAATCCTAGGGCATGAGAAGAGGGTTAGTCCGATAACCTGAGCAATAATCCAAACGAGGTATACACAGAGTCCGAAACTGTGAGACAAGGGTTAATCCACGATACAAGGGCAAGAAACAGGAAATGAGACTATAAACAAACTAAACTAAATTTAGACTTAGACTTAGAGAACACAGAATGACTCAGGCAGCTAAGACTTGGAGAGTGTTAAACGCAGAACCAGACTCGGAGCTAGACATAAACACAGAAGGCTCGGTAAGGCAGCTAACACTTGGAGAGTGCTAAACGCAGAACCAGATTCGGAGCTAAACATAAACACAGAATGGCTTGGTAAGGCAGCTAACACTTGGAGAGTGCTGAACGCAGAACAATACTCGGCAGAGAGGAAGAGGAAGTCCATGGTTTAAGTAGGGTGAGTGATTGTGTGATAATTCTCAGGTGTGAGCGTGATTAGTGTAATCAGCTGTATATGTGTCGTCAGTGCAATGGATGATGGGAATTGTAGTCCGAGGGTGAAGTGCAACAGTAGTGTGGTGACCATGGACCGGATTCGTGACAGTATGTATGGATGCATTAAATCAGCGGTTCTCAATTCGAGTCCTCGCGTCCCCCCCGCTCTGCACATGTTGTATGTTTCTCTTATCGCTTCAGACGTTTGTTCTATTCGAACATAAGTGCCCTGCGAAGTGGACATCACAGGATATTCCGCCATGATTCCAGTTCGAAGCGAACGTATATGTTTCATTCAAAGTGCATTAAAGTGTGCAAGACGTGAATTTCAATTGTATTTATTTACAGATGTATATGATGTCCACTCGTCTGTGTGTGAAGACGCTGCGTAGCGCAAATCCATGAATGAATGTTCCGAAGTGAAGTAAACTTCAACCGATTTCCCCTGCTCAGGGAGTAGGGAGCAATGGACACTGTGTAGGGATCATGTAAATCGGAACACAGTTCATGCAAGGAGCTCACTTCTAACGAGCAAATTATCTGAATCAGGTGTGTTAATTAACTAAGAGAGACATGCAAAATATGCAGAACGGGGGGGGCGCGAAACTGGAATTGAGAACCGCTGCATTAAATTGAACAAAAGTGACAGTACAGACTTAATAGAATGATTTATGAAGGATCATGTGACACTGAAGACTGGAGGCCTTCGGAACACTTGGAATATGGAAAGAGTTGCATGGGATAGTTTTATGCTTGTAAAAAGATTGAAAAAGTTTACAATATATTAAATGGACAAATGTAAGCTTTTTTTTTTATATTCTTTTGTGAAAAACAAAAGGTAGCCTAATATGTTAGAACAGCATCAGGTAGACTAATCACTGGTTGTGAAGGGAAAAAGACAGTATAAGTCATTATAATCAGTAATTATGTCCCCACTGGATGCAACAAATGCCTCGTTTATAATGGGTTTTATTGTTTTTGTGTCGTTGCGCATGGCATCACAATGCGGTGAGGGACGTAACATTTCCTTCTCGCGCTTGAGGTATTCGGCCAATCACAACGCACTGGATAGCTGGCCAATCAGAGCACGTCTCGCTTCTGAAACGCTTCGATATTTACTAAGCTCATCATCTTTGTAAATATTGAAGCGTTTCAGAAAGGCGGGGCATAGAGGTGCAACAATAATGTAAAGTATGTGGAAAATAATGTATTTTTTTTTACCTTAAACCGCATAAACACATTGCATTACACCAAATACACAAAATAATGTTCTTTTTAGCAACGCCATATGACCCCTTTAAAGGATCTTTATGAAGCCATTTAGACAATTAGACAGTGAGATATTTAGACTTCTGTGGCATCGTTAAGCACCTTTATACTTTAGAAAGCGCATTTATACTTAAAGATAAATTCTTTTAAAAAACTGTTCTTAACAGAAAAAAACATTTGACACTAGGGCAAAGATGGATAAGTGTCGAATGATGTGAGAATGATTAGCTAATGTTGAGCAAGAAACCTTGAGAAACCATCGCTATGTTTGCCCCATTCGCTCTTTTATGTCCACTCGCAGTGTTGAAGCAGAAATCCAAATCTGTAGTGGAATGCTGTGTTAAAACTCCTGCCAAGATTGGCCGCGTGCAGCTGTGGAAGCCGAGAGCAGTTTGGCATCCTTCACCTGGCGCTACAGTGAGATGCAGAGTGTTCTCTAGTAGAAAACCATCAGACAACGTTTGCCTGTTCAGCTGTCACCTCGGCACTCCTGAGCTGGGCTTTCTGACAAAAAGAGATAGACACATAACAGAGACAAAGAGACAGAACACAAGAAAGAGCGAGAGGGAGAAAGACACGAGGGGAAAAACAGCGACAGACTCCCTGTGGACTCAGGTAATAGGCTGTCTCTCCAAATGACCATCAGAGTTCACTTCACATTGCGATGATTGCAGGTGAAGGATCGGCAAACGGAGAGTGAGTGAAAGATGGAGCTCTTATTCAGATCGAAATGTCACTCGGGAAAGACATATGCTAATTCAGATGTTCTGTGCATTTAGTAAGTGCTATTTAAAACAGCTTCACACTGTGCTTTGTGTTGTCAAGTTCAAACATAACTATGCAGTCACAACAAAGAAGAAAAAATAAGAGTCCCAGAGGAAAAGCTGATTGCTTGGTGTTTGCTTTGTCACAACTCAGGATATATAATGGAGTTCTCATGTAACTCTGGAGTATCAACTTCTCAGATGCTTCTCGTAAAATTACTTGGGGAGAAATAGAAATAGACACAAATGAGACCATTGTTGACATGCAGTAAGTGTAACCAGATATAAAATGAATCAGGAAAGCATAACTAATATAATTTATATATTTTAGTTCATGTTAAGTCTGCCGTTTGGTTAAAGCCTTGAAGTTTTCTTGACATGTGACATTTTATTTTTTATTTTTAGGAGAAACATCAGAGAAAGCAAATGTCTCTGTTTGTTCTCCATTTAATCTTAATGTCTAGGAGAAACAATTGAGATATTAAGGAAAAGATATTTGTGATTTTTCTTCCCTGTGGGATGTCGCTTACTCTTGTGGTTTCTGGAGTGTCTCTGACACAAATTATAAAAGGTCTTCAGTCATCCATGCTCTGCTGATATTTAAGACTTTTTATGACCTATCATGTCTATTATAATTTGGCTAAAAGTAACTGATTTTCCATAATATTTTTAAATAATGCCACAACTCAAACCCTGCAGATTATGTTTAATTACAGTTTTCCAAAATATTTTATATCAGAATAAAATTGTTGGTATGCCCTTGTATATTAAGCTTTAGGGTCAATGACATGACACATTTTTGTCTCGATATAGTAATTCATTTATCAACTATATGATATACTAATGTTTTTCATTTCTGAATTAAAATTCAGATTTTTTTTTTTTTAAATAATGACTAAAATGTGTTTTCACAAAATAATGATTAATATGTTGCTACATAACATGATATTTTTAGAGTCATTTTAGAGTCAAACGATCTTGACATGTTGTATTTGTCATTGACCCTTTAATATTTCACATTTTCAGTTTATCTGCAGTACTTTCTTGTGACTTTGAATAACTGGAATGACAAATCTAAATGGGTTTCCAATCCTTTTCAAATTTATAACTAACTCTTTTTGCTTTTTGACTTTACTGTTCCAGACATTTTATACTGTGGTCTGTTCATTTAAGTTAGGATAATTCACGCCGTGCTGTCTGTCTGTCTAACTGCAGAGAGAGTCCTTGACACTCGGTCAGCAGGTGGAGTGATGTTTAATATGCACTGTTCCATGTTACTGATCTAATGTGAGTTAGGGACAGTCTGAAGATATATGCCATCTGGTATCACATCTCTACATGTGCACGCGTCCACACATAGCCCATCCGCCTCAGAAATCGCTGTGTGACAGTTGAGCTCACGGTATGATAAAATGAAACTGACACAGCTTAAATACTCCAATGATCCGCATTCCCAAACAGAAAAGAGGACCCGGGTGCCCCCTGCTAGTGTGCAGGTGGGTGAATCACATGGAATGATTGTGAATTTTAAATTCTGAATTAAAGCTCCCGGAGTCAGAAGGGAGAACCACAGGCAGAGGCTGGCTAATTTTTAATTTTGACAAAAATTAAGCTTCACACACTCATCGCTGAGGGTTTTCTCTGCCTCTCTCCAACTCAGTTCAAGAGTCAAAAAACTTGCTTTGACAACTAGTATTCACAGAACGTCCAGTAAAACAGAAAAGTTTGACTGCACTGGGTTCAGTTGAATATACAGTTTCACAATTTTTGAGATAAAGGTTTTTACAGTTTTTACATAATTACCTTACCAGAAATATGGTATAGTCAACCTTGTGAAAAAAAATGCACTTAATTTTATTGCATGTGCACTTTTAGTGTACAGTACTTCAAATCTTTATATATTTACATATATGCATATATATATATATATATATATATATATACATATACATACACATATATATATATATATATATATATATATATATACATACATATACATATATATATATATATATATATACATATATATATACATATATATATATACATATATATATATACATATACATATATATATACATATATATATATACATATACATATATATATACATATATATATATACATATACATATATATATATATATATATATATATATATATATATATATATATACCCTCTGGAATCCCTTTGTCTAGCTTTACAGTAGACTAAATGAACACACTATCAAGCATAATAAACACAGTCTTAAATTCGTGATTCCTAAAAAGACAGTGAAGAGTTGGGAGAAAATCAGACATTTTAGATCCACGACATGTGCATCAGGTTTTAAAGAGACAGCACTGCTTTTAAAGTGAAACCTGCTGCATACTGTGTCATTTATGTAAATAAAAGAACAAAAGAAAAAGAGAAATCACTCACTGCTCTTTGCCGATTAATTTTGTCGTTTGAAAAAAAATTGTATCTATATTCTAAAATTGAGGGGGAAAAATGCATTTAATAAAGGCATTAAACATGTATTTAACATTATCTACATTAATTTGGAGATTCAATATGAAATTATGACAATATAAACTACATAGTATAAATATACAATTAATCTCGATTAATTACAGAAAAATGTGTGATTAATTTATTTTTTTAATCGATTGAATGCACTAATTTAAATACACGACATACGTTTGAATAAAAACTAAATTTATGTATATTTTAGTTTACCAACATTTTTGTCAGCACATTTGGCAGTACATAAATTTTAAAGACTATAGAAGTCATTATGAAATTGCATAAAAAGATGCTTTTACGTCTTAAATATGTGGGTCAAAAAAGTTTGATAATATTACATTATTAAATAAACAATATTTTTATTTAATTGTAATTAACATTTAACAATTAAGTATCTGAAAACATTACATCTGTTTCATGCTCAAGTATATTCATTTAAAGTATATTTAAAGTACTCCTTTTTAAGTATAAAATGTACTTTTTCATATATAACGACACTACTTGTTTTATTTCTACACTCTAAAAAATGCTGAGTTAAATACAACCCAGCGGTTGGGTTACTGTCCAAAAGGTTGGGTTAAACATTTAATATAAGGTGGGTCCTAATTCACATACTTTTGCGCAATTGTATACCATTTGCACTATTGTACAGTAGGAGCAAAGGCGTAGTACCTGGATGATGTATTTCTTCAATGGGGGGAAAAGTGTGAAATGTTGGACACCCAATAGTGTAACTAAACATGCTAAAGCTACCAGCAAAACAAGAGGTGCCTTTGAAACACTCTTCCTGCAGACAGAAAAAGGCACCTGCTTTTGTGTAGTAAAAAAATAAGTTCTCCATTTGGTATGACACTATCCTCTAAAATGTATAAACTCTAAGTACATACTGTAGTATGTAACCCACAATACAATGCACTCTACTTCCATTTTTAATGTGATGAATGAACTGTAAGCAATACTTGTTGAGATTATTGTTTTTGGCTCATTTTATCGGACAGCATTTTTAAATCGGATTCAAATGCAAAACTCTCCCCGTTGATAATTGGATGTCAATCACTGCACTAAACATACAGCATAATGAGGTCACGTGACAACAATGTAGCATACAATGCCATGTAGCATTTATAGTCATTGTATAATATGTAGTTTTACACACTATTTTTAAGAAAGAAGTTAAAGGTCAGAGGTCATACAGTGAGTATGTACAATTCTAAACTGATTTTAATATCTTGATTTTGTTGTTGTTTTTTAGGTGAGGACTTTTATGAGCCGTCTCCTTACGAACCCATGATGCCTCACCGACATTCAGATGCATTTCGCCTGGCGTCAATCATCTCAGGTAAACATCAACATTTTCATTACGATCTATTTTTGTATTATGTATACATGTTTTTTTGGGGGGTTTTTTGCAATGCACTGCACTGTTTGTTGTGGGCTTCTTTTTCATTGCCCTCTCTTATATGAAACTCAGTAAATCCAGCACTAAATGAATTATTATTATGTTCCAAGACCAGTAAAATAAGTTTATTTTCTCTAATTTTTGCTTTTAGCTCATTCCAAACTATGTACAAAGTGAAATGAAGATAAATTAGTCTTTTTTCCTTTCTAGGAAAAAGAAACAGGAGCAAGTAAAATAAAAACCACTCTCGGCATTTGTCACCTCGGCATGACTTAAGTTTAATGTTTAATTCACTGGCAGCAGTCATTACAGACAGTAGAGGACATACATATTGCCTCAAATCCATTATCAAAGCCTCACAGAGTCAGGGACAACCAGAATATTTTTATTCAGATTTGGGGAAAAAAATAGCCAGTGAATGACGAATCTCAAGCGCATTACAGAAAATAATGGATTCAATAGGGTTGTCAGATCAATCTTCTTGCCAATTTGTTGCATAATACCATTTTTGTATCTTGAAAGGCCTGCTGTGAGTAGCAGCTGAGGTTTAGAGTTTGCATATTTTCCTTCTTTCTTTATACAACATAAAAACATCGCAGCTGGGAAATGTGGACACACAAACAACCTCCATTAGCTGCTGGTGTAAACATTAGATGACCGTGTAATTCCACTAAGAGGTGAGTTAAGTAGCATTTAATGTCTTTGTTGCATACTTGTATGTATTGTTATGGTTATCACATCTTCAGTTGATTAAATATGACAACATAAAAGGGGAAAATGAGTTTTGGATAAATTAAAGACTGATTTAATGGGATAGTTCACCCAAAAGTGAACATTCTAGTATCATTTACTCACCGTCACACTTTTCCAAATCATTTTTGGATTAACATTTTTTTCATAATCAGGACCATTTCTTTAAATCAAGACAGTGATCCAAAGGCTGTGGTTTCTCTGTAATGAAACCTTTAAAATAGTTTCAGAGAAAAAGGAGGCCTGAGATACATCTCATTCCGTTTCGCTCACAGCCCTCACAGATTGAGATGGCACCTTTTGATTTGAAGTGACAACTCAAGTCATTATTCCAAACCGGCTGTGTCTGTTCATTTACTACAGAGGGTGAGAGGAACAAGTGAACCGCAGCACTAACACTGACATATTGAGGGTAAAGCTGGTGGACCAACTCAGCCTGTATCCGCTCCCTGGCGGGAATCTCTCCCAATCTGGAAGTGGAACAGCCTTGTGTGCCATATTTAGAATCAGGCAACATTAATTGTTGTCCCTTTGTGGTCCGGCTGCTGCGATACAAAGCCTTGGATTAATATAACAATGGGGGTCCTACTGATGTTTCTCTATAGTTAGAAAGTTGATCGTATTGGCAAAGAAAAAAAAAACTTAAACCCACATGGGGGAACTGAAAAAGAATGAATTGTGCATTATTATTATTTTTTCATTAATATGATGAGATATGAAGTTAAATTACAAGAGACAATTACAAGATGTAGTTACACTGTGATCACAATAAGGAGAAACAAATTAAATTTTTGATATGCAAAATCATATTGAGAAGAAACAAAGTCACATTTGTAAGATATAAAGATACAATATGATTACTTGAAAAAAAGAAAAATTGTAATATTAATATTAAAATATTATAAGTCATTTTGAGATTGTACACATTGGTTTGTTGTAAAAACACATTCTGAGATATGAAGTCAAATTACAAGGAACAAAGTCACAGTTGGGCCCTAATTTAATGATCTAAGCGCATTGTCTGAAGCGCATGGCACAGTTGCATTTAGGGCGTATCCGAATCCACTTTTGCTAGTTTAACAACGGAAGAAAACGGTCGGTGCGCCAGGTGCATGGTCCAAAAGGGTTGTACCTATTCTCTGAATGAGTGTGTTTTAGGTGTAACGTGCAAAAAACCAATCAGAGTCTCATCTCCAATTGCCTTTAAAAGCCAGTTGCGCCCGTGCCATGACGGATTTACATGGCGGAATTTGACTGAAGAATGAACGCTTCTCCAGAGAGGAAACAGAGTTGCTCGTGCGCGAGGTTAAAGCATACACAATAATAATATTTTACATTGTTTCCTTTCATTTTTAATAATTGGCATGTTTGTGTGCTGTTGCCCGACCCTGTGTGTGTAATAAGCAGAATGTATTCACGTTGTGCACCCACCTATAAATCACATATTACTAATGTGCCCTTCAAACGAATAAAAAAATACTGCGCCTTTGGGCCCTATCATACACCCGGCACAAGTGTTTTTGCTAGTTTTCGCGTTGTTTAAATAGCAAATGAATTTGGTGTGCTGGTCTAAAAAAAGAGGTGTGTTCAGGCAGCACACAAACATGCCAAATATTAGGCTACATAAATATAAAAATGTTATAATGGATAGTCATTGCATGTATCAGAATTAGCCTACCTATTTGCTCGTGCATGAGCAGATCCGTTTCCTCTCTGGAGACGTGTTCAGTCTTTGCACCTTAAAATTCCGCCGTTTAAATAGCGAATCCGCCACGGCGCGAGTGTAACAGACGTAGGCAAGTAAGTGCTGGTGCGTGTAAACCTCACTCCCCTGATCTCAAAAAGAGGCGCTCTGGCAACTGACGCTAGAGGCCGTGGCCTTTAGCCTCCTCGTTAGAGCGCCCGCCTCCCGTGCCGGAGACCGCGGTTCGAATCCCGCTCGGAGCGAGGCGAAGTAGAACTGGTTACATGAGTGCAACTCGCTCTTAAAGGGAATGGGAGATGAGACTCTGATTGGTTCATTGCACGTTATGCCCCATGTGCTAAGATCATAAAAATAGGGCCCTTTGACCAGGTTTTAGTTGGTCGATGGTGAAATCGTTTTCAGTTGCTTCAAAATAGCAACTCGCCAACAATGCGCCTGAAAACACCTTGTTTTCAGACCAGTACACCCATGGGCGAACAGATGAATTTGCTATTTAAACAATGTGGCACTGGACGAGAAAATGTTAACTGCATCGGGCTGAAACTAGCAAAAAACACTGATTGGGCCCATAAAGTTACATTGTGATTTATAGTCGCAATGACATGAGACAAATCGCTATTGTGAGATTAAAAAGACACATTGCACTTTTACACACTGGTTTGTTAATCACATTTTAAGATGTTAAATCAAATTACAAGAATACAATTCAAAATTGTTAAATATAAAGTCACATTGAGATTTTACACATTAGCTTGTTAAAAATCACATTCTGAATTATAAGGTCAAAAGATACAAACCAAGTCACAGCTGCAAGATATAAAATTGTATTGTGATTAAAAAGTTACAAGTAAGAAATAATAAGTTCACAATTGTGAATTTAATAATTGGGAATTTTGGGAAGGCACATTGAGATATAAAGTAACGATTAGTAGAACTAATATTGCAGTTAACTTATTTATTTGGTTACATATTTATTTATTTATTTAGAAGCTAGCAGAATCGGGCTTCCGTATAATTAATTACTTCTAAACGAATAAGATCAAGAGACTGATTTTCAGCTGTAAAATTGTCCCATAATGCTTTGAATTATATTTGTTGTGTTGAATACACCTGTAAACATTCCCTGTAAACGTTCACACTCTGTGTTCAATTTGATAGATATCTGGCCAGGGTGAAAAATATTTGTCTGCCTGAAATATGACTGCTTTTTATGACATGACATAAGACTCTCTTCATGGGTCATTTCAGGTGGCGATGAAGACTCTATTAACAGGAGAATCTTCTCTCCAGCTTGTTCACTTTCTTTTTCACTTCTTTTGACAAATCCCTCAAGCCTGTCAAGCAGAAACACTTTCAAACAGAACCAACCACTAGAAAAAGAAAAGCAGATAAATAGAAGAATAGAAAAAAAAAAGTAGATTATAAATTAAATGAACCCTTTCAGGCACAGTGGTCTGTGAGAATATTTTTTTTCATCTTTCAGTATGCTTCATAGTTTAAAGCAGGAATCTTTCCATTTTGTGAAATTTTGTTTCTGTAAAGTTGGGTCTCTTGGAGCTTCTGAAAAAGAAAAGAAAATAGTTAAACTATTTCTGCATGTGTTATTAAAGAAAACTTGTTGAACAATCAGAATTGATAAAGACAATGATAAACGGTTGCAATTTTTATAAGAGAAATAAGGTGGTTTTGCATAAAAACCACTGTGGATATACAAGAAATACCAAATCATATGACAAAATGGTGGTAAGCATTCTGTGTTTGATCAAAATTAGCAATGTCAAACTATTTTTATTTGTATGCCACACATTTGAAAGATCCCAGCCAACACATCCATGTGGGGCCCATAGGGGTTGCAATTGGGCCGATATCTGGGGCCCACCTGTGCTAAACAACTGGGACCCATCTAATTTTGTCCTCAGTTTCTATGGTGGCCCTACATGGCCCAACCCAGATGGGCTGATGATGGGCTCCATATAGGGCCCATATGGGTTAACCAGGTAGCTCACATTTGGTGCCTACATGAGTCTGCCTACATGGGTTAGTGATGGGACCCAGCTAGGTCTTATGTAGGTCTCTTATGGGCCATAACAGGTATTCACATGGGCTAACATATTTGTCTGCTTGGGTTACCTTATTTTACAGTAAACCCCTAAACACAAACATTACATTAAATCCACTAAAATGCTAAAGGTATTCAATAAACAGGAACCAGTACAGTAGTTCATGCTTTTAAGCAAAGTTTTTTGAGAATAGTTTAAACATGACTATCATAACTTGTACATTTACAACTTTATAAAACACAAGTATCTATTAAAAAAAAAAAAAAGTTATTTTTAAACTTCCTGAAAAATGATATAACTTTTATTCTGAATGCTTTAAGCAAGGTTTCGTTGGAATAATTTGAACATGACCATTAAAACTTGTATATTTACAACTTTGCAAAATATAAGTAGGTTTATACTTAAAATAAATCTTTAAGATAGAGTTTTCATTTGTCCATTTATGAGCCAACAATAATGTAATAGGAAGAATGACACCGTGACTGTCTACCACGGTTGCCTCTATCAGCCTGTAGGCTCAGTTGTGTCTGGAGGAGTCGGGTCCGAATTGACATGAAAATTCACAAAATGTGACGTCATGCGCGTTCTCGTCTACAGCGGAAATCGCTAGCGGTAGTGTTTGAAATGGACTCTGTGGACGGAAAGAAGCGACCAGCCTCCAGCACAACCCAGACACCCACGGAAACTCCTCGTAAGCTTAAAAAATAAATAAAAAAGCCTTATCTAGTGCGCACCGAGAACGAGCATGAGACTGGCTGCAGTTCCTCTAACGGCCACTAGTGTCAGTAACTGTTAGAAATTTCAGAACTGACGCAGTGCTCCTTTAAAATTAAAGTGAAGCTCCTGACAAAGATTATTTGGCATAACTTGTATCGTTTGTATATTCATATCTGAAAACTCTAAAATGCATTTCACAAACAAACAAACCAACAGTGCAGTCCCTCACTCCTCTGTCCTCGCTCTCACAACGGCCCTTTGAAAAGACAACAAATAATCAACCGCTGTGCCACTTTTTCAGTTAAAACAGATGTTTCTTGTCTTTTAAAGATTGTATTTCCATTTAAAAATCAAGAATATCTTAAGACTTACCCATCTTGCTCTCCACTACGTGACTTCGCAGAACAGTTTCCTCCCGTCACCGATTAACCACTTTGACACTGACGGATGTAATATTCTATCATAAACAAAAGATTTCTGTGTAAACAAGGGCACAGGGCAACATTTAAAGGCATAGTTCACACAAAAATTAAATGCCTCATTTAATCACAAATGTAAAAATCTGTTCATCTGAAATTCTTTTAAACAATTATAATTTTAATCAGGCAAATATAGGTCCTTCTCATTTCCATTACAGTGAAATAACTGAACATAAACATCAGAGCCTGATCAAAATGTTTTTAGAAGAAAATTTCAGATGGGTTTTCATCAGATATCTTCATTTATTCTTATTTTAGTATCACTTCACTTCTATTAGTGTAGACTCAAAAAAATGCTTAGTTAAATACAACCAAGTGCTGGGTAAATATTGGACAGAACACATGCTGGGTGTAACCCAACCGCTGGGTCTAAACAACCCAATCACTGGGTTGTATTTAACCCAGCATTTTTTTAAGACTGTACTTGTCTTTAATAAAGTTTGAATTGTATTATTTATTATAAACTGAGTATTGTGATCGGTACACCACACATTAGCAGTTACTTATCATTAAAATAAGCAGTACACCTGGTCCATATTCTCATAATTTGGGGTATTGTTTGTCCAAGTATGGACAATTATTTGCATACAGTCAAACTCTCGCTTTCCATGCCAGCCAACAAAACTGAACTCTCTTGATAAGGGGTGGTCCAAAAGGAAGGCTATCATTCTTCTTGTGGCTTCATCCACAGTACTCCCTCCAATTTCTGCCACCACAGCAACCTAACGGAAAACAAGATTATCATTATTATGGGAGACAACACAAAATAATTAACCCGAATAATTGCAATTACATTTCCCCTAAAATCGTGCAGCCATAGGTTAATCGATGGTGCACTGCTATTTTACACTGGAAGTTGTAATCTACTATGTGCAACGAGTCCATACATATATATATATTACTCACAATTCATATGGAACACTCCTATAATTCCTATGCAGTTGCCTCTGTAGCAGAAAAGCTACAGGACTGTGAAAATGTCTTAGGCCACCATTATATTTGTTGTTTTAGAAATGGTATAATGACTATATAATTTTATTAGAAAACAACCAAAAAATACAGGAAATTTTTAGGCAGTTTTAAAAAACAGAAAGAAACAAAATGGTGGCCTGGACTTATGCACAGTAAGTTACTGTAAGTGCAAAACCGTTAACATTCAGCCCTGTGAACCTACTAAATGGTCATGTTAGAACATACCTCTTGTTTATGGAAGGTGGGGTCTGCCAATTTCTGCTCCACTGCATCAACATCCGAGACCGGCCAATTACTTTCTGTAAGAAAAATGCGTATTACTTATTACTATATAGCGCGATCTGAGTATGAAATATAACGACACAAAAATGCAAACTATGTTTCGGTTAACATTATGGTTGGTAAACAATATAATTATATTTTCAGTTTTAATTTCTTACCTTTCTTCTCTGGAAAATTAGTGAGTAGTAATGGCGTCAGCGCGATGCAGCGTGTGGGGGATGGGAAATGTTGAATGAGATCTCGCGGGATCCACCCTGCGTGCAGCTTGAGGCAGGGCTGCATCTCGTGGTAGTTTGATGTCGTGGGGGATGGGATCTCACGAGAAACTCGCGTGTCAGCACAATTAAAGTGGCTGAATTTTATTTATTTTATTGTATTTTTTCCTAAATGTCAGTGTAAAATTGGGTAAAAATGCATGAGTGTTGGAATCATAGACTGTAAAAAAGGAGGGGAATTTTTAGATTTTGATTAAATTAAGTAATCCAAGTGTCAAAACAACAACAAAAATAATTTTAAAGACACATGTGCACTATAAATCCATGTAATCACCCTATATGGGATTAATTATGTTATCACTTGTATATTTGATAAAAACAAATAGGATCCCATGTGTAGCCCATTTTGAGCCCATGCACACATTTCCCATTAATTACCCATCTGGGAACCACATGGAGAGCCCACCTGGATTCACCCATGTGGGTCCTAGCTGGGTCACCCAAGTGGGCCCCAGATAAAATGCCCATCTTGAGCCCATGCCCACTCTGTACCCCTGTAGCCCATGTGAAACCCATGTGGGCCCCACATTCACGTGTTTGCTGGGATATTTCAGTCAGTGCACAAAATATAGCAAATGTAGTGTTTTAGACCAAGAAACCACCTCAAAAATGCCTGCATTAATCAAATCCAACATCATGGATTTTAGTTTGAAGGTTTGCTACTCATTCAACCCCATACAATTGAATGTTTGAAATAAATTCAGTGACTGTGTCTGAAAGGCTAGTTGCAAAATAGCAGAAAAGAGATTATGGTGGCATGAGACCATAATCTCTGCAGGTTCAGAATAACACAGTCACAGCCATTTTATTATACTGATAGTGTGTCTTCTAGATTTACACTGGCTCCTGATCAAATATTCTGTGCCAATAAAACAGCGTTTGGACTGACAGGTTGAACGATGGCGGTCTCTTTCATAAACATTCCTTGCATAGTGTCTCCGTGTAGTGATTATTCGCTGCACTGTGTTATAATGGAGGTCCACTCTTATAGTCACTGCCAACCATTACTGTCAAAACAGGCCGAAGAAGAAGGTAATAATATAGTGAGTAATAAAAGCGAGACTTTATGAGATTTCTGCTCATAATCAGAACATGCAGTGCCTAAGTGCACACATGCACACAAATTCACACCCCTATATGTGTGTAAATGGAATTGGGGCAATGCATGAGTGAGATTGATGATTTTATGATAATAAACTTTACTTTACGCATAATGGAAAATGTAAACAAGAAATTTAAATATTGCTGTTTGTTGTTAAGTTTGTGTTGTGATTGGATATTTTATGCAATTTACATGTTAAATACACCTTATAATATTTGGGATTCACTTTGTCCATATCGCCCCAAGCATTTTTCTATTCTGAGTTTAGCATTGGAAATGATTGGGTGTATTTGCCAGGCTAAGTCCTTAGGGGAGATGAAGCGATAGCTACATGCAGCGATGCTCTGAGACAGCATGCAGAGCCAATGATAGCACTGAGTTCCTCACACCTGGCAGTGAAAGCTTTCTAGAGATTTCTAGCTGAAATTAGCATAGACTATATGTTCAGTTCCTGTAGCTTAAAAAAAAAAAAAAAAAAAAAAAAAAAAAAAAAAGTTGAATATCGAGCTTATAAAATGTTGATTTTAAATTAATTTGTTGTTATTTTTTTGTGTTTTTTTTCACTTTACATTACTAGTAGTTGGACAACTGATGTATGCATGTATGTATGTATGTGTATGTATGTATGTACTGTATGTATTTGTTCATTTATTCATGTATTTATTTATAATTAAGAAACCGTTAAGAACATCTGTAATATCAGTGACAATATCACCAGTGAAGAGTTTCGTTAAATAAAAAAAGACATAAATAAAAGACATAAAATTACCTTAAAACACTTAGATCTGATCAGATTATAATTAAATTATATTCACCAAGTAATTTTGCTTTTAAAAAATCACATTGTTGGACACGTTTAAATTTATCATATATTTAAAAATGGAAAATAATAACTCTTTCAGCATGGTGAGAAAATTGCCATGTATTTTTATTGTAATAAAATTTTATTACACTAATAAATATTATTGTAATAAACCATTATTACAATTATTACAATAATATTATTACAATAAAAAAATCAATTTTAATTTTAATATTATTACAAAAATCCAAAAATGGCAATTTTCTCACCATGCTCACAAAGGTTACATTTATTTGATCAAGAATACAGTAATAACAATAATATTGTAAGTTAATTATTTAATAAATATTACATACATATTATAATATATATTAAGGGGGTTCTACTGTTACAAAATTATGTCTTTTATACTGAGTTCTTGACTACCATATTTAATGTACATTTAAATAATTCATGTCATGACTGAAAAGTCAATATTTTGATGACCTCAAAAACGTGGAAATGTGTATTACACTTCTAATTTTCATTCTTGCAGCATGCATATAGTGCTACAGAACATTACGTTTTATGAAAGCACAAGCGTTCTGGCAAACTTGTGCAAAACTGTAAAGATTTTTACAAGTTAGAGTGTAAAACATAACCTTCAGCCACTGAGACCAATTCCCTCTTTCTCGCCACTGTTAAACACATCCAATGCAACCTTAGTTCAAGACATTGTTATCTTCTCTCTTCTTCCTATTACCTTACGCATATATTGTTTCTTTCCCTTTACTGCTGGCTATATTAACTGTAAAAGCACATTTGAAATTCATACTTCACTGTTGCCTTTGTGCCCCTTCAAGGGAGAAATGTAATGAGACTTTGTTTACCATGTGGCATCCCTGTCAGTAGGGAATGAGATATGGTCGGCATTATACAAACAAGCCTGGGTCATAGCCGCTGATTATTAAACCAACAACAAGACTGCGGCTTTGCGGTCCGTGCTGATGGCTATAGTTTGAAAGTAAACAGGTTTTAGACTTCAGAAGTGTCCACGCAGAATCAGATGAGTCACATAATGAGAAATACATTTTTCCTAGATGTTTTGGGATAAAATAAGATCATTACTGTAACTTCCAGCAGTCAAAACCTCCTCCCCAATAAAAAAATAAATAAAAAAATCAAGACAGTTTAGCCTACTGAAATTCACAACAAAGGCAACTCATTCTGTACTTCTGCAACAGATGAATCCATTTGAACACACAATCACCTACCTTTTTTACCTCAACAACACCTACTCTTTTGGGAAACTCAGCCTGTATCGTCAGTGTGAGGTAATATAGAGGAAGTAGGATAGATGCTATTATTGTACTTGACACTGTGTAGCACCTACAGCTCTGCAGATTCTTCAGAAGGATCCCAGTATCCTTTTACCAGGTACAGGTGAATCTCAAAAAAATTGAATATCGTGAAAAACATCTCAGGTTACGTATGTAACCCTGGTTCCCTGAAGGGAACGAGACGCTGCGTCTAAACGCTAGGGGAACGTCTTCCACCGCGCTCTGAATCACGTGTGTAATCTGTCCAATGGAAGGGCGAGATGTCACTGGCGGGTGACGTAATCGACCAGGAAGCATAAAAGCACGTGCGGTGGAACCGGCGTTTGCTTCTAGGAATGAAGCAACCGCTCGCAGGGATGCCGGAAGTATGGCCTTGAGACGCAGCGTCTCGTTCCCTTCAGGGAACCAGGGTTACATACGTAACCTGAGACTTTCCCTTCAAGGAACTTGAGCTACGTCGAAACGCTAGGGGAACGAGATGCCCATGCCTCCAGACTTCCAAGTCCCTGCCCTGTGTGTGTCCCTCAGGAGCACAACGAGGACGAGAGAAAAAAGGCCTGCGCTTTCCCAAAGGCCAACTTCTGAGAAGTGAGTCTTGATCCCGAGAAGGGGGAGAGCAGAGGACTCGAGTCTATGTAACAGCATCCTGATCCACCACATAGCATAAGCTCTCTCTCAGCCTCTGGAGGAAACATGTAACTAGGGGGTGCCTACCCACTGAGAGGCCACCGAGAAGGGCGTGGTAGGCCGATAAAGCCGCCACGTAAACCTTCAGGGTGGAGTGGGTTACCCCTGCAGAGAAACGGGCCTGCAGAAACTTCAGCACTGCACCAATCGGGCAGTTAACTGGGTCGAGGTGACGGTCTCCGCACCATGAAGCGTACAGTTACAGCTCTGGATTGGAGGATGGTCTCAGCAGCCTCGGTTGAGAGACCAGAAGCTATGAGCTGTGCCTATAAGCTATGAGCAGCCCCCCACCCCCCACCTATGAGAGGAGATCTCTCTTGACAGCAATCTCCCATGCAGAGCCGCCGAGGAGAGAAATCAGGTCCGAGAACCATACTCGGCCCGGCCAGAACGATGCTACCAGTAGTAGAATGACCTCGTCCCAGCGCACTCTCGCCAGAGCTCCCGGGAGCAGAGTGATCAGGGGAAAGGCGTACAGACGAAGCCTCGGCCAAGTCTGTACCATAGCATCCAGTCCCAGTGGAGCTGGATGACCCCGGGCCTCAGCCTGTTATTACATGTAAAGTAAGCCATTTCAAAAAATTTTCGTTTTAATTTTGATGATTAGATCTTACAGCTCGTGAAATTCAAAATCCAGTATCTCAAAATATTAGAATATTTCCTAATATCAATCAAAAAAAGGATTTGTAAAGCAGAAAAGTTCAAGTTCTTTAAAGTATGTGAATTTATGCACTCAATACTTTGTCAGGGCTCCTTTAGCACAAACTCCAGCAACAGTGAGGAATGGAATGGAAGCAATGAGCCTGTGTCTCTGCTGAGGCACTATTGAGCCTTCAGCTCGTCTGTATGGTTGGATCGACTGTTTCTCATCTTTCTCTTGAAAATATACCATAGATTCCATATGGGGTTCAGGTCAGGCATGTTGGCTGGCCAATCAAGCACAGTAATATCAATATAAGATGGCTGCATTGACTCTGGACTTGATAAAACACAATGGACCAACACCAGCAGACGTCACGGCACCCCAAATCATCACTGACTGTTGAAACTTCAAACTGGACTTCAAGCAGCTTGGGTTCTGTGCCTCTCCAGTCTTCCTCCAGACATTGATTTCCAAATGAAATGCAAAATTTTTATTTATCTGAAAAGAGGACTTTGGACCACTGAGCAACAGTCCAGTTCTTTTTCTCCTTAGCCCTCCTTGCTTCTGACGTTGTTTCTGTTTCAGAACTGGCTTGGTAGCCCTTTTCCTGAAGACATCTGAGCTTGGTGACTCTTGATGCACTCTTGATGCACTGAATGAAGGGGTCCGGGAGGGAGGGGGAAGGACAGACTTGATGTGGTGCATGACGAGCCGTTCAAAGCACTTCATGAGGATAGGAGTAAGTGCGATTGGATGGTAGCCATTGAAGCAGGATGGAGATGACTTCTTAGGGACTGGAATGATGGTGGTAGCTTTGAAGCATGTGGAGACAACGGCCTTATTTAGCGAGATGTTGAAAATGTCTGTGAAGACATCAGTGAGTTCCACTGCACAGTCTCTCAGTACACGCCCAGGAATGTTGCCAGGACCCGGAGCTTTGCGTGCATTGATCCTGCTGAGGGATCTCCTCAAACTGTCCGGGGACAGTGTCATCACCTGGTCGCCGGGAGGAGGTGGAGTCTTCTGTGCAGTGGTGCTGTTTTGTGCCTCAAAGCGAGCAAAGAAGGCATTCAACTCGTTCAGCAAGGGGATGGTGTTGTCACAGGTCTGTGGTGGGGGCTTGTAGTCCATAATGGTCTGTATCCCCTGCCACAGGCTCCGAGTGTCTCTGCTGTCGGTGAAACGATGAGCTATCCTCCTGGAGTACTGTCTCTTGGCCTCTCTGATGCCGCGGAAAAGGTTGGCCCTAGCTGTCTTCAGGCCCTCCTCATCCCCAGCTCTAAAGGCAGCGTTCCGAGCCTTCAGAAGTCTGTAGACCTCCCCTGTCAGCCACGGCTTCTGGTTGGCCCTGACAGTGATGTTCTTTGTGACTGTTACATCATCAATGCACTTGGTGATGTAGGCAGTGACAGTCTGTAGTGTTGTTGTATGTGGCAGCCTGTTTAAACATATTCCAGTCAGTGGTGTCAAAACAGTCTTGAAGTGCCTCTGACGACCCTTCCGGCCACACTTGTATCTGTTTGTGTATTGGTTTGATGACTTTAACGAGCAGTCTGTATGCAGGCATTAGCATGACAGTGATGTGGTCTGAGGCAACGAGGTGGGGGAGGGCCTTGTAAGCTCCTCTCTGGGTGGTGTAAATAAAGTCCAGAGTATTTTTTCCCCTTGTTGGAAAGTCTATGTGTTGGTGTATTTTTGGGAACACACTCTTTAAGTCTGCGTGGTTGAAATCCCCAGCCAAGATGAGAAAAGCATCTGGGTGGGCTGTCTGCTGCTCACTGGTGTGCTGATACAGATCATTTAGTGCCTCACTCCTGTTGTTGTAGTTGGAGCTGGGAGGGATGTATACAGCAACGAGCAGTATGGCTGTATATTTCCTCGGTAGATAGAACGGCCGGCACTTAATAATCATAAACTGCACCAAGGGTGAGCAGTGTTTGCAGACCACAACAGCGTCGCGGCACCATGCATCATTGATGTAAACACAAAGCCCACCGCAGCGGATCTTACCTCCCTCGACGACAGCTCTGTCAGTTCGATAGCATGTTAGCTGGTCGAGCTGTATGGCGCAGTCTGGTACGCTGTTGTTAAGCCATGTTTCCGTAAACACAAAAACACAACAGTCTCTTACAGTCCTCTGAGTAGAGCGAAGTAGTCGGATGTAGTCCAGTTTATTGTCCAAAGAGCGTACGTTCGCCAGTACGATGGTGGGGATAGCTGGCTTGTGTGGGTTGGCCGCTAGCCTAGCTCTGATACCTCCGCGCTTACCCCTCTTCTGCTTCCTCTCATGCCGCTTGTAGCGCCTCCACTGTGGGCGAGATGTAGTAGTGGGGGTCGGTAATGGAGTAAGCTTTCGGAGCAGACCGAGGTCCCTCAGCTCTTCGGCGTGTGCTGAGTTTAACTCTAAAAACGTGATTCTGCCGACATCGAGCAGAAACTCACGAAACTTAAAGACAGGTAGACTTGATGAAGATGTACAAAAACATTGCGATTTACAAGACAAAAAACACAAAAACACCGTTCTGTCGGGAGATAGAGGAGCTGCTGCGTCTGTGCGCGCCGCCATGTTGTAAGCCATGTTGTGAGCTGTAAGCTCTAGTCATCAAAAACTTTTGAAATGCCTTACTTTACATGTTATGAATGTAATATATATATGAAAGATTCACTTTTTGAAATAAGCTACAAAAAAATGCAATTTTTCACAAAATTTAATTTTTTTGAGATGCACCTGTATTACTGACTGAAAATTTATTTTTAACAAGGTCCCTGTACACAATTTGTGCTCTGCATCTGAGTATTTGATTTTGAGAATTAGCACAGAGACTGTTATTGAGGGACCCAGAATTTGCAAATAAGAGTAATTTCACATAAAAAGAAAACGTTTACACAGTTATTTTCACGGCATGGCAGCAATACAATTAATAAACAAAATAAACATGTTAGTGTAGCACATATTGACATATGACTATTTGTAACACTTTACAATAATATTCTGTTTGTTATCATTATTAGTTAACAAGAAAAAATATTTAAAACATTTATTAATCTTACTTACTATAGTTACAGTAGCCATACTTTAATAAAAAGTTGTATATATTAATATCTAATGTACCTGACCTAACATGAACATTTTATTAGCTATCATTAACAAATATTAATAAATACTGTAACAAATTAATGGATTAGTTAAAGGAATATTTCACTTTAAAATTAAGGTTTTCTTTTTCTCACTCTTAGGCTGTCCAAGATGTTGATGAGTTTATTTCTTCATCTGAACAAATTTGGAGAAATTTAGCATATCATCACTTGCTCACCAAATGATACTCTGCAGTGAACTCATATGTAGCCTGAATCAACTATTTGAAGCTGAAAACATCTTAATGGCAGATTTGTTTATTACAAACACACAACTTGTGGGATATTTACATTTAATGTGGATTATTGTGATGTTTTGATCAGCAGTTTGAACTCTTATTCTAGTGGTTCCGATTAGAGCCCATTTATAATATCAAGATATCATGCTAAAATGTATTGCATGCCACATTTCTCCAAATCTGTTACGATAAATAAACAAACTCTTCTACATCTTTGATGGCCTAATATTTCAATTTTTGGGTGAACTGTTCCCTTAATGCATTGACTAATGTTAACTAATTGGACCTTATTATAAAGTGGTACTCATGCATTTTTTGAATTGTATAAAAAAATGATAAAAGCTATTAAATTCCTCAGGTCAAAAAGATGGTAGAATCTGCTCATAAAAAGCGTATTATGAGGTCTTTGTTGCAGAATTGTTTTACTAATATTAAAAGTATAGCAGACTGAAAAAGTTTGGATCTCTCTTTCTATCGCTTCTTCTCTCTCTTCCTCTCTCTCCCAATAAGTATTATAATAGAAGGAGATAATGAGTAATGAGAAGTAAAGAAAGGCTTCCCATTCTCCTCGCAGTAACAGTAGAAGCTAAAGACTTTCTAACGAGCTCACGCACCTCAGAGGAGATTACATCTAAGCTGTGGCACTTCTCCTAATTGTAATCAACGCAGGCAGTGCCAATAGCTGTGAATAACCCAGACTGAACCTGCTGTCCCTTCAGCCATCCATTATAAAAAACAGCATATTATTCACACATTATATGCCTGTGAGTGAAAAGGATACACTATATAAAAAAAAAAAGATTAATGGAGTATGTTTTACAGACTAAAATACTATTTTAGTCTTTCTATTTTGAAATGTCATGTTTAATTTGATGTGTTACTTGCCTTTTGTTTGTAATTATTCGTTTAATTTACTAGCAGTTTTTGAGTAAAAATGTACTAAATAAATCCTACACCAGTGTAGTAGATACTATATGCTTAGCACATTAAATAAACCCATATGCCCTATCAACTCACACTAGTTCATCAAACTGTACTGGTTCCATCAGACAGAAATTGTGAACTGTGAGCTACCAGTAGGGTGTATTGGTCACAATTTGTTTTACAGGCTGTGCCCCCATCCAGAATTCTTGCTGAGAGGAAGAAAAGAATGAAAAAAATGTAAATCCTTTTTATTCCTTTGTCACTTTCACTTTTTGTTTATCTGACTGTGGAGTTTTTGTGACCCAAATGGTCCTCTGCAGATATCACGGACAGGTTTATGGTTCTCTATTTCTCTCAAATAACATTCATAAGTAACAAATAAGTGTGTTATTTGATTAGAATTTAAGAAATCTTTTCATTGAATTCAAACTTGTACCACTTTTATTGTGGACTTTGGGCAACTGCGAATCACTGTCTATAAAATATTACAGGATATCTGAACATCTCCCAGTATTTTGTCCTGTTTGCTTCTGTTTGGTTCCTATCCCTTCTTTAACCAAGCAAATATTTGTGCATGCAGAACGCAGTCTGTGCTGCAGCATCCTCTGACCTCCAGACGCTGGATGTTTTTTTATGTACATTCTCACCATCCAATTTCATACCTCATTTACGGCTTCTTCCTCTACTGTGAGACACACCTAAAATTGCTCTCTCACAACACACACACAGACTCACACACACAGGACAAGAGAGCTTGAGGACTACTGAATCAAATTTAGAAACACTCTAAAACCACACAGTATTTTTAGATCCGGGTAACCTTTGCTTGCCATGCATTCAGATCGTTGCAAATAGCTTTTGTCGACTGAGAGAAAGAACTTTTAAAGGAATATTATTATTATGGAAATGCAAGATTGCACCAATACATTTCCAACATTATGTCATCTCACTCTAAATAGCCACAGGTTGCATTGCAAAATAATGTTCTTAGTTGATATTTTTCTGAGAAAAATATTTGAAAGAGGGCCTATTATGCAAAATTTACTTTTACATTTGAACATAAATGTTTGTTGGCAGTGTGTGTACACAACCACCCTATAATGATAAAAATACACTCGCTCCTTTTTTTTAATCCCCATAAATCATAAGCAGTGTCTTAAAGCAAGCCAATCACAGAATCCGTAAATCCGTCAAATGTGACGTAACATTTTATAAGACCCACCCATGACTGTTGATGTACACTGCCGTATTATAGATTATACATTTATTATTCATCAACATATGTTTGTTTTTAACATAAAATTGTGTGTATTTGACAGTTTAAGCGCAATAAGACATGAAAGAGATTAGCACTTACGTACCGTGTGGTAGACACTTTCTGTGCACATGCTTCAGATTTGTGCGCTCAGGAAACCGTATATCAGATGTTTGAACTACTATTGCTTTAAAACACATGATTTCAGTGCGATAAACATGATAATCTAAACCAAACAGATGTTTTTTTTTAGCAGAGTATCTGAGGTACATGCTGTAAAGGCACAGCCCTATCCTGAAAAAGGGGGCGGGGAGCAACAGCTCATTTGCATTTAAAGAGACATGCACAAAAACAGCATGTTTCTGCTTCCCCTCAAAATAGGCATTTTCAAAATGATATAATATATGATCTTTGGGGTATTGTGAGCTGAAACTTCACAGACACATTCTGGGGACACCTGGGACTTATTACATCTTGTAAATGGGGGCATGATAGGTGCCCTTTAAAAAAAAAAAACATCTAAACAATGTATATATATATATAAGTATATATATATATATATATATTGCTGTTACTCGTGAGGTATTTAGTGGTGGTTGTATTTTCAAATTTATTTAAAATTCAGAGAGAATATTTAGATGTACTTCTGTAGTTTTTGGTCCTCGGGGAGCAAAACTTTTTAAGCCTATAAAAGCTCAGGGAGTGACGTTACCAGGAAGGGAGGCTTCACTTGCTCTGAATTGTATTGATTCCTTGGAGGAGTCCCTCCTGTATTTAACTGTAGTGATACTTGAGCTTGGAGGCAATCTATGTTATTTCATGATAAAATATATGACAGATCCTTTTATTTGCATCAAGCAGGGATGCTGAAGGTAAAATCACAAGTCCAGATCTCCATAAAGTATATAAATCCGTAACACAGATGAGGCCTGTCTTTACTGAGGAAGGATTTTTGATGTAAATGTAAATTTCCATGTCTTATTAATGATAAGCATCTGAACATGCGTTATTAATCATTACTTTGTAAATACACAACCTCTGAGCAATGATGTCTTCTCTGAAACCAAGATAACCCCTACAAACATCAAGATAGTTATTAATATCAATCAGTCTCAAAATATCTTCAAAGGACTTCATAAAAATCCCTAATGTTTCTCTGAGTTCTTAGCTGCCATAACACAAGGTAATTTATATGCCTACTCCCTTTTTATTTACATAACTATTATATTTCCACTCATTTAGAGTAAACAGTTTCGACATTTAGATCATTAGCACTTTATTCATAAGTAACAAAAACCCGTTCGGAATGAAATTCATCTTTTAGTCTCCACAAGGGGTCTGATAAACCATCTGTTCTCAAAGTTATACCAACACCCACTGGGTTTTATTAGTTTCTCTCGCTCCCTCTCTCTCTCCAATCACCAGAGCAGCCGTCAAGGCTGGAGACGCCATTAGGGCAACATATCAATGCCGACCTTCATAGACTTTTAGAGGTCCAGAACTTCCCCACTGTCTCCAGCTGATAGTTCCCCAATCCCCTGAACGCTTCGTTCAGCTGCCTTCAACGCAACACTTGCAGACGTCGCACAGCTGGATACATGCCCCTGTTTCCCATTTCCCACTTTTTCTTTATCTTGAATGTACTTATCAGTCGTTTGCACTGTACACTATTACAGTATATATACACCACTTGAGGGATCAGTAATGCTAAAGTTTACAGCTAATGATTCATAGCCATTCTTTTGTCAGGACCTCATTCTGCAAAAGGTCGGGATTACATGGAATTATCCACAGTGAAAGTGCTGTGCCCATGTAAACTCAAAATGAATTGGCACATTTTTGAGCCAGAGGAATTTTGAGTGCAATTTATTTATATATATATATATATATATATATATATATATATATATATATATATACACATACACTCACACTGGGGTTGACAGATTAGCATATTAGAAAGATTTCTGAATTTATTTAATGAGAACACCATAAAAAGAGTAATAATGTGAAATATGATTGTTTAAACAACTGCTATTTTAATATAATTTAAAAGTTATTAATTAATTTATTTTAATGTTGAAAAGAGTTTTTGCTGCTTAATATTGTTGTGGAAATTGTGATACATATACATAAAATTTGAGAAGATTCAAATTAAAAAATTAAAAGATTCTTTCAGCAAGGACTCATTAAATTGATTAAAAAAACAATGTAAAGGCAGTAAAGATATTTATAATGCTACAAAGAATGTATCATGGTTTCAAAATGTGTTTCAGCATTGATAATAATAAGAACCATTATTAATTTAGCACTAATAATAATTGATAGTCATTGAGCAAAAATGTGCATATTAGAATTATTTCTGAAGGATCATGTGAGACTGCAGACTGAAATAATGATGCTGAAAATTCAGCTTTGCCATCACCCCCCCCCGCCAAAAAAAAAAAGTTTATATAGCACTTTTCTTATTATTATATAATATTGCTGTTTTTCTATATTTTTTCAGCCTTGTTGAGCATAAGAGATTTAAAAAACAATAAAAAAAATCTTGGAATTTGTGTATGTGTGTGCGCATGCTTGTGTGTTTGACCTACATTATGAGGGCCAGTGAATACAATATAGCGTGTATTCAGGTTTCAGGCTAGTTTCCCTAGATTTCGAGGACATCCAGCTGTCCCATAATTCAATTTTCTCAATTTTTTTTTTTATTATTAAAAAAAGTATAAATGCTGAATGTTTAGGGTGGAGTTATGGTTAGGGGAAAGAAAATATAATTCACTCAGTATAAAAAAACATTACGCCTATGGAAAGTCCTCATAATATGTGTACCAACATCTGTGTGTGTGTTTGTGTGTGTGTGTGTGTGTGTGTGTGTATTTCGAAAGCGTCCCAATCGGCACACTGACTTGGAAACAGATCTAAAAGTTCATTGTTGTGCTGGAGTTGTCCTATTCATCTGACAAGGAGTGTATGTGGGACATTGCAACTCATGGTCTCTTTTTTCCTATGCACACCCACTCTCAATTGCCCTCTCGCTCTCTTTATATCATTCTCACAAACACCCTTGCGTTCAATCTCACTTATCTTTTCCTGCTCTCTTCTCGTAGGCATACATTCTGGCACAAGTAAAGGCCAGCCACACTGCTCAGATCCCAGCCGCCCATGCAACCCCTGTCTGGACGCCACCAAAGCCTGCAACCTGAATGAAAACTGCAAGCGTCAGCGCTCCAACTATATCTCCACCTGCACCCGTGCGCAGACCCAGGGCCAGCAACCCTCACAGCCTCAGTCACAGGACAGCTGCAGCAGAAAGCGCTGCCACAAGGCCTTGCGTCAGTTCTTTGAGCGTGTTGACTCACAATACAGCTACGGGCTGCTCTTCTGCTCCTGTAAAGACCAGGCCTGTGCTGAGAGAAGGAGACAGACCATTGTACCCTCCTGCTCCTATCAGGACAAGACCAAACCCAACTGTCTTCAGCTGCGCAGCACTTGCCGTCTTGACGTGCATTGCAGGTAGGCGAGTCAATGCGTTTCATGGTAGTCTTGAAATAAATTTACATTTATTCATTTACCAGATGTTTTTTATCTAAAACCACTTACCATAGTGATTCATCTTAAGAAGACCATATCACAATAAGTTACAGTTTCCATAAATCTGTAACTCTTGAATCTTTATTTATAACCATGGCTTTTCCACAAAGTCGCCATGGAACAGCAACCACAAACTAATTACAGAGAAAATTCCCTTGGATCTGGGGTTATATGTATAGTTCATCCAAAAATGAATTTTCTGTCATCATTGACTAATGTTATTCCAAATCTGAATGACTTTCTGTCTTCTGTAGAACACAAAAAGAGACATTTTTAATAATGCGCTAGTCGCTCTTTTACATGCAATTACAATGAATGAGGACAGATGCTTTTAAGCTTAAAGAAGACATAAGAGCAACATAGAAACACAAACGTTTAGATTTACATTTTAAATGTATTTTAAAAGTACACTGAAAATGATTTACAAGTTTATCTCAGTTATTTAAAGTAAATTTCACGAACAATTACAAAATGCTAAGCAACACATTTTGAAGCAGAAAACCTGAAATAGTATTTTTTTTACCTCAATAATCTTTGTTGTATTTATGCTGAAATACAACTTGTGTGCCATATTTGATATTATGTATTATACTTTTATAAGTGTTACCAGAAGTCATTATTCACTGAAAATCTTATAAAATAAATAATGTCATATGGCTTCATAAGATGGCTTACAATTTTAACTCTGTTTTTATATTTGGTGCTTTTGTTTTCTTTTTGTAGCTTGAAAGCTCCAGTTCTCATTCTTTCAAGCTTCAAAAGTACACAAAAGCACAGTAAAATTATTATAAAATATCATCCTCCATTCTTCACATAAAACAGCTGTATTGACTTTAGAAGATATGGAGTAAAGACACTTTAGAGACACCTTATTCACTTTCATGATATTAAAAAAATCGGCCAGTATATTGTGCAAAAAACTGCCCTCTTAGGTTTTAAGGAAGAAAGAAAGCCATATGGGTGTGGAAAGTCTTTTTGGATGAACTGTTTCTTTAAGTGCTTCGCTCAGGGGCTTTAGTAGTAATGTGCATTGTGCTCAAGGGTCCAGTGGTGTTGGCTCATGGCTCACCCTTTGCTGAACCAGCCACATTCCAGTTAACTGCTCTGGACCTTAACCATTACAACACCCCAGAGAACAGACACTACATTTGAATACCTGCTAAATTGGATGTAAAGTTTATATTTGGTGTTTGCTTAAGCATACCTTGCACTCATTTTCCATTTAATTTTAAGGTTATACACAATGCATTTAATGTTGCTTTGAAATTAAAGCAGGCTCTTTCCCTCCACCATATTCTATTAGGGCCTTGAGCCTTTGCCAGGAAAGTAATTGCAGACATTTTAAGAACCTTCTATTAGAAACAGAAGACACTTTCTGCTTAATTGACAAGACAGTGTTCAATTAGGCTGAACTGAACATTAGTACATCACTTTTACTGTGTTTCCCTGTGATTTAACAGCCAACCATTTTATTAACACAAGCTTATCCACTGCCACTTACCAGGGGACCATTGCTGGATTACTCTGTCAATACCTGTCAAGAAATCAGGCCCACACACAAATGAATATAGTTATGTATTTTCTCATTTCAATATTTCAATTTAATATTTATTTTAATTTTAGTATTAGGACAGCCATTGTTTGAAAACAATTACATTGGTTGTAAAAGTTTCACAATTCTGTTTTGTTTCTTCAAATAATCTTTTATATTTTGAAAGATGTAAAATCTGAATTTATTTTTTCATGCAATTCCATTTGTACAATTCTAAATTAACATTGCAATGTTGAATTTATATATAGTGTACCCCCCCCCCCCCCCCCCCCCCCCGCAGAATTGCAAGTTTATATCTCACAGTTGTTGTGACATGAAAATAAGAGTTTAAATCTCATAATTACAAGGAAATTCTAAGGTATAAACTTAGAATTGCAAGAAAAAACATCCAAAATGTGATAATTTTTTTTTATTCTGTGGCGAAAACAGGCTTCCATAGGTTTCTAATATATCAAATATAATATATATATATTTTTTTTATTTTATTTTTTTATTAATACGTTATTTTTAATGTCCATTTTTATGCATTTTAGTTCGTTTTGGAGTCATAAAAATGTATTTTTATTTTAAATGCTTTTAGTTCAATATTTGGTGCTGAAACACCAAAGGAACAGAAGCCTGATCATTCACAAACCTGAAAGGGTCATGCATGCAAATTACAGAAGCAGCATCGAACATTGATTTGCTTTTAGTCTACAGATAATATGAAGCATCCCGACGATTAATCCGTGGCTACGCTGGTAGATGTGGGTAGACGAGCAGTTATCTGTAATTTTCGGCTATTTCAGAATATTGCATTTCAAAGAAAACTATTAATTCGATTTGATACACGTTAATGTCTTCAAATTCTGAGACAATTTGCTCTTGTTAACATGGCCTTTGGTAGTAATGTGCATTTAGCAGTGACTGATAGGTTCATTGAACACATATGCATAACCAAATAATCGCTGGAGCATTAATGGAGACCAATTATACAAATACTCCCTCGAACGATTGAAAATAAATAATCACGCAAGGACACACATGCACACATTTATTATAGGACAGAACACACTGTTCCTGTTGTTTCTTTAACAATAAGTGGATGCGTAGTTCAAGTGCTCGATCTGGGAATCATCTGTACGGCATGTATCACTGCTGATTTTTGACTTTGAAGCGGTATGAAAGCACTTTGAAGGAGAGATCAGAGATATAAGTTAACTGGAGATATGAAGCAGCATTAATGAGGAATTTTAAGAGGACTGATTGGTTCTTGTGTGGCATAAATGTGCTATGTTTAGCATTAGGCTCTTTGGTAATGAATCTGTGCTGCTCCTGATGTATGCAAGCAGTCATATAGTCTCCATGTTTGTGTGATTTCAAAGGATGGACATAAATCTCTTCTTTGCTCTGTGTGGAGGCACGTCTGTGGCGGTGTTGACGTGGGTATGTGTTTATGTGAAATAGAAAGACAGATAATGTAGGCGAAAAGGCATCTCTTCCCTCTGATGACTGCTTCGTGTTTAGGATCGATATATCGCAGGGTTTACTTTTTCACACTGTTGTGCAAAACATTAGTGCTGCCAACTATATGTATAACGTCTCAGGTTACATATTTAACCCTGGTTCCAAGAAGGGTACGAGACGCTGCGTCAAAACGCCAGGGGAGCGCCTTCAGCGTGACCACGCTCAGAATCACACGTGTAATCTGTCCAATGGAAGAGCGAGACGTCACAGACGGGTGACGTAATCGACCAGGAAGCATAAAAGCATGTGCGGTGGAAACTGCGTTTACTTCTAGGAATGAAGCAACCACTCGCAGGGATGCCGGAAGTATGGCCTCGAGACGCAGCGTCTCCTTCCCTTCAGGGAACTAGGGTTACATACGTAACCTGAGACTTTCCCTTCTAGGAACTTGAGCTGCGTCAAAACGCTAGGGGAATGAGATGCCCACGCCACCAGACTTCCAAGTCCCTGCCCTTTGTGTATCCCTCAGGAGCACAACGAGGGCGAGAGAAAAAAGGCCATGAGTGGCTAAAGTGAGCGGGCCTGCGTCTCAAAGGCCAACTTCTGAGAAGTGAGTCTTGATCCCCGAGAAGGGGGAGAGCAGAGGACTCGAGGCTATGTAATAGCATCCTGATCCACCACATAGCATAAGCTGTCTGGCCGGAGGCCTCAGCCTCTGGAGGAAACATGTAACTAGGGGGTGCCTACCCACTGAGAGGCCACCGAGAAGGGCGTGGTAGGCCGAATAGCCGCCACATAAACCCTCAGGGTGGAGTAGGTTACCCTTGCAGAGAAACGGGCCTGCAGGAACTCCAGCACTGTACCAATCGGGCAGTTAACTGGGTCGAGGTGGCGGTCTCCGCACCATGAAGTGACAAGTTTCCACTTCAGGGCGTACAGTTTCCTCGTAGAGGGAGCTCTGGGTTGGAGGATGGTCTCAGCAACCTCGGTTGAGAGACTGGAAGCTATGAGCTGTGCCTCCTCAGAGGCCACACCCACAGCTTCCACAGCTCCAGGCGAGGGTGGACAATAGTGCCCCCTGCCTGTGAGAGGAGATCTCTCTTAACAGGAATCTCCCATGGAGAGCCGTCGAGGAGAGAAATCAGGTCCGAGAACCATACTCGGCCCGGCCAGAACGGTGCTACCAGTAGTAGACTGACCTCGTCCCGGCACACTCTCGCCAGAACTCCCAGGAGCAGAGCGATCGGGGGAAAGGTGTACAGACGAAGCCTCGGCCAAGTCCGTACCATAGCATCCAGTCCCAGTGGAGCTGGATGAACCCGGGACTCGGCCCCTGCCTCGACAGGATGTCTGCTCTCTTGCGCACAAACACATGGTGGTCTCTAAGGTCTGGGAGAAAGTGTTTGAGTTCTCAAAGCACGGCCAGCATCTCCAGACAGTTGATGTGCCATGTGAGATGGCGACCCCTCCACAGATCGTGGGCAGGGTGGCCACTCATGAATGCTCCCTAACCGGTGAGGGATGCGTCCGTCGCTAGCATTACGCGGCGACCAGGAGCTCCCAGCACCAGGCCATGAGACGAGAACCGAGGACGTCTCCACATGTCTAAGGCACGTAAGCATTGCCACGTGATCTTGAATGCGAAGTGGGTTTCCCCTCGGGGAGAACTCCTTGGTTCTAAGCCACCACTGTAGGGGTCTCATGTACAGCAGGCCAAAACATATCACATTGGATGCAGCTGCCATCAGACCCAGCAGTTTTTGAAACTGCTTGACAGTGAGTGACCGGCCTTCTTTCACTCTCTTGACTGACGTGAAGATTGACTCAATCTGAGCAGGGGACATGCGTGCCTGCATCGTGGTCGGATCCCACACCACGCCTAGATAAGTGGTTCTCTGTACTGGAGAAAGCACACTTTTCTTGGCGTTCAGTCTCAACCCCAGTCTTTCAAGTGCGCGAGAACGACACCTCGATGTCGAATCGCCAGCTGCTCCGATTGAGCTAGAATCAACCAATCGTTGATGTAAAAGTGCGGGGTGAGAGTGCAAGGCCAAAGGGAAGAACCTGATATTGGTAAGCTTTGCCCCCAAAAGCAAACCTCAGGGACTTCCTGTGAGTGGGAAGGATGGAGGCGTGGAAGTGTGTCCTTTAGATCGATCATGACAAACCAGTCCTCTAACTTGATCTGAGATACTTACCTGTTTGAGTTTTGAGCATCTTGAACTTCAGTCTGCTGACTGAGCGGTTCAACTGATGCAGATCTAAAATGGGATGCAACCCTCCATCCTTCTTGGGAACTATGAAGTACCGGCTGTAGAACCCGCACTCTCTTTCGTGAGGAGGTACCACCTCGATGGCCTCCTTCCTCAAGAGAGTACTCTACTTCTCGTTACATTACTAGAGCCTGCTCGGGGCCCACCAGAGTGGGAATCACCCCGTTGAAAGGCGGCGGTGGAGCGCCAAACTGAATATGATAGCCTTTTTCTACAGTGTGCAGGACCCACTGAGACACATTTGGCAGTAGTTTCCACGCTGCCAAATAGTCTACTAAGGGAACCAGTCTCTCGAGACGGGCCTCTGGTGTACCTAGAGCTGCTAGCTCGGTGCCCTGAAGAGGAGGACCGGCAGGAGATGGCCAAACTAGCTACTCTAGAGACCCCCCGCAGGGGTGGCGAGCTTCTCCTCTCCGGGCAGAAATAACTGAGAGAAGTGCTCACTGGAGCCAGCTGCACCCTGAAACTCTGGCAGAGTTGGCAGACTGGTCTCCCGAGGGCACTGGTGGGAGACGGACACCGTATAATAAGGTGTATCCCGCTCTTCCCCAGAGGGGCCTGCCCTCATAAGTCCTGGGCCATGGGCACCAGGACTGCCTCAGCCGTAGTCTCCTATTGAAGCGACTGTCTTCAGACCTCCATCTTCTTCAAGGAAGATTAGACTGGTAGAACCGGAGCCTGCAAGGCAGGACCCAATGAGACACGCTTGGCATGGGCTCCCACATCGCCAATTGCCTACTGAGGGAACCAATCTCTCGAGACTGGCCTCTGGTGTACCTAGAGCTGTTGGGGTCACAACGCTCTGATTCTGTGCCTCTCTGATGAGGAGCTGTCACACGGCGAGGGCTGCTCCGGCCCCCTGAGCTAGAGATTGGTAAGGAAGGACCCGCTGGAACGCCGCCACTTGTGTACGGGCCTCCTGGTACCTGTCGACGACGAAATTGACGGCGTTGCTGAATAGGCCAGAAGGCGAAAGCGGGGCATCCATGAGGAAGACTCTATCTTCTCCTTCACGTCAGATAGGGTCAACCACAGCCATCGCTTCTACAGAGCTCAGAGAGAGCAGATTTGAGCTCCTCTCCCTCATCTAGCTCTTTAAGCAGGTACGTCGGCTTGGTACGCCTGTAACACCGCCATGGTGTGCAGACATGCACCAGCCTGACCTGCAGCCGCAAGCCTTCAGAGATGACGCCGCGCCAGGGGACAGATAGCTTGCGAGCATCTGTTCCATCCAGGACATCGCTTCTGATATGAATGAGAAAGACGTAATGCACATGTTGCCTCGGCGCTGCAACAGCGAGCTCTCACTCAAAGGGGGAAGAACTGCACCACGGGCTTCCAGCCCCGAGCGAGAGCGCTAGATCTGGGGAATGCAGGAGGAGATAAGGCGAACCATCTCCAACCCGTCCGCCAGATCCATGTTGCGATCCCAGCGATCTCACCGAGATCGTACGGCAGGGAGAAGCACCATCAGCCCTTTATCTTGAGCTGACAGCGCGAATATAATGATGTCGTCATTCATAATACGCTTGTGCAAACACTGCAGCTTTACAAAGCTCACCGACATCCATCACGTCCACATCCTCAGCTTATTTCAAGTGATTGTGCTTAGGGACAAACAACACTAAATAAGACTCACAACTAGGGCTGGGTATCGAGTTCGATACTTTTTAGGCACCGACCGAATTGCCTCGATACCACCGAGTATCGAAAAACGTCTTGTCGTTCGGTACCAAATTTCGATACCTAAGGGGCTAATCTCATTAACGTCAGTGAGCCAATAAGCCTGCAGCACTATGTGTGTTTGACTAGAAGTGACGCGGTGCTGATTGATCTGTGTTTGACATCCGCGAGAGCAATTCGAAAGCATACGGAGCAGTCTGCTCTCTATATCACGCAGTTTCGCTTACTAAACACAGACTGAAGCTCGCGTGACATTTCAGCGTCACTAAATGAGGACATAAACACATGAACAACAGCTCTAGAACTGCTCTGAGAGTCACTTCATGAGCATTTTACCCTTTGATTTGAGTAAAACTTGCGTCATATCATATACACACAGAACTGTAAAGGTATTCCCGGAAACCCGTCAAAATAAAAGTTTGGATTAACTTGGAAGACACTGCGGCAGAAATATATTAATATTGTTCAGCAGAGTGTACATACTGCTACTACTAGGCTACTATTAAAATTATTAAAACTCTTATTTTTTAATTAATGATCACACAACATTTCTTCCATGTTTTAATTTTAATAGTAAAATTTTGTTTGCCAAAATAAATAAAGTTTTATTTTCAATAATTTAAAAGAAAAATGAAATTAATGTTTTATGCCTTCATTTGAAAACCAGATACAGAACACAGAATTTCTGAGGAAAAAGAAAACATTTCATAAGCCTGTTTTAAGAATAAATTTGAATAAACTAAGTAGTTTTTATGCATTCAAATAATTAGACATACTACAACATAGAATTGAATAACAATAAAACATATTGTGAAAGAAAATAAAACATCCACTTATGAAAGTGGATAAAGATTTTACATTTCTTGAAGTCTTTAACAACCTAGAATAAATGAATAGAAATGATGATTCTGTCTGAGCTATGCGTTTTAAAACAAGCACGCACTAGTGTAAACTGAAAACTATTTGAGCTTTATTAAAATTATTTGTACTGATTTATTGTGTTGGCTATATTTTGTTCCTTTGTGCAGTGGCTCAGGAGATGAGTCTTTGAGTCTGTATACATGTCAACAAGCTGAAAAAATAAAACCAAAGTTTTCTGAGATAATGTAATCTTGTTAAAACTGTTTTCATAAAATTGGTATCGAAAAAAGTATCGTTCAGGAACCAATATCGAACTCAAGGTATCGGTATCGATATCGAACATTTTTGAACGATACCCAGCCCTACTCACAACACAGATAGACAGACAGACACACACACAGAGTAGCGGTTGCTGAATGACAAAAAGCAAACGCCGGTTCTACCGCACGTGCTTTTATGCTTCCTGGTCGATTACGTCACCCGCCCGTGAGGTCTCGCCCTTCCATTGGACAGATTACACATGTGATTCAGAGCGCGGTCACGCTGAAGACGTTCCCCTAGCGTTTCAACGCAGTTCGAGTTCCTGGAAGGGAACTATTAATTACAGTAAAAAAAGGTCAAAATTGTCGTGCATTATGGGATAAGAGTGTAAATGGCTGGGTTTTGTTGGAATTGGGAACCATTATATATATATATATATATATATATATATATATATATATATATATTCACTACTGTTCAGTAGTTTGGAGCCTTTTTTACAGTGTGACAATATATATGTGCGACTTTCATAGCAATACAAAAGATTTCTATTTTAAATAAATGCTGTCCTTTTGAACTTTCTATTAATCAAAGAATCCAGAAATGAAATATAGCATGGTATTCACAAAAAAAAATAAAAAAAAATAAAAGAGTATCCAATCATATG
Source organism: Barbus barbus (assembly GCF_936440315.1). Taxonomy (NCBI): domain Eukaryota; kingdom Metazoa; phylum Chordata; class Actinopteri; order Cypriniformes; family Cyprinidae; genus Barbus; species Barbus barbus. The sequence continues at coordinate 11,235,494 of NC_136757.1, read as the reverse complement.
ACACTGGAGACTGGAGTAAATGCTCCTGAAAATTCTGTTTTACCATCACAGGGATGAATTACATTTTAAAATATATTTGAATAGAAAAATTTCTTTTAAATGTAATAATATTTCATTTATCCAAAGCATCTTATTGCTTAAAAATATGCAAAGTTCTGGCATGAAATGCTTTATACCGCAGGCCGATAGATCTAAATTTGATATCACATCATTATTCACATAGCGCAATTGATTTGTTTCTTTTTACATCTGCAGCCAATGAGCTCACTGCTCAATATTCAAATAGTCGGCTAGTGCTTGCTGTAGCAGTTGCAGCACACTTCAGAAACCCTCCACCTTCCCCAGCTCCACCTGTATAGATATGCTCAGAAGCAATGTCATGTAAGTTAAATATGGGGTTATTTCATATGTTACATGTGCAGCAGCAGAATTTCCTACATTCTCACAGCAGCATGTCTATATTGGCAGTAGAAAGCCTTGGTATTTGCTCTGCAGCTGCAGCATTGCAGATATATTCCGCCAAGACCCTCATTAACATTGCCATGTATATTACTATGCTAAACTCTCAGAGAGTTGTCATGATAGAAATATTTTTGTAAAATTTGACTGTGAAAAGCAACTAGCAGCCAGGACTATTCTGGAAAATCACAATAATATTTTACAGTGTAGCCTATGCATTTGTGTGCGTTCACACAAAATTTCACATTTTCCATTTTTATCAGTTCGCCCATCTTGAATGACAGATTTCTGTTTGGATTGACGTTATTAAACATGAATGTCACAGTCAGCTTAATACAGTGCTTCAACTGTACCGGGCTGACTAACAATAAGCCTGCCTTCCCATCCATCTCCACAATCCCCATCCGTCCTCGCCTCATGACTTGAATCCATTGCAGTGGAAATTGGCCTCACATCATCTCTCATTGGCTGCGGCTGCGGTCGGAACTGTGAGGGATGGCATTGTCTGAGCAGAGGAATACATGATGAACTGGGTAATGAATGACACTGCGGCCTTATACAGGGCTTGACTATTTAAAGCCACAGGAGGCTCCACGAACTCACTGATTCAACACTGTTTGAGCCAATCTCAATAGCCTTATTCACTGTCAGTATCTCATCCCAGTCAAATGTCACTAGAGGTCAGTGGCTTTGGGCCTTGGCAAGGAGCATCAGAAATGTATGTACATTGTGTTAGGGTGACATGAGTTTGAATCTGGTTTCTGGTTTCATTCCTCTTTCTTCTTCCCCTCATTTTCTGTCTTCTCTCAGGGCTTAATTTGTCGGAACAAGCCAGATCTGGATTTTAGTTTATTCCCCTCCTCATATGCCTCTGAAGGAAACTTAACTTATAATTACTCATACATATGTTCAATGAAAAATAATGCACACTGTATTATAATTTATTATAATATTTGTCAAGAACTTTCAAGAATTTTCAGTGAGCAGTTTATAGTGTACAGTATATTTAACAAAGTGACGAAAAAAAAAAAGAATAAAATAAAATAATCAGAATCAACCAAGTCAGTTAAATGGCATTACATGTCTTTCCTCTCTTTTTGTGAGTCTGTTCTCTTGCTTTCATAAAGCATGTTGAGCTTGAGTTGACTGCCCCTAACCATGCCCTATTTATGTCAATATGACACAACAAATGAATCCATTTGTTTTGTTAGCCCAAATCCTAGTCCTGGTATTATCCATCTTATGTAATAGTTTCCACAGCAGAATAACTGAGCTTTTTAGCTAAACTTATTCTTTATTTGGAGTTTCATTCTGAGCAGTTCAGCCGAGTGAAAGTTCATGGCGTATTTAATTTCCAGAAGCAGCATGACTACTGATGGGATTTGTTTGCTAAGTTCTAATGTTCAAGTTCAAGTGAAGAAGTGAAGTGACATACTGCCAAGTATGGTGACCCATACTCAGAATTCGTGCTCTCCATTTAACCCATCCAACGTGCACACACACAGCAGTGAACACACACACGGAGCAGTGGGCAGCCATTTTATGCTGCAGCGCCCGGGGAGCAGTTTGGGGGTTCGGTGCCTTGCTATTGAGGGTGGCGAGGGCGCTGGACATTCACTCCCCCCACCTACAATCCCTGCCGGCCCGAGACTCGAACCCGCAACCTTTGGAATACAAGTCCGACTCTCTAACCATTAGGCCACGACTTCCCCAAGTTGAGCTTTATTGTCATTCCGCTACATGTGGGGACATACAGTGGAACGAAATGTCGTGCCTTGCAGGACCACGGTGCTACATAAATACAGACATACAACAATGAAGTAAAAAAACACTATAAACCTATACACAACTAACCTACTGACAGATTTTAACTATAAGTATACTATATATTAGTATTTCCCCTCTACAAACTAAAAAATAAAAAATACAAACTATACAAATGCTTCACATAAATATGTACCCTATACAAACTAAAAAATAAAAGATAAAAAATACAAACTATACGAATGCTTCACATAAATATTTACCCTATACAAACTAAAAATGTATGTTCACATACTGTCTCAATGCCACTTATTTTCAGTGCTGTTTTATTTAGTGTTAGTCTCTGTAATATTCAATGCAAGTTATCATGGTTTTATTAAAGGCAAAACCACCCGACTTTTAAAGTCTGTAAAGTAGTCACAGTCCTGCTTAAGTGAGAAAAAATAAGACTGCTGGCTTGAACTGGTATAATCAGCCTAAAAAGTTTGGATAATATTCTGACAAGGTTCTCTCATATTTAAAAAAAAAAAAAAAGAAAAGTGAAAATTGACATGACAAGTGGCCCGGACTCAGAATTTGTGCTCTGCATTTAACCCATCCTAAGAGCACACACACCATGAACACACACCCGGAGCAGTGGGCAACCATTTATGCTGCAGTGCCCAGGGAGCAGTTGGGGGTTTGGTGCCTTGCTCAAGGTCACCTCAGTCATGGTATTGAAGGGGGAGAGAGTGCTGTACATTCATTCTCCCCCACCTACAATTCCTGTGGACCTGAGATTCGAACCTGCAACCTTTGGGTTATGAGTCCAACTCTCTAACCATTAGGCCACAACTGCCCAAACAAGCTAAATATACCTCTTATTGTTAGGAGTTACCCAGAAGCTGGTTGTTACAGCCATGGCATGCCCCAACTGGTTGTTTTTTGATTAAAGCAACAATTCATGAACAAACTTTTCTCCAATTATATTAACAAAACGTTTGATCAAAGTTATCAGGTCTTTAAAAATGTTCTCAAAATATTAACACAAAAACATTATTTATACATTGTTCATGGAGTGTTTTTTTCCTCTATGCATTTAAGTTGTATGTACATCTAAAAAAAAATATTATACTACTTGTTACAGAACGGCCAGAAAATATTCAAATGTAACGTTCCCATAATGTCTGCAAAATGATCAAATGGACTGTTCCTTTAACATTCCAAAAAACTGTTTTTAGAACATTTAAAAGATGGTTTGAACATTCAGAGAATCTTCAGAAATAAAGTTTTCATGACTTAACGGGAATGTTAACAGAACGTTTTTAGACCATATTTTTGTTACTGGGTTAGCAGACTGGTCTGTACCTCAAACCCCTCTAAAACCAGCAAACCAAACCAGTCTGACCAGCTTGTCTTTGCTTAAGTCATTCCGTCAGGTCAGATGTTTCAGTGTCTCCACTTCTGATGGATTCAGAGGTCTGTTTTCAGGATGATTGTTGTTGTAGCTTATGCTCTTTGCTGTTGTGATTGGGAGCATTTCAAGCCTGCCATTTTCATTTCATGTTTGAATTTGTGTCTATTGTGATGCTATACCTTTGCGACAAGCCGAATCAGAAACCAACTGTGACATTTTTTTTTTTTCTTTTTAGAATGAAGAATGTAGCTTAAGGATATCCTTATAGCACCATTTGCACTGAAGCACTTGCTTGAGTCATCCCCCCCAAATACACGCAAAAATGTATAGCTCTGATTTATAGTACAGGAATGTTGTTTATCTGTTTTGATGGGGACTGGTGGGAGGCCAAATATAGGAGCAGACTGGATTGGAGCATACAGCCCAGGCAAATAAAGCACAGACTGACAGGGTTAGCTATCGATCCCTCCACAATAGGAGCCGGGTCAGGGTTCTGCTGGAGAAGTATATGGATCTGACAGGCTTTCGTGCAGTAGGATGTGGTTTGTTTTCCAAATACGGGTAAAGCCCGGCTCACACTGTGCGATTTTGGCCACGATTTGGTCGTCTGAGACAAATTTTGAAAATCCTAAAATCCTAAAAGATTCCTATAATCCTAGGCTAAAATCAGTTGTCTAGATCGCTGGTTTGACATGTTCACCGACAGCCGATTAATGGCCGTTGCGATCAATTTTTTCCTCCGATTAAATTCTGGCAGTGTCAGAAGATTTCAGACACTTTCCTGCAGTGTGACATCTCCTACGACGACCGTCAAACCAAGAACCAATAGGAGCATTGAACTTGATGACGCAATTAGCATGACAACTTCAAACCATTCATTATTTGTAAAAAAAAAACAATATAAATACAAAGTAAAGTTTACTTAAAGTTTATTTATCAAGGGGCAGGATGTTTAAACTCGAATAACAAAATTACCTCAAGTTCGCTCTGTAGAACTGGAAGTCCATAAAGTCCTCTTTTGCCCAGCCATGACTTGCTCCACACACGTCGTCTTTTTCGGTTTTTTTTTTTAACATCAAGGCATGTAATTAATAAAACTAACGCTACACGTTGCTATTGTTTGCTAGCTACCATTATAGTGAGAGAACGCAGGTCACGTATTGATGACGTAAAACTCCGGACAAGTCTTCTTGAGTACGTCCGTTTTTATCGCGTCTTGACTGTCGTACAGTCTGACATTAAGACAACTGAGATCCTACAGTCTGACATGGGGATCATGTTCGTACAGTGTGACAAGCAACAATCGCAAAAGACTATTAAAAATCGCACAGTGTGAGCCCGGCTTAACATGCCAAATGAGCAGTCTGTCCCACTGCTGAGTTTATTTATCTTTGTGCAGTAATGCCAGATGTGAGAGAAATGTGAGAGGTAAGTGAATAACAGAGGTATCAACACATTTTCAAAGTCAATTTTCTGTGTTGATCCTTGACACACTAAAATGCCACAATCACTCCCAAGAAATTGCATAAATGAGATGTGTGCCAAAATGTAGAGAGGTGCCTTGATGCCTATTGTCTACATAAGGGACTTTTCACAGAGAATGTTTTCTCGTGTTCATAAATGTGGGACGCAGCACAGCTGAATAAAAATAAGTTCTTGAGACATTTTAGCTTGTTTAACATAAAAGTGATTCTCTCGCAGCCCTTGTGAAAAAGAGGTTTAACATGCTGTACTTTGAAAAAAAAAAAACAGTTCTTATAGTGTAATATATTTAAAAATATACTTTAATTTGCTAACTGTATTTTTTCAGACACCGAATTGCATGATAATTGCAATTATATAAATTGGATTGGATTGGATTGGATTCAATTTATTGTCATTGCACATGTAGGTACAAGGCAACGAAATGCAATAGAGAAGAAGAAATACAGCATAACATGAGGAAGGAGAGGAGAAAAAAAAGTGTCCTCGCACTGCGTTCTTGGAAGAGAACACAGCGCGAGAACAGACAAAAAACCTCAGCATAAAGCACAATCAACACAGGAACATAACTTGCATAGTAATCCTAGTTCAGACGAAACAGCCATCCGGCCAGCAGCCATTCAGCGCAAACACACGGACCCGTTATCACCTGACAGGATGAAGCGACGAAGGCGTGGGATGGGGGTAGGAAGGTGTATGAGTGTGTGTATGTGTAAGTTCGTGTGAGTTCGTATGCCTTGAAATCCGTTTCGCCAGCACTCCAAACCAGTCGACTCAGTTCGCAGGTTGTGATGCGACATAGCAATTGCCATGGAAACGTCCTTGGACAGAGCACAAGCGCCCGACAATAACAAGGTGTTTTTGGGAGGAGGGAATGGAAGAAAGAGCGTCTCCCTGCAGTATTCACTGGAGAGTTGATACCAGAGCGGCCTTGCCAAGCCGATCTGTTGTGGGAAGCCGGAAAGAGATAAGATTGTTTTGTCTTAGTGCGAACAGCTGTCTTCCAGTTTCACAGCTAATTCTCATTGTCCATTCTGATCTCCATTTCCGTCGATTTTTCTTTCCAAAGCCGAGAGCTTAGCCGTGATTAAATCCATATTGCGGTTAATCGCCTCAGTCTCCGAGGCGACCGCTCTGCCCACAGACTCCATCATGACGGGCAGCCGTGAGAGGTTTTGGACAGCCAGTCCCGTCTCCTTAATTTTCTGATAATTTAGGGCAACGCCTAATCCAAATAGCAGAAACCCAGTTATCATTGTTCCGAATAAGAAGATGTCTTCAATGTCCTCCACGGAGAGAGCCGCTAGGCACACGAACCGCCATCTCTCCCATGCGTCCATCGTGTAGCCAGCAGCAAACGTCCCAGCGGGACATTCCGGTTCTCCAGATCCCGCTTTCCTAGTCGAGAAGATGGTGTCAATTGCATTTAGAGACCAGTTGATCAGATCCATAATTTCGGTTTTGCAAATAGTGCAGCGAGAGTCTCTTAAGAGGACAGGACAATACAAGAGAGCAAGCAGGGAAGTTCAGGAGGGAGGGAGGGAAGAAAAATGCGACCGCCTTCGAACAGAGCCAAACGAGAATGTAATATAGTATGTAATATAAATGTAATATAGTTTAAAATTACATTAAATTAAATGACCTAAACTTTCAAGTAAATTTTTTTAATAATTTACTATAGGTAGGACTTGCAGTAGATAAGACTTTTGTCTTTGAAATATGGTACTGCTGAATAAAGTCATTTCTATTTACACCTCCATGTCATGAATTTAAATATATTTGGCTATAATGAAATGTAGTACATTTAAAAAATATATTAACCCGAAAAGTTCAAATAACACAGTTGTCAGAGAGTCAACACAGTCACCGCAGTCTCCACCAACGACACTCACCAGATCCCAATCCCCTGATTTCTGCCACTATAATTAATTATTTGATACTTTCTCTTCCCACTTCATGGAGGTGTTTGGCCTATCTACCGGCTCGCTCTCCATTGCCGACCAACTCATCCGCCTCCATCAGGGACATTCTTTGGCCAGTGACTATACTCTGCAGTTCCAGACTGTGGCAGCCTCGTGTGGATGGAACGAGGCAGCGCTACTCACTGCTTACCGTCAGGGCTTGGATCCACAGATCAGAGCCCAGATGGCGATCTGTGATGACACTGTCGGTTTGGAGAGCTTTATGCAGAAGACCGTTAAGATCTCCCAACATCTCACGGCTTGTCAGCCGGACATAACCGCTCATTCTCCGTCCTCACCAGCTGCCTGTCCTCCGGTACCAGAACCTATGCAGATGGATATTAATTGCCTCTCACGCACTGAGCGTGCTCGACGTCTCGCCACGGGGCTGTGCCTTTACTGCGGAGTTCCGGGGCACTTCATTCGGGTGTGCCCCTCTCGTCCCCCACACCCAGCGGTGAGTACCCTCAAATTGGAGCCTGCTATCTCTACCCTACCACTGCTAATGGTACAACTGCTCACCCCACGTCATTTCATTTCAGTACCCGCCCTCGTGGACTCGGGATCCTCAGGAAATTTCATCTCACAAGCCCTCCTAAAACAGCTTGATTCACCCTGCCAGAGACAGGCCGAGCTGAAGATGGAGACCATACAAGGAAAACCGCTCGGGTGTGGGTTCCATCAAGTTCCGGTCTCCGCCGATCACTCTGCAAGTAGGCTGTCTTCATCAGGAGAGGATTTCCTTTCTGGTACTGGAGGGATCCACCGTCGATATCATCCTGGGATGCCTCTGGCTATCTCAAAATTCCCCGAAGTTAGATGGGATACCAGCGAGTTCCTCCGATAGAGATAAGAATGTCAAGGCAGATTCCCTCTCACGTATCCATGCCCCCGACGAACCCCCCACACCTGAACCTATACTCCCTCCAACCGTCCTTGTGAACCCCATCTGGTGGGCCCTGGATGAACAGATCCGCATCGCCTCCATCACCGAACCCGCTCCGCTGGGAGGCCCGGAGGGCAAAACCTACGTGCCCTCCTCCTTGAGGACTTCCCTTCTGGGTTTCCTGCATGCTTCCCCCGGGCTCTGGACACCCAGGCAGCCAGCGTACACTCTCTCTCTCTCCTCCAAGCTCGGTACTGGTGGCCCAGTATGGCCCAGGATGTCTCCCAGTATGTTCGTGGATGCTCAGTCTGCGCCATCTCCAAGACTCCACATCACTTACCCGCTGGAAAATTAGTCCCATTACCCATTCCACGTCGCCCCTGGTCCCACGTCGGAGTCGATTTCATCCCAGATCTCCCCAAGTCAGAAGGTTATACCTGCATACTCATTGCAGTTGACAGATTCTCCAAAGCCTGCAAGTTAATTCCCCTCCAGAGTTTACCCACAGCCCTCGAAACTGCAGAGGCCCTCTTCCATAATCTCTTCTGCACCTTCGGCATCCCGGAAGACGTCGTCTCCGACCGTGGGCCACAATTTGTCTCCCGCGTCTGGAGAGCATTCTTCAAACTCCTCGATGTCACCGTCAGTCTCTCCTCAGGGTATCACCCCCAGACTAATGGCCAGACTGAGCAGAAGATTCAGGAGATTGGGAGATATTTCCGGGCCTACTGTCATGACAACCAGCATAGCTGGAACCGCTTCCTCCCGTGGCCCGCTTATGCACAAAATTCCCTCAAGGCCTCACCCCTTTCCAGTGCATACTCTGCTACCAACCCACTCTTTCCCTGGACAGAAGAGCCCTCCGACGTTCCAGCTGTTGACCACTGGTTCCGAGCGAGAGAGGTTGGGACTCAGCTCATGTTCAACTCCAGAAGGCAGTGCGGAGACACAAGACCTTTGCAGATGCCCTTCGGTCTGCCACCCCCGTCAATCTTCCTGGAGATAAGGTCTGGCTCTCCACCCGGGATCTGCGTCTTCGCCTGCCCTGCCGGAAGCTGAGTCCCCGCTATATCGGTCCCTTTTCCATCGAGAAGCAGATAAATTAGGTCACCTTCCATCTCCAACTCCCTGCACGGTATCGTATAATTCCAGCATTCCATGTCTCACTCCTTAAGCCTGTCTTTCCCTCTGTCACAGAACCCAACAAGCCTGCAGTACCTCCTCCTCCCGAGATTATCGAGGAGCCCTTAGTCTACAGGGTTCAGGATATCTTGGACTCTCGGCGACGGAGTGGTCGTCTGGAATATATTATTGACTGGGAGGGATACGGGCCAGAGGAAAGACCCTGGGTGGCCCAGGATGATGTGCTTGATCCTTCTCTTCTGGCCGAGTTTCACCAGAACCACCCAGTCCGTCCTGCACCCAGAGGGCGTGGCCGACCCCATCGCCGTAATAGGGCATCAGGAGCCGCCCCTGGAGGAGGGGGTACTGTCAGAGTCACACCACTAGAGACATTCCCATTCCCCTCCTGCTTACCTGGACATTCTGCTCATCTCTTTCCCCTCTGCTACTACTCAAAAAACCTGTTGATTGTATTGCACTTACCTTTGTGTCTATCTGCTGACAACAGTACAGTAGAATTAATTACTTTGCATGTGCTTTAGTATGCTAATCACCACATCAAAACAGTGTCGTTTTTGCAGTGATTTAAATGGGCACCAAGAACTATACAATCAACTTTTCTCTGGCGTCTTCTACTGATTTATATATGTACTAAGCACATCACAGTGCATTCTGCTGAAGTATGGAAAGATTTCTTGACCTGGCCAAGTGAAATGCCTTTTATGTGGAGTGATAGGAAACCTAGACAACCAAATTGGATGTAGCCAGTCACATCAGTCTGAGTGTGGTATACATTGAGGTAATGGATTGCAGGTAGAAGGGCACCAAGCCAGTGACTGCATTGGCTGAAAACAGTGTCTTGAATATGACTTTGGCAGCAGCTGCCAGCGCAGAAACTTGAGTAAAGATGTAATGTGAAAATAACTGGAGGTTTTAATTCAAATAAAGTCAAGGGTTTAGGATGCAGTTGATGGATCGTGGCGTAAATGCAGTTTTGTTGGCGAGAAGTGAGTTGCATTAAACCACTCACAGAATAATAACCACCTGGACAAGGAGCTGAATTAAAATAGTGTCATTGAAGGATCTGGTGGTATTTCTGTTGTGTAAGCAACATGATTCAGCTGTTGCCATAATGTGCTCCACAAAACCAGGTCACCTGTGATAATGCAGGGATTTTACACACCTGGAAGCTACTACTGGGGAAGTCGTGGAAGTCGTGGAAGTCGCTACTACTGGGGAAGTGGGGAAGTCGTGGCCTAATGGTTAGAGAGTTGGACTCGTGATCCAAAGGTTGCGGGTTCGAGTCTCGGGCCGGCAGGGATTGTAGGTGGGGGGAGTGAATGTACAGCGCCCTCTCCACCCTCGATACCACGACTGAGGTGCCCTTAAGCAAGGCACCGAACCCCCAACTGCTCCCCGGGCGCTGCAGCATAAAATGGCTGCCCACTGCTCCGGGTGTGTGTTCACGGTGTGTGTGTGTGCACGTTGGATGGGTTAAATGCAGATCACGAATTCCGAGTATGGGTCACCATACTTGGCTGAATGTCACTTCACTACTGTGTACCTTTAACTAAGATGGAGAGACAGTGAGAAGGTAAGGCCTTGGGAGAAAGAGAAGCGTCCCTGTCGAGGTTGAGATTGTTTGACAAATGTCTCAAATGCTTAAGTGGTTACAAATAAGACCAATGAAATGGTTACATGAGACAAAGGGACTGACATTAGTTAACATTGTTATAACTATGATAAGAAACATATGTCTGTTCCATAACCTGCCTCTCTACCTTATTGTCTACAAAGGATGTCTTAGAAGGCAGCATTAATCTTCTATCAGGGAGCCTATAAGTAAACAATTTGTTCTAGCTAGGTAGGCTCAACACGCAATTTCAGTGTAGTTTGATGTTATCATGTTGCTAAGCTTACAGTATTATATTCTAACAAGCTTAAAAATATATAATAGCCACAAATTGCCATTGTTTTAATTAAAAGTATTTTAATACTATTCAGTGTTGAGAGATATATGTTCATTCTAATTCAACATTGTTCTCAAATTGGAGTTGAGGCCCGTTCACACCAAGAACAGTAACTATAAAGATACCAATAACAATAGCAATATTATCATCCACGCCAACAGATGACAGACATTCTTTTATTACAATAAAGAGTCATATCTATTCAGTTCTATTTTATCTGACTTTTAATTATAGCTGATTTATTGAGTAGTTGTTTGTCTTATGGCTGAAATTTTGGCTGACAGCACATTGTTCAGCCATTGTTGTTATATAAATAAAGTTAAAGTAGTTGAAGCATGCGGTGCAGTTATGTCTGACACTTTTATTCCTCAAGTGGGTTCTGACAGACTGTCAATATATACAGTATATATATATAATTTTATTTTATTTTTTTCATCAACTAGAAAAAGTGATAGGATTGTTCTTTCTAAAAGTGATATTGACATTGTTCCTCTGTAGACTTTACTATTTCCCACAGAATTAGAACAATTGTTCAAACGTTATAGTTATTGGTATTGTCCTTGGTGTGAACAGGCTTTTAGGCATAATGCATTTTGGGATTCCTTCCACAAAAGATGTGTGTGATGGTTCCCTAAAATTTACAATTCTAACATTCCAAAACTAGGTATCTGCCATAGGCTAGATGACTAGAACAGCCTTTGTGTTGGGAGTGTTCCAAAAAAATGAAATGCCTCTGTAGGCAGCTCACTAGGTTTTGGAGCAGAGCACATTAAATGACAGAAGCAAGTGATTTGGTGTAAATATAGAATAATGGAGTAAGCATAGACAAACCAAGAAAAATATCTCTGCCACCATGAATATCAAGAGTGACTGGCCAAAACAGACATGTCCAGAACTATGGACCATTTAATAATCATTCTTCATTACTTCAGAAGGGAATACCTGAATTATTTAACTACAATCTCTGTTTGGGCATTAAGGCTGTGTTAAAGTATCACAACAGATGAGTAAGAAGACCCATAAAAGACACAAAAGACAAAGGAGGCACTTTAGCATCAAATCATTTGGCTTGTTCAGCTCAGAAGCTCTTTCGTGTATAGATGTGAAGCAGGATCAATGCGACATATCAAAATGTTTAAAGTCTCCACTTTGTTGTTTTTCCTCCACCGTATCTGATTTGTCTGAGAGATTTGGATAGGCTCTCATAGGGAGAAAGCAAAGAACAGATCGATTTTATCACAGGTACCCTGACCCACTTCTCTGCTCTAACATAACCCTGACTAGGATGAGCAAGATATTTGTAAGAGTCAGGACTTCATATGGAGAGATTAAGGATTAAGTGAAGCAATGTGTTAGTGGCAGGGATATCTTTGGTAGAATAAAAACCTGAATTTTGAAGTGGCTTTGTTGCAAAGTTTTGTGGCTTTGAATAGAATAGAATAGAATAGAATAGAATAGAATAGAATAGAATAGAATAGAATAGAATAGAATACAATGGCCATCTGTCCAGTAGGAGGTATAGGAGGGCATGCAATTTCAGAAGCAGCCACTGTCTTTATGAGTGAGCCACTGAATTATTCACTCAACTGATTTGTTCCGAAACACTGTGTTGCTCAGAGATGTGCAGTGGTTAATTTTAAATTCGTGTCAAACTATTTTGAATCTATTTCACTTGTAATTGTGCTATGGACAGAAAGAGTTGAAATGTTCTTCATAATCAGAGTTGGGGGTAATGCATTGCAAGTAACGCAAGTAACGTAATCAGATTACTTTTTTAAGTAACTAGTAAAGTTACGCAGTACTTTTTAATTTAGAAGGAATTATCAAAGTTACTTTTTCAAATAAGTAACGCCGGTTACTTTGTTTCCAATGTCTTACTGACAGCTCTTGTGTTGCCATGTTGAGATAAATTTGGACTAAGTGCAGAGGTGTTGTGTGCGTGTGTGAACATGATGCTTACTGTAGTTCTAGACTAAATATGAACATGTATTTACTCATCTCACTAGCACAAAAATTCAGTATTCCTCAAAATGAATCAAAACAGTCAAATGCAAAAAACTCAGTATATTATTCAAACCTGCAGCAATTAAATATGTTACAAAAGACAAATATAATTTATGTATTTAATTCCATTTTATTAACCAGTTTGCTACTGACCTTCGATGATCCAATTCAACCATACTCAGCAAAAATTACACATTTGTGTTACATTTTTGCTATTGCTGAATAGTATTGAACTTTCTTCTCCTGCGTCAAATTCTTCATGCAATTTGCTTGAGCTGTGCCCTCTACTGGACAGACGTGAATTTACATTTTCTTTAGCTTGCGGTGTATTAATTTCATTTTTGTTGTGAAAGGGCTTTTACATTTGTTAAATAATGCATTTTTTATATTAAAAACAAACAACCAAGCCCTGCCCAGATTTGAAAAAAGTAACTCAAAAGTATCTCAATTCCTTACTTCCCATAAAAAATAACCAAGTAACGTAATTAGTTACTTTTTCAAGTAGGAACTCAATGTTGTAATGCATTACTTTTAAAAGTAACTTTCCCCAACACCATTCATAAAAACTTATTTTGTGAAGAGACAGAAACACAGAGGTAATGTACTTCTATCCCCATAGCCTTGTTTCATTTGTGTTTAATTAAACATGCTGTCTACTCTACAGTTTCTTAAGCCCACAATCATCTAGACTGCAAAAGCAGCACTGTCTCCTTTTAAGTTAAATATTTAAAGTTTACTATATACAATGTATGAGGAGAAATGTTTCTCTTTGAGGTGAATCAATAAATCTGAACATGCCCCCCTCATTGCTGGAAGATGAATCTAATGTAATAAGGCCCAGTAATGGCCCTCAACATTGATAAGTCTGAAATTCAATAGAGATTGGACCATTTCAATTGCTTTCTTTGAGAAAGGTGCTGGGCTCTTTTGTTTGTCAGTGTCAATCATTAGTATCAAAGTGGCTCAGCTCTTTGTCCTTCAAGCCAGCATCAGGAGAGCTCTTACAGGGTGACTCCATCATTTGCCAATTGAGAGGCATAGCTTCAGGCGCTCCATGTGCAATGAAAGCAGATTTTAATCTTTATTCACAAAACAACTTCAAAAAGTTGGAAGAAAACCTGGCCTCTGTGCCATTAGATTACGTAATTTCTTCTCACTGTTAGATAAACAAGTACTGTTTGACCCTATTAGGGATAAACATGCAGTATGTGCAGTCTGTTCAATAGGATGTACTGCTGCCAGATATTTTGAGGTATGTTTAAACTGTTTTTGTCTATACAACGAAAGTCAATGGGGTCCAACACACTGGACAGAGTGCAAATTTACGTCTGTCCTTCACAACCTCATTTTCATTCATGTTAAATAGCCAACAAAGGTCCATCAAGCACAAGAGTAAAGCAAACAGACATACATATTCTAGAAATTAAAAATAAGTACAAACTACTGCTCCGTTTTAATTCCTGTACACTTTGAATTCTAAGATAAATGCTACTTTAGTGTTGTCCACAGCAACCAAAAGTATTGTTATAAAGATATCCATTTGCCTGAAGAGCACGGGATCAAAATTCATTATCACAAAAACTGACCAAATTACAGTATTTGAAGCATCTTTTTTTTTTTTTTTTATGAAAGAACTGTTAGTGGTGCTCATTTTGGGGTTTTCTCAGAGAATAGAGAATCTAAAAGGACCTTTCTAACCCTTCGAAGGTAGACAGGCAGTAATTTGAGCAGTGAGTGGTCCGCTCAGGTATAATAGAGGAGTCCTAGCGAGAACTGAAATGTGCTTTATCTTGATGCCAGAGTACTTTCTGCCCAAACAATCGTAGACAGCCTTTTCTAAACTCAAGTGTGCGGTAAATTATAGCAGTTATATTGTCCTCACCTGAAAGGCAAAACTTGCTGCTACAACCTTTCTATCTTGGTCTATCTTGTCTCGCTTTTGCCATGAAAAACAACTGTTTGGTAGGTACTTGCATATCCTCTGCTAATAATATACATTTCAGTTACCAACAGCTCAAATAAGACGTAGAACAAATAAGACAAGCATTATTTGCTTCATTAGCTGGTTAATGCAGTAGAAACTAAAAGAGGTCCAGTTTCAGAGTCTTTTGTCCTCTGATAATGTTGTAGCTGTAGGTGAGGGAATAAGAAATATTACTATTGATTGAGTCTAAGACAGGCAGCAATTTCAATTCCTGATCACATGGGGGGAAACAGTGTTCATCACTTGTCATTATGCCTGTGAGCATCAGAAGATGAAGCAGAAGAACAGGATTGTTGTTTCCCAGAAGGATATATAGGTAAAATAATCAACAATACAAAAATAAAACAAATATTATAAAATAAGAGATCAAACAATGAATAAACCACTCTTTTCTCTAAAATAACACTCTTTCAGAGGGAGACTGCATCTCTGTTGCCTCTTTTTGTTTTCTTACTGAGGAGCATAGGCCAAAAATCAGTGCATCCTCGTTTTTGTGATTGGCTACATTTTAAAAGAAGAAGAAGAATCTGTTCGTTTTTATGGACATTTCCATGAAGTTTGAAACACAACAGAAATAAAATGCAACATCTGTTGTTAAAAAAAGGAAATATGGAAAATTCCTACAGGTACATACAGGCGCATCTCAGAAAATTAGAATATGGTGAAAAAGTTAATTTTTTCTTGTAACTTATTTCAAAAAGTGAAACTTTTTTAGATTCATTACGTGTAAAGTAAAACACCTCAAAAGTTTTTCTATTTTTTTTTATTTTGATGATTAGAGCTTACAGCTCATGAAAGTCAAAAAACAGTATCTAAAAATATTAGAATATTTCCTAAGATCAATCAAAAAAAGTATTTGCAAAACAGAAAATTTCAAGTTCTTTAAAGTATGTTCATTTATGCACTCAATACTTTGTCAGGGCTTCTTTAGCACAAATTCCAGCATCAGTGAGGAATGGCATGGAAGCGATCAGCCTGTGGCTCTGCTGAGGCACTACTGGGACTTCAGCTCGTCTGGATTGTTGGATCGACTGTTTCTCACAGGGGCGTAGATTACGCGGGGGACGTGTCCCCCCCACTTTTTATAAAAAGTAAATATCGTCCCCCGCACTTTTTCATCAGACAGTTGTGTTCTCGACATGTTGAGGTTTTAAATGGAGCAATGTATATAAATGCAGAATTATTTAAAATTCAAAGAGAGAAGATATACATGACGTTTATGTTTCCATGGCAATCAGTCACTCAGTTTGTGACGTCACGACATGCCCAGGCTCGCGCCCGCGGTCCCGCGCTGTATCCATCATTCATTAGAGGTCGAGATGAGTTCAAAGCGGCAAAAAAACTCTTCACTCCTCTTTTAGGAAGAAGTCAAGCAGCGTAAGTTGGCATGTGGGATCCGAATAGTGTTGCACAATGTTGAGTGACTCTGCTTATTGCTCTTGTTGAATAATTAGCAAGTTTTGATGTTCGTTATATGGAGGGGAAAAAAAAAAACTGCCTGGACAAACATGCACTTATTTTTTCAGTGTATTTTTCCGTAACTCTTTTGTAACGTCTTTTATTTTAAGACGTATGTATGTTATCAGAACCCTTCAAATAAGAATAAAGATAATGTTGAACTGAGATTTTACAGCGTTTGCAGCATTGTGACACTCTGCCAAATCTACATGATGTATTTCAATCAAGTATGCAAGCACTGATCTGATACAGGACCGATCTTCATTTAGGGGTGCTCTGTCATTATTGCACTAATTTGACGTTTTTATGTGTTGTCAAGAATGAACAAGAAATGAACAAGAAACAGTCAGCCTAGGTTTGTTAGGACAGAAAGCAAATCAGCATCTCCATAAAGCTTGTCAGCAGATGGAAGCAAAAAGTGCTCTAAAATCTCCTGGTAACACGGCTGCATTGACTTTGGACTTGATAAAACACAATGGACCAACACCAGCACCCCAAATCTTCACTGACTGTGGAAACTTCACACTGGACTTCAAGCAGTTTGGATTCTGTGCCTCTCCAGTCTTCCTCCAGTCTCCAGACCTTGATTTCCAAATGAAAAGCAAAATTTACTTTTATCTGAAAAGAGGACTTTGGACCACTGAGCAACAGTCCAGTTATTTTTTCCTTAGCCCAGGTAAGATGCTTCTGACGATGTTTCTGTTTCAGAAGTGGCTTGGTAGCCCTTTTCCTGAAGACGTCTGAGCGTGGTGACTTTTGATGCACTGACTCCAGCTTCAGTTCACTCCTTGTGAAGCTCTCCCAAGTGTTTGAATCGGCTTTGCTTGACAGTATTCTCAAGCTTGCGGTCATCCCTGTTGCTTCTGCACATTTTCCTACCCAATTTCTTCCTCCCAGTAAACTTTGCATTTAATATGCTTTGATACAGCACGTATGGTCATTTATTGAAACTCAAATATAAATATTCTAATATTTTGAGATACTGATTTTTGACTTTCATGACCTGTAAGCTCTAATCATCAAAATTAAAACAAAAGTGTTTTACTTTACATGTAATGAATCTAAAATATATGAAATTTCACTTTTTGAAATGTTACAAGAAAAAATGAACTTTTCACCATATTCTAATTTTCTGTGATGCAACTGTACATTGTGCCCTATTTTTGCAGTGTTTAAAAAAAAAAAAAATGTGTGTGTGTGGAATTAATTAATTATGAATGTGATAAAGACAGTTGATTTATTCACAATGTTGAAACCACATGATGAAATGTTGAAATGCATGGATTAATACCCAATGAGTATAAAAAAAACATTTTTTTTTTATATGTTTTATTTAAAAAAAATGGAACGTTAATATAAATACGTAATAATATTCTAATATTAATTGCTTGTTGTAGTACACTCTCAAAAGAAAAATTACAATTGTCGCTAGGGTGGTATTCAAAATGTACTAATGTATACTGTACAACTATTTCGGTACTAATATGTACCTTTAAGGGACTAATAGGTGCGTAGCATTTAGGAGTAAATAAGGTACAAAGATGTATCTTCTAGCTTTTATACCACCACAGTGACAGGTCTACCTATTTTTTCTGAAAGCGTAGTGTAAGATAAATAGTGTTCCATGCACTATGTACCTGGGAACTTTGTAAAATATCAAATGTAACCAATAAATTAATTTACACTGGACTGAAGATAAAACAAACACTGAGAGGGAACTTTGCCTGTGAATTTCAGAAGTTTAACAACACACACCGCTGCTGAGCAATGTGTTTCAACTTAAAGGTTCATTCACAACAGACTGTAGCACTGTTTTTGTTTTGTATTGTCTCAGGGCAAAGAGTAAGGCTTGATTTTTCACAGAAACCATTACAATAATTTATTTAGGATATGGGCTTTTGCATTATTTATAAGTGAATGCATTGGAATAAACTTAGCTTTTGCCAAAATTGTGTCAAGTATATATTTCATTTGACATTCTTGGTTTTGCTTTGAAAAACAAAAACATTGTAAATGTATTGCAGGATATAAAACATCTTGCCTGTTTATTATATTGTGCAATAGTAGAAAAAAAAAAGTTAAAACAAGGAGCTTGGAAAGTTTTGTGAAGTTTTATGACTTCCAGCCCCTATTCTTTCAAGTATTTATATCATGTTGGGAACCCAACTGGTACATCAATATTTTTTGCACTTCTCCATTTGATTCCAGCAGCGAACAGATGTAATTAGACATGTAAATCACAGCAAGGTTTTTAGCTGTATGCTAATTAAAAGGTGCATTTACAAAGGAGGGAGGGAGTATGAGTTAAATACACACCGGATGCCATTGGGACCGTATCTGTGATTAGTAGTACTACATTCCACAGAGACCCACTTCTAACTGTACTTTCAGTCTGACTCAAAGTTTAGAGTGCAACAAAGGGCACTCGAACAACATCGTTTGCCAAGTGGTTTTTGAAAGAGTAGTTTTTAAGACTGGAGATAAAATACAATAATGATACTCTGATTCATGCAAACTTTTGTAATCACATTTTAATAGTAGGGTTGTTTGAGAAACCATTCTTCTGTGGCGATACCTTAAAATGAATGACACAATTGCAAGGCTGATAAATCATTTGTGCAATTTTTATTTTCAATGTGACACTTTTGAAAAATAGTGCACACAGTTATAGTATACAGTACTTATTACGGATTGTGGTTGTAGACAAAAGGAACAAACGATCAGGAGAACGAAGTAGCATCAACTCACGAAAATCCATTTATTAAACATTAAACTCGGACAAAGACAAGGGCAGAACTGAGGACTTATAAAGGAAATGGAACTGCGGGTGGGATACTTGCGTTGGCCGCTGATGGCGGCTGTCTTGTGTTGGCCACGAGCGGCTGTTGGCTGACGTTCCAAGTGCAATTCATGCAGGGAACTAACCTCAGCCTCATCTTCAGTATTGGTTAAGGTTAGGTTTAGGGGTAGGCTCAGGGTTAGTACCTAGTTATTACCTAGTTATTGTAATTACTATAATAAGTACATAGTATGCACATGAGAAACTGTAAAATAAAGTGCTACCTAAAATGCATTATAAACATTTGGACATCTCTATCATCATCGCTGTTTTAGAGGCTGTCTATATGTTATAATATATGCGTTAGTCTCTGGGAAAATGTATGGAAATGTATGTGCACTGGAACAAACAATATATACAGTATGACTACTAATGCAGAGTTCTGTTATAAACTGTTCAGATAAGCAACCAAACAGCAAAGAAATAGCTGTAAATGTAAAGGTCAGATGATTATGTGTTGTGTGTGTGGTTGGACCGGTGATGTCTGTGGGTGTTGAGAAACGTCCGCTGTGTCTGTTCAATTGTTGGGCCACACAGCAGTGCTCCCAGATCTCCTGTAGGAGGCGGACAGAAATACTGCACATCAACGGCATCTGTAAACTTGTCTGACAATGTTTAAAATTCTCTGCAACAACAAATTGCCAGTGGTTTATATATTGCCTTAAACATAGAGAGATTGGAAAGCTAAACTATAAGAAGACAGTTGAAGTATTTGTGGAAGCTCTTGTACTGTCTCATGCTACAGAGAGGATGTCCTGTCTTCTGCCTGATCCCAAAGATGCCTCTGAACCACAAACATGCTGTGGTCACGGTCAGCAACGATGACTAAATAATGGACAGAGGAAAAATGAAAGAGAAAGAATGAAAGACAGCAAAAGAGAGAGAACTGGTCATGATTTCGCCTTATCTTGAAGAAAAAGCAGTGATGTGTGAAGCTGAAGATGCCTCTGAACATGCACAGACTCAAACTCTGTCCTTTGTGGATTGCAGCTGGCATCTTCAGGCATAAACACATACGCACAAACTTTACCCAATTTTTCACCCCTAGGCAAAACTATAGACTGACTGCACTTTGTTTTTCATGGAAATTAGTTTCATGTTGGCATGCTGCTGTTGTGTTTTTGTGCCAAGGTCACGACTGGCTGATTTCCACACAAACTGTCAGATGACCCCTCACTCCATCAGCAGCTGCCTCAATGATGACTATCAGGCCTGCCTTGCATCTTACACCAGACTCATCGGTGAGCTGAAGAAAGTTTTATTTTAGTTTGGGATACACAACATAAATAAATGCAGTTAATCATAATTTATCTATCTATCTATCTATCTATCTATCTATCTATCTATCTATCTATCTATCTATCTATCTATCTATCTATCTATCTGTCTGTCTGTCTGTCTGTCTGTCTGTCTGTCTGTCTGTCTGTCTGTCTGTCTGTCTGTCTGTCTGTCTGTCTGTCTGACCTCAATATCTAATATTTATCAATTGATAGATTAATATGCATCAATGATGCATTAAACTGATCAAAAGTAAAAGTAAAGACCTGTTACCAATAATTTCTATTTCAAATAAATGCTGTTATTTTGAACATTCCATTCATCAAAGAATTCTGAAATAAATGTATCATGGTTTCCACAATAATAATAATAATAATAATAATAAAATGATGATAATATTAATAATAAAAATAAATAAATATTAAGCAGCACAACTGTTTTCAACATTGATAGAACATTGATTAAAAACTATGCTGAAAATTCAGCTTTGCATCACTGGAATAAATTGCATTTTAAAATATATTAAAATAGAAATCAGTTATTTTAAATTGTAAAAATATTATTGTCTCCACAATATTAAAGTACATTTGATTAAACAAATGCAGCTTTGGTGTGCATAAGATATTGCTTTAAAAAAAACAATCAAATAATTTTTACTGACTTTTGAACGGCAATGTATTGCATAATATTAAAAATGCCAACAGAACATGAAAAAAGTACTATTTTAACAAACTTTTGTGCACCATCTTTAGTAAATATAAAGAGTACATCAAATATAATTAAACTGAACAAATATTTGTTTTTTGACTCATTCATTGATCAATAATAATATAGACAAAATAGACAATAACAAAAAGACAAAAATATTCTAAATTTTACCCCTGAAAAGTAATGCTGATGCTCATATTCATTTAATAATTTACTGTGATACATATTATTCAGTAACCTACAATGACTTATTTCGTTTGATTTGTTCTCCCTATAGGCACAGACATGACTCCTAACTACATGGACTCAGGTCACTCAAACTTCACCATCTCCCCCTGGTGTACCTGCAGAGGAAGCGGGAATCAGGAGGAAGAGTGTGAGAAATTTCTACAGGACTTCAGAGAAAACACCTGTCTCCGTAAGCCTTTCTTCTTTTGTTATTAAAGTCTTTCTTCTGTAAAGTATGTCCCTTCCAGCTTCACTCACCACTTAGCTTTCAGCATTCGCATTCAATTCAGAATTTATACTTTTTGATAAGTAATTGAGGATGCGGGTACTTATATAAATATGCAGTTGTTTAGAAATAGGTTTATTTTTACCTGAATGCTGCACCTACGGTGACAGTGTTTGAAACCTACCATGTTTTGTGTTTACTTTCCATTACAAAATTCATTCCATGTGTGGAAGCTCTACCCACCTCCAGAATCATAAATGTCTGATTGTTTTGTAACTAATGTCATGCTTGCTAGCAGAAAGTAAACATGTAGGCTGAGGCTAAATAAGGCTTCCAGCCTGACTTGTTAGCATGTGGTGCAACAGGACTTCGTTTTTGGCA
Organism: Barbus barbus; assembly: GCF_936440315.1. Taxonomy (NCBI): domain Eukaryota; kingdom Metazoa; phylum Chordata; class Actinopteri; order Cypriniformes; family Cyprinidae; genus Barbus; species Barbus barbus. Next base: position 11,213,348 of record NC_136757.1, on the reverse strand, counting down.
TTTCATAGTGATTTTCATGTGTCAGTCCAGTCATTTAAACAGACTTGTATGGCTTATTTTGAAATGCTAATCTAATTAATTAATTAATTAATCATCTAGATTTAAATATTTTAGATTTAGTTTAACGTGTTCATTCTTTATCATTAAATACAAATTTGTTTTTTTTGGCTTTTAATCTGTGTTAATAATTTACCTTTGTTCGACAATTTTTTGAGGGAGAAATCCAGTCATTTCAATAGGAATGCAAGCAGCTGGGAATTTTATGTGAGGGCGATAGATTTTGCCATGCAGATTTTGCAAAAGGTTCAAGTTGGTTAAGTTTATTTGCCTTGTTGACCAACAGAAATTTGTTTGGTTTGAAAGAGACAATTGACCATTTTTGTCCACAGAATTCGCTAATGTGAACTCTCTAGTAAAAATGTAGTATATTAATTATAATTTTTATATCAGTAAGTCTCAAGCAACATGCCAGTAAATATGTTAACAGATTTGATTTATACTTAGAATGAAATAAATGCATTTTTAAACTTTATTCAGGGCATCACTTGTGCACAATGCACAGTTCTTAATATTAAGCCTACAATTTCTACTGTCGGGCCAAAAGTGGGCGTGCTAGTGAGGGCCAGTCGCAGGGGTGGTGCCAGGGCACCTCAGTCGGGGGTGGGGGGCATTTAAATTTATGGGGGGGGGGGGGGGGGTAGAGGGGGGGGCAAATCACGTTGAGTGGGAGGTGGAATGCAATCTGTGATCGCGTGCAGTTGCTGACACTCGCGAAAGCGTGCAATGGCTTTCGTATGCGCACTATTTTTTCCGATTTCACTTTCACATTCGAACACGTTCAGCAAGGAGGGGAGAGGATGGAAAGGGATGCCCCACAAACCATTTCTCATCGCGCTTTGTGAATAAAGAATGAACGGCGACTCAAAACTGCTGTATGAGCATATGATACGCAAACTACAGCTCTCGGCTGGAAAAAAGAAGCCAATGTCATACCAGTAGCCTAAAGTTTTGATGGACGACGATTGTAATCTAGGAAAAGATTATTACAGTAACATACTGTTACAGAAGCAGACAGAACACTCGGGATGTAATAAAAGGTAAGGTTTATTATACAGATGAGTGAAGGCAGGAGATAACAACAGAAGTTTCAGATGCAGAGATGATGTATGCTGGGATTGAGATTCTCACTGAACCGTGGTGTTCTTCGACAGGAGCTCGTGGAAGAACGGGAACCACACACCTCGACGCTTCGTCTTGAAGCTCCGGGACTGACAAACTGGGATCCAGGACAAGGACGACAACACTCGGAGGAAGGACAAGAGGTAAGTTCACAGGCAGCTAAGTAACAGGTAAATATCAGCATATACTTGCAGGAGTCCACTTCGGATAAACGAGACCGGAGGAGTGGCTGTGGTGAGGTGTGTGGTTTTATGGGGAGTCTTGATGTGGTGGAGATGATGTGCAGGTGTGTCTAATCAGAACTCGGGTGAGGGTGCTCGCTGTGATTGTCTGGGGTGAGAGCCTGGTTGATCTGTGACATTACCCTCCTCTCCACGGCCAGCTCCAGAGGGCCGAAAACCCAGACGTCGTGGTGGCCTACCCCTTCCCCTAGGGGCCGGACGGTCAGGATGGGTCGCATGGAATTCCTCCATTAATGTGGGGTCCAAGATGTCTTCTCTGGGGACCCATGACCTCTCCTCAAGGCCGTAACCTTCCCAGTCTACCAAGTACTCCAGGTGGCCACCACGGCGCCGGGATTCCAAGATCTCCTTCACCTTATATATCGTGCAGTCCTCCAGAATTAGTGGGAGAGGGGGTTCCTCGCTCGGACCAGGCTCTGTGGAGGAAGAGACAGGAGAGTGATAAGGTTTAAGGAGTGACACGTGAAAGGTGGAATTGATACGATACTGTGGGGGTAATTGCAGCTGGAAGGTGACCGGGTTGATTTGCCTTAAGATGGTGAAGGGACCAACATATCTGGGACTCAGCTTCTTGCAGGGCAGGCGCAGCTTGATGTCCCTTGTTGACAGCCAGACCTTCTGTCCTGGTTGGTATTGCGGGGCCTCGGACCTTCAAAGGTCTGCTGTCATTTTGCGCCTGCTTACTGCTCGCTGGAGCTGATGGTGAGCATTGTCCCAGACCCTCTTGCTCTCCCGGAACCAGTAATCCACTGCAGGCACTTCCGAAGGTTCCCCTGACCAGGGGAATAAGGGTGGCTGGTAGCAGAGCACGCACTGAGTCCAGTAGCAGCCTGACATAATGAGTTCTGGGCGTACTCGGCCCAGCCAATAAACAGGTTCCAGGAGTCCTGGTGGCTGTGGCAGAAGGTTAGCAGGAAGCAGCTGATCTCCTGGATCTTCCTCTCCGTCTGCCCGTTGGTCTGGGGATGATAACCTGAAGACAGACTCACGGGCACATCTAGGAGTTTGAAGAAGCCCTTCTATACTCGAGAGACAAATTGTGGACCACGATCCGACACAATGTCTTCAGGAAAGCCAAAATACCTGAATACATGATTGAAGATGAGTTCCGCCGTCTCCATGGCCGTGGGGAGACCCTTAAGGGGGAGTAGTCGACAGGACTTGGAGAATCTGTCCACAATTACAAGGACACAAGTATTACCATCCGATGCTGGTAGGTCAGTGACGAAATCAACTCGATTTCGACCATGGACGATTGGGAACGGGCAGCAGGAGGAGTTTGCCTGCTGGCAAGTGGCGAGGGCTCTTGGTCATGGCACAATCTGCGCATCCCTGGACGAACCGTCTCACGTCCCTAGCCATGTGGGGCCACCAGTATTGATTTTTCAACAGCGAGAGGGTACTGTTGGTCCCTGGGTGGCCAGAGCCCAGAGATTCGTGAGCGGAGTGGATGATGGAAGTGCGTTGTAATCTGGGAATGTATTGTTTACCCGGAGGACAGCCTGGCGGAGTGGCGGTGGAGGCATTGGCAGGAGTGGCTGGTTCAGGGATCCACTGGATGGGGCAGGTGAAGATTTTCTCTGGGATGATGGTTTCGGGAATTCGGGACAGGGCATCTGCTTTGGTATGCTTTGATCCAGGATGGTACGAGATTGAAAAGTTGAAACGGGTGAAGAAGAGGGCCCAACGTGCCTGACGGGGGTTGAGTCGTTTGGCCTTCTTCAGGTATTGTAGATTTTTATGATCTGACAGGACAGTGAAAGGATGCTGAACACCCTCCAACCAATGCCTCCATTCCTTGAGGGCGAGCTTGATTGCCAAGAGTTTCCGATTGTCGATGTCATAGTTCCTTTCCGCCGGGCTGAACTTCTTGGAAAAGAAGGCAAATGGATGGAGTTTGATCGGATTCCCCTGCTGGTGAGAAAGCATGGCTCCTACTCCTGAAGTGGAGGCGTCAACCTCCACAATGAAGGGTTTATGAGGGTCAGGATGCACGAGGATAGGAGCGTGGGTGAAGGCTTCTTTCAGTTTCTCGAAGGCCTCCGTGGCAGCTGGAGTCCAGGACAGAGACTTGGGCCTATTTCTGAGCAGGTTAGTTAGGGGACTGGTAATGGTGCTGTAATCCTGGATGAATCTTCTATAAAAGTTGGCAAAGCCTAGGAATCTCTGGAGCTCTTTAACAGTGGAGGGTACCGGCCAGGTTCGGATAGCCTCCACCTTTCTCTCGTCCATTCGGATGCCACCGCTATCGATGATGTAGCCCAGGAAATGTACAGAGGGTTGGTGGAATGAGCATTTCTCGGCTTTGAGGAACAGATGAAATCTCCTGAGTTGCTGTAGGACCTACGCAATGTGGTGGCGATGTTCGGCCAAACTCCGGGAGTAAATGAGGATATCATCGATGTAGACTAGGACAAACCTGTGGAGATACTCCCGGAGCACCTCGTGCATGAAGTCCTGGAATACGGAGGGGGCGCTGACAAGGCCATACGGCATCACCAGGTATTCGTAATGGCCGGTGGGTGTCACGAAGGTAGTCTTCCACTCGTCCCCCTCACGTATCTGGATGAGGTTGTCCCATACAGGATTAGGCATGCGTTGTGTCCATTATAATGATGCGCAAACGAACCATGTATGTGCGCTCTCTGTGCACTGATCACTATAACAGATTTCTACTTGAATACAGCTCAGTATATCCACGTAGTTGAATGCAGCGAGTGTTTTATAATGGATGCTCGCGTGTTTTGGAGAAGTTTGCGAGGATCAGTGGTGTTTATGTACATATGGGTATCAGCGTTCTGACAGAGGAACTGTGGTGTCAAGTTCAGAATGGTTTCATTTTTCGTTTGTATTTTGGTGTGTTTAATGATTCTGAATAGACCCATATGGACCGTATTTTATATGCAGTCCTTTGGAATCTCCCTGCGGTATTGTTTGGTATGGCTTGTTGACTCATGCTTATATTTTAAAATGACTGTATAATTGAGCTTTACATACTTTTAAGTTGTATAGAATATCTGCAGTGACATTTTAGCAAAGTATATTTGCAAAAAAGAACGGAATATTTTAATATATTTTGAATTAGTTTTATTTAAAATACATGTAATTGAAAATGAATAACAAATACAAAGGGTTTTAGTGAATAGAAAGAGTTGGAGAGAATAGAAAAAATAGTGAATAGAAAAAAGGTTGAGAACCACTGCTTTGTAAACGCAGGCACAGTTAGACGTGGGTCCTTAGAATTGAACATTATTTTATTAAAAAAAATTTAAATAAAAAATTAAGTGAATGCAATATAAAGTTACATCCCAACAAGCTTTTTTATTTGTTTTTTTATGTATTTTATTATTTATTTATTTTTCACTTAGTAGATCTCTGCAAGATTCTTTTCATTTGAAAAGTAGATCCCCACACAAAAAAGTGCAGGCACCCCTGTTGTAACCCTATTAAAGCATGGGATGAAATACAGTGAGTGAGTCTGGTAAATGGTGAATTAGCTGTCATCATCGGAGGTCGTGCAGCCAGCCGCGCTGGAGAAACTACGATGACCGTAACATGCGTCTGCTCGCGAATCGCTCTTGCGGTAGCCTACTTTGATAGGCTATACTGCTTCAAGTCAGATGCTGATTGATCTGTAATTTTAAGATAGCCTGTGTGTGTGTTTTTGTCTGTGTGTGTGTGGTGAGTGGATGTGAGTCTTGTTTTGTTTGTCTAGCAATTAACTGATTTAAAATCGGCAAGCGTTGCAGAATTAGCAATTAGCTGAACTGCTGAACCCCCAAATAAAGTTAGCTATGCCTCATACCTAACAAACTTGGAGAAGATGACGTTACTTTTCTCCTCAAGGGATCTGGCGAGTTAAAGTCTCTCTGACTTTCTGACTTCCTGCGGAAACATTCTCTTATGAAAATGTGCTTTGAATCATTTTGTTTTTCCTTTTCTTTTCCCACAGGAAATGCTATCCAGGCCTTCGGCTATGGGTCGTTACCCAAGTCTGATCCTCAGCCTACTACAGGTTCAGTGAAACCTGACCTTGAGCCCACTGCCAACATCCCTAAAACAACAATGGAACCTGGGGAGGAGCCCTGCATCATATCGTCCTGTGCGAATTTGAACGTAAGTCAGATTTTATGCAGCCAAGTAGTAGTAAATTAATTATATATCTGTACCAATCTAATGTTCAGCTACTGCACTTAAAATAAATGTAAACGATGATACATTTTCATTTAATTGCAATTAACATGCAAGTGAGTGTTGAAAATATTACAATATGCTCTATTTTAAATTATATATATATATATTAAATATATATATATATATATATATATATATATATATATATATATATAAAGTTTTCAACAAGGATAAGCTTAGAACGAAATGGAGGTGTCTTAGTCACTGATGCAGAAAGTAAAAGAAGCAGCTGTGTGAATGAATTAAAATACTGAACATGTTGCGTTGTAAATATTTAGATCTCACCACTAACAAAGCTGCATTTACAGAGCATCAGTTACATACTTTACTCATTTATTTTAGTCATACATATTGAAGTGAAAAAAATGGCAACATATTTACACATATAAATATTGTATGCCTACTGCCACTTTGCATTTAATTAACATTTGATTGAACTAGTTGACAATAGTCAAGCTATGAACAGCTGTAGAATAAACAAACAACAAGAAATAAATTAGTTGACATTTGTACCTTTGTTTGGTTAATTGTGCGCGCACACACACACACTGCTTTGCAGAGTTTTTCACCTGAGTGCAGAATATGTTGACGGGCTCATAATTAACATATTAAAGTTGAAAATGTACAATGATTGAATGTACCCCTGAAAACAGCACAAATAGACCAGACAGAAAAATGTATCCTCACAATTTCCCAGTGGAGCCACAAAACTGCATGTCACTATTTACACTGCATGTGTTTGCGTGTGTGTGTGTGCGTATCTGTACGTGCTGAGCCAGTAGAGCAATGCTTAATTTATTGTAAAAATGACAATTAGTGCATTACCCAAGCAGGAAGTTTATAATTAGAGACTGCCTGAGGGGAAACATTGTCAAACTTCCCTATTCTCTAGCAATTCAGAAACGTGTCAGATGTGCATCACAGATTCACCCCATTGCTGAAGCTCATATTTTTCTTCTGGTCCCACTCAAATAAAAGACAAATAGTTTGCCATGGGCCATTTTTCTCATTCTGACAGGTAGGGAGAAAATGAGCAAAGTCTCGCTCTGTTTACCGTGTTTTAATTCCAGGCAGGGTTCGGCATCACAGTAATTTTTGGAGGTGAAATTCAAAGGGGGTGCTTTGCTCAATCTAGCAGGTCCAATAGCACTTAAAGTGTGCCTGAGGCAGCAAGGATGTTCCTTCACAGAATCTTCATGTAGATGTGACAAGACTTGCTCATGGGCACAACTGAGGCAACGATTCTATTCACCCAAAGCTATAAATCGTTTCGAGTGCTCCATTGGTATGAATTATCAGATATCTAGTTATTCACACTGTTCCTGCTGCAAAAAATAAATTAAATCAATAGATAATAAAATGCAATTTCATTGGAAAAACAAAGAAACCGTAATTTTTATCATATTGTTAGTGATAATAATTTGCTTGATCAGTGTATTTGTAACTGAAATAATTTGGCAAATTGATATGGAACTGTAATGAGGTCGACAGAGATTTCTTTTGATGCCTATAACTTAACAAGTGCACATTAACTTATTCTTTAGCCCTAACCATAACCAAACTAATTCTAATAAGAGTTAGTTGACATGATAGAATCAAAATTACAAAAGTCATAGACATATATACATAGGTCCCTCATTAGTGGCTGTTTCTATAGGCCTCTATATGCAAGCCATACTGGAACAGTCAAAGCCGGGCCGTGAACACTCAAAAGCAAGTTGACTATTCACCTGCAACCGTAATTATGCATGTATGAATATCTATATCTGCAATAGGCATCAGCAGATTATTTTGCTAAACTACCACAATACAACAAGACGAAGTTGTCAATGCAAGAAGTTAATACATATAAAACACAAACCAACACACTCGCACCTGCAAAATGTTTTACCCATTCCTTCGGGAATTTAAATCTCTACGGTTTTAAAACCAGTGACTGCGCATAGTGTGGCATTTTGGAAATGTCATTAATTATTACTGTGAGTAACGATACGTAGACCGTTCCAAGATGACAGGCACGTTGACGTACCTGGAGCAGTTGAATAGTGAACTATGTATACATTATTTGTCTAACGTGGACTATTGAAAGAAAGTGTAACCACAAAAGCACATCTTAGAATGTTCGTCAACCAATCAGAATGGAGCATTCAACAGCCTTGAGGTATGATGATTACAAAGGATCTGTTTGATTATTTCATGATATGCATTTTTTTTTTTAAGATAACTTACGACAGATTTGTGAACTATTAGCATATTACTTAATCATTTGTGAATGTATAGTCATGTTTTTGTAAATTAGTAGTTCATCATCTAATCACTTGTAAATGATTTATAAATTAATCTACACAACATAGATAGAAATAATAAGAGATACTATGACAAAGAATTTGTTTTAATGCTGTCAAATTGACAAGAAAGAACTACAAAATGATGCTGCCTTCAAGTGCACCTGGGAACTTCTTATCTTTGAGGGAATTTGTTATTACGCCCTGTCACACATTCATGTCAGAAACATAAAACGCAGGTAGCCTAACCAAAACAAACAAAAACAATAATTATATTGTGAACAATAAATCCTAATAACTACGTCTCAATTCAAAATTACATCTCATTTTGACAAATAATTAATTATAATTAACACATTCAAGTTAGAAATGCCCATGCCCAGTCTTACAATAAAAATAAGGTTGATACGAAGCATGGTTTGGCTGTGTACCAGAAAGAATGATTTTGCGAGATTTTTGTGAGTATTTGTGTGTTAATTTGTTTGATCAGGGTTGTCCAGCGGTGCAAAGCTACACAGCAGTGTCTTTCTGTGCGTTTCTGTGTAAACAACATGGACAAGTATGAGAGTTCTAAAGCAAAGAGCTGAGATGTGAATGAGTGGAAGAGAAATGGAGGGAGATGTTGAGAAGCGAAGGGGAGAGAGGAGGGCATTAGCAGAGCTGTGAACAGAGATCTGGGCTGATGTCAAAAGGCAGCTGACACACATCACCGCTCTCGCTAATTAATTGGCTTTTAGTCACTGTCCTCTGTTTCTCTCACCCCCACCCCCCACCAACATCCCCGCCTGTCAACACACAATTTCGGTCCCTTCCTCCATCTCTCGCTCTCTCTCTCTCTCTCTCTCTCTCTCTCTCTCTCTTTTGCTCGCTCCCTTTGCCAGCTGCAGTTCTGGCAGTTATGGCTTTTGCCTAAGCCTGCATCTAATTATGTATGTTTACACAGGAGACGCTGAAAGTTCACTGCATGAGCTAATGCTAATTCAACACAATCACTACATTCATAGATCAGGTGAAATGACATAAAACAAAATAAAGAGATGTACTATACACGAACACTGATAAATAATTAGATATTGGTAACTTTAGTAGTTTTTCCTTCACTTGAACTCACTATTAAGTGAATAGTGCATTTGCAGTTATGGGCATGAACAGGAAGATATAAACAAAATCAGGTAAATTTACTAAAATTGAATCACACCTACTGATAGTGTTGTTTATTTGCATGGGTAGTTTTAGCACCCGATTCACTAAAGGAAATATAAAAATCATTATGAAAATCAGGCAATGGTGCAAAAACACATCTGTGCTAAACTCGCAGTATTAGCACAGTACGCCAGTTGTCATGTTATATAGAAGCAGGGAGAACACAGGTGGCATGAAATAGCTTCACATAGTCTTTAATGACAAAACGCAGGGACTAATCCAACATAGAAGATGTTCCAAACTCACAAACATAACTAGTGATAAAGTAGACCCGACAGAGAACCAAGAAACAGACAGGAACTAAAATACACAGGATAATTAACAAATACAGGTGCCAGGAATCATATTAACGGACCGAGGAATCATACAGCAATCAAACTAAACAAGAACAGGAAAAAGAGTATATAAAAAAACCAGGAGCAAAGACAGGGGTAAAAGAAGGTAAAACATGTCCAAAACCCTGACATTACCCCCTCCCGGGGGGTTGGGAGTAGACACGGGATGCCTCCAGGACGGAACAGGGAGCTCAGGGAGCTCAGGGGGCCATGCATAATATGGCCATGGCAGAGCAGACAGTACAGAGAGCTATGGCAGATCAGGGGACTCGGGGCGCCATGGCGGAACAGGGAACCCAGAGGCCATCGCGGATCCGCCTCCGAGGCCACAGCCCCAGTCCCCATCCCGGCTTCTACGACCAGAGCCCCCCCCCAAAAAAAATACTTGGGGTAAATCCCGGCATAGGAGCAGGAGCCCTCCCTGGGCCTCTCTGAGGTTAACTGGGAGTTAGGAGACCTCCCTGGGCTTAACTGGGGATCAGGAGTCCTCCTTGAGCTTAACTGGGGATCAGGAGCCCTCCGTGGGCTAAACTCGGAAACAGGAACCCTCCGGGGGCTAAACTGGGGATCAAGAGTCCTCCTTGGGCTTAACTGGGGATCAGGAGCCCTCCGTGGGCTAAACTTGGAAACAGGAGCCCTCCGGGGGCTAAACTGGGGATCAGGAGCCCTCCCTGGGCTTAACTGGGGATCAGGAGCTATCCTTGGGCTTAACTGGGGAATAGGAGTCCTCCGTGGGCTAAACTCGGGGAACTGCAGCGCTTACTTGACTCTTGTCAGGGGCTGGAGCCTGCACTGTACTCTGGTCAGGGGCTGGAGCCTGCCCTGGAGCGAACTCCGGGGCTGGAGCCGACACTGGAGCAAATTCCAGGGCTGGAGCCGACACTGGATCGAACTCTGACACGTAACGAGACTCTGGGCGCTCAGCTGTGACGTGACGTGTCTCTGGACGAACAGCTGAGACGGCCGCTCCCCGGCATCGGAAGCCCGCTCCGTGGTTTCTTCCCTCCAGGGAGGCGGCTCGACGCTTCTCCTCTCTTCCTCTGAGGAGGTTGATGTGGAGAGCGTCGATGAGGCTTCGCACACTCAGTTGCCCAAATATGAGGAGCTAGTCAAGGTGATTACTCGAGCGGTAGCCAAAATAAATATCAGCTAGCCCGCCGAGACTCCGGTCGAACCGCAGAGAAGTAAACTCGATGAGAGATTTCTGCGTGTCAGGCCGCCACCTCCACATCGGAGCCTGCCGTTTTTCCCCGATCTCCACACCGAGGTGTCGAGATCGTGGGATAAACCTTTCTCGGCCCGTCTCTTCATCCCCGCCTCACTGTACCAATCAGGCAGTTAACTGGGTCAAGGTGGCGGTCTCCGCACCACGAAGTGAAAAGTTTCCACTTCAGGGCATACAGTTTCCTCGTAGAGGGAGCTCTGGACTGGAGGATGGTCTCAGCAACCTCGGTTGAGAGACCGGAAGCTATGAGTTGCACCCCCTCAGAGGCCACACCCACAGCTTCCACAGCTCTGGGCGAGGGTGGACGATAGTGCCCCCTGCCTGTGAGAGGAGATTTCTCCTGACAGGAATCTCCCATGGAGAGCCGTCGAGGAGAGAAATAAGTGAGCGAAGTCTGCCCTGGGACCACACACGGATCTGGTGTGCCAGCTTGTACAAGGGGAGCGAACGCAGACCTCCCTGGTGGTTGATGTAAGAGACTACCGCTGTGTTGTCGGTGCACACCAACACATGGTGATCTCTTAGGTCTGGGAGAAAGTGTTTGAGTGCTCGAAACACGGCCAGCATTTCCAGACAATTGATGTGCCAAGTGAGATGGCGACCACTCCACAGACCGCGGGCAGGGTGGCCACTCATGATCGCTCCCCAACCGGTGAGGGATGTGTCAGTCGCTAGCATTACGCGGCGACAAGGAGCACCCAACACCGGGCTCTGAGACAAGAACCAAGGTTGTCTCCACATGTCTAAGGCACGTAGGCAACGCAGCGTGACCTTGATCATGCGGAGCGGGTTTCCCCTCGGGGAGAACCCCTTTGTCTTGAGCCACCACTGCAGGGGTCTCATGTACAGCAGGCCAAAAGGTATCACGTTGGATGCAGCTGCCATCAGCCCCAGCAGTTTCTGAAACTGCTTGACAGTTTCAGTTTATTTCACTCTCTTGACTGAAATGAGGATTGACTCGATCCGAGCAGGAGACAAACGTGCCTGCATCGTGGTCGAATCCCACACCACGCCTAGATAAGTGGTTCTCTGAGCTGGAGACAGCACACTTTTCTTGGCGTTCAGTCCCAACCCCAGCATTTTCATGTGCGCGAGAACGACATCTCGATGTTGAATCGCCACTTGCTCTGATTGAGCTAGGATCAACCAATCGTTGATATAATTGAGTATGCGGATGCCCTGGAGTCTCAAGGGAGACAGAGCAGCATCCACACACTTCGTAAAAGTGCGGGGTGAGAGTGCAAGGCCGAAAGGAAGGACCCGATATTGGTAAGCTTTGCCACCAAAAGCAAACCTCAGGAACTTCCTGTGAGTGGGAAGGATGGAGACGTGGAAGTATGCATCTTTTAGATCTATCGTGACAAACCAGTCCTCGGACTTGATTTGAGACACAACCTGTTTGAGTGTAAGCATCCTGAACTTCAGTCGCATGACTGAGCAGTTCAACTGATGCAGATCTAAAATGGGACGGAACCCTCCATCCTTCTTTGGAACGATGAAGTACTGGCTGTAGAACCCGGACTCTCTTTTGTGAGGAGGGACCACCTCGATGGCCTCCTTCCTCAAGAGAGTGTCTACTTCCTGTTCCATGATCAGAGCCTGTTCGCGGGCCAACGAACGTGGGAATCACCCCGTTGAAAGGCAGCGGTGGAGCGCCGAACTGATTACAATAGCCTTTCTCTACAGTACAAAGGACCCACTGAGACACATTTGGCAGTAGTTTCCACGCTGCCAGATGGTCTACTAAGGGAACCAGTCTCTCGAGACTGGCCTCTGATGTACTCAGAGCTGCTGGCTCGGTGCCCTGAAGCAGAGGACCGGCAGGAGACAGCCAAACCAGGAGCTCTAGAGATCCCCGCAGGGGTGGCGAGCTTCTCAGCTCCGCTACACTTCGGGGCGGAAGAAACTGATGAAACTGAAGAAACTCAGGCCTGAAGATTTTTCTGAGCTCCGTAAGACCACTGATTTGTCCCTCCGCGCCACCAAAGAGACCGCCCGTGCCATTGGTAGGTCTATGGCAGCACTGGTGGCTGTGGAGAGACATTTATGGTTGACCCTGTCCGATTTGCAAGACAAGGCCTGAGCTCCTCTCCCTCATCTAGCTCTTTAAGCAGGTCGGCTTGGTATGCATGTAACACCGCCATGGTGTGCAGACACGCACCAGCCTGACCCGCAGCCGCGTACCAGCGCTGATGTCGTACGCAGTGGCTTGGTAGGCAAGGACGGAGCCTTTAGAGACGACGCCGCACGAGGGGACAGATAGCTCGCGAACGTCTGTTCCACTCGGGGCATCGCTCTATAACTGTGCTCACTCAACCCCTCTTCCTAAGGTCCCCTCTTCTATACCACGGCCTGTCATGTTGCAAGCCTTCAGTCCTCCTCCCTTTGGGGAGCCCGACCAGTGGAAGCTTAATTGTATGTGTCCAGTGCGGACACTGGACGCATACGTCCACAGAGCTGCCCTGTGGAGAAGGACGGACCAACTGCTGGTGTGCTTCGGTCCTCCCAAGCGGGGTCTGCCTGCCTCTAAACAGACCCTTAGTCGGTGGATCGTGGATGTCGCTGTCGCTTACGAGTCCTCTGGTCTCCCCCCGCCTCTGGGGTCAAGGCTCACTCCACTCGAAGTATGGCGGCCTCCAAGGCCTTCCTGGCAGGCGTTCCTATGCAGGACATCTGCAACACTGCGGGATGGTCCACGCCCCTCACTTTCGTAAGATTTTATGGCCTAGACATGCAGGCCACCCCAGGCTCTTCCGTTCTCTTGCCCTTGTCGTGCTCCTGAGGGATACACACAGGGCAGGGACTTGGAAGTCTGGTGGCGTGGGCATCTCGTTCCCCTAGCGTTTTCGATGCAGCTCGAGTTCCTGGAAGGGAACGTCTCAGGTTACGTATGTAACTTGCTTTTATGCTTCCCGGACAGTGACATCACCCGCCTATGACGTCTCGCCCTTCAATTGGACAGATTACACACGTGGTTCAGAGCGCGGTCACGCTGAAGGCGTTCCCCTAGCGTTTTCGACGCAGCGTCTCGTTCCCTTCAGGGAACCAGGGTTACATACGTAACCTGAGACGTTTTCACACACTGCGGCCACACAACTGTGTTCAAGCACCTTATAAAAGTGATTTTTGTATAATAGGTCCCCTTTAAATTACAAATAAACTAAACTAAAATGACATAAAAAGTTAAATAATAATAATAATAAAATAAATGGTTTGCACCAGATTAGAATGTTAATATAAAATAATATAAAATAAATGTAAAAAATGAAATAACTAATTTAAATGTATAATTTTCCACAGTTCACAAATTAAATCAAGGAAGATAGCTAACATGAAGCAATCTAACAATATTAAATACAGCAAAATATACAGCAATACAAATATTTGTCTACATATATTTTATTAAAATATTTTAATAGACTACATGCTTTCAGTGAACATTTTGAATGATGACACAAAGGAATCAGCGTTTTGAGTGAATGCATTAGATCTCCACTCGAATCGGTTCTTTAAAATGAAAATGTGCACTCAACTATACCAAACGTCTGTAAATACATGTGATTAAAACTCCATCATACGATCACCATTTGAAGAATATACAAATTAAATTAATAAATAGCACAGAATTTTTTAAGAATATGGCACAATGTGGCTAATTTACATAGAAGGAGCCATGTATGACTGCATGGGAAATACATTTTATAAATTATTTAATTGCAATGATCTTGCAACATTTTGTGCTTTCTTAAACTAGTTTGTTCATAAATAAGACACAAGGGTTTGCAGTGAAATCCCCCACACATTTTAGCAGCTCATATAATGCACTTACTTCAAAACAATTCTAATAGTCCTTCATGCTTTACCTTTTAATCAGAGGAGGAGAGATTAAGATCGATTGAGTCTCGGGTAAATAGCATTGTGTGGAGAGAAGGCTGACTAAGGGAGCAGCACACAAATTGAGGCACTAAATCCCAATGGGATACAGTCTCTGCCTCCTGGCCATTGTATGTGTCATGTGGCCTTTGGGTTTTCTAGACTACAGCACCTGATTAAACCAGCAGCTTTGTGAGAGGCAAACAGATGCAGGATGTTGCTGCAAGAATGTGATTTTAATTATAAAATGCTGAGAGGTGTTCTTGATATCTTTAGAAACAATTCAGCGCTGACACCAGGAGTTGGCATTGTCCACGTGCTACTTCTGTCCTATCTTGAAGGTGTCTGGAAATGATTACATCTCCTCTAAGCCTCAGTGGTCTTATTGCAAATGCCAACCTGGCCACGCGGATGTACTCCAGGCCCGGCTGAAAGGTCTCAGTCTTTATTCTAACATAATTGAAAACAGATTTATTGGATTAGGGCGAGTTTTCGTCTGTGCGAGTGCACTAGTTCAATCCCACCCATCTTTGTCATAAACAATGCCGCAGCCACGTCTTGACAAACAAGCTTTGGTGACCTTATTTGGGGGAACAGAATTTTACAGCGTGTGATGCAGGAATGGATGTATGGTTATGAGTCCGTATGAATGGAATGATTTGCACCTCCTTGTAAAGACCTTCATTAGTATGAGGCCTTGTGAAAATTCAGCCAATTAAAAGAAGATGGCTAAAAGCGGTGGCTTAAAACAAGATGTTCAGAATGGGACAATATGTACGGACAAGCTATGTGGATGTCAGTCTGTATAATACTATTGGTGGTTTATTTACCACAATTTTTATAAGTTATTATAATTTATAATAAGTTTCAGGAGATATAAATGGTAAAATTTCTGGGTCTTAGTGAAAAGCAGATGCCATTTTTTTCTGTTTTTTAAAGGGTAAATGGCAAAGTTTAAAAGCACAGATTTTCAACTAGCTTTGTATTGTTACAATGTCATAGTGTATATAAATTAACAATGTGTATTCATTGAGTTTTTTTATATTCTTTTATATATACAGTATATATATATATATATATATATATATATATATATATATATATATATATATATAATAAAAATGCAGAAATACAATCTTTTGACAGCTCCAGGGCTTTTTCAATATTTTTTTTTTCACATGGTGAGGGGAAAAAATCTGTAGCAAAAAAAAATTAAGTCAAAAGGAAAGTTATAATGAAAATAATAAAATAAATATATGCTCATTAATACCTGAAAGTAAAACACTGAAATGTACAAACAGTATTTTTGCATTATTGTATGATCGCTCACAAAGAGTTGGATCGAACCCAGTGCATTATGGGTAAAGTAAAAATTTAAACATTCATTATTTACTTACCATTCATCATACGGACTACTTGTATGGTTGTTCTATAATTTATTATAAATTCTCCTTCACAAAAATTGCAATATACCAGTTTGACATTAAAACAATCTTAATAACAAAAATCTGATTCCCTCTGATTTTTTTTTTTCAACTCTGCTCAAAATGACATCTCTTTGAGTGCAAGCTTAAAAAGTGACAATGACATTTTCTGATTGATATTCCTGTAGTTCAGATAAATCATGCTGCTGCAAGAGCCTCATCAGTCCCTTTATTACCCTTTACAGATCTGTGGAAGAGCCCCATCAGAGCAGAAACTAACATTCTCACACATGTAGAGGATTGCAATGCATTTGCATGTGTTAATATGCACATTTTGGAGGCTAATACAAATGTTTTGAAATTATACTTTGGAATCTCTTAAAACTTCTTCCTGTCTAGAAATTCTTCTCTCAGACTGCTTATATTATTGAACTGCGCCGCTATATTCTGGAGGTTCTGACCCCAAAATATCTATAAAAGAAAGAGATATCAGTGATAGCACTTCACATAAGACTCATTGTCAGATGATAGATAAGATAGACATGCATTACAGAGAGATACTGTAGAACTCTCAAACAAGACACCATCGTATTATACTTAATTCCATATCTGAAGGATAACCTTATTTCCTTACAGGGACTTGATTGCTATCCATCAAAAGACTACATCTGCGAAAGTGAGGTAAGAAGTGCAAAGATGAAACTTTCCAAGCCAGTGAGTTCAAGCATTATCTGTAAGCATCTCCTGCTTGTGCATGAGGGGAAAAGGCTTAATGAATATTGCGTCCAGAGACAAAGCACCACTGCACGGCTTTATTGTAAATGTGTTGTAATCACACATATCCCTTGTATGGTTACTTGCTCAGCTTGTACTGCAACAGCTTGAGAGGGTTTAGGTGAACCTCACAAGCCCTGTCCAGAATATTTCCAGGTTGTATTCTACACCAAAACTGAGAAATATGTAAGAACTTTTGCATTTATATTTTCATCTTGAATTTTGACATTATTTTCAAGATTAATAATAATAATAATAATTTTTATTTCTGTAATATAAGAAAATATTATAGTCATGTAATTGTAATGAGTACAAAATGACAAGCACCTTTGAAAATATTGAGAAATATTATGGTAGTATTTGTCGACTATATACTACTATATGTAGTTTCATAAAAATAATGTCAGTTACAAAATAAAAACAAATTAAATATGTTTGCATCGTGACATTATTTTCATGACCAATAATAATGATAACAATAATAATAATTTATATTACTGTAATGCAAGATATTCAGAACCATTATGGCACCATTTGTCAACTACTGTATGAATATGAAAATAATGTCAGTAAAAAACGTACAAATAAAATACATTTACATTTAATATTATAATGTACATTATTATTATTATTATTATTATCCCAAGAACTCATTCAATTAATGCAATACAATAATGTGTTACATTAAAATTACATTACAAATTTTAAAATTACAATACACATACACATGGATAATTTTTTATTGTATTTTTGTTTTTGTAAAGCATGACCTGGGCTTATTTTCATGATATTCACCTGTTTGCGCAATGTCTGGTGTTCCATATCATATTATTTTGTTTGTTTGTTTTTTCTGACAGGTTCCTGGCAGTCCACCTAACACAAGAGTAGAGGACCCCAGAAATTCAAGTCCAGCCCTATCTGATGTTCTGATGCTCGGTCTGTTGTTTGCTCTTGGAAACCTTGCTATGTAGACCTACCTGAGCTTCACAATCCAGCACAGTGAGGACAAGGCTGATGGAAACCCCCTCATGATCATCTTCAGACCAAACTCACGCCTCTCTCCTCTACTGCAGCTTTCTTTCTTTCAGACAAACACCAAACAGAAAGAACACAGAGACACATATCGAAAAGACTGCTGCATCCATGCCATGGCCGAAACAGAACATTGCATACCGAATGAGCGAAAGGCCAAGATACAGAAATTGCGTATTTAGCCGCTTGAGTCCAAAGTCTGGTGCCTGATTGGTGGACCTGCAACTAAAGACCCAGGCACAGAGCTTTTCAGTCTACTGTACTACTTCCTGCCGCCCACACCACCCATAAATGGCGTCTCGCAGCACCCATCAGGCCTGAATTACCCGTTGTCTGGCACTGGATTACACCATCTCTGAGATTCATTCTCCATCCCGGCCCACTGCCCATTTATTGGATTTGCCGCGCTCTTCTTTGACAGCTGCTTTAGCTTTCTCATTGTGATTATTCCTTTTCGGTTCCGTCTTTTTTTCTTCTTTTGTCCACCAATCGAACAGGAGTAATTACTTTCCCGTGGTTCTTTTAAACGTGAAGTGTTTGAAGTTTAAATCTGTACCCTGTCGACACGGTGGATGTCACGGGCGACAGCTCTCTTAGTCACATTCTGTATTTAGTTTGACGGATTTGAAAAAGAAAAGAACGTTGAGATGAAGTTGATGAAAATGTACCAGTGGATCAACAGGAGAAGTAGATCTTTACAAACGGCTTTCTTGTGGGTTTACAATGTCAATGGGCTGCCCACACATGTATAATTTTGTCTGTGAATATGAATGTTTTTCTTTCCAAAAGTACCGCTGTTAATTATTATGTGTTGTCTTTAATTGAACGATGATGAGACTTTAGAGAAAGCAGTAGGAGTGACAAGAACTGCATGACTGAGGAAGACCTGGAGGTGCTCATACCACTAACCATTATTAATCACGTCATAATCGGCCTCCGGTTAAATGGAGTTCTACACCCTGCCGAGGACGGCTAGCATTTTGGGACATTCATCGTCATGTGAATCATTGTGTGCAATTTATGATGTGGCCTTACTCTTTGTTTTTCCTCCTCATTATTTTCTAGTCGCTGTGTGGAGAAAGTCGATGCCGAGTTTTGATGTTCGGAATGTTTCTAAAAATGTGCTCACCCCGATTCACAGGTTCAGTAAATGCACTAGAGACATATGACTCTTTTATCACCATTCCAAAAACTGACGTTATGAACAAGACAGACATCGATATATATATATATATATATATATATATATATATATATATAAATGTAAAAGTTCAAAACTAAAAAGATATATATATATATTGTGTCCTAGGCTTGTTACATGCATACCATTGCAAAGCAAATGATAAATATGAACATTCTTTGTGTAAATATGGCACTAATGGGAAATGGAAACACATTAAAGTTATGTTGTATCAGTGGGGATCTATCTGTGAAAACATTAAAACATCAACAGGCAAACTTTTTTCATTAAAAGATGATTCAAAACTTTATAGTACTAAAAGATTTATGAGATTAAGGATCCAGTGATGTAATAATCAGCTCTATTTTGCCAGATGTGAATGGTGTGAATGTTCCAAGATTTTGTTCAAACATCTGGAATATATAAATATATAAACAGTATATTTTTGAAGTATGCTGCTTTTTTGAGGGAGAAAAAAAACATATTTTAAGGGGGCTATTAAGTCAAAAGGCAGGTTTGTCATTGTTGTCAAATGGTACATTGTAATTTTTGCTTTGAAGTGATTTTCAAAAATGTGCTCTCATATTCAGTGGGAACAGAAGCAAAAAAACTGTGCGAATTCTCTGAATGGTGTCAGTTTACATTTAGTCTTACAACCTTTTAACAAAAAAAACAAAGAATCAATTAATTTGAATCTCAATGTACCTGAGAAGAAAGCATCCACCATATGCTCCTCAAAAACAGCGCTGATACTATGTCAAAAAGGATAATGTTGTGACAGAAGTGTGATTGTTAAGTGTGTGTGTGTGTGTGTGTGTGTGTGTGTGTGTGTGTGTGTGTGTGTGTAGCCTACATGTACAATACGTTTCTGTATCAGATTTTTAGCTATGGTTGGGTGGGGAGGGGATTTGGTATCAGGGAGAGACCATTTGAATGACAAATGTAAGCTTCAGATGCAAAGAAATGAACTATGAAAAAGAGTAGCACTTCACAGAGACTTTCAATGATGCTTTTGCTGTGTCACATGACTTTGATAAACCATTGTGATTTGATCACCTCTGGAATTAGCAGAGCTCTACGTCATCTCATCACTGCTTTGATGTAAGGGTCACCTCCCTTTGTAGACTGCTGTGAGGTCCAGATATGCTAATGCTGTGCTTGTTTCCTGATCAATAAAGCCACTTCAATTTTTACTGCTTTCCACATTTGTTTTCTCAGTGTGTTGAGGACATCCACCATGGTACCTTTTGCAATTTAAAATCCAGTGAATGGCTCAGTTTTATCCAAAACAGATGAACATGAATCTGGCAATGGTTTATTATTGGTTTTGGTACGTATTGCTGCAATTTGGAAATGACATGTCTGGTGAGTGGGACTAAAAGGTTAATGATCTTTTGTGTTTGAAAATCCCGTACCAAATACACTAAACCCTAACCAACTGTGTTAACAAAAATAAACAAGAAATAAAAACACATTTGCTGAAGCAACCGTGTAATTTTAGCTTGTGTCTTCAAGTATTTGAGCGCTTTAATCATGGCTCATACCATCTGGTACACATTACAAGTGCAATGCTGTACCAGGTGCGCTAACGAGCAAGTTTACTATATCAGAAAAGCCATACATATGGAGCTGGTTATGTGATGCGGACAACAAAATTTAGTAGTATACAAATCACGCACTATACATAAGATTGTAATATGCAAGGAACCACTCAAAAGCAACCCTTGTTAATTGAAATTATTAAATTATTAATTTGTGTGAAAACAAACAAACAAATAAAAAAGTCATTGATGTTTTACATTAGCATTTATTTCCACTGCAGTAAACTGAATGGAATTTTTTTTTTTTTTTTTTTTTTTGCAAAAATCTAGTTAGAGGCACATTTTCTAATAATTGTGTTTCTTTCTAATTTACATTTATGATTTACATTTTTTTCAAAAAGAAAAACATTTCGAAACACTTCCTAAACATTTCCCCACTAATTAATTGGTCATTCAAACAAATAACCCTGCCCCAAATTCACTCTATTGGTTGAGCTGCTGCTGTTGTCAGGCAGGTCAGAATATTCAAACAAACTAAGGAATGTTATGAAAATACCACAGTATCACAATATAGAAACACTTTCTCTCTCTGCATATTAAGCTGGAATAAGATACATTTTTTTAAGCTTAGCATGTGAGTTAACTTTAATATAGAATAATAACCCTATTAGTTAAACATTATGAATACATTTTCTTGTCATTAATATTCCTGTTTTCAGTCAAATCACTGGAATTGCCTGATAGGATGTGCAGAATTGTTCATGATCGATTTTAGATTTGCCAATGTCTGCCACCAGTTCCGAATTATGTTTTATGACTGCTGGTCTCAGCTTTTTATATCGCACTGATATAGAGCAATATATGCCTCTGAGACAGTCCCATCTAGTTAAACAAAGAACAGATTGCATCCCACTTTCCTTTATATCCTCCAGCTCAATAAGCTTTATCGCACAATGTTAAGATGTTATCAGGTCATTTTGTCCAAACTTCATCTCAAGAGACATTTTCATTTGTGAGCAATTTCTTCGTGGGGGAAGTCGTGGCCTAATGGTTAGAGAGTTGGACTCGTAATCCAAAGGTTGCGGGTTCGAGTCTCGGGCCGGCAGGGATTGTAGGTGGGGGGAGTGAATGTCCAGCGCTCTCTCCACCCTCAATACCACGACTGAGGTGCCCTTGAGCAAGGCACCGAACCCCCAACTGCTCCCCGGGCGCCGCAGCATGGCTGCCCACTGCTCCGGGTGTGTGTTCACGGTGTGTGTGTGTTCACTGCTGTGTGTGTGCACGATGGATGGGTTAAATGCAGAGCACGAATTCCGAGTATGGGTCACCATACTTGGCAGTATGTCACTTCACTTCACTGGCCTTTTTTTTTTCTTTTTCTTTGCACACACAGTTAAAATCAAATTTGACATAGCTTTGAGGATCCAGCCTCATTATACAAAACTCGGTCTGAGAAGGGTCTATACCTTTCAGTAATTAAGCCTAAAAATGGATAGCTTGTACTGTATGTTATGGTTATATATCCTTTGTCCTTTCATTTCACCATTTTATCCCCAAAATGAAATACATCTGCAAGCAAAACACCCAGACTGAGGCTTACACACTTCTCAAATATCAACAAAGCACTTTTTGATTTCCAGCAGAATTCGAGGCCTTTTCATAAATGAGAGTCTAATTAGTTTCTACAGCATACAAAGTGTATTCATACACTGTTCGCCCATTGTGCCTGACGTGTACGTGACGCCCTTATAAAGCAGCCTGTTGATACTCCAGACAGCAATACTGAGGAAGAGATAACACTCTTGTAAATCAATCAAATCTAAATATGTCTTGGAGAGTGGAGACGAGAAGCGTGAGATGCAAAACTTCCAATCTGAATAAGAGTTGATATTTTGCCTGTGCTTGAGTTTAATGGCATTGTCAAAACAGATCAAACAAGAGACAAAGCAATCCAGACCCCCCTGCTGTTCAGGATGTTTGGTTCAGCGTGTGACAGCTGCTTTTTTCACTTTGAGTTTCACTCAGTTTCTATCCAACATGTCTGTGCATTCGCCACGTCTGATCTTAAAGCACAGAGAATATGTTCAGAGATGTTTCAAGAATCTGAAAACATTCCAGTGCTGCCAGTAACTAATTATTTGATACTGGCGAGCGTTGATTGACGAGCTTTAAGACTTTTCTAAGATGTCTTACCATCTAAGCAAAGATCTGCATGGATCTGCCTTTGCTCTTTGCCAGCTTATAGACTTTGAAAACTCTGTAATTTCCATGTCTATTTCATCTTCTCTCAGACCTGCCAGAATGAAGCTCTGGAGCAAGAGCAATTCATTTTGAAACAACTGTGTAAATTTACACGGGTTATTTACTTGTATATGGATTTCTGTTAGCTAATATTTATTAGATTTGCACTTCTTTATCTGATTGAAGCACATACAGAGACCTTTGTTATTGTGATGTTGAATCACAGATGAAGATTATGGTGCTGATTGGCTGAGCTGAAGTGAAATTGTGTCTCCGTTCAAGTGTAATTGCTTGGAAAGTGTTTAGCATTTCTTTTAAAATCCAGGTTTTGTTCCTCCTAGAATAATTTGAAGGTCCGACACTTTGAGTGTTCAGAATGTTGCTAGTCAATTTGTTTCCTCCAAATAGACAAAATTCCAAAAACATTTTTTTTTTTTTTTTTTTTTTTTTTACAATCTCCTGAAAAGCCTGTGGTTCAATCTTTGAGGTAATTTGTTCCACTGGCATAGCCACATAACAACCCTCAGCATGCTCCTGAAAACACATTATGTTCATAATAGAGATATTTTTATTCATATTTTTACATTATATAATGTATTTTGTCTGTGAAATAATTCTGATGATTATATTTTCTATTTAACTGAAGCCCAACTCAATTTTTTCACAGCATGATAACATGATGATGGTGATGATAATTAAAAAGCTATTATAAAAAAGCTATTTTTCAGATAATGATAATAATAATAATTATTATTATTACGTTGTAAAAATAAATTTGGGGTTCAGGTAGAATGTGATATAATACACACTAGCAGTTTTTATAAAAATACAAATTATTTCTGTTAATAAAATCTGAATTGTATACAGTATATAGTGATGTAAGATTATGATAATTCAAAAATTTGTTAAGAACTGATTATCATGACTTTAAATACTTAGCTTCCT
The DNA here is from genome assembly GCF_936440315.1 of Barbus barbus. NCBI lineage: Eukaryota > Metazoa > Chordata > Actinopteri > Cypriniformes > Cyprinidae > Barbus > Barbus barbus. The sequence continues at coordinate 11,189,675 of NC_136757.1, read as the reverse complement.
ATACTGAATTCATCAGACAATCTACAGTATATTGTTTCTTGGATGACTGAATTTTCGTTTCAGAAAACAACCTGCAAGACTGTATGTAGCGTTGACAGGGAGCAGTGTTGTGTGGGGAACTGCAATGTTGTGGCTTTAATGAGTGTTTATGAATATGTGCTAACGCACGTGATTAATGCAGTGGTATTCTGGGTAGTGAATGGTGCGGACTAGGCATGTTTTATCCAGTATATATCTGAACTAATTAGCACTTCATCTGCCCTCTGAAACCATTGAGCTGAGTCAGACAGATACACACACAGTCAAGATATACAGTAATGTGGCAATTCACACACACACACAATCACACAAGCTACATTAACACACATATGCAAAAATCAGCAGTCCTCTATCAGGCCAATCCACTATCTAAAATACTGACAGACCAAAAGTGCTGAAGCCCATTTCAATTACATTACAAATCACATAAAATAGTGTGGAGAGGGTGATTAAATAATGACAGACTTCTCATATTTGGGTGAACTATCCCTTTAATACAGTACAAGCCTTTAACCCTTCTGTGCAGAAAATCCTTCACCTACTGTAGTTTTGTGTTCCTGGGACTAGCAAGGACCAGCCTTTTAAAATGACTTGTAAATCTCTCATTATGCAACATTATCACCAAATTGTAGCTCGTTTTGTATTTCATTTTAGAACTTATTGGTAGGCAATACTCATCTAAGGCCCTGTTTACAAGATGTGTTTTTGTCAATCCAATCACTAGTGCACAACGCTAAATACAGAGGTCTGAAAGGTTTTGAGCTTGTCCGTTTTTAGCCTGTTCCAGAGGTAGTTGAAAACACATTTGACCAAATTGCTATCGTAGTGAAATGTGGTTGAATGCGTTCAATACACATAATGCCACCTCCTTTCTGTCAACTGACCTAATTCCTAAACATTGCGAGACGTGTTGTTCAAGGACACTAGCCAGACAGGAAATAAACTTGTGCTTCGTTACTTCGTAAAGCGCAATGTTCTCTTACTGGTCCTGATTCTAACAAACACATTCTACGTAGTTTTGAGGCTATCAGAGCAGAAATGAAAGCTGCTGCTCTCAGTATCGTTTTCTGTTACTCCTTTCGCATTCATAAGTAAACTGTGTGAGCTTAATTCACAATATGAAATCTAAAGATCAAAAAAAGCCCATACATGCATCCGCCCATAGACCCTCCCCTCAAAGAGGTAATGATTCTCCATCTTCTACTTGTGATCTGACCAACCAAAACACATATTAAGTGTAAACATGACCTCAAGTTTTTGAGTGAAAATAACACTATTTGATAATTTTGGCAATGTTCACTCAAAAGTAGTACATAATGTCAGATCAACGAGGCCTGTAACTAATTAGTTCCAAAAAGAAAAACAAAACAAGTGAAAGAAAACAATAAAAAGATTGCATCCAATATTTGTTAATAATATAGCATAATAAGAAATTTATAAGCAATTTTTTATAGGCCGTAGATAATTTTTAACCCAAAGCACCACAAGTGCAACAAGGAGGGGGAAAAAATTACAAAATAGTACAAAAATTATTGGTATACCTTGTGTGAGTATGTTTTAGTCCAATGCAATAACATTATATATTGTATGCGTGTTTCCTGTAAAATCCCGCACAGCTTCATTTCCTGACCCACACTGCTGATATATCAGCTGACAAGGATGACATGTATCTCGGTATCACCCATTTTTGTTCGTAACAACCAGAGGAAGGAAGGAAAAGATCCTCTTGGTTCTCCACCTGTAATGTCACATAAATGTCTGATGACATCTGCAAAACAATAGTCCTCTTACTGAGGGCGTTCCGGTCTCAGTTGTGAATAATTGATTTGCGTTTAACCCTCATGGGAGGAGTGTGTGTCATGAGTTCTTTTAGCTCTGTGAGCTAGAAGAATGTAAGATGCATCAGCGTGTAACTAGAGTCAGCCATCTAGTGCAGAAACAAGGAGATAAGCCCTATCATGTCCCGCTTACTAAACACATTTTCTCTTATTTACTTTATCTTTGTCTCCTTTGTAGCCCCATACCCCTGATCCGCAACATACCACATCAGTGACGCTCTCTTGTGTCTGATAGCACAGTGTGACCGTGGTGTTTTTTGGGGGGGGTGGGACTGCACCTTAAAAAAAAAAAAAACATTTAATTTCAAATGCCAGGCTGAGGCTAATTGCACATCAAACCCATCCGCTGAAAACAGGTTCAATATGCTGCTGTAAGTTCTAAACCTCTGTGAAATACAATGTGTAATAGCCAATGTGTGTTAGCTTTAAAGACATCTGCATTTGTACTCCTTAACATTAGCAGATAATTTGCACACAAATTATACACACAATAAAAAATTCACCATTTGAAATCAGGCATCTTCGGAAAATGACTGTGAAACTCTATTTCACACATTTAAGTCTCCCAAAAGAATCATCAGTATAAGCCTTAAAAAAAACAACAACAAAAACATTTCCTTTAGGTTGAACGAATGAATGAATGAATCAATCAATTCATTCATTCATTCATAATTATTAAGAATAAATTATCCTAAGAAATTAATACTTTAATTCAGAATGGAAACATTAAATTGATCAAAGGTGACTGTAAAGACACTGTTACGAAATATTTATATTTCAAATAAATGCTGTTCCTTTTAACTTTCTATTAATCAAAGAATCCAGAATCACAGTTTCCACAAAAAGTATTAAGCAATATTAGCAGCAACTGTTTTCAAACTTAACAATTATAAATGTTTCTTGAGCAGCAAATCAGCATATTAAAATGATTTCTGAAGGATCGTGTGACACTGAAGACTGGGGTAATGGTCCTTTCAACTTCAGGAATATATAAATTATATTAAAACAGAAAACAGTTATTTCAAATTGTAATATAATTGTATAATATTACCGTTTGTATTGAATTTTTATTGTATCCAATAACTGACGCTTTTGTGAGCAAAAACTGCACTCATCAAGCGATGTTATAGGGCTTTTAAAAACATGCACTATAACTGCTGTTGGACATTTTCCCACTTGGTTTCACCTGTGACTTACTTTGGCCATTTTGTGTCTACAGCTGTGAACTGGATACGGGCATTAATGGCATTTTGGCGTGGGCGTCATGCCAGAGCGTTTAGCTCTAACTGCACAAGGATCTTTGCTGAGTGTGTGTGTCAGCACTGAGCTGAACGGGGCAGACGTGCAAATTATCGAGCCGAGGCACAGGAAGGGCTTGTAAAGCCTGTAAGCTGGCACAGAGCAGGAGCACAGAAAGGCAGAGCCTGGCTGGGATGGTAATACATCTCAGTGAAGTCAGATCCGTAAGAGCTGCCACCCACTGCTTGTCAGTATCAGAGACGCAGGTGACAGCACAACACAGCACTAGTCAATAATACACCTCTGCAATAAGATTTAGCAACAAAGCCTCTCACTTCTCATGTGACAGGCAAGGTTATTATAGTTTTGCATTTTAAAAATGTTGATTTTATTTAAAAAAAATAAATATTTACTTAGATTTATGAAAGATATACACAGAAAGGTTCATATACACAGTAGCTATAAATAATTTATTTCACAAATAAATAAATAAGAAAACAAAAAGAACCTCGTTCTGAACCTTAAAGCATCAGTTTATAGTAAACATTTATACTAAGTGCATCCCAAGTTCAAATCCCGGCATTTGTTACGTTCCAGTCCTGAAAAACTTTAACTTTAACTGTAACTAAAACTTTAACTGTGTGGAAAAAGTTGACACAACTCAAAAAATTTAATGAACATAAAATGTGTTTAAAGTCATTGTTTGAGTGATAAAATTTCTTCAATTTTACTGAATAAAATTTATATAACCTTTTCAGTTTGCTAAACAAGCTAAAACACAAGTTAGACGAGCTCTTCCTTTAAAGCAGAGTTCAATAACCTTTTTAAGCCCAAGATCCCTGACCTTAGCCTTTATGAAAGACAAGATCTACCTATAGAAGGACTGATAGAATAAGACGGCCTAGATTGTACTACCAACTTGAAGTCTTTTATTTAGCATTTTAATACTGCTACAGTATTTTTTCCTCATCTTCAGTGTCCTGTTTACAGACTCAGGCATGATGTATTTTTCTGTATCACTGTTCCAGTAGCTCCCGAAAATAACAGAAAAATAAGTATTTTTGTTATTTTAGGAAGCTACTGGGACTGTGATTAAGATCTACCATGCACTGTTATTGTTGTTATATGCAGTAGTTCACCCAAAAATGAAAATGTACTCACCTGCAGGCCAGAATGAGAGTCCCAACAGCTAATAGAAACAATAATCCACAAGCAATCGACTCCAATGCATCAGTTAATGTTTTGTGCAGAGAAAAGCTGCACATTTTTAATAAATAAATCCATCATCAGTCCATAATCTGTAATATTGCTTCTTCCAGGAAAAAGTAATCTTGTCTGAACCAGGGGAGAAATATGCACAGATCAAGCATTATTTACAAGCGAAAACAGCTCTAAACATTTCTGTCAGTGGATTTTGATTTGAGAATAGATCAAGGAATGGACTTTTTCAATGGAGGAAGCATTATTATAGATTTTAGACTTGTATTTCGGCACTGTTTAAAGTTAAAATATCTTAATGATGAATTTGTTCATTACAAACATTTCACTTCACAGGACATTACTTGTGGACTATAGTGATGCTTTTATCAGTGGTTTGTTTGGATTCTCATCTGTCATTATTTATTACTTTTTTTCCCCCAGCAAATTCTCATTTTGGGGTGAACTATTCCTTTAAGATGAGTGCAGCAATGTTAAAAAATAAATAAAAAATAGATTCTTGATTGCAGAGTGAAAAATGCAGTCATCAAACACAGCCTGAACAGCAGGGAGCCTAAAGTTTTATCAGTTTTGACAGCACCTTTAAACTGCTTCAAAATCAAAACCACAACCCATATTCAGATTTGTTGTGTGTATGTATGTATGTGTGTGCGTGTGTTAGTGTAAAAGTGTCACTCACTGCGGTTTCAGAGGGCAGGTGAAGTGCTTAGTGTTCATTTCAGATATATACTGGATAAAACATGCCTAGTCCGCAGCATTCACTATCCATACCCTGCATTAATCACACATGTCAGCACATTTCCATAAACACTGATTATAGTCACAATATTGCACTTCCTCACGCAACACTGGTCCTTGTCTTGCTGTGAGGAGTTTTTTGTAAAGCTTTGCTCGATTTTCATGATGAAAAATAAAGATGTTTATATCATAAAACATTATATTGGATATTGCATGGATTTTCATAATCACAGATGACTTACTTGTTCCTGTAAAATGGATGCATATCAAACTAATTTGAAACAATAACAACAATAAAATTATTTTAGTAAGTGGCATATGGCTTAATGAGGAAGGTGTGTGGAATAAATTCAAACTTGATAGATAGATAGATAGATAGATAGATAGATAGATAGATAGATAGATAGATAGATAGATAGATAGATAGATAGATAGATAGATAGATAGATAGATAGATAGATAGATAGATAGATAGATAGATAGATAGATAGATAGATAGATAGATAGATAGATAGATAGATAGATAGATAGACTGATTTCTGAAGAATCATGCGACACTGAAGACTGGAGTAATAATGCTGAAAATTCATCTTTCTTATCAAAGGAATACATAAAATTTTAAAATGCATTAAAACAGAAACAGCTATTTTAATTTGTAGTAATAAATGTTTTTTCAGCAGAAAGAGAAAAATCAATAAATAAAATCAATAAATATAGGAATATTATAGGTGGTTTTAGTGCTGTTTGGGAACTTTGCTTTGCTCTGAAGAGAAAATAATGCTTCCAAATCAAGTCATACAGTGTCTTACGGGCCTTTCTGAAGAATTGGACATAAAATGAATTATTTATTTGGAAGGGCAGAAATAAAACCACTCATTCCAGTGCTCACTCAGGAAGAAGGAAAATCTAATTATTTTACACAATGTTCACAAATAATTTCCGTTGCCTTTATTTTTCTTCGCTCTCCTCCACCACATTTTTGTATCTCATGTAGGCGGTGCAGCATAAGACATGTTCTTTTGTGTAATTAAGTCTTTCTGAAAGATGTCTGCTTTTGACTTGGCAGAGCCCTCAATGCAACAGGAGGCTAAGGAAGGACCAATTAATGAGACCCATTTGATCTGAAGTCACTAACTCCATCTATCACTTACCCATCCCTCCATTAAATATGTTTAGGTAATTAGGCTAAATTAATGAGCAAAGCAGGGGCGCAGCCTACCAGGAGTAATTGCCTGAACTAATCCACAGCCTCTACATCTGCGAAAAATGAAACACTGGGAAGGCATGGAGTGTAATTGTTTTTACTTTACATTCACACATGCATATTTCACAACAAAATGGCAAACATGCTATTTCTTGTGACATTTTAAATTTTATCCAGTTTAAAATATGCCATGGCCATTCTGCCCTTTTTTTTTGGTTCTTTATTTTGTATTACAGTCATATATTTTCTATTATTCTAATATTAACAAGCATCTGTTTATATTTTCAACAACTGCATCAAAATGCCCTGCACAGTAATGACCTCATGAACCATGCAAGAATACAAAACCTACTTTACACTTCAGCACTTCGTCCCTCTGGGTAGCATGGAGATGTTCCTCAGTGTTTTTCAAAGAAACTTCCCTTCATACCAATGAAGGGAAAAGCCCAGAGGGTCCTCATTAACTCTGGGTTAGAGGTACGCTACACCCAAATCTACTCCCCCACACTTAGTGTCAAGACCCGCGAGGCTTTTTCTACATGCTCAGCATGCAAGGAAGAGCTCTGGGGCAGGCCAGCACTAAAGGCCAAATTCAAACGAATGTTACTTTGTGCCTTTGTAGGTAATCTAAACTCACAGGCAGGGCCGATAATGGCGTAAATTAAAAGTGTTAACGGTTGTAAGATACTGCTGAGACACTGGGCTTCCAAGGAGGAAAGATATTATCTGTTCATGGGCTGAAAAAAATCACAGCAATGTGCTTGTCTTTGAAATATCTAGGGTTTGAATTTGCAAGTCATTAGGTTAACATCATATAGCGTACATGTTTTTATATGATCATTCTACCTCTCTTTAATAGACTATTATTTATTTAGTTATTTATTTATTTGAAGAGAGTAGTTCTCTATGGAAGCTTGTTTCCACCACGGGATAAAAAATAATAAAAGTAAAAAAGGTAATTGTAACTTTGTATCTCATAATACTGCCTTATACTCTACATATCACAATTCAGACTTTTATTTTCACAATTCTGAGAAGATCTTTTTTCTTGCAATTCTGCGGTTTTTTGGGGGTTTTTTTCTCATGCAAGAAAAAATTATGAAAAGGTATTTGCGACATATCTTACAATTGTGACTTTTCAGAATTGTGAGAAACGAAGTTCGAATTTTGAGATTAGAATTGCAAGAAAAAAAGTCACTGTGTTGTTGCAGGAGGCTGGTCCAAGTCGGAGACACGGGAGGCCTTCAGGGCAGATCAGGGAGCTCAGGGGGCCATTGCAGGACAGGCAGTTCCAGCAGCCATGGTGGAGCAGGGAGCTCGGGGGGCCACGGCGGAGCAGGGAGCTCCAGGAGCCACGACGGAGCAGGGAGCTCGGGAGGCCACAGCGGAGCAGGGAGCTCGGGGGACCACGACGGAGCAGGGGGCTCAGAAGGTCATGGCAGATCAGGCAGTCCAGGGGGTCATGGCCAAACAGGGAGCTTGGGGCGCCATGGTGGGGTGGCCTCCCTGGGCTTAACTTAGGAACTGGAGCCGACACTGGAGCGAACTCTGGGACTGGAGCCGACACTGGAGCGAACTCTGGGATTGGAGCCGACACTGGAGCGAACTCTGGGACTGGAGCCCACAGACTCTTCCTCCGCAATCTCCTCTTTTGGGCTGAGGAGAGCGAGATGACCATCGGGCTTTAGCAAGCAGTAGCCAGAGAACTTGACTTTGGAGCGGCCGGCGAACTTGAGTGGCGGGCTTGACATCGGAGCGACCGGCGGGCTTGACTTTGAAGCACCCGGCAATCTTGACCTGAAAGCAGCCAACGGGCTTGACTTGGAAGCGACTGGCGTTTCAGGGCTGAGGACGAGGGTAGAGCTTCGGAGGATACAGGGTATTTGGGGAGGGGCAGGCGGTCCGAACCGTTGGTGCGGTATGTGGGGGCTCCTGGTGAGGGGTGAGCTGGCGAGACACGGCGTGCCTCAGCGGGGACTGGACAACAAGACTGAAACTTTACCTTTAATTCTTCAACTTCATAATTGTAATCGTTCAAATAAATAACGAGATTATTCAGCTTGATCAGGGGATAATCACACTCGGGAAGATTGCAGTGGATCATCTCGTCATCCAGACCCAGCTGAAAGCACGCACCAAGAGCGGCATCGTGCCAGCTCAGCTGGTTAGCGAGCTCAAGGAAATCCTCCACATACTGTTCCAACCTCCGACCAGCCTGCCGTCATGGTGTTGTTGCAGGAAGAACACAGGAGTCTAGAAGTAAACTAAAACTGTCTTTAAAAAATGAAAACACAGGGGATAATCAAAAAATGAAGCTTGCACAAACACATGTAACCAAGTAGATCTGACAAAGGAACACAGAGCAAACAGGATCTTGCAGTATATACAAAGGATAATTAGGAACTCAGGTGCAAGGTGTAGCGTGTCACACTAGCGTAACGTTCAGTTTGGGCCAATTGATCAGAAGAAAGACGCGACTACTGGAGAGAGGAAGACAGCACAACAGGTGAGTGAACAATCAATACAAAGTCTTGTTTTCTGATTCCGTTTGATTTTGTATTAGGAGAAAAATGTAGTCTTTAGCTTTTTGCTCAAAATGTGTGAATCACATAGGTAAACAAAGTACAATAAATTATAATATTATTCACACTCGGTGGGTTTTTTTACAGATACGTGGACTCAGTTTTGGACAGTAGTTCTGAACACTTTCGACTCAATTGGAAAAAGATTCTCATACACTTATGAATAATAAAAGAATAAAATAAAACTCTTGCAAAAATTCAACACTGTGTCAGATTCCTTGTAACAACAAAATTAAAGAAAACAATAGACAATGCTTTCACACAAAATGTTGTGATCAATAACTTGAATACCTCAAAAAATATGATCAAATTGACAATCAGTTTGATTCAATATACAGAATGAAGTTCTGAATTTTCACTTTCAGTTGCAAATTAATCACTTTCTCCTCAAAACTTAATGATCTGTCCAATGTGAATCAGAGGATCAAGATTTGACAAATTAATTCAGTTAACCTGAGTTCATGAATTGAATATGAGTTCAGAGAACTGTTGATTCCTTTAGAACAGTTCAGGATCACAATTAATGTCTTTCGTTGAGAAAACAAAAAGGAAAAAATAAGAAAAACAAGATGATCTCAATGAGTCCGAGTCCCATTTGTCAAAAAGTAAATACCTTAATACCTAAATACTTTAAATACCATACTTTATGATACTTCATTAGCTCATTATGGGAAGTTGTGGCCTAATGGTTAGAGAGTTGGACTCGTAATCAAAAGGTTGCGAGTTAGAGTCTCGGGACGGCAGGAATTATAAGTGGGGGGAGTGAATGTACAGCGCTCTTTCCACTCTCAATACCACAACTGAGGTGCCCTTGAGCAAGGCACTGAACCCCCAACTGCTCCCCAGGCGCTGCAGCATAAATGGCTGCCCACTGCTCTGGGTGTGTGTTCACGGTGTGTGTGTTTTCACTGCTGTGTGTGTGCACTTTGGATGGGTTAATTGCAGAGCACAAATTCTGAGTATGGGTCACCATACTTGGCAGTATGTCACTTCACTCACTCATTAGCATTTTCACACATGCGTTAGCTTTAGCCCATGTGCTATCCACTTCAGCTCGCATGACCTATATAAAATACACCTCGTATCGATTCTCTATCAGATTCGTGGCACTTTTTTTGCATGAATGTCAAGTTAATGTTTGACTTTAATGTTTTACCTCACCAAGGCAAGGAATTTATATATTTTCAAACAAGGAAGTTCATTTGTGGCACATTGATGCTCCGTGGGTCTGCATCGATCTGTTTCACAACCCTCCGCCTCAGCCGCTTCTTACTCCGGCAACAGCTACTTCATATTATAGCATCAGATCAAAAATCCTGTTTTTCTGTTGTATCCGATCACTTTTCTCTGAATTGATCACTTACATGGAGGGGTTTTGAAGATCGCTCCGTGTAGCTGCCTCCTCTCACTCGCTCTCTCTCTAGCAAAACCAGAGGTTTTTCTCACGCACTCAGCAAGTAGCAGATAGGCGGGGCTTGGTTCACTGCTGCTACTAGCTCTTAAAGAGACCATGGCCACATTTAATCAATGATTTCTTTCTGACTCTTCCTTAACTTGCATATTATTGGTTTTTACTTCTTTTATTTTATTTTATTAGTAGCCTGGGTTATCCGGGTTACAAAGGACTCATAATAAAACTAAACTAGGAATCATAAAGCAATCAAACTAAACAAGAACAGGAAAAAGACCATATATGGAAAACCAGGAACAAGGACAGGGGTAAAACAAGGAAAAACAAGTCCAAAGCACTGACAACAATTACCTTTATTCATTCATTCATTCATTCATTCCACGGCAGAAACAAGCTTCCATAGTTCTCAATATATTTGTATGATATAAAAGTATGTCAAATGTAACAGTTTAAGATTATAGGGTATATATGAAAGTTGTTTTTTATTATTATTATTATTATTATTAAAATTGTGTTTTAACAATTTGTATTTATAAAACTACGGAAGTAATATGGTATAAAAATATGGTATAAATACCATCCCAAATATTGAAGGTGTTGTGTGTGTGACATTGATCCATGATAGAATACTTTTCATGCATATTCATACTTGGCCATTTTAGCTCTGTGTCTGTCAGTGATTGAGGACTTACACATAAGTGTTCGACACTTCAGAAGGAGGCTGTCGGGTCTGCAACTTTATCGTTGAAGACAATATAGCGACCCTGATTTTCTCACGATAGCTACAATTACGTCGTGAGAAAACGTTTTTTAGGTTGAGATCAACAACTTTCGTTATGTCCAGATAACCACAAAACAACTTTCGTTATGTCGAGATCACGAGAAAATTAAGTCGTGATAATGACAAAACAACTTTCGTTATGTCGAGATCACGAGAAAATTAAGTCGTGATAACGACAAAACAACTTTCGTTATGTCGAGATCACGAGAAAATTAAGTCGTGATAACGACAAAACAACTTTCGTTATGTCGAGATCACGAGAAAGTTAAGTCGTGATAACGACAAAACAACTTTCGTTATGTCGAGATCACAAGAAAATTAAGTCGTGATAATGACAAAACAACTTTCGTTATGTCGAGATCACGAGAAAATTAAGTTGTGATCACGAGAAAACAAGACAGAAAAATTATAATAATGCATGGCCGCTTAGAACTTCCGTATAAAACAACAATCAATATTGGCTAAAATATAATGGACATGACATGTCTGGATGGACCTACATCCTGTTGCAGCACATTTCAATCAAAAATATAGTTATTATTTTTCACTGTAATGATCTGCCAACAGGTCAGCAGCCTGAATATATCTCAATATAACTATCCTCACATACATGTGAACATTATCACTAGAAAAATAAATAAATAAAAGACACAAAAAGATAGAACACAAGGATAAATGGGGAAATTAATGAGACATTTTTTTTTCATTGTCACTCTCTGCACTTCATTGTCAACATGTTCTGGTGGTCATTATTGAGGCCAGAAAATAGAAAAACATTTAATAACAAACTTTAATTTTATTTTGCTGGGAAATGTAAGATGATTCAGCTTTTTCATGAGTACATTTAAGGTAAATGATTTCTGCTGTGAAGTCTGCAGTGCCTAGAGCTTTTATTATCAGCTAGTTGACATTGTGACAATGTTTTGGTGGACTCAATCCCATCAGTTTTTATTTATTTATTTATTTTTAAGTCCTATATGTAAAGCTGTCTTTAATACATGCAATGTTTTTGCACAACCTGGAAAAAGGTATAGCCATCTATAAAAAGTACCATGGAAATACCAAAGCATATGAATAAGGTAATCATTCATACCATGGTAAAGATACCATCTGATACCACGATAACACCATAGTACTTTTTCTAAACGCGTGTTGGAATAGTTGCAGTAATGAATGAGAAAAAAAAAATTATGTTGATAAATGAACAAGAAAAAAATTATATACTGTAATCTTAATTAAATGAATTTACTAATTAAATTCACAGAGCCTCAGGAAGTCTGATAAATGTGTATTTCCTGTGGGGATATAAAAAGCTACAATCATCAATGGCTCTGAGAAATGAATGACAGAGGGGAGGGGAAAGAGGGTGGCATAAAACGCTCTTATCAACCCGTTTACAGGTGACAGCAAAATACACACTAATAACTACCCAAATGTGACAAAACATTCACCACCCCGTGACAAAAGCTCTGTATTTTTACTCTTACAGAAAAAGAAAGGCAGAAAAGTGGGTGGAATACATTACCTGTGCTATGTTCGTGTGGACGAAAGGAAGAAAACTGCTAGAACCTTATCAGACACTGTGCTATACAAGAAAAAAATAACAAAAAAAAAAAACATTGGTGATGATGAAAAAGTACTTGAGAAGCCTTATAAATTTTAAACCTCTTGGAAGCTAAAATTAATCCAAGTCATAATAGACCAAATCTGACTGATTGGGTGTTCTTCAGAAATTATAGTGTAGTGTCTGTGATTGTTGTGGAGAAGGTGCTCCTAAGCATGTTTTAGTGTTGCTGAAGTGTGGAAGCACAATTGTGTGTGATTATCACAGACGAGTTCAATATCTAGTAATTAAGGCGTCAATGTTTCTATTCAGATTCGACAGCATTCTGTTAAAGATTTTCTGTTTAAAGGACAGATTCCCAATGAAAGACAAATGAAACACGCCCTTTAAATGTGTTTGAGAGGACCTGGCCTTAAAAAATCCTGCCATGTTTAAGCATTTGAGCATTTGATGCTTGCGGTTCAAGGGCTCTGTAATGAAAATGGTACACCTGATGTAGGAGACTGTCAGAAAATCTCACACACCCAACCAATCAAAGTGTCACAATCACACCCAAGGGAAAAAAATGAAGAGATAACATCAGAAAATTACTTGAGAATCAGGTCATTAGTATGTTTTAAAGGAAAAGGGAAGTGTGTTTAAAGCAATAGCTCTCCCCAAAATGAAACTTATGCCATTATTTACTCACCCTCATGTCGTTTCAGACTTGCTTTCCTGTGGAACACTGTAAATGAGATATTGAAGACTGTAATCTTTGGAAGCCACATGATGACTTTTAGCTCTGTTCTTTACATGAAAGTAAGTCCCTTTTCACTGATAATCTAGCCCTCAAAAGAGCTCAGCAAATGAGCTGAACATATGAGCTGTATCAGGTCATATGTGAATGAATCATTCAGGGGTGCGTTTCCCAAAACCATTTTTAGCTAACTATAGTCGGTAGTTTCATTGAACTCTATTGGTAATGACAGAACTTGTGACCATAGTTACTTTTGGGAAACGCATATCAGACAGATTCATTGAAAGGTTCAGTCTCAATATTCTGCAGCAAATCAGACATGGTTACTTCTCTCGTGCATTTAAAAAAAAAAAGAAAAGAAAAAAAAGGGTGTCAATGACAAATGACAAGATTTACAGTGGATAACAACATAAGGTCTTGTCGATTTTTCTCACACACACACACACACACACAGACACATATATATATCCCTTTCTATTTCATTAAAGAATTCTGAGGAAAAAAAAATGTAACAGGTTTACACAGAAATATTAAGCAGCACAACTTTTCAGCATTGATAATAAGAAGAACTATTTCTTGAGCACCAAATCAGCATATTAGGAATGATTTTTGAAGGATCATGTGACAATGAAGATTGGAGTAATGATGCTGAAAATCCAAGCTTTGCCATCACTGGATTTATTATTTTTTTATTCTAATAATTTATTAATAATATTCCTGTATTTTTGATCAAATAAATGCAGCCTTTGGTGATGCTGTTTTTTTTTTTTTTTTAATCTTACAAACCTTGCATGATCAGAAATGAACCTAGTTTGTTCATGGACATAAATTATAACAGAATCTTGATTTGGTGAACTCAAATCAATCCCTTCAAGCAATGTGTAGTTTATTTACTTAAAAAAAAAAAAAACAATAGTTAAAAATAGTTGGGTCTTCAAATTCAGCATCAAACCGTATCCGGTTGAATAAATTCCTACCATCATTGTTGACTGAAAGTCTTATAGCATCTTCATCAAAATTCCAGTCCAAAATGTAGTGAACTGTCTACTGCCTACATACAGTATGTAGCAGTCTTTGAAGGAAGTATCCTGGCTGTCGTTGAGTCCTAGTGTATACATTAAGTCTCTACATAGGAAGCAATTCTGCCCATATCACAAATAGCACTCTGCACTAGAGAATCAAAGTATTTGTTTTCAGCAGAGATGATGTTAGTATGTTGCTTTTACTGCTTGTCTGCAATGCTTTCTGTGATTTCCAACACCGTAAAGGACATATGCGGCCAAACACTAGTTTGGCCAAAAGTGGCATCTTAGAAAGCAGCATGATTAAGTTGTCTAGCCTTTCAGACAGGCTCTATGTTGGTAGCGCCACAATAATGGATTAAAATGCTGTCTCTGGTTATAGAGCACATGACACCACCCCTCGTCTGTGCCCTGGCTCCAGAGTACAGCATAAGCACCTCCAGAGGCTGGAGATTTTATGGAATCCTGCTGTCAGGCCAATCACCAACGGTCTGTGTGACCATAATTACTTCCTGTGGCTTAATAATAAACGTTGAGACTCTAGCCATGATCCCGGTTCATTTGCCCCCATGCTGTTCGACTGGAGTGCACTTTAAATGACTTCGTGTTACACAACGTTGCACTTACTAAACACATGGCAGTGTGTACAGTGCAGTTTCCCACTGCAGCTGCATTCATTCTGCATAGGGCTCCTATTCCTGGTGCATGCAGTTGTAATCACAATGTGTTTACAATGAGCAGATATTTCACTTACTTGTGCTTTATACTTATTCAATGTTAAAGATTTGAACATCATGTACAGATGTTTTCCTTTCCTTTTTCATACTAGAGTAGACTGTTAAGTCTTGAATACACTACACAACTTTTGCCCAGATTTACAGTCTGGACAATTCAACATTAGTTTCTTTACAGTCTGACTGGCAGTCTGCAGATTTGAGTTGACAGATTTCACAGAAAATCCCATAAAGTATGATGGGCACAGACTCCAATCTTTAGCTTCAGATTATGATATATTCAGGCAGAGGAAATAAAAGATTTTTGACATTTTGAGATTATTTTTTCCTCGGTTGTTTAGTGTCTGATGTCCATTTTCCTCTGCAACTATTTACAAAGTTGGCAAATGTATGATGCTTAGAGTGACGTCAACCTATTCATTCAAAAGAAATTGACTGACTGACTGCGAGTGAGTTATTGAAACATTCATTCAAACGATTTGTTCAAAAAATGCTGATCCATTCAGCAACTAAACAATCTACTGACAGCAAGTAAGTTATTGAAATGGTCATTCAAATGATTCCTTTAAGAAAAGCTGATTTATTCAGAAACGAAACAATCGACTAACTGTGAGTGAGCTATTGAAACGTTCATTCAAATGATTCATTCAAGAAATGCGGATTCTTTCAGTAACAATAAAATTGACTGACTTTGCGAGTGAGTTATTGAATCATTCATACAGCTAATTCGTTGAACAGACAAATGGGCAAATGTTGTCTTTTTTCTTTTTTGTTTGTTTCTTTTTTTTGTTAACTGTTTTATAAAATTATTGTCACACACTCGCAACCATGATGTTTTTCTGATTATGGCTTTGATTGTGAGTGACAACCCATGGGTAGACTTTGTCAGAAAAAATGATATATAAATGAATATCGATTGAGCCAATAAAAATTATATATTTGTGCAGTAAACAAATGATGTAACTCTTTTGATACCTTAAAATAGTCTTCATAATTAATGGTGCATCAGGCCACTAATATCCAGGGCCGATGCCAAGGGGCACATTTGTGGTCCTTGCCCCCCCAAATGAGTTACTGCCCCTTCCCTCCTCTCCCCTCCCCTGATCGATTTTGAAAGCAAAAAAAAAAACATGAAAATGACTGTACGCAATTTCAGAATGCATGCTTCCCAGTCGCTCCTACCTCCTGCAAAAAAAAATGTACTGCAAATACAACTTTGTTGTTACCTCTCATTTCAGCCTTGCTGATATTTTAAAACTGCACTCTTGCTATTGGTTAAATACAACGTGTTGACATTCATACATTTTTAAGTACAGCTTAGGTGTCAAAATACATTTTGGGGACACTGTACAGTGCTGTCAAAAAAAGCTTATTTAGAGGTAAGACAAGCAACATGTGCTTTGAATTCTTAGCATTTCTCCATGTCTTAGTTCACACTCTACCTGACCTTCCAGTTGCCCTTTAAGATGAATTCACAAACTACAAACTCCTCTGGCCTAACCTGGTGACTGCTGCCCAGTGTTTCCATATTCTGGCCTCTTTCCCAGGAAGAAGTTGGCCTCTCGTGGTGAACGAAACAGAAGTACACTCTGCATTCTGAGTACTGTATCTCTCTCCTTGAGCTAACGAAAGGCACTAGACTCTGTCTCACTATATAATTATATAAGTTAAATGCATTTTTGAAGGCAGCTGTTTCATGATTCTGCCACATACTCAAATTAAAAACAATTGTACATGCTAATGAGCCCCTTTGTTGATAGAAAAAGCATATTACTGACTGCAGGATATAACACTGGAAGAAGCATGCATGCAGTGAATGTTACTATTCATCATGATGAATACTGGCAGATAATTTCAAAATAAAAGTTTTTTTTTCTAATGGAATCAAAGATTGCATTGCGTCTGACTATCTGTCTTACAGAAATAATATTTCATGCAATGGAATCACAAAATATTAGAGAAGTTATTTTGTTACAGAACTCTTGAGATTAATTACAAAACCTTGTGCCAATAGACTGTAGGTGGTATTTACCTATCTGTCTGCAGGTTATTTCTCATATAGAGAATCACAGGAAGTTTAATCTTTTCCTTATACAGTTATTTTGTTGAATATTCATCCTTACGATAACCCACTGACATGAAGGAAAATCCAAACTGCATGACTGAAACTCTGCTTGCATGTTTAAAGTACTTGTGGGAAATACACAGACTGAACTGCTGATGCAGCAGTGCAGCTTTAAACTCCCTTTCAAAAAATATACTCAATAATCTGGCAAATATCAAACTACTTATCCTTCAGTATTCACCAAACTTACTTACTAAACCTAAATCAACATTGCTTTTTAGAGGCAGCACTACTAAGACGGCATTGTAATTAAAATATTAGTGATGAGGAATCTGTATTGTTGTCTTGTCAAATTATCTCAATGCAAACAATGTCTTAAAAATACACTCACTTAAAAAGACTGTGTATAAAATAATAAGAATTGCTTTCAGGGAATAAATAAGCATAACCTCAATAAACCTCATTAAATTATGTTATGTTATGATTTATGCTTAACTTAATTCAACATTATTGGAAAATAAGCAGTAATATTTTATGCAATATTTCAGGTTGTTTATTTAATGATTTATAGTATGTATGGGTGTATGTACAGTATCTCACAGAAGTGAGTACACCCCTCACATTTTAAAAAAATATTTTATTATATCTTTTCATGTGACAACACTGAAGAAATGACACTTTGCTACAATGTAAAGTAGTGGGTGTACAGCTTGTATAACAGTGTAAATTTGCTGTCTCCTCAAAATAACTCAACACACAGCCATTAATGTCTAAACCGCTGGCCACAAAAGTGAGTATACTTCTAAGTGAAAATGTCCAAATTGGGCCCAAAGTGATACTATTTTGTGTGGCCACCATTATTTTCCAGCACTGCCTTAACCCTCTTGGGTATGGAATTCACCAGAGCTTCACAGGTTGCCACTGGAGTCCTCTTCCACTCCTCCATGACGACATCACCGAGCTGGTGGATGTTAGAGACCTTGTGCTCCTCCACCTTCCGTTTGAGGATGCCCCACAGATGCTCAATGGGGTTTAGGTCTGGAGACACGCTTGGCCAGTCCATCACCTTTAGCCTCAGCTTCTTTAGCAAGGCAGTGGTCATCTTGGAGGTGTGTTTGGGGTCGTTATCATGTTGGAATACTGCCCTGCGGCCCAGTCTCTGCTTCAGTATGTCACAGTACATGTTGTACATGTACATGTATATCACAGTACATTCATGGTTCCCTCAATGAACTGTAGCTCCCCAGTGCCGGCAGCACTCATGCAGCCCAGACCATGACACGCCCACCACCATGCTTGACTGTAGGCAAGACACACTTGTCTTTGTACTCCTTACCTGTTTGCCGCCACACACGCTTGACACCATCTGAACCAAATAAGTTTATCTTGGTCTCATCAGACCACAGGACATGGTTCCAGTAATCCATGTCCTTAGTCTGCTTGTCTTCAGCAAACTGTTTGCGGGCTTTCTTGTGCATCATCTTTAGAAGAGGCTTCCTTCTGGGACGACAGCCATGCAGACCAATTTGTGGTGCAGTGTGCGGCGTATGGTCTGAGCACTGACTGGCTGACCCCTTCAACCTCTGCAGCAATGCTGGCAGTACTCATACGTCTATTTCTCAAACACAACCTCTGGATATGACGCTGAGCACGTGCACTCAACTTCTTTGGTCGACCATGTTCTGAGTGGAACCTGTCCTGTTTTGGCCACCGTGCTGCAGCTCAATTTCAGGGTCTTGGCAATCTTCTTATAGCCTACGCCATCTTTATGTAGAGCAACAATTTTTTTTTTTTTTTCAGATCCTCAGAGAGTTCTTTGCCATGGGGTGCCATGTTGAACTTCCAGTGACCAGTATGAGAGAGTGAGAGCGATAACACCAAATTTAACACCCATGCTCTCCATTCACACCTGAGACCTTGTAACACTAACGAGTCACCTGACACCAGGGAGAGAAAATGGCTAATTGGGCCCAATTTGGACATTTTCACTTAGGGTTTACTCACTTTTGTGGCCAGCGGTTTAGACATTAATGGCTGTGTGTTGTGTTATATTGAAGGGACAGCAAATTTACACTGTTATACAAGCTGTACACTCACTACTTTACATTGTAGCAAAGTGTCATTTCGTCAGTGTTGTCACATGAAAATATATAATAAAATATTTACAAAAATGTGAGGGGTGTACTCACTAATGTGAGATACTGTATGTATTTATTTATTTATTTATTTATTGTGAGTTGCATTCGAAATCCGCTTGCTTCAAAAATCTAAGGATTCTCTGATAGTTGTCTGAATGGGCTTGAAGCCCACAGACATGCAGATTTTCACTTCACAAGATGTTAATTGATGGACTGGAGTCTTGTGGATTACTTGTGGATTATTGTAAGGTTTTTATCAGCTGTTTGGACTCTCATTCTGATGGCACACATTCACCGCAGATGATCCATTGGTGAGCAAGTGATGTAATGCTACATTTTTCCAAATCTTTTCTGATGAAGAATCAAACTCATCTACATCTTGAATGGCCTGAGGGTGGGTACATTTTCAGTAAATTTTAATTTTAGGGTGAACTAATCTTTTAAACTCTTGTACAACATGCTAATGTCGTGCACATGTGAGAATCAAAAGTGGTGGTGCAGAAGTGTCTGCTTGCACTAATGAGAATGAATAGCTGCAGGCTGAATGTTTTATGCTCTAGTCCAGAGAGGAGAGTCTTTTTCATCCCAGTCGTTAATTGCTGATAAATTGCTGTGGTCTTCCCACTCACTACCTTCTTTCATGCATGTTAAAGTGGTAATCCTCTCTCACCGCCTCTTATTGATTTTACTGATGTCAAAGGCAATTATATATTTTTTTAGACTTTCTTAACAATGACCCAATCACAAACCTGCATGAATAACTATAAACCTATGGAAACCAAGCACTTTCTTGACCAATTAAATACCAATTTAATTGGTCAATTAAATACTAAATACTACTTATTTTATGGTCTAAGTAGTCATAAATATTATTAATGATGTAATGCTTAAGTCAACTGGCCTCATTTTTAAATTGTACGTTAATTTTGGTTCGCATTACTTTTTAACCTTGCCATTTTCACTCTGTAGGCATTTTCAAACAGCAGAGTATAAAGGAAGATGAAAAAGAAAAGAACATGTAGATTGCCTCTAGATAAAAAGAAAAATCTTATCTAAAGAAATGTAGCTCAAAGTTCTCCTCAAATGCCACTGAATAAAGGTAAAGTCCATTACCCTAAAGCAAGTTAACTCGCTCTGAGAAGAATGTTTTAAGACAGCTTCTCTTTTCAAAGAAAAGCCAGGGAAGACAAGCCATTAAGAAGAACAAATCTTTTTTTTCTATTACTTGTTACTTTCTTTTTCTGCATATTTCAGCTGAGAAGTACCAGAAATGTTACATAAAGCACTTGCTTTAATGATTTTGCAGATAATATTTTCCTGTAATATGCCTGGAAAGGTCAGCATCAAATAACCATGAAAAAGATGACAGGATAAAGGATCATACTAATGAAAATTTCTATCGCTGATCATTTTCAAAATCCAGAGAGACGCTGTTTAAGAGCCTAAATTAGAGAACTGAGCAATTCCAGGAGATGATAGAGATGATTAAAATATTAGTCATGAACATTCAGTGTAAAAATAATTTTTTTAATAAGCATTTTCTTGTTTTCCTCAAATCTCAAGATAATTAAATGATTAAAACTGGATACATTCATTTGAGACTTATTTTTAGAGAATATATACCTTTCTAAATTAGACTTATTTATTAGGACTGATTTATGCTTACAATTAAGCAAGAAAAAATCTAATTCAGTAAAAAAATTAACAAATAAATAACTTAGCTGAAGG
The DNA here is from genome assembly GCF_936440315.1 of Barbus barbus. NCBI lineage: Eukaryota > Metazoa > Chordata > Actinopteri > Cypriniformes > Cyprinidae > Barbus > Barbus barbus. The sequence goes on along the minus strand of NC_136757.1, from coordinate 11,168,638 downwards.
TACATATGTTGAAAACAAGTCACTCACCCACAGGCCATCAAGATGTAGATGAGTTTGTTTCTTCATTGAACAGATTTTAATTAATTTACCATTACATCACTTGCTCACCAATGGATCCACTGCAGTGAATGGGTGCCGTCAGAATGAGAGTCCAAACAGCTGATAAAAACATCATAGTTATCCACAAATAATCCACATTATCCAATAATCCACAGTCCAATTGATGGACTCCAGTCCATCAATTAACATCTTGTGAAGTGAAAAGCTAATGAAAAGTTGTCTCTCCTAATTTGGGAGAGAAATGTGCCTTTCAAATGCAAAAATATTTTTCACTGAAAGAAGAGTTAATATGGATATTGAAGCGATTGTTTAAAGTTAATACACCATAATGAAGATTTTGTCCCTTACAAACAAACAATGTTTTGTTTCACAAGACATTAATTTATGGACTGGAGTCATGTGGATTACTTGTGGATTATTGTGATGTTTTTATCAGCTGTTTGGACTCTCATTCTGATGGCACCCATTCACTACAGAGGATCCATTGGTAAGTAATAAATGTAATGCTAAATTTCTCCACATGTGTTCAATGAAGAAACAAACTCATCCATATCAGGATGGCCAGAAGGTGAGTACCCTGCTTTTTATTTTTGGGTAAACTTTAATATTTCATACAACATTTCAGTACACTTGCAGATTCACATTGAAATTGACCGATTTTACTGGCAAATTTTCACAGAGCAATCATAGTTTTGCAGCATTGTTTTTTTTATTCATATAAATAACTAAAATATATTGTATTTGTTTATTATGGATATGATATTCATACTATATTACATAGTGCACATGGCATGTAACAGATCCCAGTTATTAGACGATTAGAGTACATATGCTGCACCACGACAATTATTTTTTATTGAACTCTACAATTATAAAAAGGCCAAATCTCTGTTCTCATAAGCATGCAATTAGATATGTTCTACCTAAACTGGGACCAAAGGCTCCTAGACCATTTCCCAAATGGGATCAGAAAGATTAAATGGCGGGATGCCCTTCCTGGTGATTTAAACACGGGTGACAATAGAGCCTGGAAAAATGGTTCTCTCAAGGGTTCAATTCATGCTTTAATTACTCTTTTAATTAATCACATATGTACATAGCGGTGCTGTCGAACATCAGCTATCAAAAGTGCAGTACTGCTTTTCACTTGACGCTTTTGACACTAAATATTCGGAATGTGATCAGACAGACTGAAAAGGGGATGAAAGAAGAAAATGAGCTCAAAAATGTATCATACAGCGCATGAATAAACTGCACACGATGACAAATAATATGTGCAATCACTGGAGCATAAAATCTTCTTTTTAAAAATCCACATAATTAGGAGTGCTGACAAGGTGCTCTTTTGTCCGTTCAATGAAATTCAATTAAAATAACGGAAAGAAAGGAGATGTGCAGAAACTTCAAAACCTCAGTCTGGGGATGAAATGGAATGTTTTTAAAAGTGTCTGTTATCATACGGATGCACATGGCTTGGAGTACTGGCAGCATTTCACAATTTGTCACAGAAGTAGTGGAAAAGCAAAACTCTCAACTTTTATAACCAAAGTGGACAAAATGCTTTCAAAGTGAAAAAAGAAAGAAAAAAGGGAATTGTTTCTGATTGTGTGAACCTAAAAGGACTGAATTTATTTGTGGCCAGTAGACTACCTAAGTGCCAAACAACAGACAGACATTCTGTGTCAGCAGATGTATAAGAGCGACAGAGAAACTGGCCAGGATATTCTCATTTAAATCCAAAAGAGTCTTTGAGGTGTCAGCTGATACACAATGGGGCCGAAGTGTGTCATATACTGACCTGTAATATTAAATATTCATCTAGTCTTCGTTCCAGCGAGCTTCATTTCCACTGCTCTCTGGTTAGTAATCTGGAATAGCATTGTGCAGTAATAAATCATGTAGTGTATTGGTTGCTAGTGTGATTGCCTGCGGATATCAACACACTAACGCATTATGTTATAAGAAGGCAATTGTTTAAACCTGATACTAAAATGAATAATAACAGGTGCTTTACGAAGGTTCATGAATGCTAAACTCATTGATATGCGGTTGCTTTGTCTTCTGAATAGACTGTCTTTAGCATTCATCAGAGGCCTCTGATGACAAACTATCCGGCTTTCCTCTCCATCAAACAAGTAGATTAATGACTTCAGTTTAAATGCATGACTGTTCTGACCTATTGCTTTTCACCAGACAGCCATCAATAAAATGTGCGAGTCAGTAAGTGAGTAGTTACCAAACCACAGAGAATATGTACATAAAAACACATTATCGTGATCTCAGATTAAGGACATATTTTGTCTTGGCTGGTGGGATCTGTTTACTATAGTTATAGGCTGTGAGGACCTAGTGAAGGCACAGAACAGCAGAGGATTATACATTTAAGTGCTTAACAATAGAAAATAAAAACAAATTTGTTGCTCTTTTAATAAGGCTACATACATATTTAGTATTAATATTTGGAAAGGCAAATAATTACATATTCTGAAAATATAAACTTTCTTAATAAAAACATGGCCACACGAGTGATAAAAAAGTACACTGAACATAATACACAGAATATCCGTCATTTTGTCATTGTCATGTGACCTAGAGGCACTGGTTGTGTCACTGTCTCTCTACTGCCATTTACGTCAAATGTCAACTGGATGTGCACTTCAAAATCAGAAGTATTAGGTCTTCTAGGTACTTTTTGCCTATACTGTTTTAATAGGAATTCAGAGTATACTATACAGTAGGGAAATGTGTATTCGGATGCAGCCCAAGTGTTTTTAGTGTGTGAGACATTAAATAATTCCAACACAATCTCATGGCAATTTGTAACCCTCATGGCGAATTGCTGACTAATCGTATGAATTTATACGATTTCAATAATCAATTTTTCTACAATCCACTTAATGTATGTCCCAGTGATGGTTATGTTTGCGCCAGATTAGACATACAAAAGAATTCATATGAATTCTTACGAAATTGTCACCTCGTAAAAAAGTGACGTTTTCCCATGAGATCAGTTTCAATCATGGACAGAACTGATTCACTCGAAAGCACTGATTCCTCAATAGATTTGTTTGGAACTATTTTTTACGGTGGCCGAGAGAGCTCAATGCGCTGCAAATAGAAAAACACGTGCAAATTAAGAAAACAACTTCATCAATTTGACAACACACACGCTGCAAATGCTCACAACACAAAGAAATAAAGAAACGCGCTGCAAATATAATTCTTTATTTGTTTGTGTTGTGAGCATTTGCAGCACCTGCTGTCAAATTGATGATGATGTTTTCTTGATTTGCTGGTGCTTTTTCTATTTGCATGTGTTTTCTGAAGTTGCAGCGCATTGAGCTCTCTCGGCCACTGTAATTTTTTTTATAATATTGTCTAAAATGTAAATTACTCAATATTAATATTAAAAAATATATATTGGTCACAGTTTATTTTAAGGTCCAGTTCTTGCTATTAACAAACCATTAACTACAAATTTGCCTCAGTAAACTCCTAATTTGCTGCTTACTAATAGTTAGTAAGGTATTTGTTAAGATTAGGTATTGGGTAGAATTAGAGATATAGAACATGGTCATGCAGAATATGTGCTTTATAAGTACCAATAAACAGCCAATATGTTAATAACAGGCATGCTAGTAAACAACTAGTTAATTGTGAGAATTGGTCCCTATACTAAAGTGTTACTAAAATATTATCACAACTGTGCTGATATTCGGAATAACAGTGTTCTTGCTTGTGTAATATAGAGTAAGAATTGTACATGTACAATGAAAATATAGCTAAATGTATCAGTTAATAAAGCCATGTCTGTTTAATACTTTCTTCTGCAACAGTAATTTAAAATTTTCTCAGTACATTTTGATACGTTCAATTAAATGATCAGTGAATATAATAAATTTGGTTTCGATTTGAATTGATAAATCAAAAGGTACTTATATGTACACTTTAGCTACTAATACGCACTTCAAAGTACTAATATGTACCATTTATTCGAAAATAAGATACAAAGATGTACATTTTAGCTTCTGTACTCTAGGGTACTGCCTCAATGTCTGCTTTGTGCCCTGTGTCATTGTGATCTTTATTTACTGTTATATATGGTCTGTATGTTTGAAGTATTCCTAATCGATGCAGTTCCAGTGACCTTTCTAGAAAATGCTCTTTCAAAAGGAAAGCTGAAGAACGTGTGTTATCATAGACGTGAAAGATGTATTTGTTTGAGAATTGAATGGGACACACTATATAACATTAGATTTATTCTGGCACACTATGTACCAGCAGGAGTTCATGTGTTATTCAGTTTAATTCAGAGTTCAATACATCTAGAACTCTCCTTACCTCTGACCCCCAGCCCACCCGAGTTTGTGTAAGTGTTTGTGTGTGCAGAGATGACCGGCTCCACTGAGACACATTATAGCTGTACATTGAGTTGATGATTTATGTGCAGGCTACAATCTCTCCTGCAAAAACACAGGCAGAGAGCAGCTTTAGGAAAGCTTTCTATAGGGGAATGTTTTTATTTATGTGTGTGTGTGTGTGTGTGTTTGTGCATGTACATGCAAGCAGAAATGAAAATCTGAGTCTGTCTGGATGGAATTTCACTTAACTGGACTGTGTACATGCGAGGAGGAATGTCTGATTTGTGCTGACAAACAAATATTTAAGTATTTTTGTTTTGTTTTGTTTCTTATTGCTTCTTTATGACTTCTTTATAACCATGTGCCTAAAGAGATGTAAAGATCACGATGCGCCAGGGCTTTATTATTCTGTGGGCTTGGTTTTCCTTGATCAAACGGGCTCTCCTGGATTAAGTCAACAGCTTTATCTTCTTCACACAGCAGGTGTCACGAAGTTGCGTCATTACTTTAACCAAACACATCTGGGTCTACAGCACTAGTAATGAGGTGTGTGTACAGGTTCCCTTTAAAAGCGCAACTTTATGCAACTTTCTCCACCTTCATTTGACGCACATCAGCTGTGCTGAATAATTTTATGCCAACTATTTATTATTGTTGATGCACAAAGACATGTAAGCCATAACCAGAGGTTTATCGTCTTTTTGCAGAAACAATTGTGACTGTCTTAATATGCATTTTGCTTTGTTTTCCAGTTAAAATATCTAAACATACTCTCCCAAGATAAATTTGAATACTGCACATTTTTTAATGGACAAAAAATTTCAGGAGTTTATGTAATGTATTGTTGTGTAAACACTGGCATTTAAGAAAAGAGTTGTTCAAAATGTTGTTCCAAGCCTATATACAAAGATTTTTTTTTTCATACAATAAAAAAATCAATGATAAACAAACATTTTGGTAAGGTTTGGTTACTGACATTCTTAAAATTATTATCTTTTATGTTTTACACAGGAAAGTAAATCATATAACTTTGAAACAATATGCCATTTTTCATTTTTGTTTCACTATCCTTTTAAAAATAAATGCAAAATATGTTTGCCAAAGCGAGCCTTTTTACTGGAATATACAAAATATTGATCAATACTGATTTTTGAAGGACATTTTACCCACATACCACAAAATCCAATGTGTTTAACAAGATCAGCGATACCACAATTAGTTCAATCAATATTTATAGTTTATTTACTATATTTCTTTGTTAACCAAGCAGCATATTGGTGATTATTGAGGTTTATACTACACCATGGTAAGGTCTGTCATATCAAGAGTTTGTGAAATCTGATTCAAGGCACATGATGTTTTTCTGGGCCTTTAAGAACTGGTCAGTTGACTATAAGACAATCTTAAAAGATCTTATCCTTCAGTTTGGATTCCTCTCCAAGCTGCACTATTTTATTTCCACAGTAAACGTGTTGATCAGGGGATCACTGGGAACCTTATGCAGTTGTGAGATAAGAACACGAGAGATTAGTATTTAAGTTAGGCCTAGTTGTTTGTTTTAGAAATGCCAGAGTCCCTGCCATCTGCATGCCAAACTATGTCTTGTTGTTTCTCATGGTCACACAGCCGGTTTTATTTACTTATGAGCTGGATGGGAAGCCAAACATAGCACCTGAACTATTCACATTATTCACAGTGTTACATGTCGGTTCAAAAGTTTGACAGTTAAAAAAAATTAAACTGTTTATAATGATTTGCAGCACAATAAACATTGATAATAATAAATGTTGAAAACAGTTGTGCTGCTTAATATTACACTGATCTCAAACTTTTAAACGATAGTGTAGTTTGCTAGGTTTTGTTGCCTTCAAAATGTTCTGCAATGTTTTAAACCAAGGACCTTTGCAGAATTAGAAAGACAACAACTCATGCACAAGAAGTTTGACTGACTAAAAGTGTCTACCACCGCTTACACAAACAGGTTTTTTATGAGGTCAAGTGAATTAGGGCTAATGATGGGTAAACTAGGCCATTGCTACTGGTCCACAAACACTGCTTTGACATTTTGCGACCCCAAATTTATAATACAATTAATACATGTTCAGCAGAGGAAATTGTGCACCGACTACTGTACATAGCTAATTTATGAGATTTAGATCAATAATCATGGACTGCTGTATGTAGCAAAGTAAAACTAAATTTTACTGTAATATTGAAGCATTTTCTACTTTTAATGAACATTCCAATGTTTACAAAAAAGGAAGTATGATCCTTTTATGTGTATCCAAAACTATCCTATTGCACTTGACCTTGCAGTGACCTTTTTTGATCCAGGATTGCTGGATAGCAGAGCATGGCGTGTCTTTCAAAGGAAAAAGCCAGTTTGAGTCTGTCAAGTCAAGTCACCTTTATTTATATAGTGCTTTTAACAATGTAAATTGTGTCAAAGCAACTGCACAATATCAAAAAAGGAAAATAGTGTGTCAATAATGTAAAATGAAAAGATTAAAAAAAAGATTTTCAGTTAAAGGCATTTCATTATTGAATTCAGTGATGTCATCATCCAGCTCAGTTCAGTTTAAAATAGTGTCTTTGCAATCAGGTCGACAATATCGCTGGAAATGAAGTGTCCCCAACTAAGCAAGCCAGTGGCGACAGTGGCAAGGAACCAAAACTCCATCGGTGACAGAATGAAGAAAAAAACCTTGCGAGAAACCAGGCTCAGTCGGGGGGTCAGTTCTCCACTGGCCAAACGAACCTGCAGTTCAATTCCAACTGCAGCAAAGTCAGATTTTAAGGGCTCAATCGGTTCCAGTGGTCTTTCCCGATGGCTGTCTAAGTGGCGGGGTCCTCACTGGGGATCTGTCTCTGGCGCTCATCTCGGTGTCCTGGTCTCCGCTGATGTTCAGGGCTGTAGAGGTCGTCTCTGGGTGCTGATCCACCATCTGATCTGGATACGGACTGGATCTGGTGACTGCAGTGACCATCTGGGCTGGATATAGACCGGATCGGGTGGCTACGGTGACCAGGGATATGTCCCCGGAGCTCATCCAGGTGTCTGGCCTCCGCCGACGATCAGGGCCACATACATCATCTCTCGGAGCCGATCCACCATCTGATCCGGACACGGACTGAGAAACAGAATAGAAACAGACAAATATTAGCGTAGATGCCATTCTTCTTATGATGTAACGAGTACATCATGTGTTATGGGGAGTGTTCCCGGTTCCGGATGATCTAATTAATGCAGCTTAGCAATCCTTTAACGGATTTGAATAATAGAAGTGTATTAGTGTGTTATGCGTAAGCCAGGTTAAAGAAATGGGTCTTTAATCTAGATTTAAACTAACAGAGTGTGTTTGCCTCCCGAACAGTATTAGGTAGATTGTTCCAGAGTTTGGGTGCTAAATAGGAAAAGGATCTGCCGCCCGCAGTCGATTTTGATATTCTAGGTATTATCAAATGGCCAGAGTTTTGAGAATGCAGCAGACGTGGAGGACTATAATGTGATAAGAGCTTGCTCAAGTACTGAGGAGCTAAGCCATTCAGGGCTTTATAAGTAATTAACAAGATTTTAAAATCTATACGATGTTTGATGGGGAGCCAGTGCAGTGTTGACAGAACCAGGCTAATATGGTCGTACTTCCTGGTTCTAGTAAGGACTCTAGCTGCTGCATTTTGGACCAACTGTGAAATTTCCTGTAAGACTAACTCTAAGACTATGTGCCATATTTCTAGAGAGAAGAGCGGCACCCCCCCAGGAGGGATGAACACCATCTCTTTTCAACAGGTCAGGTCTGCCCCAAAAACTCGTCCAATTGTCTATAAAGTCTATGCTATTCTGCGGGCACCACTTAGACATCCATTGAGTGACGACAGTCTGCTATGAATCTAATCGCCACGGTAAGCAGGGAGCGGACCAGAGCATATTACAGTGTCTGACTTCGTACTTGCAAGTTCACACACCTCTTTACCATTATTTTTAGTGATCTACAACAGGCGAAGTCGAACATCATTAGCGCCGACGTGGATAACAATCTTACTGAATTTATGTTTAGCATTAGCCAGCACTTTTAAATTTGCCAAGATGTCAGGCGCTCTGGCTCCCGATAAACCATGGACTATGGTGGCTGGTGTCTCTATTTTCAAGTTCTGTACAATAGAGTCGCCAATAACCAGAGCACTTTCATCAGGTTTCTCAGTGGGTGCGTCACTGAGTGGGGAGAACCTGTTTGATGTTCTGATCAGAACGGAAGACTATCCTCATCTAAAGTTTGGGTGCGTGTCTCTAATTCTGAAATCTTCTCTGTCAGCCTAACTTTTTCCCTGCATTTATCACATGTGAATCCCTCATCGCCGACAGAGAGAGATAAACTATGTGACATGAAGTGCAAACAACAATAGCAGGAGAAGAAGTCATTACTCACCGTGACTGATGAATGATACCAACTTAACTTACCACTTACCACTGTTGTTTGATGAACTCGTGAAAAACGGAGCGAGAGAGAAATGAAAATGGAGCGAGAAAAAAGAAAACAATAATAGGCACGAATAGAAACGTGAATGGAACCTCGAGTAACAAGCTAACCAGCTGATGCGCTGCACTCGTGGTTTTAAAAAGCGAACAATCAAATTAGTTAGATTATTTTGATAGATAATACCAGAAATATGGTGGGAATTAAGTTATATATTATCACTTTAAACAACAGAGAGTGAAAGTAAGGTAAAAATTCAATAAAAAAGCGGAGCTACAAACGCACACCTCTTAGCAGCACAACAGACAGGGACAGACTGAAGCAATCGATGTCTGAACAAGTTGGATCTGGCAATCAGATGGATCTGGCCACCTGTCAGAGGTGATGGATACCAGCGGTGGAAAGCGGAGAGCTGACTGCATGAAGGACTCCGATTGAAGGTGAATGAATGTCTTTATATAGCTGCTCTTCAATTTGAGCCTCGCACTCACAGGATGAATGAGTGTGAGAAGCTGATGCCATTATGAATCCAGATAATTTTTCATCTCAGTCACAGCTGAAGCCATGTGACGTCCTCCAATCCAATGTTTAGTGCTTTCTTGGGTGAAATGTGTTTCATCGTAATCAACTGAGAGCTTTAATCGCGGTGGGAAGTGTTTTAGAGGTCAATCTTAAAAGGGATAGTTCACCCAAAAATTAAAGTTTCTGTATATGTCTTTCTTTCTTCTATGGAAAATGCACACACGCACAAATGGAATGGAAGTTTTCAACCCCATTGACTGGGTGAACTATCCCTTTAAGAGTCATTCAAAAGTTGCCAACACTTTAAAATACATCCAAGGCTAAACAACACATCTTTACATGAGTTCATCACTCAGTTTCTCACTCCTCAACACACACACAAACACTCAGTGCCGGAATCAATCATACATGAAGGTCAGTTACAGTATGGACATCACCTACCCACCTAATGGGGTCCTAATGGAGAATAGCTCATGAAACATAAGACCTCTCCACAAAGGAAGTAGATGCATGCTTCAAAACATTTTAACCTTGGACAAACTGTACAATCAATACTGTATATCCCAGTGCTCTCATTCATCTATCAATCCATCCATTCTGCAGAGATATCCAAGCATTAGCACAGAATTAAAACAGACAGATTAAAGGGAAACAAACAACCACTGAGTTACTATGTTATTGTACAGTGGAGTTAACAATATCTCCTTTCCATAATACTTTTATTGCAATAGTTTTACTGCAGATTTTGCAGATTGTTCTTTAATCTTCACACAGACATTTTCTGTGTGAAAAAAAGAAGGAGAAGAAAAGTTATAAAAGTGGTCCAAGTCTTTTCTAGCCATGGAATAGTTTTTTGGGGAAAATACACTGAAAAACATACAGAAATTACAGCCCTCTGCTGTAATGCTTAAATCAAACAGTTTGATATTGCTGGATTTTACATGATTTCATCTCATATTAAAGTTAACATTTAAAGGTTACTCCACCCCAAACTGAAAATTTTGTCATTAATCACTTACCCCCACATTGTTCCAAACCCATAAAAGCTTTGTTCGTCTTCGGAACACAATTTAAGATATTTTGGATGAAAACCAGGAGGCTTGTGACTGTCCCATTGACTGCCAAGTAAATAACACTGTTGAGGCTCAGAGAATTATGAAAAGCATCGTCAGAATAGTCCATCTGCCATCAGTGGTTCAAACTGAACTTTATGAAGCGGCAAGAACACTTTTTCTGCGCAAAGAAAACAAAACGATTTTATACAACAATTTGTCTCCTCTGGTTCAGCGTAGCACCATTTTGGAGAATATCTGCTGGACGCAAGCAGCGTACGCTCTTCTGTGTCAGCCGCACCACACGGATACGCTGTTTTCATTCAAATCAAAGCAAAAAAACCGTAGAAGACGTATACTTTTCTGGGCCTCGACAGAGTTATTTACTTGGCAGTCAATGTGAGAGTCACAAACCTCCCGGTTTTCAACCAAAATATCTTAAATTGTGTTCCAAAGACGAACGAAGCTTTTACGGTTTTGGAACCGGTTTTGGGGGTAAGTGATTTATGACTAAATTTTCATTTTGGGGTGGAGTATCCCTTTAACTGTATGTTATTAATATATTATTTTTGTAATAAGTACTCTTTTTAAAACGTATGCTGATGTGTGTGTGTGTGTGTGTGTGTGTGTGTGTGTGTATTTATTTATTTATTTTTAAGGACTGATACAACAGATGTTGTATAGAAAAGAATTGTGTCAAGATTCATTCTCCTTTTCTGTTCCACTGAAACAATAACAAAATGTGGGTTTGGAAAAAAATGAGGTTGAGTAAATATTTGTTTAATAATTGCTATTATTTTTAGGTGAACTATTCATTTAAGATCACACCTTTAATGGTTAGATGATGGTTCAAGAAAGTGAGGGGAAAAGTTCAATGAGTAGATTACAATTACATATCAGATCCTCTCTCTCTCTCTGTCTCGTTCTTTTTCTTAACTCCAGAGAATGCTGAGCTGCAGAGATAACGGGAGCTGCAGGAGTAGAAAATCAGCTTCAAAGAGCTCAGCCTCTTTTCATCTCCCACAAACACTTCAGATGAGCAGCTGAGAGAGGGAGGAATGAAATAGAACCTTGATCAAAATGATGCATGTTCAACCGGTGCAATTTTGTTTGTGTGTGTGGTTTGTGTGTGTACTGCATTGCAACATGAGATTCATTTTAAGCATTCAGTTACACTTTAATGTGTCTGATTGAAAATGACAGTTATGGTGATGCTGATGTTTATTACAATTAGAATTATATTTTGGCCTCATATGTCAAAAGTATCATGCCCCCTCAGATTTTGAGCCAAGTAGTTTTTGAATGCTTCAGGGAAAAATGCTTAGTTTAGTGGTCAAGTTGCACAGTAACAAGGTTTACAGTTTACACCTTTTACAAATCACACCTTTTTTTTCTCACCCAAGATTTTTTTGAATAACACAAATGACTGAAAACATGTATTTTGGGTTGTGCATCCTTTTCTTAAATAAATAAATAATTCTCAGTGTATCCATAAATGTTAATGTACTCACTATTAAAATAGTATAGCCATAATTCGTAAACAGCATGCATGTTAACATGATTTTAGTGAGAGAAAAAACACTTCTGTGTAAAATTATATTTAATTGTTCAACTTCATCGCGATGACAACCTAAAACAACAGTAAAAATAATGATTTAAACAGCTTTACAGCTTGAATAAAACACATTTGAACAAAGGTGCTGTAATTAAATTATAATCTTCACATTTCAGCTTTTAAATCCTCCACATATTAAATGTACAAAACTGCAACGTCATTACATTACATTAACTTCATTAATTATATGAAATGTAAATATTTGAATAGATGGCATACAAGTTTCAATAGAAATTACATTAAAGTATATTATATTATATACTGTATATTATTTCTTTCATTTTCTTTTATGGCAATCAACATTACGTCACAAATGCTGTTGATAAAGCTGAACATGTATTGAACCCAGAATATTCCATTAAACTGACAATTCTGTCATTATAGCCCCCAAACATGTAGAACAAACTCAAATGCGCCTTTTCCATTTTCAAGATGATCTAAAGGCTAAATGCTATCGCTGAACATCTCAAGAAGAGCATCGTTGAGCGACAGTTGTAACCCAACCAAACACAATGTCACTCCAGCTGAAAATAAAGAGCAGTGAGGCACCAGACCATTGTTCTACAAATCAGCATCAGATGTCCACTCTTGACTGGAATAGATGCGTCAGCAGCTAAGTAATCAGAGTTGACATTTAATCAAGCTCTTAAAAGCTTTCTCTTCTCTATCTAAAACATCCATAATTGATTCACTATTGTGGATTAACTAAGTTAGATGTTGTGAGAATACCAGATGTTAAACTCTCATTCCCTCAGCCTGCGACTGACAACTGGACCTGAAAAGCTGGATGACCTTTTGAACCCTTTTCCATTTAAATACAGTACTGTGAACTCTTTCCCTCATATTTTGTTTACAATTCTTTATAGTAAGTCTTCACAGACTTGAACGATGCTACAATCTGGGATTCTTGAAAGAGAATCTCTTATATCTGCCATGTGCTCTGCTCGATAAATCCTCAACAGCCGTGTAGGCCCTACAAATCCAATCACTGTGTTGAATAAAAGAGATTGGTTCTGACTCCCGTTGTTAGTCCTCTGAAAGCGATTGCTTTATCAATAATCATTTGAGCAGGGAAGCCAACAAAGTAAGACACAGGAGTGGACATATATCCACAGCGGAAGGATGAAAAAAAGAGAAGCCATCTGTATTATTGTTTCAGTGCAGTGAGCTTTCATTCTTCAAATCCAATGTCCAGTCTGTCTTCAGTGGAGCAGAGAATTACACAATGCAGAGCACCAGCTGCATTTCACTTTCTTTTGGCTATAGGCCTCAGTGCCACCATGACAGAAACAGAGTCAGGTGCTGCTTGACCTGTTCATGCCTATCACTATTTCAGTAAACATCTTTAGTCGACATTCAGCTACTGCACAACAAATTTATATTTATAGTTTAGGGTCAGTGCTTTAAAAAAAAATAAAAAAAAATTAATACTTAAAATAAAACACTAAACAGCAAATACTGTTATTAAAGATTTCTGTTTAAAATAAAAGCTGTTCTTTTGTTCTTTCTGTTAATCAAATATATATATTTTTTTTCACAGAAATATGAAGCAGCACAAACGCTTTAAACACTGATCATAATAAAGGCAAATGTTTCTTGAGCAGAATATCAGCATGTTAGAATGATTTCTGATTTCTGAAGTAATGGCATGAAAATAAAAATTCTACATTGCAATCACAGGAATAAATTACATTCTAAAATATATTAAAATAGAAAACTTAATTGCTTAGTTGTAACTTAATTGTCAACTTTAATTGTAATAATGTTTTCACATTATTGCTATCTTTACTGTTTTTTTTTTTGTTTGTTTGTTTTTGGTCAAATAAAAGCCTTGGTAAGCACAAGAGACTTTTAAACAGTGTTTTGTTTATGTTACTAAATATTACATTTCAAAATGAATATTTTTACTTCCTTAAAGTGACCATCATATAAATTTGCTAATTTTAATTTGGAATGATGTTTCCAGAATTGTTTTAATGTTGTTGTTTTTTATTTATTTATTTTATTATTATTATTATTATTTTCCCACACCTAGCTAGAAATAGTTATTTAAATAAAATAGTTAATAGTTATTGTCAATAGTTAAATAAAATAGTTATTGTCAATCACAATTCAGTAAACAGATAAAAATGTAGATATAATTTCTTGCAATATATATGTGTGTGTGTGTGTGTGTGTGTGTGTGTACATATTGCAAGAACTTTGCTGTTGGTTGTTTTGAGAGCTGCACATTTCATAGTGTAATTCAAAGGGATCATTTCAAAGTTTTAATTTCAAATTTATTAAAAAATATAAAGACTACAAAAAAAAAAAGATTTAAGGAATCGCATAATTGTCTTCAAATCAGAGTCTAAATGATGTTTAAAGCATGATTTAATGTTAAAACACTACATAAATCACTTTAGAGGTTTAGAACAAACCCCAATCCAGAATTCTAGAGGAATATAAATAAATCTGCCTCGCAAGCACTAAGCAAACAAGCACTCTTCAAGCTGATTCCCATTGGTCCATTCTCCAGTCCTTATTATGGGGAGCACTAAGTGGGGGGAGATGAAAACAGGGGGGCTGGTTGGATGCAAATGCACCGCTTGATGCATACAGTACCAGAAGAAATGAAGTGCACGAGAAAAAAGAGAGGGAGAAAGAGAAGGAACGCCTTCTTTTGCATTAATTTAGAAACATGTGCAGTGCAGTGATAAGGAACATCATTCCTCTAGCTCGTTAATCTAGTGTAAACGCCAACCTGCCATTTTGTGTTGTAACCCCCCACCTACTCCTTACCTCCATCCTCTGCTCCACCCCACTAAACTGTTTATACAGGCACATAAAGTACCTGACTTCCTCCATTAGATCAAGAGACATGCATGTTCTCCTGTCTCATTATAAAACTCAATTTCTAGCAACTTGAAACTGAAGGCATCCAGTGAGAGCCAAGTTGTATACGGTTAAATCTGTCTCATAATGATATAGCACTCAGTCGAGAGGAGAAGACTGTATTTCCTCAATAAATATGCCACACTAGTGTGATTACGGCAGAAAAAGATTAGGTAGGCTACAGACTCTCACATCTGTCTCTCTGAAAGCGTCAGTGGACACTTTCATTAAAACCCAGCTGTAGGCAACCAGCAAGGTGGCAAACACAAACAAGGTGCAGTCACCTTTGTACAAGATGATATTTGAGAAATCATATCTGGATTTTTAAGTTTATAAAATGCTGATTTAGTAACGAAAAAATGTTAAAGAGGCAGTATAATCCAACAAAAGAAATAAGTAACAATTCAGTATAGGGACAAATTCTCACTATTACTTGCTTGTTAGCATGCCTATTATTAACATACTGGCTGTTTATTAAAGCACATATTCTGCATGACCACATTCTACATCCCTAATCCGACCCAATATCTAAAGTTAACAACTAACTTACTGTATTAATAAACAGCAAATTAGGAGTGTATTGAGGCAAAAGTTAATAGCGAGAATTGGACCTTAAAGTGTGACCAAGAAATCAATTGTTTGAAAGGTAAAAAAAAAAATGGAGTCTGATTTACATTTAATGACATTAAGATAGACAAGCAAAAATGTTTAGAATTTTACAATAACAGTCTCTGCAGCTACAAAAATCAATGTCATTTTAAACAAGACAAACCTTTACTGAAATGGGTTGAACATAGTATGAAAGATGGTCTAGGAAGATTTTGATATTTTATTACCAAATGAGATCAATAAAAGAACCCCCCACATACTAAAGTAAAGAATGGCAGAACTTCTAGTACTTACTGTTGCAATATCAAATATTGTTTTGGCCATAACACAATGTTGCCCTCTAAAACCCAAAGCAATTCACTTTATTACAGACTTCTTATGTGTCAAAAGCAATTTTACCACTTTTTCAACTGAGGAAATTCTCAAAATAAGGCCATGACCGCGAAATGGAGTTTGCAACTCTCATATTTCTGAGTGAAACAACTAGAGAAATATAGAGCGGTACTTGATTCAAAAATGCAATGGATTATGACAAGGGGGTGATACATTCTACACTAAATGGGAGAGCTAACATAATGTGTAAATAGCTATAGCCCACATGTGCTGAATGATACCAGTCGATAGGGAAAAATGTAAATATTATATAACCAGGATAAAAAGCAACACACAGAGAGATTTTTTTCATTACTCCAGTCTTCACTGTCACACGATTCTTCAGAAATTATTCTAATATGCTGATTTGCAGCTCGAGAAACATTTATTTTAATTTTTAATGTTGAAAACAGTTGTGCTGCTTAATATTTTTTTGGAAACTGTGATAAACTAGCATTTAAAAAGTATCTTTTGAAAATAAACAAATTATTTTTATTCAGCAAGGACACATTAAGTGACAGTAAAGAAAATTATAATGTTAAAAAAAGGTTTATGTTTAAAATAAATGCTGTTATTTTTAAGTTACTATTCATCAAAAAAGAAAGTAAGTTATCACCAAATCAGTATGTAATGACATCACAGGAATATATTACATTTTACAAAATATACTACAATACAGAAGAGTTAGCACTATTGCTATTTGTACTGTAATTTTGATTGAGTAAATGCAGCGTTGGTGAATATTGGAGACTCTGATATATATTTTTTTATAGATGGATATGACAGCATTTATGTTGACACATTAACCTCTAATATGTATAAAAAAAAAAAAATTAATTAAATAAAAAAACATGACAGTTGGTTTCACTTTGTTTGTCCAAATTTAAATTTCCCCATGTATATTTTTCATTGTAATTATACTTATGTATAATTTATATGCAAAGGCACATTTTCTTACTATATGAAAAATCGTCACTGAAATGCCACTGAATTATGGTCATTAAAATCATGTTAATCACTTTAGCACCAAACCTCCCCGTTTTTCTCTCATCATTTTTCTCCAGAGGGAGGAATGTAATTCAATTAAGGATTTATTAACATCTCTGCTCTTTGTCCTGTGTTAATGAGAGGCTAATGAGGGCACTTTTGGACTCTGCGAAGCCTAAATGGGCCAGTCATAAATACTGCATTAATATGCTGTTGGACTCCTGTTAAAGGCTTCTCTAGATGGGGATGAATTCAGGCAGTGTGAGGGAAAGCTGAGGCTAAATGGCCTCTTATTTCCACTGGGCCTGAGCGATGCATCTCCAAATTCATTCCTATTACAGAGACGGGTAGCTCAGACAGTTATGCTTTTGTGTTTGCGACCGCACTGATGTTGTTTCAAATAATCAGATTGCGAGTTTTCTGAACGAGAGTGAAGGGGGGGGTGACAATGAATCTTTTCTTCATGTTCGTCCGGCTTACGTTTTGACAAACGCAACAGCGTTGCTTCTCAGCGGTCTCATTTCCTCGCTGGATTCCTGACAGCTTATAAAAATCATCTTTTACATGGCACTAATATCTTTATGAATAATGGAGTATGAGGAAATGAGACGCACAAGTGGAAAGAAGTGTTAGAAAAACGAGAGTAAAATGAGATAATAAATACCCGCCATCCTTTAATGTTAGCACAGTTAAAAATGAAAAATGACAATTGTGTCCAGCCTCAACCATGAGTTTTGAGCATCCATCTGTCAAAAAGCAGTTGCCATAGATAATCAGCTTCCTGGGTTTGTGAAAATCAGTTACAACTACACAAAGTTAAATGAGCGAATAGTGAACCTTAAACGTCTCTACAAACTGTGAGCATTCCTGTCGTTATTGTTCATTAGATGCCGTGAGCTGGGGTTAAAAGTAAGCCGCAATCAAAGTAACAACATTATGTGGTGTACAATGACGCTGAACACAGTGGAGTGGTTGTGAAGAGCCCTAGAGAGGAATTATTTAATCATAAAAATAAGGATTGATGGAGTCAAGGGGAAGGTGCACTAAATGAATGAGGAAAGCGTATGCATGGAGAGGTTTTCAGATGTGGGAATGTGGGCTCGTGATGACACAAGAAGCCCTTTTCTGATGCCTTGATGGAAATGTATGGCATTGGTGATGAGGAGCACCAGGCCTCAGGAGTGAGTCAAGCCTCCTCTTGAGTTTTCACACATCTTTGCTGCATGCAAGGTGGGCGGAACAATAACAGTCACTGGTTTCCACCTCACTTATGGTAACACAGCATGCTGAGATAAAAACCATGAAGAACTAGAGAGAAAACGAGGGGTTTCTGAGGGCCAAACCTTTATGGTGACGGGATTGAAACAAATAAATGAGAAACGCAATCTGCCCACATCCTCTGGGTGACTGAGAATCCTCTTATTTGTTGAAACATCAGTCCCAAATAGCAGATAATAAAGGTTGCTTTTGACGGGGGGTATCAAAGCTAATTTACAATTGTAATTTTCTTGGCTCTATCTAACCCTAACCTCTCGGGTAATTTGCTTTTCACTTGCTTTGACCTTTTTGTTGTGTTGCTAATGAGTACATAATACAAAGAGAAATCAGAAGGGAAGAAGCTTGCGCTGGAACAACTGAACTCTTATGAATTTAGATTGACATTCGGTTATATGAACTGCTGATTTTAATTTAATTTGTGTGGCACTAGCGTCACCAACAGTTCTTTTTTTGTTGTTTTTTGTTTTTCCTAAACCCTGAAAACATACATTAAGTACTGACAATACCTGAAATATAAGTATTTAGAGATGTGCAAATACTTTAAGGTGCAAAACATTTATTTAATTCAATTAATAAATTTATTTAATTTGATTTAATCATTAAGATTAATTACATATATTTAATCCTATTGCATATATTTTTGGTGCCATAATCAACACGATTTGTACCATAACTTTACATGTATACAAGATATTGTAATTTAAATCATTGTACCTTTCTGACTATTATGATATATATATTTTTTTTTTTGGTAATATTTTACAATAAGGTCCCATTAGTTAAAATTAACAAATTTGTTACTGTATTTATACATTTTTGTAAACATTAAATAATATATATAAACAGTATTCATTGTTAGCTCAGGTACATTAAATAATAATAATAATAATAACTAAGATTAATAAATGCTTTAGAAGTAATCTTCATTGTAAGTTCAAGTTAACTAATGTAATTAATAAATTAAACCTTACTGTACTATAAAGAGTTATCTATGGTTTGCTTAGGGGCTCAAAAATGCCTGGTAAAAAGTAACTTATATAAATGATATAAATGTTTTTTTTTTTTTTTTGCTTGTTTTTTTTTTTATAAATGTAATGTAACTTATTCATAAAGATTTTTAAAGTAACTTTCTGAAGCTGTGTATATGTGAATTCTTCCATGTGGACAATATGCACATCAATGTATATATCTAAATGTAACAAACTGAATGTGCTACACTCGAATACTAATGAGATCAGGCTGTGCCAGGGGTTCCCTTGAAAATTCTTAAGGAGTTTTTAAGAGTTTTTGAATTAAATAAGGTCTGCTGTAAACAATTAAGCAATTTTCACATAAATAAATTACTCACAGTTGTACCTCAAACCACACGGCTTAAACATTCCTGAAAAGTTGCTATGTAAGGACCGTAACTGGTTTGTCAAGCATGTAGACTCAAATGATTATGGTTGTCGTAGTCCTTATGTACTCAAGAATCCTGAAAAATGCTAATTTTCTTTTGGGTTTTCTACAAACTGAATGTCTCAGTGCAATCCAAATCACCTGTTTTGTGTGAAAGCACATGGAAAAAACTATTAAAAAGAGAGAACATGCAGGCAATATAGGTCAGAAACTGTGCGGTGTGAGATTTATACTGTTCTTCCATTTATACTGTTCGTTGAATGATTTTTTTTTCAGAGCAATAGATATTTTAAGCATACAGGTCAGATGGGTAAACCTGGGAGAACATACCGTTGCTAGCAGATAAGGGTGAGATTAGGAACAAAAGCTATCTGAAATGTCATCCTGGATTAAAATTTCACCACTCCTGTTGACATGTTATACATAAAGGCTTTCAGAAGTGTGTATTGGTGAGCACGGGATTCCCAAGATTGTAGGACAGGATTTTAGCCATCTGGAATTGATTACAACATGCATCAGGGTAGGAGGAAAAAATATTTTTCAAATGTTTTGCATTCTCTCACAAAACTTTTGTGTTTCCTCAAGAAACTTTGCGTTATCTCGCAAAACTTTTGCGCTCTCTCGCAAAGATATTTGCGCTCTCTCGCAAAGATATTTGCATTCTCTCACAAAACTTTTGCGTTCTCTCGCAAAACCAGTTGAGTTCGGACACATACTTCCTATTTATTATGCAGCTTGCAGTGGTTCATAAAACGCTTAACATGGCTTAATGAAGATGATAAAAAAGACAAAATATGCTATATTATGTATTAAAAATATGTACTAAAATATGTACTGTGTACATGCAAGCAGATGAGCCCAAAATATGAGCTGAATTGCATGATAAGCGTTTTCTCCCCCATACAAAAGCGCATTTAACGTGGCTTAATATGAAAAACAGTGATAAAAAGACCAAATTTAGTATTGTATTAAAAATATACACTATGTACAGATTAACAACGTGCTAAGAGTTTTTTTATAATGTTTTGTCTACGGAGGTGAAAACACATGAAACTGGGCTGGGCTCATCTGCCTTTCTGTGCATAATATAAACTGTAAACAGATTTGGTATTTTAAAATCACAGTCTTTGTTCATTAGCCTACCTTAAAGGAGACATATCATGCCCCTTTTTAAAATATGTAATATAAGTCTCTGGTGTCCCCAGAATGTGTCTGTGAAGTTTCAGCTCAAAATACCCCACAGATCATGTATTATATCACTTTGAAAATGCCTATTTTGAGTGGAAGCAAAAACACTCTGATTTTCGTG
Organism: Barbus barbus; assembly: GCF_936440315.1. Classification (NCBI taxonomy): domain Eukaryota; kingdom Metazoa; phylum Chordata; class Actinopteri; order Cypriniformes; family Cyprinidae; genus Barbus; species Barbus barbus. Next base: position 11,147,726 of record NC_136757.1, on the reverse strand, counting down.
CCTGTTTCTTTAAATCCAAATGAGCTGCTGCTCCCGCCCCCTTCAGCTTGTACCTGCTAAAAACATCTGTTTTGGTTCTGATTATCATGTTTATCACGCTGGAATCATGCGTTTTAAAACATATGAGTTTAAACTTCTGATATACGGGTTTCTGAGCGCACACATCCGAAACACACGGACAGAACGCGGCTGTGACAGCATGTAAGTAAACTAAGTTCTCATTCACACACAAGTTTACATTAAAAACACACGAGTTATGTCAGTTATGTCTATGAAGGTAAACAGATGGGAAATAAATTGCATGATTATTTTAGATCTGTGTGGAAGCAGCATACAGTGAATAAATCAATAAATCCACTGCTCTCTTGTCTCCTCTGAGGCTGGAACTACATAGGCTGTGTCCAAATTCAGGGTCTGCATCCTTCGGAGTACTCATTTGAAGGATGTTACGTCACAGCGCCGCGACGAAGGCTGTCCAAATTCGTAGGATCCTTCAAATGCGGCCCACAAATACGTCCTCCTTTTCCCCGAATTGGAAGGATGGGTGTGGTGGATCCTTTCCCGTCCTACCTATCCCATAATTCTTTTCGGCAGAGCGTAATGGCGGACGAAGCGAGCGGTAGCGGAGTGGGAGAGGAGTTTCTCTGACAAAACAAGCTAAAGTTTATGCTTCGGCTCAATGAATTTGTAGGAGAAATTAGTAGAATACTTAAAAACAAATAAAAATAGGCTATAATGGCTTACCTGGATGTTACTGTCTTGTAGTCTGATATAAAAAAAACTCTCCGACAACGAGCAAAGAAAGTATTTAATTTATTTAATTGCTTTATTTCTTCCAAAAGAATTAAAATGAGGAGAATAACTCTTTGTTTGTCCATTTTCCCGCTTCTTGCTTGGCGCTGTCACGGTTGCTAGGCGACAGGATATGAGCAACGGGTAAGGGAGGGAACTGAAAGAAGGGTAGGCTGTCCAAATTCACAAACACCGACTTCCGGGTTTTGCGGACGTCGGAGGATCCCTCCTCCTTCAACCGGGTAGGAAGGATCCTAAGGAGGATGCAGACCCTGAATTTGGACACAGCCATAGTGTTCTGTGCTCATCTGTGCAGCCAAAGACAGAACAGTTAGCATGTCTTTCTCAAGCTTTCACCATGGCATTAGAACTGGTCCACCATTGTCGCTTGAGAAATCAAAATGACGACGCCTTGGGTGGAAACTTACAGATTAAGGGGCGGTAATATTATAATGAGATCCCTTTGCCACATCACCAAGGGAGCGAAATCAGACATGCTCGTTTTTTCAGAAGCTTGCAGAAAAAGGCTTAATAAAACAAAGTTACTGGGTTAATCATTTTCACGTTTCCTTGGTTGGTAGATGCACTGGGGACCTGATTATAGCACTTAAAACCTGGAAAAGTCAGATTTTCATGATATGTCACCTTTAAGCGTTTTCTATGGGGAAGAAAAAAGCTTAGCATGCAGCTATTCTGCTTTATTAATAGTAATATTATTAATAAGGTTATTAATATTAGCCTAATAACGTTATCAGTATTTATTATCGAATTTGGTCCTCCAATGTCAATGTTTTAAAACATTAAGCCACATTAAGCGTTTAGAATGTCCCAAAACCGTACCTTGAACAAAGCACTGACTGTATTTCTTTATACTTGATTCCAAGTTCAAAGTACAACTCAACGAATCGCTCATTTGTGACATACAGAGCTATGAACCACTGCAAGCTGTAAAATAAACAGGAAGTGTTTGTCCGAACTCAACTGGTTTTCCGAGAGACTGCAAAAGTTTTGCGAGGGAACGCAAAAGATTTGTGAGAGAATGCAAAGTTTCGCGAGAGAACGCAAAAAAAAAATTACAAAGATTTTTTTTTCGTCACACCCCAAAATTTTTTCCTCTGAACCCAATGTCCCTTTAGGGGCTCCGTAAGAAAGAACATGAAGACATGGAAGACATGGAAGACATGGGTATTTTCTGTTATAATGTTTGCAGCAATGTTTCAAAATAAATATAAAATAATTTTTCAAAATACAAATAAAAAAAAAGTATTTTAAAATCCATTTGGAATAATAGCCATACAAATTAAGAATGTAAATACAATCATTTTTCACGTTCATTTTAAGATGCTCACGTTTGCAGACAGCACCATATTCTCTCCACTGTCACTGATTCCTCCCTCCTGATGCAAATGTCACATGGAAAGGGATTTATTCCTCTGCAATATTTCTCAGGCTGGCCTAACATACTAAAGGGAAATATAGAGCATCCAGAACATCAGGTTGTTTGGTTAGGCCCTTCAAATGGAGAGAGAGAGAGTGTGAAGAAACGACAAGCAAGGAGGAGAGAAAGTACGATGGTTAAATATGGACTATGCTGGCTCTCTTCTGTGGAAGTGACAGGTAGAATGAGACGTGTACTCACCATCTCGGGCATTTTAACAGTGATAAATACCCGCCACAATGGCGCATTCTGACACTTCAATAAATGGCAAAGAGCTTTAACATCAGCTGTGAAATAGTGAACCCAGCTGAAAGCCAGGGGCGGCCACAGGCAATTTGTGCCGGTGTACTGACAGCTATGCCACGCAAATCACTGATGCCGTTTGTTTTATTTCATTTATTTGATCCCAACAAATAATACTGCCCCCTTTCAACTGTCTATTTCTATCCACAACACAAACTAAAGTGGTAAATGAATGGATGAAGCATTATATAGAAAAGTTTTGCCAAAAAGAAGAGCGAAATGATGTCAGATTGTTTTTATAACAATCCCTTTATGTGTCATGAAATCAAAAGGAAAACAAAAAACTCATCATTCCAGTGCATGATCTTGTACAAAGCTGAACTGTGAACAAACCCAGACTTGAATGTTGACCATGATATAGAGAGCCACGGTTATTTCAGTTAACTGAAACAAAGTATAAAAACCATTAAAACATTTTTGTTACTTAAACATTAAAAGGAATGGTCCACCCAGAAACAAAAATATGCAAAAAATTAATTTACAGACCATCTATGTAGATTGGAACAGATTTGGGGAAATTTAGCATTACATCACTTGCTCATCAACGGATCCTCTTTCAGTGAATGGGTGCCGTCAGAATGAGAGTCCAAACAGCTGATAAAAACATCACAATAGTCCTAAAGTAATCCACATGACTCCAGTCCATCAATTAATGTCTTTTGAAGGGAAAAGCTATGTGTTTGTAACAATCAAATCCATCATTAAGGCATTTTAACTTTAAACTGTCGCTTCCGGTCCATAATAATGCTTCCTCGGCTTTTATCAGCTGTTTAGACTCTCATTCTGACGGCACCCATTCACTGCAAAGAATTAATTGATGAGCAAGTGATGTAATGCTAAAATTCTCCAAATCTGTTACAATGAAGATACAAACACATCCACATCTTGGAGGGCCAGAGAGTGAGTACATTTTCAGCAAATGTTCATTTCTGGATGAACAATTCCTTTAATTAAAATAAAAGAATGAACGTCCTTGAAACATAAGTAAACATGAAAACAAAAAAACAGAACACAAAAATAAAAACTAAATCAAAATATTAAGAAAAACTATCATAACATTTCAATTGTACTAAAACAACTCTGCATAGAGTACAGCTCTCTGGGTCTCCATAACTTAGTAATATATGTAATTCAAAAGTACCTTAATGGATTTTTAGTTAAGAAAAAAATGTCAGGTCAATAATATGCTGGCAGGGACAACTAGAATACATAACGATAAAGAAATAGACATCTATTATCCACACATTATGTGTTAAAAGTAAAAGTACATTTTCAAGATGAACTTATTCAAAATGAATGCTTCAAACTTCATTAGGAATTTAACAGCTTTCTGAACTTACATTTTAGCAATAATTATATAATGCAAATAAAAGCCACCAATATATGAGATTTTTCAAAGCAGTTAGCATATTCCAGCAAGGAAGCAACATTTCTATCGAAGGCCAGGCATTACGGATGTTAACCACAGCTATTCATATGTACATGTTGTGAAGGAATGTGTTCATACAGCTAAACCTTAAAATCCAATTTTATTTTCATCATCTTCCATCTCAGAGAGGTCTTATTACTTGCATCAGTAATATAGGTTTTTTCCCTTCATTGTGAGCCATCAGAGCAAACAGTATAAAAACATATCCCATATACCCATCTATGTCATGCATTTCTGCTAATGAGGAAACATGTAAATCTATTAGAAACAGCATGAGTGAACTATGATGATTTCACTCTAACAGAAAGGGAAATATATTTTGAATGGCTCATTTGAATATTACTGATGGGAAATGCCAGATCCATGGACTGGCTTTAAAATGAATGTGTTCAGGGGAAATCAAACAAAACTAGAACAAGCCAAGATGTAGTTTAGCCATACGGTCCAAATGGTAAATGTTTTATTTTAATCTGAAAGAGGAGTGCACAGCATCGGTTAAAAATCTGGATTTTTAACCGATGCTGGTTCAAAATGAAGTCACTTTTTAGTTCCCCAAATAATTTTCAGTACACAGTTCTTAAAATAATTGTAAGAGTTTTTTTCTTGCTGTGAAGAATTTTTATAATCTAAAGGATCAATAATATCAATAATAATTGCAACTGCAGTTATAATACATTATTATACTTAGCTATTCATTGTTACATCTTTACAGAGTACAGTGTATTATACATTACTGTACCACAAACAGTTTCAGAGATACTGTAACAACGAATCTGCATATAATGCATTTTAAAATTTGGTTACAGTTAATTATGGAAATGCATTAAAGCAATTATATTATATTTTCCAAAGGATTAAAGAAATATAATGTTGATGTTGTAAAAGAAAACAGTGTAAAAGTTTGTTTCTGTAATGGGGGAAAAAAAAAGTTTTGTGAATTTTTACCTCATAATTATGCCCTTTTGTCTTGCAATTCTGACTTATTTTTAAGTCTTATTTTTATCAGAAATGCAAGACAATAAGACAGATTTATGAGAAAAACAAGTTGTAATTACTTTTTTATTTTTCTCATAATTGTGAGATATAAACTCAGAATTGCAAAAAAATAAAGAAAATGACAAAAATTGGACTCTAACCATGGGATTACCCGTTTTTGTTTTTTTCTGTTTGTTTTTTCCCCCCATCCCTTGGCAGAAACGGGCTTCCATAGAACAGAGATAATTGCAATAATTAAATGTATCATCAGTAAAAAAAATATATATTTAAATTCATATGTATCTTTGCAGTTTACAGATGTTTTATATGTAAATTGTAAATATACAGTATTCAACTTGGTTTTTGCTTGCTGTGTTTACATTTAGTCTGATGTCATCAGTGTGATTATGATTATGATGTGTACTGTATGATGATTTGTATTGACTTCCATTATTATGTGGACATAAAAAATATAAATTCACATAATGTTCTCATTTTCTGTCATATTTATTACATGTTACTGCATGGATATTATGAATGTAAATTCCATTAACACTGTTATAATGACTGCTAAAATGCTTTACTATAAATATATTTTCTCAAAAATAAGCAAAAACCCAAAAGCATCACAATGATTCCTTTATGCTATGACGCTGTTCATCTTCTGCAGCAACACATGCAGTTACATCTTAGCATCAGTCATAGTTTCTGCTCATCTGCTTAAAGAGTCAACACAAACAGAATAATTCATCCCATGATAGACCAGACCTCATCCTTCTCAGTCATCCTCTGGTTTGTTTGCAATTTGTATGGTGAAACAACTGCTCCCAGCCACGTTGCATTACCCCACAAGAGACCCTGCCCTGTCTAAGACAACAAGCAACTTAGTCTTGAGAATGAATAATCTGACATGCAAATGTGGGTAGGCTGCGTTAGCTGACAGTTGTTTGCAAGCACTCTGTAGTCAAGGGAGGAAGTTAAAGAAGTGTAGAAGTTGCTAAGAACACAAAGAAACTGATCAATAGATACAGTAGATAGATCAGACAATGTATAATTACTTAAAATTAATAGAAATATTGTGAATGTGCTAATTTATTTGTCCTATACATGATTTTATTCAAAGAGGCCATCATACACCACCACTTTACAGAATGTATAAGTTACTTTTTATAACATTTTTATTCATGTTTATATATTCATAAATGTCATTAATGTAAAATACTAAATCAACTATTGTTGAATTGCAGTAAAATAGATTCCTCTGAAAAGTGTATTATATGACTTACAAGTGTTATTTCCGTTTCACTGAGATACTTGTTACGTGACGTGCTCCAGGGAAGGCAGGAAACGGGGAGTTCAGTGAAAATAGGGTTTTTAATGATCATGAGATTTCAAAGTATAAACGTTAAGCCACGACAAACCAGACTAAGGAACTCAAGGCTTATAAAGAACAGGGAAGCGGGCACTTGAGGGCGTTCTGGAGGAGCGGGCACTTGAGGGTGCTCTGGAGGTGTGGAGCTGGACGGAACCAGCGGAGACACAGGAGAGCTGGACAGGACCAGCGGAGACTCAGGAGAGCTGGACGGGACCAGTGGAGACTCAGGAGAGCTGGACGGGGCCAGCAGAGACAGAGGAGAGCTCTTGCGAGAAGCAGGCACTTGCGAGGAGCAGAAACTGGAGGGCACTTGCGAGGAGCAGACACTGGAGGGCACTTGCGAGGAGCAGGCACTGGAGGGCACTTGTGAGGAGTAGGCACTGGAGGGCACATGCGAGGAGCAGGCACTGGAGGGCACTTGCGAAGAGCAGACTCTTGGGGGCGCTCAGGCAGCACTAATTCCTGGGGGCACTCTGTCAGCATAGGTACTGGAGGGACTGGCTCTGGAGAAGCGAGCACTGGGGAATGCTGACTAGGAGCGGGTACTGGAAAGCGCTGGCGTGGAGCGGGTACAGGAGGGTACTGTTGAGGAGCGGGTTCTGGGGAGAGGACAGGAGCCAGGAAATCAGGGGGTATCGCCATATCCAGAAGCTCCAAGTTAGGAACCGGCGGGTTTGGGAGAGCCCCGGGCAGTGGCGAAAACCATCATCGCCGTGGGCGGCGGCACACTCTTCGCCGCAGGTGGCGGAACCATCATCGTCGCGATCGGCAGCACACTGTTCGCTGCGGGCGGCGGAAGTAGGCTGAATATCCCCGGACCTCCCTTGCGGGGAACCAAAATCAGCCGTCTCCTCATCTTCTGGGTTGGTCGTGTCTTCTGTTACGTGACGTGCTCCAGGGAAGGCAGGAAACAGGGAGTTCAGTGAAAATAGGGTTTTTAATGATCATGATATTTCAAAGTATAAAGCAAATAGCAACATAACGTTAAGACACGACAAACCAGACTAAGGAACTCAAGGCTTATAAAGAACAGGGAACAAAGGAGCAAACGAGATAATTAACGCAAGGCAGGTGAATAGGATGAATCATTAACTAAACAAGGACAGGAACTACCAAATAAGGGCAAAACAGAACTGAAAGGAAACCAACACGTGACAATACTATTGTAATTTATTATTATTATTGTATATTTTCTTTTTTCATTTTAGATAGTTTTAATAATTTTGTGGTGTTTGGGGCATCTTTATTAGATTTTTATTTTATTTTTTATATCATTTTAATATCAAGTTAAACTAAATGAAAAAGAGTAATACAATAAAACTATAAAACCATATTTCAGTTTAAGGTTATTTTATTTTAAGGTTTTAGTTAACTATAATAACCACAATATGTACATATGTATCTAGATATTTATCTAGATAGATAGATAGATAGATAGATAGATAGATAGACAGACAGACAGACAGACAGACAGACAGACAGACAGACAGACAGATAGATTTATACAGTAGATTAATAAAAGCCTTTAATATCATTTAAAATATCAAGCTAAGATAAAACTGGCATAGACTTTTTTCACTTTAAAAGAAAGGTTAATCAAGTGTATAACAGCTTTAATTTAAACCAGTCTCTGCTGTTTGGTATTTTTGTTGTTTGGTATTAAAGCAGCACATTACCTGGAGTTGCCCCTATTACCCTGCCATATTTATTTAAAGATGCACATTTAAAGGTGTGTGCTCTGTCTGCTACGACTCCCACACAGACCGAGGGAAGATTTCCTCAGAGGTGTACCTTAGAGAAATGTCTAATTACACTGTTCGAAGGGTCTTCTTTGATTCCCAAGCACTGCAAATCCTCAGGGTGGCTTGTAAGGCTTTCTTATGTAAAGTTGTGCTAAAATAATGAAGAGTGGTAAACTGGTGGATTTGTCTGTGGGGGTATTGCAGTATTTTAATCCAACTAAGGAACTGGAGCTTTGTGGTGATTTTTTTTTTCTTCCTGAATACTTACCGTTTTATCACATATCCACACAATAGAGTTAATTTCAAAGGAGACTTTCAAGCATCATATTGGCACAAGGTTGCATAAGCATTGCCCTTCATTTAAGCAAAGACTTTGGTTTCCCTAACATGTGTATAATCTTTGTTCTTCCTTCATTTGTAACAGTGAATTTATAACAAAACCAAAGCATAGTAATTACTCATTCCTGCAGTCAGAAATGAAGATGTAAATTATAAAATCTTCAAAGAAACCAAGTACAAAACTGCAGAGCTTCATACAGATAACAAACAATTACTCATAAATACTGTGTAAACATAAACTCAGATGGGTTGAGCTAAAAGAGCACTAAATACATTTTTAATGCAGTACACATCTACAATATGAATTACTTTATTAATAATCTTTATTTTTATTACACCCAACAGTTTCTTGCACTTCTCAATTAACGTCTGTTTTACTAGCATAAAGACTGTTATTATTTGAATTAGTACATTCATAGTCAAAATATTTTATAAATCACAAAAGAAAGATTTACTACGACCTGAATTTTTCAAATTTGAATAAAATGAAAACTAAAAGACTTTCAAACCACATGAGCCAATATTTTATTCACAATAGAACATAGAGAACATAGCAAATGTTTAAATGGAGAAATTTTAAATGGAGACACACCCATTTCAGGACTTGGAGTCTCTACTAATGAGCTGATGATCTGAATCAGGTGTTTGATTAAGGAGACTAGGAAAACATGCAGTGTTGGGAGGTCTCCAGGAACGTGGTTGAGAACCACTGATCTAAAAGTGCATAACATCATCAAAAGATTCAGAGAAACTGGAGAAATCTCTGTGCGTAAGGGACAAGGCCGAAGACCTTTGGTGGATGCCCGTGGTCTTTGGCCCCTCAGATGACACTGAATCACTCATCGGCATGATTCTGTCATTGACATTACTAAATGGGCCCAGCAATACTTCCAGAAACCACTGTCGGTAAACACAATCCACCGTGCCATCTGCAGATGCCAACTAAAGCTCATGCAAAAAGGAAGCCATATGTGAACATGGTCCAGAAGCACTGTCGTGTCCTGTGGGCCAAGGCTCATTTAAAATGGACGGTTTCAAAGTGGAAAAGTGTTCTATGGTCAGACAAGTCCAAATTTGACATTCTTGTTGGAAATCACGGATGCCGTGTCCTCCGGGCTAAAGAGGAGGAAGACCTTCCAGCGTGTTATCCGCGTTTAGTTCAAAAGCCAGCATCTCTGATGGTATGGGGGTGCATAAGTGCATACGGTATGGACAGCTTGCATGTTTTGGAAGGCACTTTGAATGCTGAAACGTATATAAAGGTTTTAGAGCAACATATGCTCCCCTCCAGACAGCGTCTATTTCAGGAAAGGCCATGTGTATTTCAGCAGGACAATGCAAAACCACATACTGCAGCTATTACAACAGCATGGCTTCTTAGTAGAAGAGTACGGATGCTGAATTGACCTGCCTGCAGTCCAGATCTTTCACCTAAAGAGAACATTTGGTGCATCATTAAACAAAAATTAAGTCAAAGACAACCACAAACTCTTCAGCAGCTGGAAACCTATATCAGGCAAAAATGGGATCAAATTCCAACACCAAAACTCCAGAAACAAATAACCTCGATGCCCAGATGTCTTCAAACTGTTTTGAAAAGAAGAGGAGATGCTACACCATGGTAAACATGCCCCTGTCCCAACTATTTTGAGACCTGTAGCAGGCATCAGATTTGAAATTAGCTAATGTTGTGCATAACATTTAAAAAATTCTCAGTTTAAACATTTGTTATGTTATCTATGTTCAATTGTGAATGAAATATTGGCTCATGTGGTTTTAAATTCTTTTAGTTTTCATTTCATTCAAATTTTAAAAATGTCCCAATAGTTACGGAATTCGGGTTGTAGAAATAGAGTCATATCTATATTTTCTGTATTAAATGAATGATAAATTAAACTAATTTCATTTCAAATTTAAAAACTATACTAAACAGCCTAAACATAACACTGTACATTAATTTATTATTATTATTATTGAATAAACTTAGTAGTTTTTTTTTTTTTTTTTTTTTTTACAGTGATTTATTAAATATTAAAAAGTATTTAAAAAGTTAAAACAAATTGTTTAAAAAGGCTACATTCATGGTATTTGGAATCTTTCATAGGCATTTTGACTTGCCAAGTCAAGTCAACACGCATGTATGTGTATCACATTCTTCACAATACAGATAGTTTTGAAGCAGCTTTATAGAAAATCATGATTTTAAAATATGTTATTGTCACGAATCCTGGCCATGAACTTCCATTCACTCACCACCAGAGGTCACTCACTCACCACAGGGACTCTTGCACTACACTAACTGTTGCACGCCACCTCAGACTACAATTCCCATCATCCATTGCACTGACGACACACACAGCTGATTGCACTGATCACACACCCTACATAAACCATGGACTTCCTCTTCCTCTCTGCCGAGTATTGTTTAGCGTATATCGTATTTTTAGCTACTCTACGGAGCCCACTCAATTGTTAGTCTTTCCTTGCTAGCTTTCTCGTGTTTTGATTCCTGCCTGTGTTTCCTGGATTAACCCTTCGCCTTGCCGTTTGCACTTGGCAAGTTTGCACTTGGATCCGCATGTCTCATGTCTCGTTCACCCCGTTACAGTTATAATAAGTTAATATCAGTTGATATTTGCTATATATACACATAGCCTTGTAGCTACATTTTGTGACAAAATTAAAAAAGAAAAAAAATCTCTCTTTATGTGGGTTAAATTGTTAAAAGTTAACAATTAAATTACAATGTTATTCATTTTAAAGTTAATCAACTATGAAAAGTCTACAAAACAAAAAAAGACATCAGTATTTTTTGAAACTACATTTGTCCTGTATATACTGTAAGGAAGATCTCCTGGAGAATTAATATCACACTTTTTAAATTTTGCACATCACAGATGCAGTTTTGTGGCCTAACCTTTCAGTATTATAACCTTTAAGGCATTACACCTTGAGTACTGTACATTTGAACCCTCCCTCAAATATGCTCACTCACACTCTGAACACATTGTTCTTGCGAACCTATACCTATTATTCTGACATTTCAGCTCTGGCATGCCTGGCATTTACCAAAGTAGGTTCAGCTGTAATTCAGTGCGAGTGTGCGGTATCTAACAGATGAAAGACAGAGAGGTTTTGGCTCAAAGGAGACAGTGAGTCAAAGGCTGCTGACATACAGACTTAATTTGGCCTTACTGTGTTTATCAAATGAATGCCATCTGTATTTTGAGAAATTATTAGGCCGCAGCGCAGCAGCAGTCATCACGGGTCAGCCGAGGTAGTGAAGCGTGAGTGTTGTGACAAGGCAACAGAGAATTAGGTTCAAAACTACAACAGCAGGGCAGGTTAGTTTTGTCAGAAACATCAGCAATACCACTGCAGTCTTAATGCAGATTATTCTGTTGTTTAAAGGGAGGTAGTCTCACGTAGCCAGACCTTCAGACTGACGACTGAAGGTCTGGGAACTTTGGCTGCTTTGAATGGACAAAGCCCGCCCAAGAGGCCATATGACTGACAGGTAAAGCAACCCATCACATTTCGTTTTGTTCCGCATCATGTTTAGGGGAGTTGAAATGTCACCACAATAACAGACCGGTGTGTAAAACTTTCGGACATTTTTAAAGATTTTATGCTGCGAACTTTAAAATTTCCACAAACTTTTGAAAATGCTGCATTTGGTTGATCCTGATAAGCACTCGTCATCACAGTTGTAAACACGACGGCTTTCTTCTTTCGTGAGGGGGTTTGGCGCCACGGCATTTTTGTTTCCAGGCAGAATGTTAAAGAATGTGACACACACTTCTCCCGGAAATCCTGTAGAATTCAACCAATCTGATGACAACTTCAAAACTCCTGAAGTGTTTCCAGCTAAGTGTGCCATATGCATCAGACGTTTAGCCAAAATGTCCATGGGCGTGACATCTGAGGCTGAGACTAAGAGGGAGGAACAATATACATTCATTCATATTAACCCAAATTAGGGGGTAGTAATATAGAGTCAGCCTCCTTATTCTGCTGTAGCAATGCTTCCCTCTTCCCTGCTTCCAGATACTACATTTCTGCAGAACCAGGAGCAAACGTGATCTGCAGTAGAGTTCAAATTTGTCTCAAGGTCCGTTTTACCTTTTCCTTACTAACCTAAAAGCAGCACTGCAGAAAGGAAAGTTAATTTGTGCTGTCACATTCAAACTATCCAATGGTTTTAACTCCACAGACAAATGCATAAAGAAAACCATTTGGCCCATGCTTTAAAATCAAGAAAATCTCCATTTAAAATGATGATGATGATAAAAATAGTAACAATAATAATAGTAATAATAATAATAATAATAGTAATAATAATGATGATGATTAAATTATTATTATTATATTTATTACTATTATACAAACAAATGCCAATTTAAAAATATGATGATGATAATAATAATAATAAAAATTGTAATTATTGTTGTTGTTGTTGCTGTTGTTTTGTTGTTAATTTTTTTATATTGTACTGTTACTTTTAACTATTTAAACCTTAATTAAATAAACACTCTAAAATATGCCTATTTAAATTGAACTTTTAAAATGTCAATTGGAAATTTATTTTAATGTACTTTTACATTTTGTTTTTGAATTAATTAATTGATACTTGATACCTGATAATTGATTACATGTGGCACTCACAATAAATAAATAAAAAAATATAAATAGTTAAATTAAATAATATTAATTAGTTGCTAAATAAATGTAATTAAATCTTTACACTTGATAATGATTTATTCATGTATTATTTTATTCATCTATTTATTAACAATAACAGCAACAATAATAATATATAACAATAATGTCAATTTATTTGTCAATTTTAAATGTGACAACAACAACAACAATTTATAACAACAAGAATAATAATAATAATATTAAACATTGTTATTGCTGTACTGTTATGTTTAGCTACTTTTTTTAAGCCTAAATTACACAAACGTTCTAAATATGCCAACTTACGTTGTAATATAATTTATTTAAATGTAGTTTTTTTTTTTTTTTTTTTAAATACAAGGGTACACTTTATTTTAATGTGCCTTTGTTATAGTGTAATTATACATTTAAGTACTAAGTAATATTAATTAACTACATGTACTTTATGGTTAGGGTTAGAATTGGGGTTTGGCTTAGGGTTACTTGCATAATTTATTGTCATCATTTTGGAAATGCATCTAGAAAAGATTTCCCTTCAGCAGCATTAAGACACTTGAACAGCCTGAATCTATTATTATAATTATTTCCCGTTGGTTTTAGCCACTCAGGCATGTAGTGTTTATCTGACATCTGCCAAACCCAGATTCGTCCATCAGACTGCCATATGGTAAAACATAAATCATCACTCCAGAGAGTGTATTTTCACTGCACCGTAGCAGTGGCGGTGGGCTTTCAACTACTCCAGTTGACACTTGCATTTTCACATGGTGATTTTAGGCTTGTGTGCAACCACATGGCAAAGGAAACTCCCTCATGATGCTCCTGACAAACAGTTTTTGAAGCTGACTATGAATATACAGTATCCCTCTCACAGGGCAGATCACAACTAGCTCTGAAGGGAATGCACTAGTAATAGCATTACTAGCAAACTCAGCTGAATTAGAATTTCAATTCAGTTCAGCTTAATAATTATACAATTATTTGATGACTTTGCGTACACAAAGGGGAGGTGGTTGGGCCTCACATCTACCAATACGCAATATATACAGTGGTGAAAAAAAATTACTTGATCCCCTGCTGATTTTGCACGTTTGCCCACTGACAAATAAATTATCAGTCTATAATTTTAATGGTAGGTTTATTTGAACAGTGAGAGACAGAATAACAACAAATCGAGAAAAATGCATTTCAAAAAAGTTATAAATTGATTTGAATTTTAATGAGTCAAATAAGTATTTGATCCCCATCAATCAGCAAGATTTCTGGCTCCCAGGTGTCTTTTATACAGGTAAGGAGCTGAGATTAGGAGCACTCTCTTAAAGGGGTGGTTGACTGTTTTTTTTCTAGGCTTGATTGTGTTCATGGGGTGCAGTCAAACATGTTCATGCTTACTTTTTTAATAAACGCATTATTTTTCACATAATTTACCTTTATTCCACATCTCTCTGTCCCTTCTATGATAAACGCCCCGATTATTTCCTGGTTTTATGAAGCTCCTCCCACAGAAATGAGCGATGGGCTCAGATTGGTCAGCTGGTCCAGTATGTTGTGATTGGCTAAACCGCCTCTACTGCATGTCTGAACGTCCCGCCCCTCAGCTAAGCGGCATGTGCTCTGGTTGTATTGTAAACAATGGCGTCGTCTATATTGAGCAATTTGAGCAATTACAATTTGAGCCTGAATGAGACGCAGAGGATATTAGTGAAGAGGATCGTGCAGAACCTGTGCAAGCACGGCTTTTAATGGTATGTTTTTTTTTGTTGTTGTTGGTTCATACTTTTAGATACGTTGTTATTTGTAAATGCTACTGCTTCTGTTAGCTTTTAATATACGGTTTTATCCTGATTAAAGCTTTAATAACCACACGCGCGTCCGTGTATAACGCTTCTCATTGCTATGTGAAAATAAGTCTATAATTGGAACAGTTTGTTGGAGCTTATCTGACGATCTGAAAGAGCGAAAGAGAGCGAGAGAGAGAGAGAGATGCAGAGTGTGTGCAGAGCAGGGCGACACGAGGAACAGAATTAAGAACCGCTGCTTTAAAATATGATTTTGAAACTTGTGAATCCATTAGAATCGTTAGAAGACAGAATCGTGATTCATATATGAATAGATTTTTTTGTGCACCCCTAGTTTTCTCTTCCTCTTCTCTAAGGCAGTACAGCATGGCCTTGCCCGCTTTGCTGCGTGTTCCCGGGGGCGGGGTTTATCTGGGTTTGTGACATATCAGACCCGGGAAGTAACTCGTTGTAGTTCCTTTCTAGTCGTTTTTGTAGGCGTTAAACTGCCAGAATTTTAAAAGACATCTCCGTTTGCATTGAACTTTCAGCGTCGTAACTTTGCAGATATTGTTTATGCTCAAACAGCAACTTTACACACTATCTAACGTTAAAAAAAATTGAAAATCGCAATCAACCACCCCTTTAAAGGGAGTCTCAGCTTGTTACCTGTATAAAAGATACCTGTCCACAGAAACAATCAATCAGTCAGATTCCAAACTCTCCACCATGGCCAAGACTAAAGAGCTGTCCAAGGATGTCAGGGACAAGATTGAAGACCTGCACAAGGCTGGAATGGGCTACAAGACCATCGCCAAGCAGCTGTGTGAGAAGGTGACAACAGTTGGTGCAGATCTCACCTGGTGGAGTTTCAATGATCATGAGAACGGTGAGGAATCAGCCCAGAACTACACGGGAGGATTATCTCAAGGCAGCTGGGACCATAGTCACCAAGAAAACAATTGGTAACACATTACGCCGTGAAGGGCTGAAATCCTGCAGCACCCGCAAGGTCACCCTGCTCAAGAAAGCACATGTACAGGCCCATCTGAAGTTTGCCAATGATTCAGAGGAGAACTGGGTGAAAGTGTTGTGGTCAGATGAGACCAAAATCCAGCTCTTTCGCATCAACTCAACTCGCCGTGTTTGGAGGAGGAGGAATGCTGCCTATGACCCCAAGAACACCATCCCCACCGTCAAACATGGAGGTGAAAACATAATGCTTTGGTTGTGTTTTTCTGCTAAGGGGACAGAATAATTGCTCTGCATCACAGGGACGATGGACGGGGCCATGTACCATCAGGGCCAGGGCATTGAAAATGGGTCATGGATGGGTATTCCAGCATGACAATGATCCAAAACACATGGCCGAGTCAACAAAGGCGTGACTCAAGAAAGAAGCACATTAAGGTCCTGGAGTGGCCTAGCCAGTCTCCAGACCTTAATCAGATAGAAAATCTGTGGAGGGAGCTGAAGTTTCGAGTTGCCAAACGTCAGCCTTAAAGACTTGGAGAGGATCTGCAAATAGGAGTGGGACAAAATCCCTTCTGAGATGTGTGCAAACCTGGTGGCCAACTACAAGATACGTCTGACCTCTGTGATTGCCAACAAGGGTTTTGCCACCAAGTCCTAAGTCATGTTTTGCGAAGGGGTCAAATAATTACTTGACTCATTAAAATGCAAATCAATTTATTTTTTAAAATGCGTTTTTCTGGATTTTTTTTGTTGTTATTATGTCTCTCACTGTTAAAATAAACCTACCATTAAAATTATAAACTGATAATTTCTTTGTCAGTGGGCAAACGTACAAAATCAGGAGGGGATCAAATATTTTTTTCCCCACTGTGTATATATATATATATATATATATATATATATATATATATATATATATATATATATATATATATATATATATATATATATATTATGGGTGTAACGATACATGTATTCATACAGAACTGTCACAGTACGGACATCTCGGTTTGGTGTATGAGGCCTTACTACGAATACAGGCAATTCACCCTCAATCCAGAAGAGATTGTTTGATATCCGCCAGCAGAAGAACTGCGCATTTGAAAACAAAGCTAGCCCACTAGATAGTGACCACGTGCTGATTCACAACGTGTCTCTCACTGACAAAGGAGAATACTTTAAAGGCTTGCACACTCAACTGTTTGCGAAATGGAGCTTTGTGCTTGTGTATTCTACCTCTCTCATTTGGCACAAATCCAAATATTCCATAATATTTCCATATTTGTGATGTATCTGAATGCAAAACTATTAATTATTATGTAAATTGTAGGCTTTGTACTTCAGTCGCATTCCAATGGTGACACAGAGGTGGGTGCACTGATGTTTGATTCACTGTATTTTATTTTGATAAAGTACAGACTGCGCTGTCGGTTAGCAATGTTGGTCTGGAACTGATATGTTTTGTGTGTGTGTGAGCGCACAATTACTTCAACTGTTTCCTTATACCTGCAGAATCAACTTAAACACTCTGTCATTTATTGTCTTATTAATAATGCATCACTGTAAAAGGTCTACTTTTATTTGTGTACACTCACAATGAAAACAAAACATTGTGCTTTTGTAAAATAAAGAAAACAAATAGGATGTCACTTTCTGCCATTTGAGTTTCCTTTCTGTGAACAAATTAAGCATGTCACAAAAATGAACTGAAACTCAGCATACTGTATATACATTACTTGTCGCACTGTTTTCCCCCCTTGTTTATCTGTTAACTAAATCAAATATATTTCAAGTATTTATTCCTTTACTGCAGACTATATATATATATATATATATGTGTTCAAAATAAATGAAAAGAAACCTAGCGTAGTAGATTTGTTGTATTTTTCTTGTTGTACCGAAATCGTATCGAACCGTGACCCCCAAACCGAGACATCTGTGTACCGTTACACCCTGCAGAGAGTAAACACTTCTGAACGCCACACCACCAATCTAACCTGCACCTGCTTATTACTGCACTGGTCACAGTACTTTAAACACATGCATTTGCACTACTCATATTTTGCACAGACTGCACATCGTTCAAGTCATTACACTATAAACTGTTTAAAGTTGTTACTGTACAAGCACAGTAAACTATTTCTATAAAATATTGCACTACTGCTATTTTGCATAGAATACATTGTTCTATCAATACTTTGCACACTCATCCAGCTGTATTTATTTATTACCACTGTTCTCACGTCTCTGCTGTTCATAATGTGTATATATAATCTGTAATCTATATAATCTACATTGCTCTGTTCATAATGTACATACAATCCCTACATTGCATTCCTATTTTATATTCTGTATATACTCTGCTCAATACTGTATATAGCAATTCCACTGTATATTCTGTAAATCATATCTTCACTTACTCCGCACTTATATGTATATAAAACACTATATTCTTGCACTTCTGGTTAGATGCTAACTGCATTTCATTAGCTCTGTACTTGTACTCTGCATAAATGACAATAAAGTTGAATCTAATCTAATCTAATCTAAATGGCACAAATCAAACACCAAACACTCCAGCTGATCTGAGTATGTATCAGTCTCTGCTTTCATCTTTTTCTGTCAAGGTCCACACTTCCAAAACGTAATATTTTCATAACAAGATCAGCAGCACTTCAAACAAATGCAAACTCTTCAAAACATTCAACTCCCTCCTCTGCCCCCTCTGCTACTTCCCACCACTTCTTTAACAGCTGATAACTTTGCCAGTTTCTTCACATACAAAACTACAACCAGTCAGTGTTTGGCTCCATACACGTAGGAACTCAGACCAACAACATCAACAGCCAGCAATATGTGCTCCTTCTCTCCTCTTACAGAGGCAGAAGAATCTAAACTTCTCCTCTCAAGTCATCCTACAACATGCCCTCTACACCCCAGCCCATCCCACCTTCTGCAAGCCATCTCTCCTACACTTCCACCAGCACTCACACACATCATTAGTACATCTCTTTTCTCAGGCATTTTCCCCACCACATCTATGTAGGCTCGGGTAACCTTGCTGCTTAAAAATTCCACATTAAACACTTCTTCACGTCTCTCTCCTCCCATTCATAGTGAAAACACTTGAACAATTTGTTTTCCTCCAGGCATCATCTTTCCTTTCACAGAATAACCAGCTGTTAACCAATCAGGTTTCTAAAGTGGACACACAATTGACCCTTCGCACAACCCCCCCCAAGTTACTACATCCGAAAAGCCATGCCACACTCAGACTACACATCATGTTCTCACACAGTGAAAAATACCTCGCGAAGCAAAGAGGACACTGACAGCGTGCCGACAGAGAAGGAAAAGTGGGTTTCTTTCAAATATTGAATTTAATTTTAAAGAAATTCCAACAATAAATAATGTTTTGTGGCTCTTTAATGTGTTGTGACTGATCGCTGTAACACCTCATTTCAAGCAGCACATGAACCGATCATTTCTTCCTCTTTACTAGTTATATGACAAACTAACTATGAGTGAACATCATTTTCAGCAGCGGAAAGCCGTCAATGCACACCATTTTTCAAGTTCAAGTCCACCAACGTTAATATACTCTCCTGTCTGGTTTGTTTGTTGGACAAAATGGCAGATTCTGCCTTATGATTGGTCAGATCGCCTGTGAAGGGTCAACTGACACTGCAATACTGTTGTTTGCTGAAGCTCTGTGGACTGTGAAAGCTGATTCTAAATCATAATTTCTCATTCTGCTAGATCTATCTGCTGCCTTTGACACCATCAATCATCAGATCCTTTTATCCATCCTCTCATCAATGGACATCACAGGAACTGCACTTCAGTGGTTTGAATCTTACCTCACAGGAAGGTCTTTCAGGGTTGCCTTGAGGGGGAAAGTATCCAAAGACCATCAACTGGTCATAGGGGTTCCTCAGGGATCAATCCTTAAACCCCTCCTTTTCTCCATATTGGGATCCATCATACACGGTTTCATACTCTTATTTTCAGTTCAACCAGATGATCCAACGATAACTGCATGAAACTCAGACTGCCTGGCGGACATCTGGGCATGGATTAAAGAACATCACCTGCAGCTCAACCTAGCAAAGACTGAGCTTCTCTTCTTCTCTGCCAATCCGACTGTACAGCACAATTTCACCATCCAGATTTGGTCAACAATTATCCCATTGAGTTCAGTCAGAACTCTTGGTGTTATCTATGATGATCAGCTGACGTTCAAAGACCACACAGCAAAGTCAGCTTGATCATGCAGGTTTGCATTGCACAACATCAGGAAGATTGGGCCCTTCCTAACGGAGCATGTTGCACAACTTCTTGAAAAGACTTTCAGTGGAGTTAATGTCATGACTCTGTGGTGGCCAATCCATTTGTGAAAATGATTTATCATGCTCACTGAAACATGCTTTGAGCCAATAAATCCTGGTATTGTCATCTTGGAATATGTGGTATGTCTTCCAACATGGTTGTTTGAGAAATAAAAAGCTACAAATCTAAACTGCATCATGCCAGAAACATATTAATCACTGCAAAATGATTCGATCCTAAAATCTATAGCATTTTTAATACCTGCTTGTTTTAATTGTGTACAACACAGAGCTATCAACCCCCTCTTTTTTACTTGATATTTTATCAGACTGCTAAAAGACATTGTTACACTTATAAAATAAAAATTCAAAATGACTGCTTTTCTGAGATGTTAACTGTACTGCACTTTGTCACTTCACTAAGTAACAATTTTATATTTATCTATATGAATTTTAGTGTATCAGTCTTTGTCAGATCAATGAGTGCATAAACTTAAATGCCATCTCTTTTGCACAAGTGTTAAATCTGTCTAATTTGAATGTGAAGGCAGCAGTGCATTGATGAAGTAATGCAGCAAGTAAGGGGGTTCCCGATTACGGTGCAGCTGAGTTTAGCACAATGCTACAACATCAGGTATCAAAAGCCCAGAGAATTAGGGCTGGCTGCATGCCTACCATTGCTGTGCACTGTGGGTAGCACCACTCATGCTGTGACTGGGCAATTCTCACAATGCACCTGCCAGTCTGATGTACAAATCTCTTATCTTTCGACAGAATTTATATTTATTTCTTCATATACTACTAACAACTCAGACATGCATCATATATATGTGTGAACGCTTTTCACAGTCAGCGATGACTTATTTTTGGCTTGCTTATATAGACCAGTGTCTGAGATGAGGCAGTCAGGGAGGGAGAGAGATCATTATTTTCACACCAGAGAAAGTGCATAAAGAGAAGAACACCCCTCCCCGGGTCCATCATCAATTCCCCTGCCCAGGTAATTCAATCCAATCTATTGTTAATTCACACCGAAGGAGACTTCTGATTAACGGAGTCCTTGCGGACCAACAAGCTCCTCGCCACACTCATGCAGCTCCCTTTAATTAGGACACAACAGTCAGCAATACATTTCTCAGAATTTCATTAGTATTCAAGTGGCTTTACTATCCCATCCCTATTTCAGTCCTAAAGTACAAGCAGGCAGCTCTGCAATCAATTGTTTCAAAGCAAGAGAGGGGCAACATGCTGCCACATGGGGCCAAATGCTGCCTCAAAATATGGCTTGAGGATATTTCCTGGACAGGGTTACAACACTCCATATCCATGACACCTGATTATGTAGGTATTTAATCATAATTTAGTGTGTAAGGTAAGAAGTAGGAAGATGTCCCCCTCAAGAAAACTGTGTATATATTTTTTCAAATTGTAACACATTTAGATATAAGTTTAGCATGTGCAGGTTTGATGATGCATTGGCCAGCGTGTTATTAAGAAAATAAATAGAATCCTTTGCTAAATTACTCTTTGAAAGTGTTGTAGAAACAATTTCCATTCAGAAATATCTAGTAAAGTTCACAATTAATTGAAGAAATTGCAAGTAACACATTGAATTAAATTTGGGATTTAAAATAAATAAATAAATTCTTGTAAAACATACTCCAAAATCTTTGTTTTTAAATGTTATGAAATTTGGCACATGGATAGAGGACCGTCTCAACATTAACCACAGCAAATTTGGTGTCTCTAACTCAAACTCTCTAGCGACATCATTTTATTCCAAATTTTCACACGTTTATGCTAATAACTTTTGAACCATAATGTCTAGAAGAATTGTATTTTTTCGTCTGAATCCTTGGCTCATGACTAGTCAAATGATTTAAAAATCATAAGGTCTAGTTTTACACTATTTTTAATCAATTTGTTTGATTTTTATCAAATTTGGCTCAAATCATCTTCAGACCATGCTGGCAAAAATTTATGGAATTCAAGTTGATTAGTCAAACCGCTCTTGAATAATGCATGAACGAATTCGACAAAGAGCACGGACAAAATGGATGCGAGGCTATATCTCCACAACATTTGGTGTATTGAGACCAAACTTGGTGTGTGTTATAACATTCAAGACCTGAGGCTACTTGCACAGTTTCTACCAGCGCCACCTAGTGGTCAGGAAATATGAAAAATGGCTATTTTTGCTTAGAACTTCGGAATGGTTTGGCCAAAAATCACAAAACGGGTCTCTTTAGATTCGGTGGAGCATGTAGAATTGAACCACCCCCATGTCAGCCATTTTGGGCATCGGCCACTCTCAATTTTGCCCGTAAAATTCTATATTTTACGGACACATTGGTATATCATTACGATCAAACTCGGTATGTGTCTTCAGCACCATGCTCTGACAGTACTCAAAAAGTTCGGGGACAGCGTCACCTTGTAGCCAAAAGTTATAAACATATTTAAAAAAATGCTAAAAACCTTTGATTAAATAGGCCTGTTTTGTAATGATACGTAATTAAATAGTGTAATGAAAATTATCTCAATATGTTCTTTGGTCATGCTGAGAACATACACTCACTGGCCACTTTATTAGGTACACCTTGCTAGTACCGGGTTGGACCTCCTTTTGCCTTCAGAACTGCCTTAATTCTTTGTGGCATAGATTCAACAAGGTGTTGGAAACATTCCTCAGAGATTTTGGTCCATATTGACATGATAGCATAACGCAGTTGCTGCAGATTTGTCGGCTGCACATCCATGATACGAATCTCCCGTTCCACCATCCCAAAGGTGCTCTATTGGATTGAGATCTGGTGACTGTGGAGGCCATTTGAGTAAAGTGAACTCATTGTCATGTTCAAGAAACCAGTCTGAGATGATTTGAGCTTTGTGACATGGTGCGTTATCCTGCTGGAAGTAGCCATCAGAAGATGGGTACACTGTAGTCATAAAGGGATGGACATGGTAAGAAACAATACTCAGGTAGGCTGTGGCGTTTAAACGATGCTCAATTGGTACTAAGGGGCCCAAAGTGTGCCAAGAAAACATCCCCTACACCATTACACCACCACCACCAGCCTGAACCGTTAAGACAAGGCAGGATGGATCCATGCTTTCATGTTCTTTACGGCAAATTCTGACCCTACCATATGAATGTTGCAGCAGAAATCGAGACTCATCAGACCAGGCAACGTTTTTCCAATCTTCTATTGTCCAATTTTGGTGAACCTGTGTGAATTGTAGCCTCCATTTCCTGTTCTTAGCTGACAGGAGCAGCACCCGGTGTGGTCTTCTGCTGCTGTAGCCCATCTGCTTCAGGGTTCAACGTGTTGTGCATTCAGAGATGGTATTCTGCATACCTTGGTTGTAACGAGTGTTTATTTGAGTTACTGTTGCCTTTCTATCATGTCTAACCAGTCTGCCCATTGTCCTCAGACCTCTGACATTAACAAGGCATTTTCGTCCACACAACTGCTGCTCACTGGATATATTTATCTTTTTCGGACCAGATGCCTAAATGCATTGAGTTGCTGCAATGTGATTGGCTGATTAGCAATTTGTGTTACCAAGCAATTGAACAGGTGTACCTAATAAAGTGGTCGGTGAGTGTATGGGGGTGGTGATGGCGCAGTGGATAAGACACATGCCTTTGGTGTGCGAGACCCGGGTTCGAATCCACTGTGAGACACCAATGTGTCCCTGAGCAAGACACTTAACCCCTAGTTGCTGTATAGCAATTGTAAGTCGCTTTGGATAAAAAGCGTCAGCTAAATGAATAAATGTAAATGTAGATACCAGTTTTGCCATAGTCAGCTGAACTTCCTGTCCGCCGTTTTTATTTAATGTTGAAAACCTACTTTTTCAAACTCCTCTTAGACCGGTGATCCGATTTTCAGCAAATTTGGCTCAGATTATCTTCAGACCATGCTGACAAAAAATTATGGATTCCCTTTCGAGGGAACTTCGAACTGCGTCCTCTAGGGGTCGCTATGGGGAACGCCGTCAGCGTGACCCGTGTCTGAAGCATACATACAAAAACACCACATGTTGGCCGGCGACAGCCTATGACGTCACTACCGGCACGACCACAGTATAAAGGGGCACCGGGACCAAAACTCTCCAACCAACAACCAAACACTCTTAGTGCCACTCACTGGACATTTTGATTTGAAAGAGTCACAAAATGTGCAATAAGAAACATAATTTTGATATGAGACTTGGTTCTCAACTACAAAAACTCTACTGCATTATACACATTTAAAAACACTGAGCAACATTTCCTGCTTTCAAAAGAGCTGTCAAATATGTTTAAACAAGTATAATTAATTTATTATTAATATTTCCTCACATTTCAGCTTTAAAAGGAAACATTTACAGCTTTTCTAATGGCTCCCATTTTACAGCATCAGTACCCCTGCTGATGTAATGATGTGTAAAAGCACGAGAATTAGGTGATTTAACCGCATTTAAGAGATGAGTGAAAACCTAATGCAGTCTGGCTGCCCGTCTTTGAGTTTTCCTCAAGGTTATGGATAAGTCACATGAGACCGGTTAAGGAGTCAACAAACACTAGCAAGACAAAAACATCCTGACAGCAATATTTAACAGAAAGTGTTTCTATGATAAAAAACGAACTGTATTTTCTCCTGACGGTGCAGTGCTGGCCTAATGCATCAGTCTGTTCTATACTAGCTTGTAAAATGCTCTGGATTTTTGCCTGTAGGTTTAATTCCATGGCATCAATATACGTATCTTTTCCGCTGCACGCATAGCATACTCAGGCAAGACTCTCTCTCATTCAGTGCCGTGTTCATGCTGTGGATGAAGGCTATCTATTACTGACTTGCGGTACAAGCTCTCCACCTCCTGTGAGGAGCTGCAGCTGGTTGAACTCACCACTGAAACATCCTGCTGCTCGACTGACTGGGAAAACCACGTGGAATTTAACTACAATAGGTTTTGAAAGGATTATGAAGGGCGAAAGTGAAAAAGCATCTCATATTTATTAATAAATCATACGTTTGCACATTAAAGGTTATAGTACGCAGCTTATGTGATGCCATAAAAACAAGCTGCCTGTTATAGTAGTAGGTAATTATGGTTCAAATGGTATATTTACAAGAACGAGATGTCTTGGGAGTTCATTAGCTTTAATTATAACCAACCACATTAATTATGAATATCATGAATTTATAATGTAATGAACGATAGCTTTTGCTATAATACACAAGTGTTCTAACCCACTCCACATATTTAGTTTGTAATTAATGAAATTATAATAGGTGCTGGAACCAAAGGAATTCTCTTCATTACTACAAAAGCGGGGCAAAGGTTTCATTTTACATATTAAACAGCCCATAAAGGCTATTTGGCAGCAACACAAAAAGTCTCTTTCCTAGCCACGTTCCAGTTTGCTGAGTAAAAGTTGCACAGAGACATACCCAGCCTTGACAGCTAAGTGCAATGTGTAATTTGAATAATTAAACATTACTTGAGGCTACCATGCTGAGCACATCTCCTCCGTTGATGTGATCTCTCTGTGAGAGTGCCCCCCCCTGGAGGAAGGAGCAGTATCGAGTTTTAGTGCCCCTAAAGCCACCAGAGAACCAGACAATGTCCTTTTCTAGTGAGTATACAGCCTTGTAATATGAAGAGACAAAAAGCCACATGAAACAATAATCTCAGTGGCTGAAAATAACTCTCTGCGTGTATCCGGCAATGAGACTATGTAAGTGTGAAGAGGTTTTTAATTTCGTGCAATGCTGCATGTTGTTCGACTCTCTTTCTAAGTAAGTGCTTCTTGTAACAGGTCATCAGCAGAAGAGTTATGAAGTTTTCAAATGATCTCCATCAAAATGTTCAAGTTTGCTTAGAAGTAAAATTAAATATAATAAAGTCATTATTTCTCTATGGACCCAGGTCCAATGTCCAGCATACTTGAACACATGAAATTAGATATTATTCTGATATGTGTCATATGTGATATATTAATTATCACTAGAGTTGCAAGATAAAAACGAGCACTGCAGATTTACTGTATCTACTGTATGTACAGTTTTGAAGGTTTATCAAATAAAATATAAAGTAATTTTCATCACCAATATATATTTAATGTATAATTATTTCCTAGAATAGCTTACACAATGTTATTATTAGTCTTGATTTTTATTTGAAATTGTTGCAATTGTGGTTCATCTTCACATTTCAAAGATAAAGTAGTATTCTGAGAGATAACAATTGAAAGTATCAGATTTTTATGTTAATATATAAATAAGCAATTTATTACTGTGTGACATGATGAATATGCTGATTTGGTGCTCAGATAAATTGTTATTAGAAATTGTCCTAATGTTCAAAACAGGTGTGCTGCTTGAGATTTTGTGGAAACGGTGATACTTTTTTTCAAAATTATTTTGATGAATAGAAAGTTCATAAGAATAGCATTTTCTGAACTGACTTGTTTATTACTGTGAAGATACTTTGAAACAATTTGTACTGTATAAAGTGTAAATATAGGTGACTTGACATATTTGAAATAGAAAGCTTTATCAATACTGTAAATTTAATACAAAATACACTCACACTACTAATTTAATATAAAAACAACACTAACAATATAGTTTTGCAAAATAAAAGCACTACTTCCTTATATATATATATATATATACAGTGGTGTGAAAAAGTGTTGGCCCCCTTCCTGATTTTTTTTTTTTTTTTTTTTGCATGTTTGTCACACTTTAATGTTTCAGATCATCAAACAAATTTAAATATTAATCAAAGATAACACAAGTAAACACAACATGCAGTTTTTGAATGAAGTGTTTTATTTTGAAGGGAAAACAAAATCTGTGTGAAAAAGTGCTTGCCCTCTAAACCTAATAACTGGTTGGGCCACCTTTAGCAGCAACAACTGCAACCAAGCGTTTGCGATAACTTGCAATGAGTCTGTTACAGCGCTGTGGAGGAATTTTGGCCCACTCATCTTGGCAGAATTGTTGTAATTCAGCCACACTGGAGGGTTTGAGCATGAACCGCCTTTTTAAGGTCATGCCACAGCATCTCAATAGGATTCAAGTCAGGACTTTGACTAGGCCACTCCAAAGTCTTCATTTTGTTTTTCTTCAGCCATTCAGAGGTGGAGTTGCTGGTGTGTTTTGGATCATTGTCCTGCTGCAGAACCCAAGTTCGTTTCAGCTTGAGGTCACGAACAGATGGCTGGACATTGTCCTACAGGATTTTTTGGTAGACAGCTGAATTCATGGTTCCATTTATCACAGCACGTCTTCCAGGTCCTGAAGCAGCAAAACAGCCCCAGACCATCACACTACCACCACCATATTTGACTGTTGGTATGATGTTCTTTTTCTGAGGAAAGTTCTTTTTCTCCTGGGAAGGTTCACCACTGTTCCATGTTTTCACCATTTGTGGATAATGGCTCTCACTGTGGTTCGCTGGAGTCCCAAAGCTTTAGAAACGGCTTTATAACCTTTTCCAGACTGATAGATCGCAATTACTTTCTTTTTCATTTGCTCCTGAATTTCTTTGGATCTCAACATGATGTGTAGCTTTTGAGGATCTTTTGGTCTACTTCACTTCTTCTTCTTGTTGCTTTACAGCAGATCGCAGACTTATAAGTGCATTACCGCCACCTATCTTTGAAATGGACCATTTACACTCCACCTACAAACTCCTGATTAACCTCCCAACTCATCTTCAAACACCTTCAACCTTCCCTTTCTCTTCTCTCTCCTCCACCTTCCCAGAGTCTTCATAGAGTTTAATTCGGCGCTGCGTGTTCAGCTCCTCCGTCCACCCTCATCCTCTCAAGCGGGATTAGAAGGAGAAAAGAGAAAGTAAAAAAAAATTTTTTTTATAAAAAATATATTAACACTTACACTCGCTTGTTCAGACCCATTCTTCCTAGATATTGCAACAATAATGATTTGATATTTCTTTCCGGATTTAATCAATTCTTAATTGTAAACTGTTCACCCTTATTCTCTAGTTCCTCTTTCAACTGTATACTTCCTGCAGTACATTATAACATGTTTGACTGTTTCATTAACATCACATACCTCACATAACCCTGTTGGATGTTTATTTATTAAATGCATTGTATTGTTCAACCTCGTATGCCCCAATCGTAACCTTGTAATCATGTTTTCCTCACCTCTGCTCCATCCTGATACTCTTCCCTTACCCACTGATGACTGAATATGATACAAATGCCTACCTTTGGTATCTTTGTCCCATAACTGCCACTATAATTTCCATATATTCTTTTTGATAATTGATTTAATTTCTGATCTACTAAAAGGAATCTGAATATCAACTGTTTCTTGCTCTATGGCCTTTTTAGCTAAACCATCTGCCTCTTCATTACCTTTCAACCCAATGTGAGCCGGTACCCACAAAAACTGAACTTTTATAAGAGTTAATAAGAGACTGTAATTCTTGAATAATCTCTAGTATCATGTCTTGTCTTGTTTTTGACTTCTGTTCATTCAAACTTATTAGAGCTGAACTTGAGTCTGAACATATTACTATCTTGGGTACTTTAACTTCACTAATCCACCTTATTGCCATAATTATTGCAAACATCTCTTCAGTAAACACTGATAAACAATCTGATATTCTACTGCTCTTATTCACTTTTAACTTTGGTATTATGAAAGCAGAGCCCACATGACCTGTTTTGGGATCTTTTGAAGCATCTGTGTAAATGTGTATGTATTCTCCATACCGTGACCCCATATATTCCCTTGCATCACATACCTCTGTCTCGTATGCTCCTTCCTTTTGTCTTCTTTGTAATAAGCTAAGGTCAACTTTTGGTTGGGGCATAACCCACATTGGCGTTGGAGATAAAGGAATTACTGGAGCATATCCTACCACTTCCAGTCTAATATCTCTTACTAATTTCCCCACTCTCCATCCATAACTATTACATTCTCTCTTCTCATGTTCCCAACTAGGTCTTAACACTTTTTTGGTAGGGTGATTTTCATTCTGACCACTTAAGATTGCCCAGTAGGATACTCTACTTCACTTTGTCAGGCAGGTCGTATTTAAGAGATTTCTTGATTGCGAACAGGTGTGGCAGTTATCAGGCCTGGGTGTGGCTAGAGAAACTGAACTCAGGTGGGATAAACCACAGTTATCTTTTAACACTTTTTCACACAGGGCCATGTGGGTTTGGATTTAGTTTTCCCTTCATAAAAAAACCCTTCATTTAAAAACTGCATGTTGTGTTTACTTGTGTTATCTTTGATTAATATTTAAATTTGTTTGATGATCTGAAACATTAAAGTGTGACAAACATGCAAAAAAAAAAAAAAAATCAGGAAGGGGGCCAACACTTTTTCACACCACTGTGTATGTATATATATATATATATATATATATATATATATCTTTTTGAATTCAACCGGTAGTATATTTCAAGCAAAACATGAGATCTTTAAAAATAAATATTTATCACCTGGTATAAGAGGAGCATAACACCATGCATATAGAAATAGATATAGAAGAGAATGTCAATAATGTGTTGAGAAAGATAAAGCATCAGGTCAACTTCTGATATCAACCTGTGTAGTGTGAGCTACGTATCTCCTGAGGTAAGTCTAAAAGCCTGAACAAACTCACAAGATCAAGCAGAGCTTCCATTTAAAAATAAAAATAAAAGAGCAAAGACCTGGCCTGGGGAAAAAAAAAAAAAGGCCTATAGTGCAAGTGTGAGAAGAGCAAATAAAAGTTTTTTTCCACATTTGCACAAAGGAGATGAAAACATTGATCTGGCGAATGGTGATGAGCCTGAGTGCAATCCTCTCACCATCATCTCTGTTTTATGATGATTGCTATATCTTTTTTATCCCTGTAATTCCACTGTGTATGAATCATATCTGAGATGAGGTTTGCTCTTCTGGATTTCTGCTTCCATTTGTCACTGCCTGTCGTCCATTAAGATAAGCGTAATGTTCCAAATGGAATAGCTGCATACAGCACAGTATGTACTTTGTATGTCGTTTTTAAAAATGTAGCA
This sequence comes from Barbus barbus, assembly GCF_936440315.1. NCBI lineage: Eukaryota > Metazoa > Chordata > Actinopteri > Cypriniformes > Cyprinidae > Barbus > Barbus barbus. The sequence goes on along the minus strand of NC_136757.1, from coordinate 11,117,530 downwards.
ACTTTTCCTGTTTTAAAAAATACAAATCAAAGATTTATTTTCAATATTGTTTCAGACTTGTACCGTGCAGTTGATCATCCAGCTGTTCTGTTTATATAAAAACTTGTATAATGTTGTATATTGTTATTATTTTTCATTACAGCATATACAGTACAGCACATTTTGTCTTAATACATTCAAACAAGCATGTTGTTTTGATGAACAACAATAACAATTACTATATATATATATATATATATATATATATATATATATATATTATTGATTTATAAGTATCTATGTATATCACTTTTTCAATGTGACCAAATTAAGTTAAACCAAACTCATATCTGCAAATAGTTTCTAGGAGAAATCGGCAATCATATATCAAACCACTATTTCTGAGCCACAATAAAATGCCTCTTAACAAGATGCTTAAAGCTGAGACAAATGCTTGAGATCTCTCAGGACTTGTTTCCATCAGCCAGAGGGGATATAAATGACTCTGTGTATCATTTCATTAGATTTCACTGGAGAAACAAAAGAGCTCACAGTCATTTATCACTCTCCACATCACCTGGCTTTCAGTCACCTCTGCTCAACCTCAATAAAACCGCTCCACTGAAAACGATCCACACTTTACACATGCAGCACGGTTTCAACATCCTTTTCATAGCATCTACAGTTAGAATCTATATTTGTTGTCTATACATCTACTGCACATAAAGCACTCGTGTACTTGTTCTTGGTTGCTATTTAAAATTTTCTTAAAATGGTTGTTTGATCAAAAACGAAAACAGTGTCATTATTTAATCGCCTCCATTTTGTATTCCTTTAACATGTCTATCTTTATTTAGTGATATCGCCAGTACTGTGCATTACAGTTGTAATGTTTTAATATGCTGAATATAATATTAAACTCACAAGTTCTTTATTTCATATTAGATAGTTTTCTTTTATCTCAGTATCACAGTTAAAAGTGAGAATATGCATCTCACAATTAGCTAAAATCATCTTGAAATCATACAATCATAAAGTTGATAGTTGGCCATCCAAGATGTAGATGAGTTTATTTCTTCATCAGAACAGATTTGGAGAAATGTAACATTAAATCACTTGCTCATCAATGTGTCCTCTGCAGTGAATGGGTGCCGTCAGAATGAAAGTCAAAACAGTTGATAAAAACATCAGAATAATCCACAAGTAATCCATACGACTCAAGGGGTCCGTTCTTCGTACCTTGCTTAATACATCTGAGATGATTTGAAAGATCAAATCAAAATCACTTTTTTTGTCACATCACCACAGCACATGTGCCTTGGTGAGTGAAATTCTTGAGAGCGTGCTCCAGACAGTGCAGAAACAATTTACATTTTCATTTCAATGTTGTAATTAGCAATTCATTTAATTAGATCTTTGAAGCAGATTTGTTATGTGACAGCGTTAAAGTTTCTTAAGGGTCAAGATAGAGTTATCTGCATCTCCTGCGCTCCATCAAGCCACTCCCATAATAGCTGTCACCACTCAAATTGTGTGTAAGACTCCAATACAATTATAAAGTAATTATTGTATCACAAATAAATTTTTCAACAAGTAAACCTGGCTGTATCTATTGTTTTATAGATGACTACACAACATTATAATATTTTTGTATGAATTTTAAAATTATTATTGCAAATTATTGTCCGTGGATCAGTAGGGCAATCTTGTAATAAACTAGCAGTGGCTGGGAAAGATTTTAAGTATCACTTAAAAAAATGCGATCTAATCCTGTTTATATGAAATGAGTCTGCTCCCGAGCAGGTTTAAGCTCCGGGGTGAGCTTTGAAGAACCAACCAATACAAGATAAAGCCAAATTGTCAACAATCAAATCCAGATAACTGAGTTAGCAACGTACGAAGAAAAGGCCCTAGTTCATCAGTTCAAAATATCTGTTTGTAAAAACAAAAATCCATTATTAAGGTGTTTTAGCTTTAAACCGCCGCTTCTGGCCAAATTAACCATCCATAATCCATAATAATGCTCCCACCAAGTTAAAAAAAATTCCATCCTATGTTGTCCTCTCACAACAAAATCCACTGACATACATTATTTTTTTACAACTGTTTTTGCTTACAAACGATGCTTGGCCTGTGCATATTTGTCTCCTAACTGAGATGAGACTTTTTTTTTTTTTCACTAGAGAAAGAAATGTTATGGATAGATGACTCATATTTTAGCCTGAAGCAATGGTTTGAAATTAAAAACATGTAATAATGAATTTATCAAGCACGCAGAATTTCACTTCACAAGATGTAAATTGAAGGACTGGAGTGGTGTGAATGACTTGGGGATTATTGTGATGTTTTTATCAGCTGTTTGGACTCTCATTCTGACGGCACCCATTCACTGCAGAGGATCCATTGGTGAGTAATGTAACACTATATTTCTCCAAATCTGTTCCGATGACAACAAATTCATTTACATCTTGGCTGGCCTGAGGGTGAGCATTTTTGGGTAAACTATTCCTTTAAACCCCTGGCACTAAAAGCTGTTTGTCTGAGGAATTCAGAAGTGTGGTTGCTTTTTGTGTAACCTTGCCCTAATTTAATCTACGGCATTATAGGAATGACCCATAATTCTTTACTTTAGCTAACAAGAAATTAAAGCACAGAAAGCGCCAAGTGGCCAAGTGCTGCAGGTGACTCATAGTTGATGGGAAGTTTGCTCATGATTCACGGTGGATGAAATTTACCTCAGAGGCTTCACAGCCATAAAAACAACAGAGATGTTCATCAGATGGTCTGTGGGATTATCAGCGACAGCCAGTACAAAGCTGCTCTGCAGGATGGGTCACTGTTATAATCAACAGACATTACAACTCTTATCTACTCCCCCTCCATTCCTGAATCTCCTGTTTATTCTGGAATTACTACTGGGGAAAACGGTGTGATTTCTTCTCTGCTTACATAGGGTTCGGACAGCTTAGGTTTTTCAAAATGGTAGTACAGTGGATCTCTGTGTGTGTGTGTGTGTGTGTGTGTGTGTGTGTGTGTGTGTGTGTGTGTGTGTGTTTGATTGATTTCCAAACCATAACAGCTGATCATTGTCCACTCCAGCCAGGTGGGATCAGGGGAACAGCACCCCCAGAGGAAGCGTGAGAAGTGCCTTGCTCAAAGCTACATCAGCAGTGGAAACGCAGTGTTGCGTGGCTCAGCATAACTCATAAACTTGAACACTCTTCTGCCAATTACTGCTGTAGAGTTCTTCTGCACTTCATACACTGCTTAAAGCCCTACTCAGAAGTCACAGTACACACCAGCATTTAATATTCACATTTTATGGCAAATTCAAAGTAGTTGTGCAACTTTTGCATGCAGTATTTCAACACCAAAAAAAAGATGTTTATTTGGGTTGATGGCATGACGCTTATTTTCCAATATCTCTTAATTTATTAAAAAAATAAAAATAAAAATGCAATGTCAATATACAATGACTTAAATATACCTCTTCCATGATGAACACTTTTTTAAACTTCTGTTATTAATTTTGATATATTATGGTGAAACAATCTTTTATATCATTATGAAGAAGATAACTTCATTAAAGGAATCCAAGTCTTTGTTACACACATTTTTTTTATTAAGTATTTGCATCTATTTGATTTTATTTAAAAAAAACAAATAAATTAAATCTGTTAACTGTCAAAACTTAATCAGTTAAAAATTATGAACAGGGTTTATATAAAGCTGGCTCTGAAACAGTTCAGATCCAATTAGTTAAATTGCATGAGATTGGTTTCCATAAAAGGAATCGTTTACCAAACTCTAGTCGGTAGGTGGCGGTAGTGCACAATGACATGTCTAAAGCTGCTTTGGTAATGGGACTTTTTCACACAGTCCGCATTCGAAAACCGGAAACTTCGAGTAGCTGTGTAAAATAACTTCCGCTGTAGCCTGTATGAATGGCAATGCCTGTAGCATGGGGTTGTGATTTATTAATGAACAAGTCATTATAGATGTTTCATTAAAACATATTAACCACAGTTTTCAATCATTAATCGGGTATGACGAAACGAGGAAAAATTTTCTCATAATATTCCGACGCATATTTCATGATTTAAATGGGAGCGCATAGGCGTATGTATGCACAATCCTTCAGAGACAGACCAGATTTTTACTTTAAAAAATGTAAGAATACCATACAAACATATCACATTCAGGCTCCCTGACCATTTTGCATTGGAGCAGCCTGGATCATAATCTGTTTGCAAGGTAAGGTATATCTTATCTGTACTCAGTGTATATTATTTGACAGATTTCATTGTATATACATGTATTATTAGTGCGGTTGATATCGTATTACACTAATATCAATGCACGGACTATTGTTTATTTCACTAGCTAGCTAACGTTAATGGTACTAATTAGGGATGGAAATCTGTTTTTCAATTTTAATCGTTTCCCATTGTGACAGTGATCTCATTGTAAATCCTAAGAATCGATAGATAATTTTGCTAAATATATGCACTAGATGACATTCATTATATTTTTTACTTAACCTGTTCTTCAATATGTAATGCAATTTTGAATAAATTAGCTTGTTGCCACTGTTTAAATGTTTGGATTTCAGCAAACTGAGGAAGAAAAATAATATCATTAGAAATATTGGTCCCACTTTATATTAGGTGGCCTTAACTACTACGTACTTACATTTAAATTAATAATTTGATACAATGTACTTATTGTGTACATACATGTATTTACATTGTACTTATATTTAAAAAAAATACCTATATGTAGTTACATCTGTAATTAATTTCTGTAATTACATTTATAATTACACTGTTGACCCATCCCTTACACCTTAACCCACCCTTAAACCTACTCATACCACCAAACCTGTCCCAAACCTTACCCGTATCCCACCTTAATAGCAGCAAAAGTGTGTTGCAATACAATATGACCACAATAAGCTCATTGTACTTATTTTTGATGTAAATACATAGTAGTTAAGGCCACCTAATATAAAGTGTGACCGAAATATTATTTAAAAAATAATAATAATATAAAAACAGCCTTACATGCAATTTAAAAGTAATATAGTAATGTACCAATTGACAGGGATTATTGTATAGTTGCTGCATTAGTTGAGCAAGATTTTTAACTCAGCTTTAGCTTTATGTCTGAGTAAATCAATGACTAATGTCGTGTTTTTGGGATCTTGTTCTGCATGTTTGAGAATGAAGACTAAAATCAACTGCAATTACATCCCGAGGAGCCCAAGTATCTACCTCAATGAAGACATGGAGGCACTCATTAAAGAATATGTGGTAAGTGTATGACAACCTGCTCTTTTTCAATATCTTATGGATATATTTACATTGATAGTTATGTTAATTTTCTTATTAGCATCACAGTCTCACTTTGCCCATGTGTGTGTAGTATGCCACAAATTAGCTCATTTTTGATTTGATAAAACTCTATCCCCCGGTTTCACAGACAAGGCTTAAGCCTAGTCCTAGACTAAAATCTAAGTCTGAGCTGTTTCAACTGAAAGAAACTTGCTCTGACTGATCTTAAAATATATCAGTGCCTTTGTTTTGCCTCAAGATGCACACCAGTAATGTTTTTTTCTAAGTACGTTTATAAAAATTACTTAAATGTCCTAATTGAACCATGACCTAATCCTGGCTTAGTTTAAGACATGTCTGTGAAACCGGGCCTAAATCTCTTAGCAGAGATAACTAGGAGTTAGTATGAAAACTTGAGGATTGGTAACTGTTTTACAAGTTCAGTCAATTTAAATATTTAAGTACATTAAATTCTAAATAGTTTTCGTAATAAGCTTGTTCTCTACAGTTCATTTGATAAATAATAGCACATTTACAGCTGTTACAAATTATGGCAAATAAAATTGATTAATACATTTTAAAAATATGACATGTTTTAGTAAAATATTGAAATGGTGTTTTCTTGTAAAATGTACTCAATGTTTAATGCTTTTTTTAATGCAGTGCAAGTGATATCAAGCCACTTGACCGTCCTGGAACAACACGAGTGCTCATGTTTTTAAGTTTGGCTGTGTCTAGTTCCATCAGAATTCTCTTCTCCTTAAGGTAGTATAGTTCAAAATAACTGGCTATACATTTCATTCTTATTTTATACTGCCAGGCCGAAAAAGGTCACTGTCTGGATTTAAATGAGTAAATACTTGATATTTAAGGATTGGCTACTAGGATTACTTGAAGTGATTAATATGTTTCTGGCATGTTGTGTGTTTGGAAACAATTCTTTTAGCCCTAACTGATGCAGTGTGTAGCCTTTTATTTCTCAAACAACTAGGTTGGAAATCGTACCCATGTTTATATTCCAGGATAACAATGTCAAGATTCATCAGGCTCAAACTGTGAAAGATTGTCCACCACAGATCCCTGACCTAATCCCTATTGAAAGTCTTTAGGATGTGCAGGACTTGACTTTACATAGCCTGTCCAAAAAGTAGTTGCACACTCTAATATTTCTTTGGACCACCTATAGCTTTCATAACATGCTGTGTTGTGGCATTGTTTAAACAGCATTATGCAACATCACAACATTTATTTCCATCAAGAGTTGTATTTCTTTTTGGCCTGGATCTTGTATTGACAATGGAAGAGTTTAGCCACTCTGTAAAGTCGACTCTAGCACATCCTCAATACATTCAGTAGAGCAGACACGTGCACAGGTAGAGCCTTAACCTTAACCTTAATATGCATGTAATTATGAAGGCACTTTTTGTATCTTGTTGTTGCACACAAGTGTATGAACATTGTATGTCTTGCTAGCTCATATATAGCCAAATGCTTTGAAGCATTGATAAATTGATATAATGTAACAGGGTGGTCTTGCTCTTCTTTTTTTGTGTGTTGCAGTTTGATTTTGTTGTAGCACAGTGTGACTGGGTGGGTAGGATTCAAAATATGAAATACGTTGGGTTTATTGATAAAAAAAAATATGTAAATGTGATGCATTTTAAGTACATTGGGTTGATTACCTAATAATAAATATACATGTTTCTTATGCATTTAAAACAAATTTTTGGATTTATTGGTACTATTACATAAGTCTTATTAATTACTTGTTTCATTTACATAAGGTTGGCAAATTTGCATCACAAAGTTTATTAGTTTAAGTTAAAAATATGTAATCAAAATGGATGGAAATTTTATATGCAAATTAAATACATAAATCGAAAGAATTGGGCCTAAATACAGTGTAATTATACATTAAGTACTATGTAATAATAATTCAAATTAGGGATGCACCGATACCGATACTGGTATGAGCTCCTGTACTCGTACTCCTTAAAATGCCCCGATACCAAACGCCGATACCACACAGCATGTGATAAGTGCCATATTCAGACAAAGAAATACAGACAACAGAACAACAGACAGCAGAATGGAGTTATTAGATATTAAGGATGTCTACGAAGTATATGCATGCAATGAAATTAATGTTAAACATTCAGCATTGACGCCCGTATAGCTGATGTGCGCGAGCTGATGGGCTAAGCAAAGCACACTGAGTGGATTGAGCGTGCGGCGGCGCAGATGAGCGAGCTCATCGAGTGAATGTCCCTTTCTCACAGACATCACTGGATAGTTTGTAGTTCGGTCGGATATGTCAAAAACAAGTAAGTAAAACAATACACAAGTTACTTAACGGTAGGGAGGGAGGGAGAGAGAGAGAGAGAGTGCGCGCACTTCTGTTGTGTGATCTTTATTGATGTTCGCTCACTTGGCACACGCATCATTTGGCTTAAAACTAAATTGTAAATATAAGACAATTTATAGGGGTATTCACTATAAACCATCATTTATTTTCAACACGACACAGGAGATTTATAGCGAGTGGTTCCCTGCATTTTTACAGCAAAACGCGTAATTACAGTACTGAGCCGCTGCAAGGGAGCCGCTCTAATGCTATTAAATTAAAGATGATGTGCCATAGAGCAAAAAAATTAACAGTGAAAGTAACAAAAACTTGTAAAATACATTTTAATGGGCATAATTAAGTGTGAAAATAACCGAAAATATTATACAGTCAAATCAAAATAAAGTAAACTGTGAAATATTATAACCAAAAATTCTTCATACAGTGGACTACCAGTAAAATTGATACAAATTAAGGACAAAAAATTATTCAGACCGAGTCTGGAAAAAAAACTGAAGTTCAGGTTTGCATGAACCTGGTTTACAGCATGCCCAGGAGACTACAGGCTGTCATTAAGGCTAAGGGTGGCCCGACAGAGTATTGTTGTTGTGTATTGTTGATAGTTGTGTAAATATTGTCATACTAACAGCTGTCTGAATCATTTTTGGTTGATTGTAATCCATTATTTACATTTCTATCAAAATTATCTGACATTATCAAGCTGAATTTGTTCAGACAGTTTTACTCTGAGTTCTTGTCATATTTTATTATAATTTTCTAAACTATATATAATGTGATAATAAACCGTGATAATGTGAGAAATTTTAAAGGTGTTTGAATAAATTTTGGTTTGACTGTATTTATTTGATAAATGAAGTTAACCAATTAACATTATACATACTCTTTTGGTTTCTGTACCCAATATTTTAAAAATTTACAAATGCAATGAAAATATCAGTATCGGTACTCGGTATCGGCAAGTACCAAAAATAAAAGTATCGGTATCGGGTGAGTACTGGAAAAAGTGGTATCGGTGCATCCCTAATTAAAATGTATCTATCTATATGCATTGGTATTTTTTTACAAAAAGGAGTGTATACAAAATGTTCTTTTAACTAGATTGTTACACCACAGGAGTCATTAAATCGAAACTTTCCTTGAAAATGGTATAAATGTTTTTCAAAACCACATGAAACCAATATGAATACAACAACAACTTTACTTCCTTTTGAAATATTTTTCCTTTTTCTTAGTGTGGACACTTATACTGTATGTCATTGACCCATTCACTAACCCCTCAATGGAAATCCATTACCAGAAACTAAATGTACCAAATACAGAGACATTCTCAAAATTAATCTTATCACTCAAATGGTAAGGTGGATAATACAACATAACTTACAAAGTCAGTGCAAAATTAAAGCGATTTTATAAGTGGTCTCTATTTTTATGAAAACATTCTTACATTTGTATTTATAATAAACGCTGCAATTTTTACTCAAGCTATTTATTATGACAGACAACTCATTTCTAACCTTTTCAAGATAGGCAAATGCACTGACAGTTTGATCTTGTTGTATTGCTGTACATTTGTAAAGAGCACCATACTGCTTCAAGACTTTCAAAAGACTGAAAGCTCATAGAGTGAGTCGTATCCAGGGTCATTGTGTCTGGAGTGACAGTCATAGGTGCTTTTGTACCACATCACTGTAATTTGGGGTATGTAATTGTTCCGTGTGAATAGAGAGAGTGATAAGCTAAGGAAAGACATGAGAAAATGACAGTGACATTTAAAATCTATGCAGCCATGTGTCTAGTTGCCTCTTCTCCACTGGCATGGCCTCCACAGTGTCTTCATTTATTCAGCAAATGGCTGTTCATTGCAATGCCTAGTAGACCAGGACACACACACAAAATAATTTCAAGACAGCACATTCCTTAGCAGGAGTTAAGCCTTCCACTCCCAGCATCTGCATTTGACTGGCTGGCCGATTTCCTGCCCTGAATCTCCTTCTCTCAGGAGACCTCTAAAACCCAGGATAAATTTGAGGGAACATCTGAAATAGATTTAGAACAGAACATTCAATGTTGTTCCTGACCGGTTTACCATAAATAAAAGTTGCATAATCAACAGTACAAAGCATGGGGCATCTGGAAAGGCTCCAGCACAGATGCTCCCTGATATCTCCTGATCGTTTAACGCAGTAATTCAATGATGGTATCAACAAAGGTGATGGTTTTACAACAGACATTCGAGCTAAGAAAATCACCAGATCTCCATCCGGAGTGACATTCCCATGACCTCCCGTTTCTCCCCAGCAGAGAAATGCGCCTTTTCTTCTTATTGGCACAATAAAGTCCTTTATAAGTGTTCCCAAAAGGACAAATAATAATCGCTGCTGCTATTAAAGCAATATACTCAAAAGCAATATATACAATATATATTCAGGTTGTATTTTATTAAATTAAATTAAGCTTGCTGTGTTATTGGAATCTATTGTAATCTCTTGATGTCTAATTTTTCCCGATCACTGTTGTTCAGTTTCACATGCTTGGTGTCATTATTTAGAATTTAGGATCGGTTAATCTATGCCTTAACCGTGTAATAGATAAAACTGATATATGTACTTTGGGTATGCAAAATACTTGATGTTTGATTTTGAATGATTTGCGTCAGCAATAATTTGGTGTGGATGAAAGTTGACTTTTCTCATCGTAATGTATGATTAAAACACTTATAGGAATCTGCTAGGATATGTTCTTCATTTTATGAAATAATTCAGCAAAGGATTTATGCACAGAAAACTGAGCCGTGCGGGGCGGGGCGGGGCTCCGCCCTACAGAAACACTTGTGATTGGATCAAACAGAAAAAGGGGCAGACTGAAATATGATGGCGCTGTTAAGCGCTCTCAGCCATACTGGCGAGGATCCACACATGCCTTCAAAGTTCTGACCAAAGAAACTTTAACACCTGAGGCCAAAAGAACTCTAAACAGACTTCCTAAGAGCGTCATCACGTCACAGAGAAACCAACCAATTGCAAGAGGGTATCCCCAGTGACATCACACAACAAAGACTTCAGCAGCCAATCCTCACCCGGGGTTCCCTCAACCAGGAAAGGAACGAAACAACTCAGAGCAAGTAATCAAATAATTCTACATAATTCTGCTGGAAACTGGTTGCATTCATCTTTAAGAGTAAAGATAGTAAAGTTCCTTGCTTGTGACTCCCTCAGGTTGAAATTAGAGCATTCTTGGACACAAGCATTAGAACCTTAAACTCTCTTCAAATCAAAACAATTCATTGCCTGTATGTGTGTGTACATATTCTGTTTTGTGTTATTTTAGCTTAGTAGTGTTGTAGAGTAGCAAATAAACTTTGATTTATAAAAGAAATCTTGTGTCTGGTGCTATGTGATTTTAAAGTCTTAAACTATTTGCCAAAGATCGCTTTACCTATGCTCATTAATTTTTATAAATTACCATTTGGTTTGTTTTATCGTTGGCCATGAATAAGATAAACGAAATTGTTAAAGATATACTGAATTTAATGATTCGCTGGACGAGTCGTTAAAACCTTAGAAATTATACGTTCTGATTGATATCATATCAATATCGAATCTTAAGAATAGATTCCCTAAAAGCTAAATTAAAATAAGGGCTAATCCTTACATCATTACGTAGACTACTGATCAGACCCTGAATTATTTAAACCCTCATAAAATATTTTAAAGATAATTTCAGTAGGGAAATCGTTCAGTACATAACTTAAAGTAGTCATCAACTACGTTTTGTTCAGTAAAGTGGCAGCAGCTCAACTATTTCTAAAACATCAATTGGTAAACAAAAACTTTTCCCTATAAATAAAAATACAAATACCTTTAGTGTGTCACAGATTGGCCAGGCTCTGTCACCAGCCAGTCACAGCGCACACCCTCACCTGAGTTCTAATCACCCGCATCTGCACATCATCAAGCCACTCATTACACACTCCTCAAATACACACACCTCACAACACTCCAGTGTCCGGTCTCGTTCATGCGAAGAGGACTGCCATAGCTATCACAGCGCTATGCCTACGACTTACCTCCTTGTCTACTTACCTGCAGTGTCTCCTCTCGAGTGTGTTCTCCAGCGATCCCCAGTCAGTCTGCTCCTATGTTCAGTCTGCCATCTTGGTGAGGTGTGTGTTCAGTTCGTGTTCCAAGTTTCCTGTCAAAAGAAGATACTCAAGTTAACACTTCTCCAGATTACCGAAGACCTCCAGGATAACCACTTACCCGTCTCACTCCTTGTTGCTCAGCTATTTGCAAATAAATACCTGTTTAATTATCCATCACGTTGTCTGAGTCCCTCTTCTGTAACAATGTACTTAGCCGCAAAATCATATTGAGCTTGGCAAATCATGATTAGCTTGTAGCTTCGAAGGCAACATTTTCAAAGTAGTATCTGTGCGAAAAACTGTTAACTAGATGCACATGCTAATTAAAAACATATTTTCTGTGGCCATTCTCTGCTGAGTAATTTCAAAACAATTCATTGTGGTTTTCTAAACCCTTCCCACCGTACCCTGTTGTGAAGTAAAACGTTCCAGTCTGAATGCACTCAATAACAGACGAAGCTGACAGTAGAGAGTTGATTAGTATCACCAATTAGTAAATTGCAGAGCCGTGGTGGACAGGCACTTCTTCAAAACCACCAGTTTTGCTGCTGTAGCAGAAATGTGAAGCCTTGGTTTTGGGTTATGTAGCTTTTGGACAGAAATGAATAGACCCCACAAATAATGGCAATGACTCGGATGGAAGGGAAATGACATTTCATTACGTCTGCAGGTTTTGCAGTTTTAATGCGTGCACACAAAAAGCCAAGGCAAATTGCATATATTAAATTTGAGTTACTTGTCACTTTGCTTATACAGATCTAAAGTTACAACACACACTAACATGGAGCTGTAAACAAGAGTCTGGGATGGAATGAGAGTCATGAGAGTCTGGACTTGAGAGCATTTCCTAAAATTGCAGATTTACTGAAATGTTAAGCCCTGCAATGGTGGCCATTAATAATATTTGTTTATTGTTTTATGATCGGACAGCACATAAACCCACTCCATACAGTTCTGCCACCACAGAAGAAAACATATAGTTTTAGAGAAGATGACGGTACAGCCGTCTATAACTGCGGCTCTCCTCAGCAATTTACTAAATGGTCTTTGCATTGAGCTCCTGTCAAATGTATTGGCAATAAGAATTCTGAACTTGATCATTTTTATTTAATGCTCCTGCGTGAGATCTGAAATTTACAATATACCAGTCATTCAAAATTTGACATCATGAGGGTGTAGACCAGATGGATTATTTAAATAATGTAAAAGGCCTGAAATCACTCAGTCTGCACCTGTATCCAAATGGAATCGAATGTCTGCTTTTTTGTGATGGTATTTGTGAACGAGGCCGCACCCAAACTATCGACACCATGTGAATTTAAGAAACTTTTCTGACCTTTGTCTCTGAGTTTCACAATATGACACACTCTGAATTCAGTCTGGATATCTGAGGAAATTCTGCTGTGTCAGCAAAGGTGGGGCACAAGGCCATAGACTTGAAATTAAAATGAAGACTTTGTTGTTTTGTTGTTTTGTTTGTTTTCTAGAAAAGTTGTGGGTTAGTTCTGGTATAGGGTCATGAAGAAAAAGAGGGACAAAGTCAGGGACATATATTAAAAACATCACTAAATTCAGCCAGGTCAATTACAAATAGCAGTGTCCACAATAAAGAAAATTATATATTTTTTAAGAGTGTCCACAATGAAGTTTTTTTTTTTTCAATCTTTTTCATTTCTAAATTCTTAGAAATGTTCTCTGTGCATTCATGTTGGTTTCATATGGTTTTGAAAAACTTTTAAACCATTTTCACAAGTTTATTAACCTAAAAATGTTATGTGGTGTAACCATTAAATGCTGAATACAGTATTTATTGGATAGACATGAGTGTACAGTTTAAATCATTATTATTATTATTATTTTTTGTAATTATAATAACATTTTTGGAGAGTCACACCACATGACATACTAAAACCTGAACAAAGCTTGCCTTGTCATAAAAAGGTTTATACAATTTATTAGGTTAGTTCTGATTTTGAGGATCTCAATTAATGACTAAAAGTGTAATGTGGTGTAACCATCAACTGGATTTTTTTACACAACATTATGTATGCGATATGAATGTACAATATCAGTTCAGTTTTAAAATATATTTTTTGAAGTAAACAGTATTTATTTCTTTATTTAACATTTTTAATTAATAAATATTATATTTTTGGGGAGTCGCACCACATGACATTATACAGTGAACTAACCTTGCTTTGGCATAACAGGTCCAGTTAAAAGATTAAAAGGGTTATTGACTTGTCATGAGGGTCACTCCACGTTATTCTATTTAAGATTATTTTTCAAACATTAATATGCAAGACCAGTTGAGAACCACTTTTTTAAGAGCATCCTGAATCTAAACGAGGAGTCTCACTGTTGTTATGCCTCAAACAGCAGCAGGTTGTGTTCTTCACAGGTAGATCCAAAGGTTTGCATTAGCCCATGCTGAGCTGATGCATAATGAATGGCTCAGCTAAATAAGTGAAGACACTGCAGCAGCAGCAGCTCAAGAGCAGACCAAACACTCGGTTGAACAGAGTTTAAATGCCACCCTGTCAGATTCACCTCTCACACAGGGTCTTCTCACATGAAAATAATTAAAATAGAAAAATAAGCCCCTTATCGCTCATCTTAGTGCTTCATTCTCCTCAAGGTTAGTCATTTGTCAGCTGTTCATTGTTTCATGGCTGTGAGGTCGGGAGGTATTTTTAAAATACTATTGGTTTTTGGTATTGGAGTCTGTGTGTGATTTATGGAAGCACTAGGAGAAGGAACTATTTCTTACCGCCTCGTGAAAATATCTGAAAACGGTAGAAGAACTTCCACAGAAGTACAACATATCACAGTCGAGCCTGCAATGATTTGATCTCTCACAGAAAAACGGCGTGAAAAAAGTGTGATAACCCAAAGGCACCTAGACAAATATGAAGGGATGATTGAAGAAGTATGAAGATGAGTTTCTCCTGGCAATAAATAAATAAATAAAATAAGTCTGGGAAAACTCCTGATAATGAAATTCAACAAATCTGCGCCTGATTTCATCCCTGATCAGGCCCTCCTGCAAGAGCCTGTAATTGGATTGGAGAAGAGGGGCTGAATTCTGATTAATGAGAGGAGTGGAGGTGCATGTGCATTCATTCACAGAGGAGAGCAAAACTTTACTGATGGGGAGGTAATGAGGAAGTAGCCCAGCCGCATTCACCTTATCTTACAGATGGTGTACTAAAATACTGTTTAACCCTGGTCTTGTGAATGTTTAATGAACAAATTAACACCTGGAGGAGTACTTATACTGGTTTGTTAACTAATCTCATCTTTACTGCTGCCATTCCAGCTCATTAGTAATGGATTAATGTGGGGTCGGAAACTGACATTAAGAAATCAATGAAACATTCTGTCTCAAAACTGCATTTCTTAAGGTTGAGGGGAAATTACAAAATAGTAGGGCTTTTAATTTATTCAAAAATGTAATCGAATTAATTTTATGACATGCTGCTTGATTCATGAATTAATTAAATGTTGAACAAAATTGAGATACAAGAATTGTAGCCTCAGTATTCTGTTCTTAGGTGACAGGAGGACTTCTGCTGCTATGCTTCAATGTTCAATGTGTTGCGTTCAGAGAACTCTTATAACCAGAGTGGTTATTTGAGTTACTGTTGTCTTTCTATTAGCTTGAACAAGTCTCAACATTCTCCTCTGACATCAACAAGGACATTCACTGGATATTCTGTCTTTTTAGGACCATTCACTGTAAACCCTAGAGATGGTTGTGCGTGAAAATCCCAGTAGATCAGCAGTTTCTGAAATAATCCGACCAGACCGTTTGGCACCAACAACAATGCCACATTCTAAATCACTCAAATCACCTTTCTTCCCCATTCTGATGCTCGGATTGAACTTCAACAGATTGAATTAACATGTAGTTGAAGAGGTTCACCTACTAGCCATCACAAGATGGGTACACTTCTATTCTTAGGGTCAAATATTTTTTTTATCTTCAAATAGACATCTGTGTTTTCGTGTTTTGTTAGAACAAGCTTTACTGTGGACTTTAGCTCATGCTGTTCTTTTATCTCTGCTTCCCAGTTTACTTTTATCAAAGCCCTCCTCAACACTGTCTGCCTGGGATTACTGTCTGTCTGTGTGTGTGTGTGTGTGTGTGTGTGTGTCTTGACCTCACGTCTGATTGTCTGGGTGTGGGCTGAAAACAGTGTTGTGGTGGATTGGTATGTTTGAGTGTAGATTAAATAGCCCTTTATTTCACATCCAACTGCCTTACATAAAGCGAGCAGGAAAATTTGACTGTAAATTCAAATGTGTTTCCTGAAGGTTTCGGCACCTACCTAAACAATGCATGTTTGACAGAATATCTGCAAATAAAAAAATGGGACATAAGAGACTGGTGGCTAGGCTTTCTTTGCCTAAAGTAAAATTCTAGCTGAAAAAAAAAAGTTTCATTTTCAGACATGCCAACCGTCAAATTGTATTTAGAATACAGCTTTAATTACCTATGAGCTTATGCTATTTGTCAAACAACACGTTTGAATGTTGACTGACAGAAATTGATGACAAGCTGTACAGAAAAATGTCAACAGTGGGTTGTTCAGCTGTGATGTACCTCATGAATTTTGTAAGGTTAGTCTTGTCTAAAAATATACTGTTGTGGGGTTTCTTGCCTTGTTCGTTTTGCTGTCGCCCAATGTAATCAAAGTAGGGTTTGGCACTCGGATTCTTGACGAGATGTGAGCTGTTGTCAACCAATAAAGTGTTTTCTGTAGCACAACATGTCAGGTTTCATAAAACACGTTTGCTCTTGCCAAACTGACAAAAAAAATAAATTAATCTTTAGGCTCCGATTTCTCTCTGGTGTAGTTCGGGGAGCCTATTGGGCTTCAATAATTTGCAATCAATATCTGACAAGCCCTGACTCTGATATAGTTCTCTGGCTGGGATTCATCAGCGGTGACACAAAAGGGTTATTGGACATGCAAGCAGTGACATGACTCTGACAAGACACAGAGTCTTTACTGACCTGAAAGATAAGACAGATCTGCTTAATACATACAAGTGCTTTTATGAACACTGTGTAAATTGACAATGTGTAGCATCAACGTGACTTATAATTATTTAATATGTACAGTAGAGAACAATCAGAACAAGAACAAGCATAAAACACCTAACAGACTTAATGTGTCAGTCAAGTTTATTTTATATGTAATTAAATGGTATCTAGATTACACCATGGAGGTGCTTTAAGAATTGTGTTGTTTGCTTTGCTTGCAATGACAATACAAGCTATTCAATTCAATTCAGATTTAGGGCCAGATTTACAAAAAAGGGCAAATGCTCTAATGCTCTAGCATTAGAGCGCAATTCCATATAAGTGCAGATGAGAGGGGAAATTTCTGCAGGTGATTTACTAACAATGCACACATTAAAGAACACAGACGCAGCCAGATCATTTCCGTAATAACCAGTGCAATCTACCAAGAGCAGCGCAAATTATCACCTGCTTTAAGACATGCTTTTTCTGGCATTAAATAATGGTGCAAATACCAGCAAAATAAATAAAATAAATGCTGCCTGGTGCTGAAGTTTTTCATAAATGCACGTCACACACACATGCATGAAATTAAATAGAAAGCTTCTTTCAAAACACTTTATTCATCAACAAATCCTGAAATAGTTTTTTATTAGTTTTCACAAACATATTAAGCAGCATAACTGTTTTCGGCAATGATAATAATGAGAAATATTTATTGTGCAACAAATCAGCATATTAGAATGATTTCTGAAGGATCATGTGACACTGAAGACTGGAGTAATGATGCTGAAAATTCAGCTTTGCCATCACAAAAATAAATAGCATTTTAACATATATTAAGACAGTTCTGAAGACAAAAAAGGGGTCCAAGGCGGTACAAACAAGGTGTACCTACAGTAATAAAGTGGCCTGTGATACTCATATAAATAAGTGTTTTGAATAACCACGTTGTTTAAGATGAGGTGTTTGCTTCTATTTGACAACAATTAAATGTCCCTGCAATGTGCATGACAGAATAAATGTCAGCCGAATAAATAGACACTTCTATTCCCTGTCACACAAAAGCTCGTCAAAATAAGAGCAAGAGCACTGAACAAACAAACTATTGCAAGAATGTGATTCATGGAATAACTTTGTGAATCTGTGTGATTGTGTGTTTGTTCCTTGAGGGTGTCTCACAAAACGCATATATTAAAGTTTAGCTAAAGGGAATACATTTGTCACAGTGCACACCTGCAGAAACTGAAAATTAAATATAAATGTGATTTGAAGAGAGAAGAAAAACTTGCAGAACATACTGAGCAACGAGGCCTACTGGTTCAAAAGCAGACACATTCTTGACAAGGATGAAAATCATTTAAATGCTACAAAAACATGATTAAATTTCATTGGCCATGCGCAGCCTTTCATTTCACACCGTCCTCTGAGAAAATTATGACATACACTTGAAAAGTAATGGACACTTTTATCGTAATATCAGCCATGCAGGCTCCACTGATTCGCAATTTACGTCGTTATCATATCAGATGATCTCTCTGGGCGAGTGAAGCAAGACCAAATGTGCCAGATCGCATCCAAAATGTTTAATACTGCTTTCAGCTTTGACGCTGTGACTGAAATTCAGCATTACCCTACAGTAACAACACTTGACCTTTCCACTTCCTTTTGAGGGTGAATAATCGAAGACGGATTTTCATTTCTGGCTAAACAGGTCCTTTTAAATAGCACATTGCGAGATCATCTCCTGCAGTTTCTCTCCAGCCCTGTATATTAGAGTGCAGCGAGAGGCAAGAGTGGGCTGTAAGCAGCGTAGAGGCAGGCTGTCAGAGAATGATGGGTTGCAGTCGGCTGGGTTCGGGGACTGGGATGAACAGGGCCGCAGTGCTGTGGCCAGCAGGAAAGTTCTGTAAAGGTTCATCATCATCAACAGGCTCTGCTCAAGAGCAAAGGATTGATTGTTTCATCTCCTCTGTGTACTGGAGAGATAGACTCATCCTATGCTTTTTCACCTTTTCTCTTTTTTCTCTCACTCTTTTTGATCCCATGCTGTGGACGGATTTCTCTGGCAGACATCCGAGAACCTGTGCACGCACACACTTTTCCCTCCTTTTCATCACTCACTGAGCCAAAACTATAAGCTCATATTTTTCATTGTCTTCTTGGTAAGCTGTGGGTATGTTCTGGTGTTTGTACAATACTGAAAGCCTCAACAAGGGTAGATGAAATGTCCACATATGGATGGCTAGGTGGAGAGGATCGGATTCATCCCATTTTGTTTTCACTGACTTGCTGAGGAAAGTCTCAAATGCATTAAGAAGAGGAAGCTATTGTGTAATGAGGATGGTGGAATACAAACATCTGAAACATTATTAGAGCTCGGGGAATACAATTAAATGTAAATCTGAAAATAAACTCAAAGCCTTATTATGAAAAAACTTTGAACAAAAAAAACATTATGATGTATAAATGAAAAAGAAATATGTCAGATTTTGCTCTGTTTTAAATTTATTTATTTTTATAAGTTGGAAGTTATCCTAGCTTTAACAGATGTTTTTTTGTTTTTAAAGAAAAAAGATAAAAACAGTCTTAAGAAATTACACACACACATAGATAGATAGATAGATAGATAGATAGATAGATAGATAGATAGATAGATAGATAGATAGATAGATAGATAGATAGATAGATAGATAGATAGATAGATAGATAGATAGATAGATAGATAGATAGATAGATAGATAGATAGATAGATAGATAGATAGATAGATAGATAGATAGATAGATAGATAGATAGATAGATAGATAGACAGACAGACAGACAGACAGACAGACAGACAGACAGACAGACAGACAGACAGACAGACAGACAGACAGACAGACAGACAGACAGACAGACAGACAGACAGACAGACAGACAGACAGACAGACAGACAGACAGACAGACAGACAGACAGACAGACAGACAGACAGACAGACAGACAGACAGACAGACAGACAGACAGACAGACAGACAGACAGACAGACAGACAGACAGACAGACAGACAGACAGACAGACAGACAATTTATATATGTAAGTTAAAGGTTATCCTAACTTTGACAGTTTTATTTTATTTATTTTTAAATTTAGAACAAAAACAAAAGAAAGTCTTAAGAAATGATTTTGGAAATGCAAATTATTCTTTGTTATTGTTAACTATTCTTTATTCTTAAGTTACGAAATTAAGAAGTAATTATTTCCTAACTTCCTAATGTTTCACAAATCCGACCCCAGGTTTGACACAAACTTGTGGCGTTCATGCAGCTTGACTGTTGACAAACCAAATTCTAAGGCATTATGAAATTCATCTTCATTTGTCAGTCAAATTTTCACTCATATTTCATGGTAATAACATGAAATAAGGTGCATTAAATTACAAGAAATCCAAGATAGAAGCATATTTTTTTTCCTATTAGTGGTCACGACTTTTGGACCTAACTAAATGCTGAAGGTTCCTGTCACTAGCTGATGTCAACAAACAGAAACGCGCAATTTGTGTTGGAATAATATCAAAGCTGCCTCACATTACTCTTGCATGTCAGGTAAACATGTAGACATTCTTGTCTAAAAGGTAAGGATTGAAGGATGTCTTTGATGTTGGATAGCAGCAAGTAGCCTACAACACCTGCATATCACTTCTCAACAGCCTTTCCCACTTAATACTTCTGAATTTAATCCCTTTTAGCCAAAACTGTTCACAGAAGACAGACATCTAAGGACTGTCCTTAAGGAGCAGTCTTATTGCAGGAGACAACATCCTGAGGATACACTCGACTATACGGTTGCAGGAGGACATTTCCAGAATTTCAAGGCCACATTTTCCTACTGCAGCTAATTTCTTAAAGAAATAGTTCACCCAAAAAGGACAGAATCATATGTACCATCATGTCTTTCCAAACCTGTAAGAATTTCTTTCTTCTGTGGAACAACTCTATTATTTTCTGAACTGACATGGTTATGACTGATTGACTGACAGACAAAGAGACAGCTGAAGAACATTATGAAAGTTTTTGTCCAAACAATGAAAGCCAATGGGATTCAAAACCACATCTTGGATTCCACTTTTTGTATGGAAAAAAAAAAAATAGGGTATATGAATATGAATGAAGTGTTTGGTTCCAAAACGCTATAAATCCATTTAGATTAATTTGAGTAAAAATGTGTTTTCTTTACCAAGAAAGTGGCAAGATGAAAGCCACTATTTTCTGTTTCAAACTTTCACATAGCATCTTTAGGTTATAATAACTTTTCTTTTTTTTTTTAGTTTAGTTTTTTTCAAAATGCAATAAATCCATTGAATCAATATAAAAGTTATTTTTCATATTGAAACTGTTGAAAATACACAAAGTAAGTTGATCCACATATGACAGCCTCTGAACTTGGTCAGACTCAGTACTAATCTTATATACAGGCACTGGACTAAAAATAAAATAATCACAAAAATTGTAGTCAGTAACATAATCCATTACATTACACATTTTATGGAATATAATCAGATTACTTTTAGATTACTTTTGACCTAACTCGTTTATCACACTGATTTAAACAGGATAATCTTGTATCATAATGATGTAAAATACAAAGAGTGAGAAAATATATCCCTTTCATTGTAATTAACACCACAAAGTGCATTAAACATGCATTAAACATTATATTACATCAAGGTTTCCCAAACTGGGGTTCGTAAAGGAACTGCAAGGGGTTTGTGAGTTTAATGAAAGGCAAAATTGTAATTTTAATCAAATTAAAATAACAATCAAAATAATTAATTTACTAAAAAAGACTCATCATTTATATATGCCGCCCACTAATATTGGCACCCTTGGTAAATACGAGCAAAGGCGGCTGTGAAAATAAATCTGAATAATAATTTTTTTGATCTTTCATTAAAAAAATTCACAAAATTCTAAGCTTTCATTGAAGTCAAACAATTGAAAGTGGGGGGAAACTCACATTATGAAATAAATGTTTTTCTCCAATGCATGTTGGCTACCATTATTGGCACCCCTAGAAATTCTTATGGGTAAAATTTTTAGCACACCAAGGTGATTATGAACATGAAATTGTCCAGCCATGACTTCCTGTTCCACATCATTATAAATATGAGCAACACAAAAGCCAAATTCCCTTAATCATCCATCACAATGAGAAAAACCAAAGAATATAGTTCTGATGTACAGAACAAGACATGTGTCTATATCATCCTAATGCATGGTGAAGAGGGCAGTTTGAGTGGCCAAAGACTCTCCAAGGATCAGAGCTGGAGAATTGCAGAGAGTGGTTGAATCTTGGGGTCAGAAAGCCTAAAAATATATATCAAACAGCACCTACATCACCAAATCAAAAAACTCCTGGCTCATCCAAAAATAATCTGTAGCATATTCAGTTGTCAGACACAACTGGAACTTCAAACGGCACTGGCTTCTATGGTCAGATGAAACATAAAAAAGAGATTTTGGCAGCAAACCCACCAAATGGGTTTAGTACAAACAGGGATAAAATGTACCCCATGTCCACATTTAAATATACTGCTGGATCTACAATGTTGTGGGCCTATACTTCTGCTGGAGGTCCTGGACATCTTGTTTAGACACATGGCATCACTGATTCTATCAAATACCAACAGATAAAAAATCTAAAAGTGACTGACTCAGTAAGAAATTTTATAATGGGCCATGTTTGGATCTTCCAACTGGACAATAATCCAAAAACAAACCTTAAAAATAACACAAACATGGGTCACTGGGCACAAAACCAAGCTTCTGCTATGACCATTTCAGTTCCCTGACCTGAACCCTGTCGAAAATGAGTGGGGTGAACTGAAGAGGAGAAGCACCAACATGGAGCTGGGAATCTAAAGGGTCTGGAGTTATTCTGGATGAAGGAATGGTCTCTGATCTCTTGTCAGGTGTTCTCTAACCTCATCAGGCATTATAGGAGAAAACTCCTATTTTATTTTCGCTAATGGAGGTTTCAAAAAGTATTGAATAAAAGGGTACCGTTAATTGTGTCCAATGTGTATTAGAGAAAAACATTTATTTCATAATGATATTTCCCCCATTTTAAATTCTTATTCTCCAATGAAAGGTTCGATTTTTGTGAATTTTTTAAATAAAAGATCAAAAGGTTTAACAATGCAGATTTATTTCCACAGCCTTCTCTATCATATTTACCAAGGGTACCAACAATTCTGACCACGTGTGTACATATATATATAAAATCTAGTTTTACATTTCAAAACAAACATACTGAGAGAATCATACTAACAAGAAACCCCAATTATGGTTTTAAACAAAAAATTATAAAATTATACAAATAAACAGCTCAGCCTGAGTGAATTGCACCGCTGTACAGTTTATATTTTAAGGTAAACTGACACTGGGACAACTCTGCTTTAAAATATTGTAAATTACACAAAGAGTGAAAAGCACCAGTTCAATTTGTCATTTCTCACACACTTACCAACCCAGCGTTTGGGCACATGCAGCAGGAGAGGCTCCCTACTTCTGAATCGATTGATTGCCCTGGTGTAAAGCCACCTATTGGAAATGAATAGGGACACAGGCTCAAGGCCACTTGAATTCTAATGAATTTCTGAGAAATGTATCATTGAGTGTTGTGTCCTAATTAAAAAGAGCTACATGAGTGTATGAAGAGCTTGGTGGTCCACAAGGACTCTGTTAATCAGAAGTCTCCTTCTGTGTGAATTAACAATGGATTGCCTTGAATAGCCACAGCAGGGAAATTGATGGTGCTGAACCAACTATTATTGATTAGAGTTAAGCCCCTTGTAACTGTTTGGTTTCTACAACTACTGTATAACATACAACTTATAAGCATACACTGGCTACTATCATCCCTCAATATGAAGAACATTTTCATGCTGTTGCACTATAAAAAACTTATTTTGTAAGACAAAGGATTACAAATTGATTTTTCTTCATTTCATAGACTAAATTCTAACAATTAATTTATAACGCATAATATTTCTTTGGTTAAATACAATGACGAACCAACATATTTCTTTTCTGTGTTTCTTAGTTTTCTAAGTTAGAGTTTTCATGCTTGTTTTTGCGAATATACCAAATGTAGAGTATGTGCATTCTGGCACAACAGGATGTTAGCAGAACTAAACAGAAAGCAGTAAGTATTCGTTCTAAATCATGGTTCACCCTGTGACACAGAGCTCTAGAACGGACCCAATTATTTGTTTGTCTACTGACAGAACTTCAGCATGAATGATTACCTTTATACAAACATGGGCTAGTGGTGTTCCATTTGAGTGCTAGCAACAACAATGCTTGTTAGCACAAGCACATTCATTTCCACTGCATTAAACAAGCCCACTGACAAACCAAAAATCTGAATATTGTTACATGTGCCTTATCATGTTACAACAGTGGCATAACATAACATAAGTCGCCTTGGGAGAAAGGATTCTACTGAAATGTGTGTACATTCAGTTGTGGAACAGATGAGTGTAAAATTAGCATATGATGTTATATGTAGGAAAAGGTAGTCAGTGAAATCCCTGCTAGTTTGTAAATATATATTTTAAGTATTTATTTAAATAAATAGTGTGGGGATTGTTATTAAATAATTGGATTTTGTTTGGATGATAGCTAATTTGCAAGACGGCAAATAAGACAGAAATATAAGTTTAATAATGAATGCCATCAGTGAATGCCATCGCTTAACTACTTGTGTGTTTATGTACTTATGTACGTATTTAATTAACGCTAATTAAATGTGGTAAATCTGTGATAAATTCTTATCAGTTCAAAATTTAATTTAGGTTTTGTGATTTTGTTGTTGTTGTTGCTTTAAGCATGTGTAAATAAAAAATGCCCCTTTTGCAGCATAAAGACTTTGTTTCAGTATCCACTCAACTCTTGACAGCTAAGCTGTTAAATATACAGCATTTTCAGTTAGTTACAAAATGTTTTTTTCCTTTTTTTTTTTTTTTACACTTTGAAATTTTACTGAAGAATCCTCAGAAAATAAGAAACTGAAATGCGGTCAAATAGGACTGTTCATTTTCCTGTCACTCTGGAAATGTGCCGCAGATATTCAAGGACACCACTGACAGGAAAAAGCCAAATCATTTTGCTAATTATCTTGATGTTGACACATCCTAGACATTAGTTCAGTGCTACAATAATGGGAAAAATAACAATCAACCAAATCTCTAAGATATGAAGGTCATTTTTAAGGGCATTTTTAAACCCAGGTATTTTGCACTATGCAATAACTGTAATTTAAGTTTACTTGACAATTTTTAACCTCACTCAAAACCTACTGTGTACTGGACAGGTTTCCAACAATAATCACTGAAAGTGAAACACTGCAGCAAAGCAACAAAATCACAGCCAATCAGAAAATATTTGAGATTTAACATGCAACTATGTAGACCAGGGGTAGGCAACGTCAGTCCTGGAGCGCCGATGTCCTGCAGAGTTTAGCTCCAACCCTGAAAAAAACCTCACCTGCCTGTAGCCCTAGGCTGTGTCCAAATTCAGGGTCTGCATCCTCCTTAGGATCCTTCCTACCCGGTTGAAGGAGGAGGGATCCTCCGACGTCCGCAAAACCCGGAAGTCGGTGTTTGTGAATTTGGACAGCCTACCCTTCTTTCAGTTCCCTCCCTTACCCGTTGCTCATATCCTGTCGCCTAGCAACCGTGACAGCGCCAAGCAAGAAGCGGGAAAATGGACAAACAAAGAGTTATTCTCCTCATTTTAATTATTTTGGAAGAAATAAAGCAATTAAATAAATTAAATACTTTCTTTGCTCGTTGTCGGAGAGTTTTTTATATCAGACTACAAGACAGTCACATCCAGGTAAGCCATTATAGCCTATTTTATTTGTTTTTAAGTATTCTACTAATTTCTCCTACAAATTCATTGAGCCGAAGCATAAACTTTAGCTTGTTTTGTCAGAGAAACTCCTCTCCCACTCCGCTACCGCTCGCTTCGTCCGCCATTACGCTCTGCTGAAAAGAATTATGGGATAGGTAGGACGGGAAAGGATCCACCACACCCATCCTTCCAATTCGGGGAAAAGGAGGACGTATTTGTGGGCCGCATTTGAAGGATCCTACGAATTTGGACAGCCTTCGTCGCGGCGCTGTGACGTAACATCCTTCAAATGAGTACTCCGAAGGATGCAGACCCTGAATTTGGACACAGCACTAGTAATTCTGAAGACCTTAATTAGTTTGTTCAGGTGTATTTGATTAGGGTTGGAGCTAAACTCTACAGGACAGCGGCACTCCAGGACCAATATTGCCCAACCCTGATGTAGACTAATCACATTTAAATGTGGGCAAAGCACACAACACAAGAAAAAATAAAGCACAAACCAAAAATACACTTACAGTGGCTTGTCGATCACTACTTGTCATGGTTGGTTAGAGTCACAATTTAGAATAACACTGAGAACATGGGATCTATCGTGTTGCACATAGTTAGGATAGTGTTACAACAGCTACTGAGACGTGCCTGACAGGGTTGTTAAGCACATCAGTGACTGCCCACTATTTCAGCAGCCTTGGTTTCAGGTATTTTTTCCATGAATTTTCTCTATATGCGTTTCTAAAGAGTTCCAAGCTTTGAACGAAATCCACCAGCTTTGAGAATTATAGAGAATTCTTAAAAATTTGATTTGAAAGAAGAATGTAATTTGAAAACTAAAAAAACAAAAAAACAAGGGCAGAAGATTGTACACTTAACATCCTTCATTAGGGAAAATCTGCTCAAAATAATTATGAATTCTAGTAATTGTAATATGAATAATTACAATTCTTGGAAGCAAAGTCAGAGCTCATAGTGAATCTGTTTTAAAAAGATTTGACAAACTCTGGAGAGAAAATGAATGGGATTTCGGGCTTTAAGGACATTGATGCACAGTCTGGGAGAGTGAATATCTCATTGTAAAGTAGGCTTGTTTTCATCAGCCTGGCATTACTTTGTTAGTACACAGGTCAATTTTGAGATGACAGCACAACTGAATATTGTAGCACGTTGCCTTAATGCTGTAAATTGATTTAAATCCACACTGTAAAAAATTATCGTGATTTAACGGTAAAAAACTGTGAAAATGCTACGGTAAAAACCTGTTACATGGTTAATGGAAACTTCCTGTAAAATTTACAGGGAAAAACCGTAAACTGACCTTCCCAGAATTCCCTGCGTTCCATTTCAAATTCTGTTTGAATTTGACGTTTTTTCTTTGAAATAACTATGTTTCTTAGTTTTTTCTTATCAGTTATGTTTATTAGGGTTGTATGTTACATCTAATGTTGTTAAATTAATGTTTATAGCATATTTCATTTTAAGGAGTCTCACCATGATGGTGTTTAGTGCTTGTATGAATGACACTGCATCTGCACCTTCTGTAAATGCTATTGTTTAAAAGTTGCTTGTGATGGGCTTTGGCTCATCATGTGACTTTCTCATCATCACCTGCATTTGGTGGTTATCAGTGTATTTCAAAAGAACAAAGCAGATTTCAGTACTTTAATAGGTTGGTATATTAAGATTATATCAGTTAAAGAAATTACGGTATTTAACTGTAAATTTAAGTTAAAACCGTAAAACCTAAAACGTTGCTACTGTATTTTATACGGTAGAATTCTGGCAACCACAGCTGCCAGTATTTTACCGTGAATTTGACAGATTTTTTTTTATAGTGCACCTCCTAATTTAAACTCTGAACTGCTGACAACACTTTCCGTTAATCTGTTTCTTCAGTGTAGCATAAGCTGTAAAAAGTGGTAAGTCCAATAGTTCCCAAACTATTTCTACTTCATTTATCCCTTGAAAGGACTTTTGTTTCCAAAACCTACTTTAGTTTGTAACCTAATGTATTGATTCAGTCACATTCAATTATATTTCTGCTGTTTTGAATACAGCACAACTGCGATTTTATAAAAAAAAAGAAAAAAAAGAAAACAGATTTTCCCATTTTCAAGAGTGCAGAAACTTCCTGCAGACATGTGACTTTGTGGAATGCACTTTTATGCTGTAATAGCACAGAATTCTTGGTAACTCAAACTTCTTGCCTTCCCTGTCATTTCAGAAAGCATTTTCTCCCTCAGTCAGCCATTTTCACACAGACTCGTTAATGTAATGGAGGCACACACTTCTTAAATATTTGAAAGATATATGTTTTGATCTTTTAGCCAATGTTGTCCACCATCAATTAATTAATATACCCATATTTTAACAGAGAGCCAAAGGTTGAAGCACTGATACTGTGAATTGTTTCACATAATGTTGCCCCTTGCAAATCATGCAAATTTCAATAGGCTTCATAAATCCCTTGGTAGAGGTTTTCCATCAGTATAAATGCAGAGTATTCATTAGATTTTTATTTATTTATTTATTTTTACTGCACAGCTCAGTGTGAGGGCATATCAAAGACCTGGCTCTCAATAAGCACAGCCTGCACAAATAGAAAAACAAACTGACAAAAGGAAATTTAGAATTTAATGCACAAAGTAAAATGTTTGCATTCGGCTTTGGTAACAAAAGTGTCAAAAGTTCTGATTAAGTTGAAAAATGTTCCTTCTGTACGCAATGTTCTGCCACTGAATCATAGGAGTATCAGATTCACAGATCTTTTCATTTCTGCAAATGCTCATACGAATGAGACTACGGGCTTTGTCCTGATAATTATTTGAAATATGACAACCTAGCAATATAATGTAATGTTATTCTAAAATAATAATAACAATAAAAAATGTCTTGAAGTGATCCTGAACACATTTTCGCAGTAAATCTGCGGATTCCATCTTGGAATATAAAGAACTTAAAAAAGGCCCATAAATGCTGTAATGTTATGGCCAGATACAGACCACACGACTATCAATATTCCGAAAAGTGTAATATATCAAGCTAAACCATGTGAAAATGTGAAAATAAAACTTGCCACATGGAATCTGCACATACTACTGTAGCTTTGGGATGCATTTATTTCTAATTCTCTCTTTTTTTTCCTCTGCAGGATCTCCGATTCCAAAAGATAAATTAATTAATAAATAAAATAACATTAAAATATTAGTGTTGCCAAATCAAGAGGCATATACAAACCAGGGTGCAAACCACTTTTATACTGTATTATATTTAAGATTGAAGATAAATTTTTAAAATCTAACCTCAAAGAAGGAGATATATGCATGGATGATACATATCATGTGCATGAATTTCTTTTATAAATATATATATATATTTTTTGTGGTCAGCAAGGTTGGTTCTAAAGTCTCTTATAAGCAAATCTTTTTTTGTATATATATAAAAACAAAATCTAAAATTATTCTCACGTTACATTATCTTATTATTAATATTTTTGTGGAATATATTTTCAGGATTTTTTGATGAATAGAAAGTAAAAACAAAAATCACCATTTATTCGAAATAGAATTTTATTGTAACATTATAAATATCTTTACTGTCATTTTAGATCAATTCAATGCATTATTGCTGAATAAAAGTATTATTTTCTTGAAAAAAAACAACTTACTGACCCCAAATTTTATTAAAGCTGGGGTAAAACTTTATTCGCTTATTAATCCTGCTGTTGAGAGCAACATATGTGAATACAGATTCTTTAAAAAAAATGTAGCAAGAGAATCTTTTTTTTAGAGAAACTAGACAAATACATGAGAAGGAACCTTACATACCCAGGACATGTATCTACTGTACATGGGCATTGAGACACATACAGAAAACCCTTCATATTATGGTATGCATGCTGTATAAATACATCTACTGTATGCTGATGGACAGACGAGGCCACATTCACCCCTGCACATGCAGACTGTCAGAGCAGTTCTATGGTAAGATGTCAAACCAAGATGCCAGTGATGAACTGCCTGGATTTGAGAACATAGTCCTGACTGCCCGGGGCACAATGTTGCATCAGAATTTCAGCCAAGGATATGAACACACACACAGAGAAGCACACACAAGCACATTGCGAGAGCTCCCTAAAAAGCTGCAGCCTACCTGTGCTTTGCATTCTTAGCGCAGGATGTGGAAAGGGCAGTAGCAAGCACATAAATCACCAACTCAATAAACCGCCAGTACTGTCTCAGTGGAACCAGTCATATTTCTGCATCGCACAAACACAAACATTCACACACAAACACTTACAAAGTCAGCTCTGTCTCAATGGAAACAGTCGGGTTTTGAATCAGATAAATTCACACACGGAAACCTCTCAGACTGATCTTATATGCAACAGCTGATCTGAATGGTGGATTGAATGTTTGTGCTGTATAGGTTATTCCTCTTATATATCTATGAAGTTATTTGAAGTTACATACAGGGTTTTTCAATGTTTTCAATGTGCCTGTTATTTCGAGTCTTCAATAGAAATCCCATGTAATGAAATTGGGAGATTTTTGGCTTTTAGTCCTTTTAGTCTTTACGCTTAGACAAAAAAATGCTATAGTTTACTAGTCAAAGTTGATTAAATATTTTCTTATATAATATATACTGTATGCCCTCCAGAATGAGGATGTACCCTACCCCTAATATCACCTATGACATGTCTTAAAGTACATAACCATGGTATATTGTTGTGAAAGTAGAATAAAGGCACAACAGTCGGGTCCCAGAGGTAAAAATAAATCTACTTGTTTTCTTCATAGGAGAATTTTCTCGTTTATTTCTTATAACTCTCTAAAGAAGAGCATTTAGAAATCTCTATGATTAAAAATGAATGAGACCTGCTAAATTACTTTGCATTGTAGTGCTCCATTGGGTATTTTGACAGAAAATGGCATAAGCCCTACAATACATATCACCTCAATGTCCTGTTTCAATAGGAAATACACCAAAAGAGGGAGGTTTAACATACCATACAATATAGATCATACAAGAGCTCAATCTAGTTTCAGACATATTGAAATCTGGAATTACGTGAACATTGTTTGAAATTCATAGGGAATGCATATGTTATGTTCATATCAGCTTCCCTTTTTATAAACAAAACTGTTTTCTGCTGTGACATAAAGGCTAAGTAGAGATAATGCATACATACTAATGAAGTGGTTTCATTCTAGATCATTTGCAGGGAACCTCACTTTCGGGGAGGTTAAAACGTTAGTCCCAGGCATTTATTTTAACTGAAGTCCAATTAATAGGAGGTAATCAAGCGTTTAATTAAAAACCCAATTTTGTGCCACCTTGAATCATCTAGTGGTTGTGTTTTTTCCCTCCTCATTTTAACGGAGCACAGCAATGAGTAGCTTTCTGTCCTTCCACATAAATTATTCATTTTGACTATCTCCAGAAAGGCCTGGAGTCAAATTTGGCTTGATCTGTAGGTAATTTGTTCCACTAGCAAAACCCACTTCCGCCTTAATCTCTCCAAAACAACACAAAATATGTTCGTTTTCACTGTTAAATGATATGCATACTTCATTGGTATGATAATACCTTCTAATTTTAAAGCAAACACTTTAAATTGAGAGTTATAGATGTACCGGTATCAAATTTGCAGCAAAACTGGGCATATTACCTGATAAATGGAGGCAGGCTATTAGATTGCTGCGACTGTTTTTCTGTTTTGCACAGATCCTGTAACAATGTGCTTCAGGTCTGCTGAATAACAAGATATCTGCATCCTTGTTTAGGAAACAGTTGTTGGTCCATCCTAAAATAATGTAAGTATTAGGTAAAAAATTGTCTTATAGCAATAGTCCACACCTTAATGATGAATTTGTTTCTCACAAACGCACAGCTTTTCACTTCATAAGATGCTGACTGATTGAATTGTGTGAATAGTGTGGATTACTTGTGGATTATTTTGATGCTTTTATCTGATATTTGAACGCTCATTCTGACGGCACCCATTCACTGCAGAGGATCCATTAGTGAATAAGTGATGTAATGCTACATTTCTCCAAATCTGGTCTCATGAAGAAACTTATCTACATATCGGATGGCCTGAGTACTTTTTCAGCAAATTTTAATTATTGCCTGAACTATTTATTTAAGAGCGCTTCGAAATTCTTCTATAAATGTAATAAACTGTGCAGATATCATTCGCTGCGTTTACATGGACCCTAATAATCTGATCATAATACCACTAGAAGCACAATTGGAATAAAAAAAAAGTCACATGTAAACACGTCAATCAGATTGAATTGGCCAGATCTGATAAAAATTTCGATCAGATTGTAAGGGGTGGTTTATTACATTGGACATGTAAACACTTGATCGGATTGAAAACCAAAACTGGAAAGTACTGCGCATGTGCAGTGACATAAAAATAGTGTAATGACGTATGACGCACGGAACGAGCTGTTCTTCCCGGTGAATAAAAGTGTCATAAATGAGTGTCCAGTCATTCTAAAACGTTGCTTTCACTCAGCGTCCTTGTTTAAGACTCTCATCCACAGACGACCCTTTTGGGTGCGGGAAGGGGCACTTTTACTGCTTTCTAAAGTAAGCAGCACTGCACAATAGTTAATGTGCTGGTCGTCGACTAATTAAGACCCGAAGTAAATAAATATCAAGTGTGATTTTTAAAACAATACGCGACAACATCGGGAAACTCTGAATATTCATGCAGTGTGCGCATATCAAAAGATTAAATCTGATCAGAAGCTTGTGACATATAAACGCTCACATCAACCCGATCACTTTATATAGCGTTCATGTAAACACTACGTTCGGATTCGTCAATCAGAATGAATTCATTCCGATGGAAGCAAAAAGTGTCCATGTAAACGTAGCTAGTGTCCCACTGATTCTACAGGGTCAAACACACTGATATAAGAGGCGAACCATCTCCAGAAGAAAATCTTCTATTCAGTTTTTTTTTCATTGTGAAGATCTACAGCAAAGGGAGAAAAAAAAAAACATACATTGCTCTCTAAACTTAAAAAGCTTCTTCAGATGAATAGTAGAGATTGAAGAGGTAGAAGTAAGCCGACTGGCTGAAAACATCTTCACCTTGAACACCAGTGTTTCAAACCTTACCAACATCTCAGGTTTTGTTGATGAGAGATACAAAATTATTAGTTGGAGTGAGGACTGCATGCTAACAAGAGCATATGAAGACTACAGAAATACAAGCCAATGCAGCTCTATTGCATTTAACCTTAAATAAATTCACAAATGACTATAGGGTTTAGGAACCGAGAAAATGGCTACACTTCATTACTGGAACATTCCACAAATAGTGGGTCTGAAATTATTTCTATTTCAATTTTAATAAAAAATGTTAAATCATCAACCTCAGGAGGACAAAATACATTAGCTAATTTTATGTCCAATTGATTTTACTTGCACATTTTTCAGTTGTCTATTTTTTTTTCAGGAAAAGATATTAAATAAGCATCCACATTAAAACCCACTATTCTTTAGAAAGAGTCCGAATAAAATTACTTCATGAGTGCCACAGTTTTAAAGAAGGCTACAGTATTTGGGAGAATTGGGAGATAATCATGCAGCAACAGGTTTTTTTTAACATTTAATCATTATTACGTTTGAATTAGACACTGAATAACAGATTTACAGTATGACCCACAAACACCACTGTGTCTGTGTGTGTGTGTGTGTGTGTGTGTGTGTGTGTGTGCGTGCGTGCGCGTGCGTGTTTGAATGTTGTAGTTCGCACATCACAATCAGTGTGATTTGTGTACAGTATGTTAAGAAATGTTAGCATCTTGAAAATCTCCAACATGTATTTTTTCCTTAGAGCAACAATGATTACCCTAAAAGTGTATGCTGATATGCAGGTTTGAGGGACTTTATTTAAAGGAAATACATAAACCTCTTTCGATCACATGCCAGTGATTATTCCTCCACATATCATATGTTGCCAAGCCCTGATTCTTTTCTGTAAGAATACAATGAATGAATTTAAAATGAATCAAATATAAGTAAAGTTAAACCAACCAAACAAATGTTGTGTAAATTATGTATTTCTTCTATGTCTTATGACAGTGTTGTCTGTGAGGATATGTATTCATGGATTCAGCATGGTTCATGCTTTTACTTTGTTTCTTACCTAATATAAACATTTTATGATAGCAAATATGGACACACATGCACATCCACAACATTTCAGCAGTGAAAGACTGGCAGCTAGACACCTTGAATGACACCTTACACAACCTTATACTCTCACTTTCTTGCCTGTCATGTACATCGTTACCCATTAGACAGCAGGGGCACTGCATGAAAGAGGGCATACCTTCAGGTTCAGCTGAGGAACAGAACATCACATCCTTTAGTTCCAGTCGAGTTTTGGAAGTTTCATAAGGGTCTGTGGATAGTTCACAAACTTAGCACAGGATGTGTGTGGTTGAAAGAGCGGAAGTGCAAATCCGGATGCAGAGGAGCAGAGAAAGATTCCTAAAGCTCAGAGCAAAAGCTTAAAGCCAGAGTCGGACAGCCATGTGTCTGGTAAGAACAGCTTAACATTGCTTCATCATTAACTGTGCTACAGACATCCGCAGGCCTACATGGAATAAATTTTCACAGATCTATTAGGAGTTTGAAAGCTGCCCATACACATGCATGTTCATTTATGAAAGATTTAGGCTAATTTGATTATGTTTTCAGGCATGAATACGAGTAAAGTAATCAAAGCTCTGTTTAACAAACTTGGTCATGTTCAAATTAAAAATTTCCCATAAAAATCTATCTTGAAAATAAAAAATGCATACATAAATAAATACATAAATAATAAATGAATGCGGGTTAAAATGATATTTTATTTAATAAAATTTGCATTTATGCATGAATTTATCTAAACTCAAATTCATTACTTGTGCATGATAAATGCATGCAACTTTTTTTGTGGTAATAGCAAATACAAAAGTATAATATTCTAGACATTTTCTCTATCACCATCATAAAGTGGACTTTTCATATTTAGAGTCACTGATGTTTTCTTTACCTAGATAAGGTCCGCAGCACCAATGCTGTTAATTACATTTAATGCAGAAAGGGAGGAATGAAAAATCGTATCTTTTTAATTGTAATTAGAATTCTGGCCTCCTCTCTTTGCCTATTGTGGCCAGTTTGATTAATATATATATATATATATATATATATATATATATATATTTTTTATTTTTTATGCAAGATGCCAAACAATGATTCCTGAATCTATTAACTTTTATTAGTATCTCCATTTCCCACTGTGCATCTGCTCTTCAATGCACCTTCACCTGCATGTAGTTGTTTGTATTCAAATCAGATGTTGGTTAAATAATTTCATCTTACAGGTGTATGCTCAGTGAGGTAGGCAAGTCAAGTAATATTCCTTTTTATTATTCTCCACACAGAGTGCCATTTGTTAGGAACCTTGGAAAGGCCTGCTTATGTTAACCACACCAAGACACAATACGTCAATCCTTTGGAAATATATTCATGGACTACATATGGGACCTCCCGGTATCCATAGTGTGAAGCAATGTCATTGTGAGTGCCACAAACAAGGTTTAGCAATCATCTCTTTTTAGAAGATTGAATTGCTTGTCCTTGATGTGTATAAATGTGTGAGGAGTATAAATTGTGTAAATTTTCTAGAAGATTTGCCTTTCAACCTAGCCTAGCCCTGACACAGAGAGTTTTTTCTTCTTTACCTGTAGACATAACCCAGATAGATGTCTATTCAACTATTCAACTGAAAATAGCTGCATGTTTTGTTCCTGAAATTGTTCTCAGTACTGCCTCATTTTTCTAGTCACAAAGTTCGTACTTAATAGGATAGTTCACCCAAAAATTTAAATTCTGTCATTAATTACTCACCCTCATGTCGTTCCAAACCCGTAAGACCTTAGTTCATCTTCGGACGATAAATTAAGAATTGTTTTATGAAATCTGAGAGCTCTCTGATCCTCCATAGACAGCAAGGATACTATCAAGAACAAGGCACAGAAATGTAGCAAGGACATCGGTAAAATAGTCCATGTGACATCAGTTCAACCGTAATTTTACAAAGCTACGAGAATCAGCGTTGTTTACGTTCAGCAGAAAGCGGGTGCATGTTGAACGTAAACAATGCTGATTACGTTCTGTGATACTCTCCAAAATGGTGGAAGACGATAACTCTGAGAGAAGAATTGCTGAATAAATTGTTATTGTTTTCTTTGCACACAAAGAAGCACACAAGCTTCGTAAAATTACAGCTGAACCCCTGATGTCACATCGACTATTTTACCGATATCCTTACTACATTTCTGTGCATTGATTGGGATAGTATCCTTGCTGTCTATGGAGGATTAGAGAGCTCTCAGATTTCATCAAAAATATCTTAATTTGTCTTCCAAAGATGAACGAAGGTCTTACGGGTTTGGAACGATATGAGGGCGAGTAATTAATGACAGAATTTTCAATTTGGGGTGAACTAACCCTTTAAAAGTGTTGGGGTATTGCGTTACAAGTTACGTAATCAGATTACTTTTGAAGTAACTAGTAAAGTAACTCATTAACTTTATTTTAATTTACAGCTTTAATTTACAAGAACATATTTGAGATACTTTTTCAAATACTGGCAATGCCAGTTACTATGTTTTCCCATTTATCGACTGACAGCTCTCTTGTCCCCATGTTGAGAGACATCAGGAGTAAGTGCAGAGGCATTGTGCACTATGTAAACGTGATGGTAAATGTAGAAACAGACTAAATGTGAACATGCATTTACTCATCTCACTTGCACAAAAACAGATTCGGTGTTCCTCAACATGATTAAAAACAGTGGAATGCAAACTCGAAATATGGCACATACTTGCAGTAATTAAAAATATTAAATAATACAAATATCCTTTATGTATTTTGACCCATTTTATTAACCAATGTCTTTGTTGCTGACCGTCAATGATCCAATTTAACCTAATAAGCAAAAGTGACTTCACATAAACATAACATTTGTGCAAAAGCAATTGCTTTCCATAAAAGTAACTAATTAATGTATTAGTTACTATTTTAAAGAACATAAAGTAATATTTCAATGCATTACTTTTAAAAGTAACTTCCCCAACACTGCCTAAAATGATACGTGCTGGAATTAAAGGATTTAGCTTGGTGCCCAAATGAGACCTCTGTAATGACTTTACCTGCTCATCCTTGTGTAAACTAAAAGAAACAGCAAAAATTATCCCTACTTATCCTGGCATATCCCATCATTAAGTCTGGCTTTGGTTAACCTAATTAGTGTGTCAAGCGTTTCAAGCGAGACGCCACTGTAGGACCATAATACACACTTGGAATGTCAATAATCTTAAAAGAATGAGGTTTTATGATTTTCAATGCAAATTACTAATCTATATTGTGTTTAAATATGTACTGGCTAGTAAGCAGAGGATTCTTCATTTTCTGTATGCTAAGACAATGGCCCTGCTAGCAAATGTTACCCAATTAGAGAGAAGCACCACTGACTGTCTAAAGTGCTGCAAAATGGAAGCTTGCAGTGGTTCCAGAAAGTCTAGGAGTGAAGTAAAAATAAGCTCTAATAAGACCTAATATAGACATATTAAATTGGCATGTATGTTTGGAGAAGTCTAAGAGCATAAGCACAATACCAATAAATATTTGTTTTAATAAATGTACTATACATAGATTATTATTATTTTTTTAATTAATAAAGAATTATACCTCTGTTCATTTGTATTCTAAAAAAAATAGTTATAACTACCATTACTTCAGCAAAGGAAGCATTAAATTGATCAAAAGTGACAGTAAAGACAGTCATAATGTTTTTTTTTTTCTATTTATCAAAAAAATTCTAAAAAAAAAAAAAAAAACACATCACAGTTTCTGCAAAAATATTAAACAGCATCACTGTTTTTTACATTGCCATAACATAAATAAATTACATTTTAATTATTAAGATAGAAACTATTTTTTTTAAATAGCAGTAATATTTGATAAAATGACTGTTTTTCCTGTATTTTTTAATCAAATAAATGCAGCCTTGGTGAACATAAAAATAATTTAATCTTAAAGAAAACCATTTCCAAACAGCTATGTCTGTCTCAGATGACATTTGCATTTGTTCTTTTGATACAATTCTTGCCAGCCCAGCCCAACCCAGACCTAACTAATTTTCAAACCATGCTTACAGTCATTACCAGAGCTACAGTGTTGTAAAGGGGATTTAGAGTGGATTTAGAATGCATAAGCTTAACCTCAATATCAAAACGCACTGGCCTCACATTAGCAAGGATTGACACTAATCTAAGGGCTGTGAATTTACACCGTGGGGAGCGCAATATGAACGATTTGCTGTAAATATCTTTAAACTTATCTGTTCGGGTTTTCACTCATAGTTTGCCACACAAATATTTTAGCTTTTACTCAGCAGATCAGCATTCTGGGGTTGGAGGAGCAAACTCCAGCAAGAATATGTTGGGCTTGTGTTCGAAAATTCCAAATTAGCACGCTTCTGCCTGTAAAGCTCCCCGCTGCCTTTCTCTCTCAGGGATTCTAATCCAGCGTTTAAAATTCACAGCCATTCATAGCATTCCCAACAGAAAGAGAGCCGGGTGGAGGTGTGAGAGGCAGCCAGGCCCAGCAGAACAAATGAAGCTGGAGCCACAGCGAAAAACCAACAAAGCCTGTGGGGAATAAACTGTGTGTGAGCACAGCAACAAAAAAAAACATCTCATCAGGCTCCACTGCAACAGCCATGCTTATTATATGTTCTCTGCAAGCCTGTTAATTCAGAATTTATGCTATTTTTCAATATCTACTCTACTGCCATGGGGACACTTAACATTTAAAAACGAATCAAGGGGCCCAAGTTTGCTTTGCTACGTGATAACTTGTAATCTGACTGCACATGGAGTGAAAACAGTGATTTACAAAACATTGCCAAAAAAGAAAAACCTACCAAAAATTTCCTCATAATACACTGAAGAAAAAAAACAAATGATGCACCGATATATATCTGTGGACATACCACTATCGGCTGATTATGTAGCTTTTTAATTATCTGTATCAGTCCAATTATATTTTTAGTGAAACCCATTCAATTATAGTCAAGTCAAGTCAAGTCACCATTATTTACATAGTGCTTTTTATACAATGCATATTGTGTCAAAGAAGCTTTACAGTATTATTATAGATAAATGATCATGGGACACATTATTTGACCTACCAGTTGTTAATATGAAAAAATTTATTTTTGGATAAAAAAAAAAAAAAAGTTGTAGCAGTTTAAAGAACACGCCACATTTTTTGGAAATAGGCTCATTTTACAACTCCCCAAGAGTTAAACAGTTCAGTTTTACCGTTTTTGAATCCATTCATCCGATCTTCGGGTCTGGCGGTAAGGCAAGGCAAGTTTATTTATATAGCACATTTCATACACAGTGGTAATTCAAAGTGCTTTACATAAAAGAAAGTGAAGTAGACATTAAAATCAATAAAAACATGGAAATTAAAATAATAAAAACAAAGAATTTTAAAATGATATAGAAAATGATTTAAAATAAATTTAAAGAAAATGATTATACATAAAATGTATTGCAGTCAGTTCGGTAGCACTTTTAGCTTAGCTTAGCATAGATCATTGAATCGGATTAGACCATTAGCATCTCGCTCAAAAATGACCAAAGAGTTTCGATAATTTTCCTATTTCAAGATTGACTCTTCTGCAGTTACATCGTGTACTAAGACCGATGTAAAATGAACAGTTGCGAATATGGCAAATATGCAAATATGGCTAGGAACTATACTCTCATTCCAGCGTAATAATCAAGGAACTTTGCTGCCGTACCATGGGTGCAGCAGGTGCAAAAATATTACGCAGTGCCTGAACGCGCCTGTTTAACTCTTGGGGAGCTGTAAAATGAGCCTATTTCCAAAAAAACATTCAATATAATATAAATCAAGAAAAAGTCAGTCCAAAGAAATATAAATTGATATCTTTATAGCAGTCAATATCGGCTTCAAAATATGAATCGTTATTTCTTATCAATATTGTCCAAAATGTTTAAACAATTGCATATATAAATGCAAAAATTCCCAACCTTATATATTAATGCAGTTTTGTCTTAATTTTTGATACATTTGAAAAGATAAATTTGGTTGAAAAACAAAAGTATATAGACATTATAAGTTTTGTTTTCATGTAATATAACTTGAATTAAATATATTTTTTGAATTAAATAATTGTCAAATTATTTGTAGGCATTAACACTGAATTTTGAATTATGCCAAAAACAAGCAAGAAATTTAAATTCAAAATGTTTATAATAATATCACTGGAAAACAATTAAGGTTAAAAAAAACCTGACCGTTTTTTACAGTGCATGTACAGTACATTTACTGAACAAATTCCATTGTAGCCCTAGAAAGGGGGAAAAAAGATTCATTGGAAAATATAACTAACAATCAGTCTTAAAGGAATAGTTCACCAAAAATATGTACATCATAAAAATATAAAAAATATGAATATAAAAATACCTGCTATCGTGTACTCAACCACGTCTATTGCAAACCTGCATGATTCTTTTCTTTTGAAGAACACAGATATTAAAGATATTTTGCTTTGGGCACCACTGACTTTCAGTGTATGTGGGGGGGGGGGGGGGGGGGGGTATTTTGATGAGTAAATGATGACACAATTCACAGAAAAATGAAAATGATTTCTTTAAGGATATTTAACATATTAGAGCTTTTAGCTCTGTGTAAACAGATATGAAAGCAGAATCAACATCAGTTACTTGAGTGCAGGCAGCTGTCATTCTCAGTGTTTATCCTCCAGTTATTTCTTCAATTCTAGTGCATCATGTTGTCATCAACTCAGCTGCCTACAGCAGTTAACTGATGGTTCCACACACAAACAGTTCAGACAGAAGGGTTGCATTTGCATTAGGGCCAGACTGAAATTGGGAATAAAACTGAATAGAAGCTTGTGAGACTGAGGATGGTTAAACAAGGTGATGAAAGACCTATTAGTGTTTGTCATTTTCTTGTTTAAATCGCAGCCTGAAATAAATATGTGCCGCATGGGATGTATTAACTTTAAACAGATACAATTGGCGATGTTACTATCACACAATTTTCAAGACATTATCTAGTCCATAATAACACCCAGGAGCTGCTGAAAAGGCACAGTTCAGCCAAGGTCCTGATTTTTAAATGGAAAGCAGCTCTGATCTGTTTCAATTCTTTACACTGCATGACAGAAAATTGTCAAATAAAGAGAGACAGCTAAAGCAAACTGTCTGAATGTCTAACACAGAATGACTAAGCCAGCATTCTGCAGAAATGCACGCTACTATTGTCATCTGCCAAAGGTTATCCACTGTGCATATTTACATAAGGCAAATACTCAACAGCATTATAGAAACCACATTACAGAATAACATATGATAACATATTTTTAGAAACTAGGTAAACTACAGCAGTTCTCAAACTACCATAAATGCTTAGCGGATTGTTGTACACAGCACATCTCTGGAAGTGTACACTACCATTCAAAACTTTGGGGTCAGTAAGATTTAGTTAAAATACAGTTAAACTGTGAAATAATTTTGTAATGTAAAGTAACTTGTTTCTATTTTAATATATTTTAAAATATAATTTATTTGTGATGACAAAGCTAAATTGTCAGCTTCATTATTCCAGCCTTCAGTGTCACATGATCCTTAAGAAATCAGAAATCAGATTTGGTGTTCAAAACTGCAAAAGAAAAAAAAAGGGTTCTTTGTTTTTTGAATACAGTTTTTTTTCAATAAAATCAATATGTTATATTATATGTATTTATTGTTTCTTGTTTTAATCATAAACACACCTAATTTTGATAATAATATACTTCTTTTTCAAAATAAATAAATTATTTTGCATCTCAAGTATCTTCACTTCAGAATTTGTAAATATTCGTAATGGAAAGCAACAAATACAAGTAAAGAAACAATATTTTTTGCTATATATATATATATATATATATATATATATATATATATATATATATATATATATATATATATTTTTTTTTTTTTTTTTTTTTTTTTTTTGACAGTTGTACTGCTTAATATTTTTGTGGAAACCAGTGACCTTTTTTTTCCAGGATTGTTTCAATAGAAGGAAAACAGCATTTATTTAAAATGGATTTTAATATTATTATTGTTATTATTCTTTTTTCAGGTTTTATTTAAAAAATATTGAAATAATTTAAAATATTTTAAAAACTTTTAACCTGATTACAATTTAAATAATTCCTTATGAATTTCTAACACTTACAGTATACATCAGCAGTCAAAATATATTGAAAATCTTAACCTAAAAACCAATGGACAAGACAACATAAATGCAATAAATGTAACTAAAAGTTAAACCAAAAATAAATAAAATGCACACTAGGATAATTTCACTCTTCTTTTGAAGGAAACCTCAGTTTCTCAGCACAATGTTCTGAATTAATGGATTATGGATGAGCATTTTGGGATAATCATTCCTGCTCACATTAGTAATATATCACCATTATTATATGTCCCTAAATATACAACCTTTGGAGACCAGACCACAACTTTATACATAAATTCATAGTAAAAAGTGCAGCATGAATACATCTCAAATAACTTGCACAAGTCTCACAGTGCACTTCTGTGTTAATCAGATTTAGATCTAGGAGCACTTGCTTTAAATGCACTTGACGCATAAGATGCAACAAGATGTAGACTTGGGTTGCGCTGATCATTGAGTAGATGTTATTGGAGATTAGTAAAGGTGCTACGCTAGTCAAAAAGAACAAATCAATCACATGATTTATGACGCCTCCACCGGCAGCACTCAGATGGTCTCCTGAGAGATGGTTAGACTGCAAACTCCGCTTATTGGCAGTCCAGAGCCTGAGTCTAATCTGATGCTATCTGCCAAAACTTTGCTTAAAGGCGTACAATATAAGAGCATCAGCATCTGTCAGATCAATTTACTGGTTCAATGAGTAGGTTACTACAAACACTTACAGGCAGAAAATACGGCAATGCTGGGCCAATGCAGCCTCCGAGCATAAATAATACAGGGGGAAAGAGTAGAGAACGCTATTGACAAGATTTAAATCAAACCACTGAAGCCAAAATAATAAGCTGCTTTATCTCAAACTGAAACTGTCCGTTGAGCACACACACACACATACTTCTTCAGGCTACACACTCAGACTGTCAATTTCAGTCTGCTTTAATCATGTTTTATGAATTTGAAATTATTATGATTATTATTATTGTGAGGGCCAAAATTTCTGATGATTAAAGAAAAAAAAGAATAAACATATCTGACCAAAACAAACAAGCAAATCAAACAATATTACAGTAAAAACAATATGCAAATGAAAGACACCATTTAACACAGGAGTCAACAGCACAGTGCTAAGAAAAAAAGTGCCACAAAGGAATCCTGAAAGCTAAATGTTTTTCAGTTTCCATAATACTAAGGAAATCAAATGTTTTCAACTGTTATAAGAAGAAGAAATATTTCTTGAGCATCAAATCAGGATATTAGAATGATGTCTAAAGGATCATGTGACACTGAAGATTGGAGTAATGATGTTGAAAATTCAGCTTTGCCTTCACAGGAATAAATTATATTTTGAAACATGTTAAAAAAAAATTAATTAAAATTAAAAAAAACTTACTGACCCCAAACTTATATATATATACTTTTTCACAATTTAATTAGGCTACTTAAATAAATTGCATAAATGAAATTGAATTGTGTGACAGCCATTTACATTTGTAATACAGAAGTTTACTTATTCCATTTATTACACAAACTATATAAATAATATAACTGGGCAAGGGACTTCCATTTCCCTGAATGCTTTGCATGGGACTTGATGGGGAAAGTAAAAGATTAGTCAGAGTAGTGGCATATTTATTTTTTTATAAGAATGAAAACGAGGCTGTGAGGGATAGAAGTACATGTGTTCAATGGATTGATCTGTTGTTTAACAACATACCAACTGAAACGTCT
This sequence comes from Barbus barbus, assembly GCF_936440315.1. Classification (NCBI taxonomy): domain Eukaryota; kingdom Metazoa; phylum Chordata; class Actinopteri; order Cypriniformes; family Cyprinidae; genus Barbus; species Barbus barbus. The sequence continues at coordinate 11,073,700 of NC_136757.1, read as the reverse complement.
TTCCAAACAAAAAGAAATCTCCTTTCAGTAGACAAAAACTCCATAAAACAGTTTTGTGAAAATTACATGATCTAGGCCCTTTTACAGTGTGGGCAATTGTAAAGACTGCAAGTCTAACCCTCACCGTCTCATTTTCATCTGTGTTAAAATCACTGACATCTAACCTGACTAAGGTCTACAGTATTGAGGAGTGGAACCAAAATCCACAACTGAATTAGGGTTGAATGTAACCCCGAATAAATGAAAAGTCAGATCAATCATTATGTGATCAACCCCTTTGACATTATGTACTGACAATGAACCTCTCGCTGCTTCACCCATTCCATCAAGAAAGACTTACTTGAATCATTACATTTCAGCATTTTTCTGTTTACAGGTGGTCTGTTTGGTCTCTCACAGTCAACCAATGCCCATCATGCCACTCGTGTTTATCACCATTCACCCACTCAAGCTTTGTTCTGTCTTTCTGCCTTGTTCTAGGCTTCCTTCCTTGGGTTTTCTTATTCTATTATACTTCTGTCACTCTCTTTTCTTCCCTTTCTCAAATCCCTCGATGTCCATTTAACACCTGTCCTTCCCGCTGCTCCAGTTCAACAGCATGTGTTATGTTCCTGTACTGCACACACACTATACCAGTGGTGGTCTCTCTCTCTTTCACCCCCCACCCACTCACACACACATAGACACTGGCAGGTAGTGCCATGCCTTTTCATTTTCACAAGCAGGTGATTAGATTTACTGTAGTCCTCGGGGACTTGTCCACTGTATCGCTGACTATAATTCAATCAAACTCAGTCGGAGCCACCTCGATTGTGAAACTGCAATGCTCCGCAGCGCAGCCTGAGGCTGAAATCAGCAGCGTTTCACCGGAACAAGCAGAAGTGTTTGCAGTCGGTCTGATTCAAATAAGGCTGTTGGATGCAAGCAGAAACAGATTTCTCAAGAGAAATGGAAGCTCTTGTGAAACATAAGGAGTTGTGCTTAACACAGGCATGTTTGAAGCAAATGACAGGAAATAAGCACTAGAAGTAATCACATAAAACATTATACATAATATGTATGCTACATATATGCAATCATGAAAAGCAATCATGCATTACAGGCTGGTCATGGAGAACAACAGCCCCTGAGGAAGCATCCGCTGTAGTTTGAAAGCTTGAAAACTACAGCTGTTAATTAATATATGTAAATAAATACCCAGCTAAAAGAGAACTTTGGGTAATGTAGTGGCAAGGTTCACAAAGTCAAGAACAAATGTTCTTCTAGTGATGTTAAAATATAATGTTTTTCAAAGTTATCTGGCTTTTAATAACGTTAGCCAAACATAAGCACAAAAACATTATTTATACATTGTTCGTGGAACGATTTTCTGAAAAATTTTAGTTGGATGTTAGTCTGTTTTTTAAATGTTACTATATAGTCCTTACTACTAGGTTCAGATGGTTCCGAGACCATTCAAAAGTAACGTTCCCATAATCTTTACAAAATGATAAAACAACATTCCCATAATATTTTCTCTAACATTAACAAACATTAGCCAAATTTTTGTTAGCTGGGTAAAGGAAAGGTCAAGCTACCAATATATGCCGTGGAAGTAACCAAAAAGAGTTTGCAAGCAAAAAAGGAACATGACAGCACCGATAATAAAACACGAATCAACATAGTTAGCACAGCATCGCTTTTGCCGTGCAGTGACTAGATTCACAAAACAATGTTTATATTGGAAGCAAAGCCAATCTCCAAACACTGGTCTATTCGCCTATAAATGGCCTTGCCAAGTTATAGTTTTCACTGTTATCTGATATGAAAAGCAAACGTGATGTCGTATGTCAGTGTTGCTAATCATTTGTAATATTTTAAATAAGAGGTTATGATCCGCACTCACGAAAACAGTTTTCTTTTTATGTTTTATTTTACATTCATCATTGATGGGAAAAGACACAAACGTTTCGGCTCAAAGCCTACCTCAGAGTGCACTGTGAGCAGTTGTTTCGTCACGAGCAAAGTCGTGGGTGCCATTGACTGCCATTATATGACTGACAGACTGCAACGGTTTGAGTTAAAAATCTTCGTTTGTGTTCTACTGAAGAAACAAAGTCACCTACATCTTGGATGCCCATTCAATTTTCATTTTTGGGTGAACTATCCCTTTAACAGATTGATGCACCAAAATAAAAAGATCAAGTGACAGAAGAGCGCGGTGCAAACATCGTTGTATAACATTATTTTAAAACAACTGATTTGACATGCTCATAAACATTTCTTTGGTTTTTAGGAGAGTTTTGATGTTGTTAGTGACATTCGCATTGAGAAAGCAATCATCTGTGCACTTCAAGCCATCAGATTAATTTGCACAGACCAGCGGAGCCGAAGCACAACTAATGTAACAAAACAATCTTCCTCTGCAAACAACTTGTAGTTTTATTCTTCAACCACTGCACCCTAGGGGTGCGCAGACTGACCACCAGGGGTGCGTGAGAGAATGTTTGTAATGGCGGAAAAATTGTCTTTTTATTATTTTTATGTATTTACCTTGGATAAACTTCACATGTTGTATTTTTATTGAGAGAAAAAAATAAAATCACATTACAAGTTGTAATTTGCAACCTATAAATTATTCACGATTTTATTTCACGGTTAATCGTCTGCTTCACAATAGCCCGCCCTTTCACATTAGGCGCTAAGTGATAGTAAATTCATTAAAAAAAATTCACTTACTATATTCATCAAAATGGACAACTGGTTAAAAACTGGCACTTTAAAGAAATCAAGGGACAGTAGGGATGAGCCATCTACATCGGCCTCTTCTATGGAGATGTGCACCGGCCTTGAATATATGGAGAAACCCGACTGAGCGGACTCGGAGGAGAACGAACGAGACGAAGAGGCGGGAACAGTGAAATCCAGCAGAGATGCGCTGATGAAGAGAATTAGGCCTACGCTAGAGAGTGAGAAAATGTCAAGTAAGAAATGCAAATATTGCAACAGTTACATTGGTTTCGGGTTTACATGGATTGGAGATGCAGAAAATCCAAATCTGCAATGTGTAGTCTGTGGTGAAGTTTTAGCAAATAGTCTCAAGCCCTCATATATGGTCCGGCACTTACAAACAAGACACAGGCGCTTACAAGACATGCCTGCAAGTTTTTTTCAAGGGAAATTGGAGGAACTGCAGAAGAAGAAAAAAATTATCCACTCCCATTCAGGCTTAGGGGCTTCTAAAAATGCACAGAGAGCTTCATATCTGGCGAGTTACCGCATAGCTAAAAAAGGCATGCCCCACACAATTGGAGAAAATCTGTGTTTACCTGTTGCCAAAGATATGGTAAACTGTATGCTCGGCGAGAAAGCTGCAAAGACGCTGGACAAAATCCCTCTCTCCGAAAATACTGTGGCTCGTCGTATTGATTCAATATCTGCCTACATCCTCAGCCAGCTAATAAGAAGAATAAAAAACAGCAATTTTTTCTCACTGCAAGTCGATGAGTCCACTGACGTAGCCAATCTATCTAATGTTCTGGTGTATGTCCGTTATTTATTTGAGAACACATTGCATGAAGATTTTTTGTTTTGCCGTCACCTTACCACTCATTCAACAGGGGAAGATATTTTTAATTTGATGGATAGCTTTTTCAGAGTAAACGAAATTGACTGGGCGCGCTGCGTTGGAATTTGTTCAGACGGGGCAAAATCAATGACAGGGAGACACAAAGGAGCAGTAGCGTTCATCTGAAAAGTCGCACCATCAGTTTCCTGGGTACACTGCAGCATCTACCGAGAAGCTCTAGCAACAAAAAACATGCCAGATGAACTTTTGTCTGTACTTAACGACGTTGTGAAAATCGTCAACTTCATAAAAGCTTGTCCATTAAATTCACGTATTTTCCGCACAATATGCAACGAAATGGGCAGCGAGCATGAAACACTTCTGCTGCACACAGAAGTGCGCTGGTTATCGTGTGGAAAGGTCTTGTCAAGAATTTTTGAGCTCAGATGTGAAGTGCAGGAAGTCTTCATTCTTGCAAGATGACATCTGGCTTCAGAAGCTGGCATATCTGGCAGACATATTTTCTACTCTTAATGAACTTAATTTAAGTCTGCAGGGCCTTAGTACTACCATTTTTAACACCCAGGACAAAGTTGAAGCACTTATTAAAAAGCTAGTCTTCTGGGCTAACTGGATAAATACAAACTCCACTGAGTGCTTTCCTCTGCTGTCTGAATTTTTGCAATCCCGGGAAGTGATTACGTCAAAGGCCTCATAATTAAACATCTCAAGCAGCTCAGCCAAAATCTGCGGACTTACCCCGTATGCAGGCTCATCCATCTCACTAAAAAGGTAGGAAGCAATATTTTTTTATTTATAACTGAAATTTTTATATTTTCTAATATACAGAAAATATGTGTATTTAGTTATTGTAGTTAAAAAATGTGGAGTTTAATCAGAGAAAGGTGGTGGGGGTGCTTGACAGGTGTCAAACACAAGAAAGGGGTGCACACAGCACAAAGTTTGGAAACCACTGCACTAGAGGGCCAAAAGTTACATAGTTAAATTTAATTATGCATATTTTAAATGAAAATATGCATTATTCATTAATTATCTTTTTAAAACGTGCCATTTACAAGGTGAAAATAAAATTATTTAGCTTTTAAAAGTTTATAAGGTGCTTAGTGAGACTAAATCATGCAAGAGTTCAGAGCACTGAGACCAACAGCAACTAAGCTCAGTTTAGCTCATCGAGTTCCCCCTCTGCATAATGTCTCTGGTGAGACAGATAAACATGCACTGTTCCCTCTCTTACCACAAGCTCATTTCATTCAGCCAGATAAGTTTGCTTCTATTAAATGCAAACCACAATGGCATGCTTGCGGGGAAGGACATGGGTTTGCCAATAATGAATAAAACCTTTGTAGAGTGAGTACTCAGGGGGCCTGTAATAGTGTGAGAGAGTTACAATTACAGTTAGAGTTATGTGGAATAACACATTATGCAGAACAGGATACAATCAAAATAGCATAAAAATGTAATATGCATATGAGATACTAAGTACATTATATGCAATACCACCCCATGGTGGCGTAAACAGTAATAGACACTGAGTGACTGTCAGCTTATCAAAATTAGAGTAGCTGATTGCTTTTTCATAGTGTTTTCAGGCAGGAAATCAAAATTGACCCTATTTGCTTTCTGAATACACATTCCTGGTCTCATTGTGAATGATTCATTGGTGCGTATATTCTTTATAATATTTAATCAAAATGTAATAACTTTCTCTTTGGAATGAGTTATTCACATTCGGGTCTTTTTCCATTCTAGTTGTAAAACCTACAAAAAAGATGTGCAAAAATTACCTTTAGTTTTTCACTGGGTTGGTACCCTCAAAGCCATTGTACCTCATTTACCCCTAAAGATGCCGACAGGGAACAGCTGAAACCCCTAAAGGAATAGTTCTTTAATTTTAAAAAAAATTAAATTTGCCAATAAAAAAAAAAAGTACTTATCCTCAGGGCATTCAAGAGCTGAGTTTGTTTCTTCATTAGAACAGACTTTGAAATTTTGCATTACATCACTTGCTTATCAATGGATCCTCTGCAGTGAATGGGTGCCGTCAGAATGAGAGTCCACACAGCTAATAAAAACATCACAATAATCCACAAAAGTAATCCACATGACTCCAGTACATCAATTAACATCATATGAAGTGAAAAGCTGTGTCTTTGTAATAAAACAAATTCAAAATTAAGACGTTTTCATTTTAAAACATCGCTTACGACTAAAATATCACACTTGTAAACGATGCTTGATCCATGCATATTTCTCTCCTGGTTGAGAAAAGGTGACTTTTTAACTGGAAAAAGCAATATTATGGATAAAGGACTCTTATTTTAGCCAGAAGCAGCAGTTTGAAGTTAAAAAACATCTTATTGATTGATTTAGTTAACACAGCTTTTCACTTCACTAGATATTAATTGATGGACTGGTGTTGAGTGGATTACTTGTGGATTATTGTGAAATTTTTATCAACTGTTTGGACTCTCATAATAAGTATACTGTACACTTTGTAGGGGTCTACAAAAAAAAAAAAAAAGCCACAGATAATTTTCATTGAGAAATACACATTACAGTATGACTAATGGTTAATTCACATTGTTTACAAAGGTAAAAGTTCCTTTCATCACAATATTCTCGTTGATCTAGATGTAGGGAACAGATTTCGACTGATAAATTCCAAAATATTCAATATGCCAATTTACAAATATATGATCAATTGGACAGTCCATTTAAATGGATAGTTCACCCCAAAAAAAAATAATTATGTCGTTAATTACTCACCCTCGTGTTGCTCCAAACTCGTAAGACCTTCGTTTATCTTCAGAACACAAATTAAGATATTTTTGATGAAATTTTTCTGACCCTCCATAGACAGCAACGGAACTACCATATTGTTAAAGTTATTTTTGTTTTCTTTGCACACAAAAAGTATTCTCTTAACATTCAAAAATTACGCTTGAACCACTGATGTTACATGGACTATTTGAATGATGTCCTTACTACCTTTCTGGGCCTTGAACATGGTAATTGTGTTGCTGATTAAACTAGTAGTTGCGTGAAATATCCCTTTAAATGTTCTGTAGCAGCTACCCCACAAGTGTTCTTCCTCACTCGTGTTAGTAGATAACAGCAAAAAGCACCAGTAAGAGTGTTTTCTGCAATAGTGCTTCACAATTGTTTGTCAAAATCATACACATTCTCAAAAAGCACCTAAAGCGGAGCTATCACAACACCTTTTTCAGTGTGGTCTTGAGATCAGTAGACCAAGGAATCTGAAGCAGCTAGCCATTTCCACCGTTACATCAGTAGCACTGCTATGTGAGCCTCATTTTGTCTCTGTAAGCGCTTTTCTTTTCAGACAGAAAGCATTCAGTTTCTCTTGCTGACATTCAGGGCCAAGGTGCTGATTGTTTGTCTGTGACTTGTCTAATCCTGAAATTGTATGCGCTTTTATTATTATTACTGATTGCTGTGATGTCTTCAGTGAAGATGGTGTGGGTGTGCTGTTTAGGCAGTCTGAATGAGAGTCTGTCTGACAGGAAATCTGGTTTACAGCATAATAGGCACTTTTTAGCAGGTTTAACAGCAACATGGATGCAGTTTAAACATAAATCCAAAATGTGGCCAAACAGGTTTAAGTGATGTTTTGCATCTGTGAGCATATATGACGTTAATTGCACCTGTTGCAGCAGATTTCTTCATAAATGCAATGCATTCAATGACTCCTTTCATGGGAAGAAAAGGGTTTTAGATGCCGCCATCTAATTACTAGCTGCATCTGAAGTTTAATCACCAGTCTTTATCCTTCAGTAAAGCAACTTTTAACATAACCCAAGTACACGGCAGGTTGCCTTTTAATGGCCTCTCCATTTAAAAAAAAAAAATACATATTATTGACTTTGCTGAAGTGCATTGATGTGTTTCTTTCTTACTTAGATTTTTCCTTTTTTCTTGGCAGAAAAAGATCAACAGCGCCTCTTAGTGGACATTCCGAATATTTTAGCAGGCCACTGGTTAACCCATATTTTATATAAAATATGCTGTGAAATCTATACCTGAGAGTCCAGTTTGCCCCATCAATCATTTTTAAATTATATTTTGTCCACACTGGCAGTGAAACTATTGCCTTTCTAGTATATAATGACAGTAACTCCGAATACCTATCAATTTTCTTGACATCACTATAGTCTTCACTTCTTCACTGACTAATAATCAATTAACTATTAACTTATGAAAATGAAACTGTTTCTGAATTAGAGAGAGAGAGAGAAAGAGAGAGAGAGAGAGAGCACTTGACAGGTGTTTGACAGTGTTATTTTAGTGCATTGTTGATATATTGTATCACAAACTCATTACATTGCTATTTTTCAGACAAGGGATTTTCAAAGTGGGTCCAGTGATCCCTATGAAGCCACAAGGTGGTGCTAGGGGATCTGTGATAGATGTGCAAAATATATTCTATATCAGGGGTGCCCAACCCTGTTCCTGGAGAACTTCCTTCCTGCAGAGTTCAGCTCCAACCCTGATCAAACACAACTGAACCAACTAATTAGGATCTGAAGGAACACTTGATAATTACAGACAGGTGTTGGAGCTGAACTCTGCAGGAAGGTAGATCTCCAGGAACAGGGTTGGGCACCACTGTTCTATATCATATAACACTAATACTGTATTTAAACACGCATATCGTTCTGTGAAAAATATACTATATTTATTTTCATCTATTCGTTTTTTTTTTGCAAACATCAAGAATCATTTACTTTATCTCTTTCTATAGGGAGTTTTTCCCCATTGGGGGGCATTAAATGCTTTGAAAACCCCTGATTCAGACAACTGTAGTGATAACGAAGAAAAAAAAGATTTCAAAGAGGAGCTCTGTTACTTCCTGAGAGTTATTTAGTCATCATGCTGTGACAGAAGCAGGAATTACAGCACTAAACAGGAAATGCAAGCCATCTGTCATGAACGACTGATTGACGGTTTTGAACACACGGCAGAATGATGTGGTGAAGACAAACATTGAGAGAAAAACTTCTAATGATCTATACTTCACTGATTGATATCTGATTTGGTTGTTTGTAATACTACTCAAGATGACTAGCTGACTGAATCTTCTGCCTATTTTGTTTCATTAATATTAAATTTTATATTATCTGCAAGTAATACATTTGAGATTTGAAGTGCACTGCAAGTGAACATTTCACAAGAGACATCTGGCAATTGACAATAAAATAGATGGACAATCTAACATATATTTTCTGTACGCTCAAATAATAAAATAAAAATGTTATATATATTGTCAAACATTAAGACATTTAGATAAATTAAGATATATTTTAAATAATATGAATGTTGCTGCAGCGGTTAGCCAGTGCTGTTGACACAGTGTGACCACAAGGGGAGCAGTGTTTCACGATAATTCACTATTTATTGGCTAATAAATGAGTAATGAGTAAAATCATTTATTTTAATACATTCAAATTTGTTTCTGTAAAGTAACCGATAAAGCTTAACTGTGATTTAATTTTGGATAATCTAGATACTAGGAAGAAAAGAGTAAAGGGCAGACCTGAAACATGGAGGCCTGTAGATTTTAGACAAACACAATGTGAATATGGAGTACAGTAATTAGAAACTCACCCATATGCTCGCAGGGACGGCTTCCTGAGCTGACTCTCGGCCCACTGTCTGATCCCTTCACAGGGGAACTCAATACCACATGTCTCCTGAGGGGAGAGAAAGAGAGAGGGAATCAATAGAGATCCAGATCATGTCCTTATGCCTGCCACTAGCCATGCAAGTGAAATTCACTGTATTATACAAAATACGTACCAATAATAAAATAATCAACAGCCCTGTCATGACATAATTATTTCATACATTATTTCTAAAGCCACTTTTTACATCATCCATGATCACAACCACAAAACCATTTCAAACTCAAGTCACCATATACGAGCACTCAGTTCTAATTCCAGAGTTGTATAAGTCTTGCTTTAGAGCCACAGGTGCTGATTGGCTGATGGCACCACAACTACAGTAAAATAAATAAAAAAAGTTCAAACTATTACTGTTTGTGGTTTTTGAAGTTCCTTATACTCAGCAAGACTGCATTTATTTGATTTACTCCTGTCTTCAGTGTCACATGATCCTTCAGAAATCATTCTTATATGCTGATATGCTGAAGAAACATTTACTATTATTATCAATGTTAAAAACAGATGTGCTGCTTAATATTGTGGAAACTATGGTTCATTTTTGCATATCAGAGCAAAAATCAAGCCCTGAGGTCAAAAGAACTGCCTGTAGAGCTCAGAAACAGGTGTGTGTCAAGCCACACATTTGGGGAAATGTTCAGAAAAAAACCTTGCTTCACTGAAGGGTCACAGAAGCATGTAGTCTCTGTTACCCTTAATGGAAGAAGTTTGAAACAACCAGGACTCTTCTTAGAGCTGGACATCTGTTCAAACTGAGCAACTGATGGAGAAGGGCTTTGGTTAGAGTGGTGACGAAGAACCTGATTGTCACTCTAGTTGAGCTCCATGATCATATATGCAGATGGGAGAAATCTACAGAAGGACAAGCATCACTGCAACACTCCACCAATCTGAGCTTTATGGCGGTGTGGCAAGACTCAATCCTCTCTTCAGGTAAGACACATGAAAACACACTTGGAATGTGCAAAAAAGCACCTAAAGGACCCTTAGACTCTGAGAAACAAGATTCTCTGGTCTGATGAACCTCAATTCCAAACATCATGTTTGAAGGAAACCAGCTCTGCTCATCACTTGCAGAGTGCCATCCCAAAAGTAAAGTGTGCAGGTAGCAGCGTCATGCTGTGGGGCTGTTTTTCAGCGGCAGCAACTGAGAGACTCATCAGAGTAGAAGAAAAGCTTAATGCACCAAAATATTGAAATGGCATTAATGAAAACCTAGTCCAGAGCATTCAGAACCACAGACTGGACAGAAGGTTCACCTTCCAACAGGACAATGACCCCTATGCACACAGCAAGAGTCAATTATAGACTACTCTGTGAATGTCCTTGAGTGACCCAGACAGAGCCTGAGCTTGAACCCAATCAAATATTTCTGTAGAAACCTGAAAATGTGCATCTGCCCCATCCAACCTGACAAAGCTTGAGAGATGAAGAGGTGAGATAATTGCCATATGCTGATGAGCAAAGCTTGTTGCATCAAACAAAAAAGACTTGAGACTGTAAAGGTGCTTCAGCTAAATATTTAGTTCAGGGTATGAATACTTATGCAATGTACTTATTTCAGTTTTTTTATATTAAATAAATTTACGAATCTGTGACAGTTCTGGTTTTGCTTTGTCGATATGGTGTATGGAGTGTAGATTGATGTGGAAAAAAAGTAAAAGCAGTTTAACAAGGCAGCAACATAAAATGTGAAAAAAATAATACTTTTGCAAGGCACTGTATATATATATATATATACACACACATATACATATATATATACATATACACATATATATACACATATACACATATACACATATATATACACATATACATATACATATATATATATACATATATATATATATATATATATATATATATATATATATATATAGTATTTTTTAACCTTCCAAACTCACATTGCCTCAAAATGTGAAGGGACATGAGGGACATGAACTGAATTTGGCAGTGCTAAAGGTCTTTGAATCTGTGGCAGGGAGCGTCACACTGGCTCTAGATCAGCAGTTATTTGACCTGATGTGGCCTTCAGCTCAGTGTGCATCCCCTGGGGTTGTTCAGCAGGAGGATGTGGTCAGGAGCATGGATGTATTTGTAGAGTATTGAGTAGAGGTGAGCAGGGGTCACTTCCCTCTCTCCCCCAACACTGTGAACTGCATTAAGGGGAGAACAGATGGGAATGAGGTGAGCCAGAGTGTGTCACTGCCAAATAGCTAATAAAGAACCCTGTGAATAACAGAGAGAGACACAGAAAAAGAAGGGAGAAAGTCAAAGGTACTTCTTGAAGGTGAACACATGCCTTGATTAGGTCATCTTGTTTAAAAGTTTAAAATGATCAGTTTCGAGGTATAACCTTGTCCATGCACACAAATACAAATATGGACACACAAGGATGTGGGACTGCAGGGAATGTTGGGCCTGAGTACCAGGCCACTCACTGCATAAACATGCAGTAAAATGATGTGTAAAAATGTCCAATTCCCCTTGTCTGCCTGTTGTCTCTATACTTAAAAAAAGAAAGTGACATTTTTACAGAAAAAAACACTGTAAAAAATTCTACAGTAAACCTGTTAATAAACTACAAAACCACTTTGTTATTTTACTGTAAAATTGAGTCAAAGTTTTGTTTTTATATGTTAAAAATGTGAATTACTATATAATTGAAAGTAATTTCATAATTCCCTACATTACGTAACGATTATATCATGAAATATAATGATTATATTTTATATAAATTATTCTCATATTTGTTATCAGTAATGTTACATGCTTATTGCATTAACAAACAAAAATCTTCTAAAAAAAGTTATTGGAATCAGCAGCTGAAACGATTTCAGAAAATTCTGATATTAAATTAGAACATGTTGCTTAGTTTGTTTTTGTTTTGACCAATGTTTATGGTAGCAAGCTGAAATATAAAATGACCTTTAAAAACCTACAATTTTAACAGGCCTTCTAGTCCAGTTTGTAATGTAAAGGTCACTCAGTGGTGCAAAAGAGAACAAACAACCTGTGATGATTTTTTTTTTTTTCATTTTATTTTTTGATGAATAACATATTTTGCAAGTACGCACAACCAAACAGGCAAAAACAACAACAAAGCTTTACTTTCCCTGCAACTGTTACAAGTTCCTACATGACTCGAACCGCACATTTGCACACGCACCCTTTCTTTTGAACGGAGATTACAGTGGATAAACATTTGCAACAAATGCCTTTCCCATAATGCACATGAGACCGTAACTGCTGTTCGGTCAAGGTAATGTTACAAATTAAATAAAGTACTCACCAAACTGACATGTTTATATTAAAAAAATCATGAAAACATTATCATACATAAATATGCTCTAAAAGTGATTTAAATGCTATAGTGAATTAGTGTACATAGTTTCATTTCATTCTTTTGAGCACACTGTAGCCTGTTGTGCTTTTCAGTGTCATTTCAGATGTTTGCATCAGAAATGACCATGTTGTTTTGGTTGCCCTGTATCAACACCAATCATTAATTCAGTCGCTCAATTGCATAACCATGGGCTGAAGGAGCAAGAAACAAGTGTAAGATGGAGACAAAGAAAAGAGAAACAGAATGACAAGGGTAAACATCAAGCTCTTTGCACAAAGACACAGGAGAAAATTAATAAATATCATCATGGACCCTCTATCAGCAGCTCAAGAGGGACTTTTGACAAGTGTTTGCCTGTCAAGTGCAATACAGTTTAATGTGTCAACCTCTTTCCATTTCCACAGTAGAACGCACCATTAACTCGCTTAATTCAACGCTAAATATCATCCACTTCACACATCTGATTACTCTATGACTGATTCACTCAACTTATTCAACAGCAATCGAACTTATACAGTATAAGGCAGAGATGGTTCCCTCATACATTTATGAATGGGACAAATTGTTATATAGTCTGAAGTCCTGTTTTTCAGTTGAAATAGCACATGTTTAATAGAGACAACAAAGTTTTCAGTATGGTGTCTCATCAAGGCTGCATTTATTTGATCAAAAATACAAAAAAAAACAAAAAAAACAGTAGTATTGTGAAATAATAAATTTTTAACTGTAGTAAAAATGTATTATTGTGATGTGTCTCCACGCCAGATAATTAAGCCCCAGACACCAGATCCCGTCAGAAAACACCTGTTTTGACTGGTACCAGAACAACTCATCAGCAAAGTCTAATACACAAAACCTGTTAACAGCAAGTCTTGTCTGTTATTAACAGTCTTCTATCAGCCAAGAAGTTGACCGAGGAAAAAGCCAGAGAAGAGCAGAAGCAGGAGACGACGTGATGATGATAAAAAGGAGCAGAGTTTACTGGATAGTTTTAATTGCATTGTTTCAATGCTCAGACTTCGTCTGGCCAACACAAATTCAAGAGGTATTGTTATACTAAAGCTGCTTCAAAACAACATCCCATAAAACCTGAGTTTCCATAAACATTCCGTCATATCTCTTATTCATGAAGACAAAACAGCCCTTGAAACCACAATCATAAGACTAAACAACAATGGAAAAATATTATAAAAAAAAATAAAACAATATAATATAATATAATACAGATGACTAATCAAATTAATGCATCAATTAAATGGGTATATAAATGACTATGATTATTATAAAAGATTATAATGTTAACTGATTAACGATTATTAATTAATTCATTTATTCATTCATTCATTTATGAAAAAGGAAGCAAAACACAACAAATATATGGTTGCTCTCTTGAAGCAAAACAAACCCCAGTATAAGGAACTTCTTATTATTATCAATGTTGATGTTGTGCTGCTTAATATTTTTGTGGAAACCATGATGCATTTTTTTCAGGATTGTGGATGAATAGTTATTTCAAACTGTAATCATTACTGAGTAAAAGTCTTAAGAAAGAAAGAAAGAAAGAAAGAAAGAAAGAAAGAAAGAAAGAAAGAAAGAAAGAAAGAAAGAAAGAAAGAAAGAAGACTATTTTTATGGTACATTAGTTGGATAGGCCTGAAAAACACAGTTTGTTTATGATTTAGGCTTAATAAACAATTTATGATAAAAGAATACCTCAATATTAATAAGACAATTGTTTTCCTGTTATGGCAAATAAAAGGCCAATAATACAATTCTATACTATTTTGTCCAAAGAAATAAAATAAATAAATATAAAAAATAGTTTTAAAAGAGATGTAGACTTCATAATGTTCTAACGTTCATTACAAAAAAAGGGACTTTATATATATATATATATATATATATATATTGAATTTTGCTAATTACATTATACATAAGGGTTATTAGATTTTAGTTTAAGTGAGTGTTAGATGACAGAAAACAAAATCTAATTTAAAACAATATATATAAGCATTCATATAAAATATGCAATATTGACTGATACAATAAAATAATATATCTAATATGGGAAGATAACTGACATGGTATCAATATATTGTGCATCTCAAAACTTTGTCAGATTTTATTCCTGATGTGAAATGTTATTGAAATATACTTTTCAAACTGAACTAAAAACAAAAAAAAAAAATACGAGCAGCACTTGCATGGCTGGAAATAGTAGCTGAAACACCTTTATATTATTATGTCATTCTTTTCTGTGATCCAACATATAAAATGAGAAAGACCTGTGGGGTAATAGATTAACAATGATTCACATTATGAAGAAAGCATCACTGCATAAGGACACAGATGTTTTAGAAAGAGTATCCTCAACACCATTCACATGCTTTGGAGGTCACAGCTGTAATAGATGGCACTGGACTCAAGGGCCAGAATAGCCCCATTAAAAGCCGGCCCTTGGGAGGTCTGAAGTATCATATGCCTCTTAACTGTCACTGCCCTTATGCAGGCCGGATGTGATCCCATCTAACGAGTGCTTATGCTGGGATTCCTGAGGTTCATGTTAACGCAGCTTGTTTTATGTTCAATCACATCTGGGAGACCTGTAGAAATGCACATGCAGTTGAATGCACATGAGTATAGTGCATTATGAGGGATCACAGCCCACATACTGTAGATGGCATGACAGGACAGGATCAAATGCATGCATGCGTGCATGGGGTGATATAGGAATTCTGAAAAATTATAAACGTTTCATTCCAGATATCAAAACGGAAATGCTGCTGCAGTTTTTGCAAACAGGAACTTGTGGAAAGAGATAAACCGAAAAGGGAGGGAAAGGAGAGGGAGGGTTTGCGCGCTTGTGGGTATTATACAAAACACCCACATCATGGCAATCTGTGGAGACTCAACCCACAGTACAGAAGAAGGAAAGATCGAGAGAGGAGAGACCAGAGAGATAATGCTTGCAACCTCCTGTTCTCCGTTAAAATACGAGCAGACCCTGGGCACTTAATACAGCACATAAACAGCAAAAACAAAAACACATTGAGGGAAACATGGTCAAACGTGGTGAGTCACAACTCGTTTTATATTTATTGTGGGTTTTGGAGGATTTGAAATGTTGTTGTTGTCTGTAGAAAAGTTACTTTTATTTATTAGTAGTAGTAGTAGTAGTATTTTAGCCTTTAAGAATTTCTATGTATGTGTTAAGCATAAATCTAACACACTTAAATTGCCATTTGTGTAAAAAACAATATAATTTCATTTAATAATTGTGTAAAAAATCTAGATCTGGAAACAAGTCATATATAAAAATCTTATTTTTATTTAGAATTGTATTATTTTATTTTTATTTATTTATTTATTTTGCAGGACAGTTGTTCAAAACTGTGTGTGTAATAATAACTTGGGTAACACTTTAGTACAGGGACCAGTTCTCACTATATACTAGTTGTTTATTAGCATGCTTATTATTA
Organism: Barbus barbus; assembly: GCF_936440315.1. Taxonomy (NCBI): domain Eukaryota; kingdom Metazoa; phylum Chordata; class Actinopteri; order Cypriniformes; family Cyprinidae; genus Barbus; species Barbus barbus. Next base: position 11,057,602 of record NC_136757.1, on the reverse strand, counting down.
ACATATTGGCTGTTTATTAGTACTTATAAAGCACATATTCTGCATGGCCATATTCTACAACCCTAATCCTACCCAATAACTAAACTTAACAACTACCTTACTATTAATAAGCAGCAAATTAGGAGTTTGTTGAGGCAAAAGTCATAGTTAATGGTTTGTTAATAGTGAGAATTGGACCTTAAAATAATGTGTGACCGTAATTTTTAATGTTGACTTATTATTGCTGATCAAATTAAATGAGAGCCTATTGAACTTCCATGCATGTGACAATATGAGATTTATGGGGAAAATTAAGCATAACAGAACAAAATAGGATAAAAAAAAAAAATCATAATATGATAGATTAAAAAAGGTTATTTGTGAGGAATATGAATAACTCGCTGAGCTCATGAGCAAAACCTCCAGAGACAAAAATCAAAACAATCATGCCACTGCTTGAAACAAACATGATCACAGTGACCACAGAGGCCGCAATGAATTATGTTTAAAAATTCATACTTGCAAAACAGTCTTATTTGTGTCTCAGTTAACCATGTTATGTATGCCGTTTTTATCTCCTTACACAATCAACTGTTATTGTTAGGTAACCATTTATCATAAATTATATTTTTACAGCACAAACCTGCCTGTTAAAACATTCATAAAGATGTCATGAACCAACTGGCAATATCGTTTAACTTCTGCACATGTTAATTATAAAGTTAAAGTCGGTGATGATGATGATAACTTAAGGTAAAAGAGCATGTCTCATCCTGTCTTCAGGGTTTCAAAGAACCTGCAGACTGGGGGAAGGTAATGCTGTCTAAAGAGAATAACAATCTGAACACAAGAGCCTGTTACATGCCAAGACAAGTTCTGATAATAAACAAGTACTTGAAGACATGTGGGAGCACAGGATCTTTGTACTTCAAACCAGTTCATTTATTAAAAGTCTTTGAGCTTAAAAAAAAAAACACAGGGAAACAGATACATAGATTTACTGTCGGTGGTAAGGGTTTGACAGGACATCTGAACAGGTTTTAGAGAGTGGGTGTGTGAATGTGTGTAAAGATATGTGTTCATATACACACACATACACACACACACACACGACTCCAATCCATCTGTTAAATGTCTTGTGAGGTGCAAAGCTGAGTGTTTGTACGAAACAAATCCATCATTAAAATGTGTTTTACTTCAAACCATTACTTATGGCTAAAATAGTCTATAATCCACTATAACACTTCCGCCAATGCAGTTGTCTTATCTGAATCAGGAGAGAAATATGCACAGATCAAGTACTGTTTTAGAAGTGAAAACATTCCAAAGAAGTTCTAAACGAATATGTTTGTTGATTGTGTTGTGAGAGAAGATTAACTTTTTCACTACAGCAAACGTTTATGGATTATGGACTCATATTTTGGCCAGAAGCAACAGTTTAAAGTTAAAACACCTTTGTGGTGGATTTGATTCATACAAACACAGCTTTTCACTTCATAAAATGTTGACTGATGGACTGGAGTGGTGTGGATTACTTGTGAATTATTATGATGTTTTTATCAGCTGTTTGCACTCTCATTCTGACGGCACCCATTCACTGCAGAAGGCCCATTGGTGAGCAAGTGATGTAATGCTAAAATCCTCCAAATCTTTTCTGGTGAAAAAACAAACTCAACGGGTAAATTTTCAAACTAAAATGTTTTAAAACTAGTCTTTTAAAAATAAAAGCTCATCCAAATATATATATATATATATATATATATATATATATATATATATATATATATATATATATATATATAAATGCTATAATAGTATATAAATAGTATTCTAAAATAACACTAACGCAGTTCGTAGAACGGGAAGGAGGAGGCGGGAATCGGCAAACATTTAAACAAGTTTAATAAAAATAAACAAACAAAAGTAAATTGGCAGCCCCTCACGGACGACTGCCACACACAAAACACAAAATAAAGTCCAGGCCTGGTCCTCTCTCGTCTTCCACTGTCGTCACTCCTCCTTTTATCCTTCCGGAGCTCCTCCATGGGACTCGAGACCGGTGAGTGGTGCAAGTGTCGCTCATTATCATTAACTCCACCGGCCTCGCTCCGCTCCCACGGCTCTCGGCCCCGCCCCACTCACTACAAACACCGTCAGGTAATACAACTGTCCTGATATAATATCGGTCTCTTCAAATATCAGATAATTTGACCTTGCAATGGCAAGGCAGGTTAGTTCCGGTTGTAAAATATCATGTCAATTAATAATTTATTAAATATATGGCCCATCAGTTATTTGGCCATCCCCGACACACACACATAAACACAAGAGCTGTGTGAAACCTGAGACCGTATCCTAACGGTATAAACGAAGCTTCCTGTTTCCCTGCATTTTACACTCTCTCACTGTCTCTGCATGTGGGAGGAACAGTTGGTGTACGATTTCACCCTGAATAGACAAGTTTATCATCCAGTTTTAACAGACAGTCAGTTATTTTCCAGTTCGCTGGAAGTCCAAGACGTTTCACTCCCCTATCCTCATGCCAGACATTCAGCAAAAGGTCTTGTAAACACCTGTTTCCCTCCAAAAAGATGCACAACTCTTCCCAGTTAAACTGTTTTTGACAATCTTGTGTCTACTAGACAGACGGTTAGAACATATCATGACCTCATGAGTGTGATTTTGTTCCAGTTTGGCACCTCTACGTTTTCAAAGCATTCAGAGGTATTAGAGCTGGCCTTTCATATGTACACAGTTAATCCTTTGAAGAGAGAGACGTGTTCTTTCCTGCCTCCAGATATTACTCATGTGTGCTTATGAAAACTTATGTGGGTGAGAGATGCAGTCGGGGTGTGGAGCACTGGCACGGAGCAAGGTGTCATGCAGTGACATTCTTTCGGGAGAAGAATCAGAAGGTGTTTTGGAATCAAAACACTGATCTTTTGTAACATGAACGCTTGTATTGGTGTCAGCACCTTCATGTACCTCTTTAGAAAAAAATTACTTTATCTTATGTGCCTTGATACATTTATGCTAAAAACAGTAATTTTTACTTGTTTTAAGAATACATCTGCCAAAAATACATACATCCAATGTCACACTAGTCTACCCACTTCATTATTCAATGAATATGTCATTTTAAATACATTGATAGTTGTATCTGATAACATAGACAGGAAAGAAGGAAGGAAGAATATATAATATGTACATAAAATCTATTAAATATATATAAAACATGGTAAATGCATTGAAAATAATTGCTATACATTTTAATTGACATCTTAAGTTTACTTTAAGATGTCATTTAAAATGTATAGCAATTATTTTTGATGCAGTTACCCATTTTGTATATATATACTTTCTAAAAAAGAAAAGAAAAATAGTAAGTTTTAAAAGTTTCTTAACAGTAAGTAATCAAAATCAAATCTACATATAATGACCTATAATGGACCAATATAATAAACCCTCACACGACCATTCAAAAAGTAGGGTCAATAAACAAAAAAAACAAAAAACAAAAAAAAAGGTCTGTAATGCTCGCTAATGCTTTATTTGATGAAAAATACAGCAACACATTAATATAATGGTAAATACAGTAAAACCTTAATATTGTGAAATATCACTACATTTTAAAATACCTGTTCTCTATTTAAATATATTTTTAATATACATGTGATGCAAAGCTGAATTTTCAGCATCATTACTCGAGTCTTCATTGTCACATGACCCTTCAGAAATCATTCTAATATGCTGCTTTGATGCTGAAGACACATTTCTTATCATTATCAATGTTGAAAATGGTTATGCTGCTAAATATATTTATGGAAGTCAAAATATGTATTTTTTAGAATTAGAAAGTTCAAAAGACCAGCATGTACTTTACATAAAAATGTATCAATTTAATGCATTCTGAAAAAGTGATAGGCTAATAAAAGCATTTTTAAAAAAGCATTAGTAGTAGTCGTAGTGTTGTTGTTGTAAAAAATCTTATTTAAAAAAAATAATAATAATAATATTGACCCCCTAACTTTTAAACCGTAATACAGATAGTCTTTGTAGATATATAGAAGTCTTTATATTTTAGGAAGAGAGAGCTACACATTATCCTGCTTGGGAATTTCAAAAGACAAACCAAAAAAATCTGACTAGTTGCATACACAGGACTCCAATTATTGCAAAAGAAACTTGTGTGATTGGTGTTTACTGGACATGACCTTAAACCAGCCTAATTAGTTAGTTCAGAAAACCCACTGAGAAGCTGATTTTGACCATATAGTTTTGTACATGTAATCAGATCTTCCAACACTGTGAGTGCTCTGGAGGTCTCAGATACACCAGCGATGGGGCCTAGCTATTTCCACGGAGGAAAGGTTCAAGAGGGACACGACTAGAATCTTTTTAAAAAATATCTAGAAATGGAAATGGTATTGTACTGTTTCTATCTGTCAGGGCTCGTTCACAGAGGAGAGCATATCAGTTAATATTTCGTGAAAATGACATGGAGCATATATTTCCCAGATACACTGGGCTCTAAAACTTCTTTTGGACAGATTCCAGATGCTACTAAGCTTTCAGGAAGTCTTTGACGTACCAGGAGCCAGACAACAGAAATCAATCAGAGACAAGATTCTAGATGCTTCATGACATCCGATAACTTTTCCAAAGAAAATCCAAGACTAGCAAAGCAGAAATATGATAATAGAAATAAATGGTTAATGCCCATCTTTGCATTCTTCAAATCGAATAAGGCCATTTCTTCATCTTTTCTTACTCTTATTAGAAGTAGTAGTATGGAACTATTTTACTTCAGAAAAATAGCAGGCCCGTGTGTAATCTGCTACAAGAAAGCTAGCTGCTGCCTGACAGACAGTGAGTGAGGCTGGGAAAATACTAATCCAGCACCCATACGATCACCACTGGTGCCCCTCAGGGCTGTGTTCTCTCCCCACTGCTCTTCTCTCTGTGCACCAATGACTGCACATCTAAAGACCCCTCTGTCAAGCTCCTGAAGTTTGCAGATGACACCACACTGATCGGCCTCATCCAGGACGGTGACGAGTCTGCTTACAGACAGGAGGTTAAGGAGCTGGCTGTCTGGTGCAGTCTTAACAACCTGGAGCTTAACATGCTCAAAACTGTGGAGATGATCGTGGACTTCAGGAGAAACCCCCCTGCACTCCCCCCACTCACCATCATGAACAGCACTGTGACTGCAGTGGAGTCATTCAGATTCCAGGACAGCACCATCTCTCAGGACCTGAAGTGGGACATTCACACTAGGGCCTTTCGCACTGCTTTAGTTCCAGAACTAAGAGTAGAGTACTAAAGTACTGGGACAATTTTGCGTAAACTATTTCCCAGTACCATTTCGAAGGGTTGCATTCGCACCGACAGTGGGTACTAAGAAGTGACGTAAGCCAGTAGACAGTGACGTCATTTGTATGCGGCGTTCAACAACGAAAAACAAAGAAGAACAACGTTAACAACAGGAGGATGGAGGATGCTGTGATCGGAGCTGTGTTTTTGTTGTGTCTCGCGGGTTTCACAATAATGGACATGGAATTTCAACGTATACGTCAAGCGATTGAAAGGAAGACTAAAGAATCTCCAACGACAATTTGCAGTGTTACATTTCATTGAGGCTGATAGAAGCACAAAACGCCGTAGACGAAGTCTTCAGGTAAATGCCGTTTATAAAATGGAGTTCCTGGAACTAAAACCGTTCCTAGAACACGCCAAAAAGTGGGTAGTTCCACAATTAGTTTGGGTACTATGAAAAGGTTCCTGCGGTGCAAAATGCCCTATTGACTCTATTGTTAAAAAGGCCCAGCAGAGGTTGTACTTCCTTTGCCAGCTGAGGAAATTCAATCTGCCACAGGAGCTGCTGAAACAGTTCTACTCTGCCATCATTGAATCTGTCCTCTGCACTTCAATTACTGTCTGGTTCAGCTCAGCTACCAAATTTGACCTCAGAAGACTACAGAAAGTAGTCCGGACTGCTAAGCGAATCATTGGTACAACCCTCCCTACTCTCCAAGAACTGTACTTATCCAGAGTGAGCAAAAGGGTGTCATGCTCTACTGGAGCAAGGAGCGAGGAGACACGGAGATATCCAAACACGGAGTTTTATTGAACTTCCAAACACACGGAACATGGAGCTTGGGGGATGGACGAACAATACAGGACATGGGAGACAGGGAGACACAGGGCTAAAGAACACTGGGAAATCAACAGGGAAGAACGGAAACAGGTGCAGGGCAATTAAACACAGGGCTAGGGACTAATCAACTAATGAACATGGAACGAGGACAGGAACAGGAAGGCCAAATATGGGCACGAGAGGCGGGGAAACACGAGACACAGACTTACAAAGGGCTGGGAAAATCACTCTGGATCCCTCACATCCAGCACACTCCCTCTTTGAACTGTTGCGGTCTGGTCGACGCACATATTTATTACATTTCAAATTTGCACCTAACATACCTGTACATACTGAATTGTCTATTTTGTATATTGTTTGTGTGCTATTTTGCATATTGTCCATTTTGTATATTTGTACATTATTCTTATTTTTTTAATGTATCTATTTATTTTTTTATTATTATCTGTGTCCTGTCGCTGTCATTCTGTCACACTGTGGATCTACTGTCACTAAAACAAATTCCTCGTATGTACAAACATACCTGGCAATAAAGCTAATTCTGATTCTGATTATCCGTCGCCCTTTGCAAGTGTGTCATAACATAATTTGATGATGCTAATTACATGATGCTCCCTTCCTGTCTAACTGGACTGTTCTTTTTGACAGAATAAATCAAGGGGTCAAGGGTCATCTGGTTACCATGGCACTGTTAGCCCCTGCTGGTTGATATTATAACTAGAGAATCTGGCTGTAGTGAGCAGAATATGTATAGAAGACAAGCTCGTCCAGCGTTGACTGAAAAAATACTAAAACCAAAGTCACTTCCTCCTGAACTGCATTTAGTTTTCATTCATATTGTACTCCACATTTATAGTTTCAGTCAGTTTCTCCTGATTTTGTTGTTTTATTTAGCTAAACGATTTCCAAGTTCTCATTTTTGTAATGACTTTAGTTAATAATAACTAGTGCTGGGCAAAGATTAATCGTGATTAATCGCATCCAAAATAAAAGTTTTTCTTTATATAATATATCTGTGTGTGCTGTGTATATTTATTATGTATATGTAAAGACACACACATACAGTATATATTTTGAAAATATTTACATGTATTTACGTGTATATATTTATATTCATATAATTTATATTATATATAAATATATTTAATATATAAACATAACATTTTTCTTAAATATATACATGCATGTGTGTGTATTTATATATACATAACAAATATACACAGTACACACAAATATATTATATAAAGAAAAACTTTTATTTTGGATGCGATTAATCACGATTAATCTTTGCCCAGCACTAATAATAACCTTATGATTCATCATTACAGCTGTTTCATTTTCAGTGCTGCTGCTGGCAACAGTCTTGCATTGTTTAAACGGCTGAGCTCGCTTTCACTCCATCCAACCTACACACCCTTCATTTCACTCCAGATTCAACTCCCCCTCCATCATTCCCTCCTCTGCCTTTATTCAACCAGTCTCCTACACACATTTATCCAAAACAGCTAAAGATAAAGGCCACTGGCGGAGGTCTCTGATTTAACCCAACATCTTTATTTTCCTTTCTCTCACACAACATGTGGTAAGACTGCTGGTACCTGCACCTGTTTTTTACTAATTGTTTTATAGCATTGTCATTGCTAAAATCTATTTGAATTTAGTTTGATTTTCCCATTAAAATAAATACCTCTTATGAAATCCAAAACTAATTTTAAAATAAAAATGCCACAAATTAATTTGAGTTTTTGATGCATGATCAGTGTTGGGCAGTAACTAGTTACTAGTAACTTGTAATAATATTACTTTTTGCAGTAACTAGTAGTCTAACTAATCACTAAAAAGATTTCAGTAATAATATTACAGTTACCATCCATAAAACAGCTTAGTTACTTTTGATGCCTCAACCCCGCTGATTTAAAATCCAATCATCAAATAATTCCTAGATTTATTTTTATAATTTTCACGACTCGATGTGATGTGATGCATGTGATGTCCCCAGTGCAGCAGGCAAGCTTGGAATATGGAAAAGCTTGCATTCAGCAGATGGAAATAATGCATTATATTGATATTGTCAGGAAAAAAGATGACCTGAACACTGTTGTGTAATTTATGGCTTTACTTTACTCTGGCATTACATCCCTTCCACATCCCTCTGATCAACATGTGGTACATTATATTACTATAATTAAACATCTTTTTGGAAAATTAAACAGTTTCTTACAAACTTATGTGATTTGATAAAATACATAATGAAATATAATTGTATATGGGTAACAGATGTAATAAAAAGTGAAGAGGACTTTGAATATCTTGATGAAGAAGTTTATTGCAGCATAGCAGTGACAAAGTACATGTAGTACCTTGCGTTCAACGGAGTCGGAATGAACCCAGAACATCATAAGTTTACTACCCTACATGTAAATGAAATTGCTCCTTTTGTAACAGCTGTAGTCTGTCTGACACCCTTTTGTCTGAGGTGGTTCTCAGTGTCCCACACCTGCTCCCATTTTACAATTGGTCACCTTTTGCTCAGGATGTGATCATCCCAAATGGTCTACAAACAACTGTTGACTTTCTTATTCTCTATAATAATTAAGCCATTTTGGGAAATGAGCATGATCAAATATATTGTGGAGTGGAAGTTGGGTCGAGGCAGACTATAGATTCTTACACAGAGAAATTTCAATTAGCTTCAAGCTACACATGACAATTAATGAGATTAATACAACACTTCTACTTGAATGTCACTATCAGTCACTACTGAGTGTTTGTTATAACTTCTGACTGCGGTCCTATGTTGATTTTGGTCAAATGATGAGGCAGAAATATGTTAGTAATATTCTAGAAGAAATTTTATGTGGAAGATACACAGTTACAACTTCTGTGGGGCGTGAAAAAAGTAATGTAACTAGTAGTGTAATTAATTACTGTTGCCAGAAATTAATAAGTAACAATATTACTTTTGAAAGGAGTAGTAATGAGTAATGAGTAGAAACTAGTAATGAGTAATATATTACATTATTTGAGTAACTAGCCCAACACTGAGCATGATATATTATAAAATTTGAAAGTTTTAAGTTACCTACATAAAACATGAAAATGCACTAGATAACAATACACTTGACTATGCTGACTATTTAACACTGTTATTCATTTTTAAATAATAACATTCCATGATAGTTAAATGAGACTAAATGATACATTAACTTTGGAAGCCCTAAAATACAAATAAGTGAACCAGAGTTAAATAGAACTAAAAACTAAAATAAAATAATATAAACTTGCAAAGATTCAATGGGAATTAGGCCTAAAAATGCTATGCATTCATTTGGTATAATTAAAATAAAAAATAAATAACTACAATTATTGTTGTTGTTGTTATTATTATTATTGTTGTTATTATTATTATTTAAAAACATGTAAAAAAAAAAAAAAAAAAAGACAACATTGTATGTAAAGACAGCTTAATGGAAAGGAACAAAACAGAACAGAATGTAGGTTTGAGACACATTTTTCAAAATTGAATAACTATTAATTTGACATGGTGTAATAAAAATACTACACCCGTGGCATGAGATACTGAAAAACAGTGATATGCGATAGAACAGTACTATTGATAAGCTTATGTTCAATGATATGTAAATAAAACAGACAACACATTGAATATTATAAATACTTTGTGTAATGCTGATTTAATGATTTCACAATATCTATGATTTTTCTTCATTTAGGGGCTCAACAAATATTGCTACATGCAATTAATTAAAAACAAAATTTGATAATACTATTAGAAACAAAGTGTCTAAAGTCATTAGAACTAAGAGTAAGAGCTGTTTCTCATAGATAATGGCTGTGATTTATTACTCCTCTGCACAATTATACCCGAAATCGAACTTTCAAAGGAAGGCGTATCACTTAAGGCCTCTAAGTGGTTGGCGTGCATAAGAGAGTGGGTCAGAAAATGCTGTGAGGGTGTTGGAGAGGACTCTGAGTGATGCTGGACGAGGAGATGTCCTTCCTTTTGAATTATTCACTCCATCACTGTAATGCATCTCCCTTCACATTGAGAGTTCTTATTTCAAGAGTGCATTTTCTCTCTACTGCTCCAGATGTGGCAGAGAGCTTGAGTTTGTGTGTGTTGCTCTCAGCACAATTTAAGAATATAAAAATCCAGCTAAAATGTTTCTCCTTCTGTAACCTACTTTATGTACAAATAAATTACTTCTCTCAGGACTCAGATCTCAGATCATCCAGCATGAGATAAGTGCACTGTTGAGGTTTATATTAAAGAAGATAATGCCCGGAATTTGAAACCATCAATAATGGCCTACAAAAGCCTTCATTTATTGTTGTCATGGAGACTCATGATGAATACATAATGCATTTTAGAAGGAAACAGTCCAATCCTAACAGATGTTCTGTATTGGTAAATAAGGTGTTTTTTTTTGCCAACTGACCCTCCACTAAGATCAGACTCCTCAGTTAGCTAGAGAACTTCCTTTAGAAGTGGAATAGAGATTTGTGTTAATGGGGTTATTTTTAGTGAAATGTGCTCATCAAAACTGGCTCTATACATTAACTGAAATAGTGTCTGACATTAAAAAGTATTTTTATCTGCAGTTTGTTTTAGTATTTTTTTTGGGGGGGGGGGGGGGGGGGGGGGGGGTCACACTTTATTTTAAAGGGATAGTTCATCCGAAAATGAAAATTATTTATCTTCTTACCCCCAAGGGAATCCAAGATGTAGGTGACTTTGTTTCTTCAGTAGAACAAAAACAAAGATTTTTAACTCAAACCGTTGCAGTCTGTCAGTCATATAATGTCAGTCAATGGTACACACGGCTTTGAGAGAAGAGAAAAAAAAAAACATACACAGACAAAACCAAATTAAACCCTGTGGCTCGTGACGATACATTGAGGTGTAAAGACACGAAACGATCAGTCTGTGCAAGAAACTGAACAGTATTTATATCATTTTATTTTACCTCTGATCCGCCGCACGGTCCAACTTTCCTGAGCGCGTTCACTACAGCGTGACGCATCTTCTTCTACTTGCTTTACAGCGGATCGCAGACTTATAAGTGCATTACCACCACCTATCTCTCAAACGGACCATTGACACTCCTAATTGAGATTGTAGATAGAGTGTCAAAGAACAGGGGCATAGCTATCATTTCAGAAGTGAAGGGGACAGAAATGTTCAAAAGAAAGTTTTTTTTCCCGACTTTTGTCTAATCGACAGCCCTTTTCCCTTATCTCTTTTAATTGGCTAAGAAAACAAATAGACTCCAAAATAAGGTATTTTGAAAAATGTTGGTAACCAAACAGTTGATTCTACTGTATGAAAAACACTCAGAAATGTCTTAAAATATCTTATTTTATTTTGTACTGAAGAAAGTCATACCAGTTTGGAACAACGAGGTTGAAATGATAACAGAATTTTCAACTGTGTAAACTACTTAATAGTTGCACATTTTGCTACATCATGGAGTAAAAAAAAAAAAAAACCATGAATATGTAAAACGGACTAAAAAAAAGCAAAACAACCCAAGTGCTTTAAAACCAATTACTAATTACACACAAATTGCAAGCTAATGAGAGAAAATTAACAGGGGCACATTGTTTGATGTGTAACGCTTGGAACATTGTGATGGGTTTTGCTCCAGATGGTCATTGTAACGACACGTGAGTCATGGGGATCCATTTGCAAGGCTTTATTAAAAGGAGTGGTCGGAAACAAGCATGAGTCAAACATTGGCAAACAGGAATATATATGGCAAGACAAAGAGTAATCCTAGGGCAAGCGTGGGTCGACGATCAGCGAACAATATCCAACAGGGCAAGGCAGATAGATAATCCAGGTACACGAACAATAATCCAAACGAGGGGCAAACGAAATCCAAATGACAAGGCAAAGGGTTAATCCAGGAAACATGGGCAGGAATCAAAACACGAGAAAACTAGCAAGGAAATACTAACAACTGAGTGGGCGCTGTAGAGTAGCTATCGCTAGGATATACGCTAAACAATACTTGGCAGAGAGGAAGAGGAAGTCCATGGTTTATGCAGGGTGTGTGATCAGTGCAATCAGCTGTGTCGTCGTCAGTGCAATGGATGATGGGAATTGTAGTCTGAGGTGGCGTGCAACAGTTAGTGTAGTGCAAGAGTCCCTGTGGTGAGTGAGTGACCTCTGGTGGTGAGTTAACGGAAGTTCGTAGGCCAGATTCATGACAGTCATTGTGCTCGGTTTTTTTCCTGATTAGGAATGATAAGATCACATCTGCTGGTGGACAGGGACAGAGAGAGAGGGGCCTAACAAGACTGTCCCCCACAGACCCTTAGCAGCTGCACACAATATACCATCGATTAAGACTCCCTGACTAGATGATGGCTGAATCCATAACACAACATCATACATCTAATGTTTTAAAAAATGCATGATGACATTAGTTTATTACACACAGATTGAAATGAAGAATTAATGTCAGATTGAGAGTGAGACAAATAACAAACAAACAGCTAAATAAATAATATTATTTCAGCTCAAAACCTGCTTATTAATTATCTGTAAATACTTAACCGAGCCTCATTTTGGATGTAACAGATCATCCAAAACTGTCTAAATGAACCGCATGAAGTCATAGTGAAATTAAGTTACTAGTTCAGCTAATTAGCACATGTGCTCATAAACAGTGCTGGGAGGAAGCAGCAATATAATGATCTTATGGCACATAGTCGATTGTGTGACTGAGAAACATTACATTATTACCACGGGACACCGAGGCCTGGCTGCTCTCCAGTATAGAAAAATCACACCCGCCATGAACAGTTCTGTAGACAGGTCTGATCAGTCCTTAAAAGTGTAATAATATTTCACAATTTCCTGGAAATCACATGTCAGAACTGTTGCACTGTTTCAAGAGTTATTTTATTGAGTTACAGTGAGTGAGTCTCATGTTCCAAACCTTTTTTTTGTTGTTGTTAATGTGCTAGCTTTGATAATGGTAAACCTCACAGTATACAGGCATCATTGACTACAATGTTGTAATCGAACATTAATAAATAATGTAAATAAAACCTATGCATAGTTATGTAGTTATGTTTAAAATGTATAAATCTATTTTTATATTCATAAAAATATATATACAAATGCAGTGGTGTGAAAAAGTGTTGGCCCCCTTCCTGATTTTTTTTCACACTTTAATGTTTCAGATAAAACAAATTTAAATATTAATCAAAAGATAATACAAGTAAACACAACATGCAGTTTTTGAATGAAGTTTTTTTTATTATGAAGGGAAAACAAAATCCAAACCCACATGGCCCTGTGTGAAAAAGTGCTTGCCCCCTAAACCTAATAACTGGTTGGGCCACCCTTAGCAGCAACAACTGCAATCAAGCGTTTGCGATAACTTGCAATGAGTCTGTTACAGCGCTGTGGAGGAATTTTGGCCCACTCATCTTGGCAGAATTGTTGTAATTCAGCCACATTGGAGGGTTTGAGCATGAACCGCCTTTTTAAGGTCATGCCACAGCATCTCAATAGGATTCAGGTCAGGACTTTGACTAGGCCACTCCAAAGTCTTTTTCTTCAGCCATTCAGAGGTGGATTTGCTGGTGTATTTTGGATCATTGTCCTGCTGCAGAACCCAAGTTGGCTTCAGCTTGAGGTCACGAACAGATGGCCAGATATTGTCCTTCAGGATTTTTTGGTAGACAGCTGAATTCATGGTTCCATTTATCACAGCAAGTCTTCCAGGTCCTGAAGAAGCAAAACAGCCCCAGACCATCACACTACCACCACCATATTTGACTGTTGGTATGATGTTCTTTTTCTGAAATGCTGGGTTACTTTTAGGCCAGATGTAATGGGACAAACACCTTCTAAAAAGTTCAACTTTTGTCTTGTCAGTCCACAGAGTATTTTCCCAAAAGTCTTGGGGATCATCAAGATGTTTTCTGGCAAAACTGAGACGAGTCTTTGTTCTTTTTGCTCAGCAGCGGTTTTCGTCTTGGAACTCTGCCATGCAGGCCATTTTTGCCCAGTCTCTTTCTTATGGTGGAGTCATGAACACCGACCTTAACTGAGGCAAGTGAGGCCTGCAGTTCTTTAGATGTTGTTGTGGGGTCTTTTGTGACCTCTTGGATGAGTCGTCACTGCACTCTTGGGGTAATTTTGGACGGCCGGCCACTCCTGGGAAGGTTCACCACTGTTCCATGTTTCATTTGTGGATAATGGCTCTCACTGTGGTTTGCTGGAGTCCCAAAGCTTTAGAAATGGCTTTATAACCTTTTCCAGACTGATAGATCTCAATTACGTTCTTTCTCATTTGTTCCTGAATTTCTTTGGATCTCAACATGATGTGTAGCTTTTGAGAATCTTTTGGTCTACTTCACTTTGTCAAGCAGGTCCTATTTAAGTGATTTCTTGATTGCGAACAGGTGTGGCAGTAATCAGGCCTGGGTGTGGCTAGAGAAACTGAACTGAACTGGGATAAACCACAGTTATTTTCTCCACAAAAATATTGAGCAGCATGTGTTTTTCCAACATTGATAATAATAAAGAATATTTCTTGAGCATTACATCAATATATGTACATATTTATTATTATTATTTTAATCATAATATCACATTATTACTGTTTTCACTGTATTTTATCAAATAAAGTCGACCTTCATGAGCATAAGAGACTTCATATAATATTTATAAATTTGTAAATATTTAAAAATCTTACCAACCACCTAATTTTTTTCTATTTTTAAAATGTAAGACAGCTTTGTCTCCTGAATAAAAGCCCTAACCTGCAATATTCACTCTTAAAACTGTACTAAGGATTGACATTATACATTATGTTTATAGTTTTAGGTGCATCTGCATGCCTGCACCATATTGGGTACCAAAAACCCAAAACTATTTAATTGTCGTACACATAAAAAAAAAGACTTGATTTAAATTGCTGCATGAAATCTATAGTACCACACACAAAGTAACAGCCCAAAGTAACACAAAATGGTCATATGTAACATGAAAGGGACACATTAAAATAAAAAAAAAGGTGCAGATGCAAGTCGGTGTGTGCCACCTGGCAGTCCCAGGTGTGGTAAAGTGCAGCAGTGTACTCTTTGTTTAGACTGCAGTAAATCTTCTACAGTACAACAGCCCGAACAGAGTCTTTATACATGCATGCAGTAATGGATTGGCCATGTGTTGGATACGTCTGCTGACCACACTTATCATAGAACGTCTTTGTCCCACATAGGTTGACAAACAAGTGGAATATGTGAGGGGAACAAAACCACACACACATACAATCCCAAAAGAGGCCCACTGTCTGTGATAGAAGTCTTTCATGGCCAATTAAAGCAGCTCGACTTTCCACCTCAATGACATCTAAGCATCTATTAGCAGCAAGCCCTTCCCGCACACACTGCTCTGTCGCGCTCCCGCTGAGCTCAGCTCATTGACTGTATGATTAGGTCATATCGTTCTCATCTGTCTCTAAGAACAATGAAGCAACAGCCGAGAGCATGAAGAGCCAAAGTCTGCATTACCTACTCTCCAACAAACTGTAAATCATGTGTCCCACTGCTGGGTGATTACAATAGTGTCTAAACAAGCACCAGGGTTACAAAAGCCAAAATCTGAACGTTAAGCTCAAAAGATCTAATCTAGTAGAGCAACGTGTCAGTTATTATATAGACATTAAATGTGATTCACAAACCATAAACTTCCAGCTAAACTCACAATAAATGTTCTTTATTGACATTTATGGTACCATGAAGAATAACCTTTAACATCCATGGAACCTTTTCATTGAACAAAACATTTTTACACTTAAAAATAGAGGTTTCAAAAGGGTGTTTTCACAGTGATGCCACAGAAGCAGCATTTAGGGTTCACCCCCCAAAAAAACTTTTAGTGAACAAGAAGAAAATTAATAATCTGAAGAAAACATTTTTCCAATATAAAGATCCTTTTCATAATTGAAAGTTTATATGAATGTTGTTATATGATCCAACAAATGCAATAAAAAGCCTTTATTTTTAAGTGTGTAGTGGAAAAAGGGTTCTTTATTTAAATGGTCTTCACACTAAGAATATAAGTGTTTATTTTAAGAACCAGAAATGTATCTTTTATGGCATCGCTGCAAAAAAAAAAAAAGAGCATATTTCATAGATTATTATTAGAGGCCAAAAGTTGAGTAGATATGGAATATGGAAACATTGATTTGTAGTAAAATGTTCCAACTGTTTTTTTTTTTTTAAACTTGAAAGGGATGCCATATTTTGTATTTTATTTTTAAGTGTCCGTTTACTGAGATCGCACATATACTGCTGTCACAGCTGTCATCTGGCACACATGACATCAGTCGTCACCTGATTGAGACTCAGAACTGCATCCAACCGAAGATGTCATAAATCAAAAGCGGTACTACTCTGAAATGGCCAATAAAGGCCTATGACATTATGCATATATGCATATCTCATTATTACACTGTTGCCCTCTCACTTTCACAGCCAGATACCATATTAAACAACAACTCCTCTGGGAACTCCTAGACACTTAAATCCACATTCATAATTCAAAGAAATGTATTCAACGTGCTGTCTGGGTGCACTGTCCCGAGGGGCCACAGCCGTGGACTGGGCAACCTTTGATTCCTCGCACACTTGCAAATGTGCCAGTCCATTGTCCACGGCAATGGCCTGTTTTTTGCATATTGATTACATTGATACCTCCACTAAGCACTTACAAAGAGCATCTGAAGAATCAATACCATGCCTTCTGCTGCCATCTTGGCAAATCAAACTTCACCCTCAAGATAACATCTTGTCGGGATGCAATGAAAGCCATGCAAATCCTTTCAAAAAAGCATTACGTCCCTCAAGATCAGCATGTAAAAGGTTTTGCTAACTCCAAATGTAACGTTCCCTCCAAACAACACAACTCTTCCAACCTTGGGGTTTTGGACAAAGCGATGCATCCGCAGAGTTGGGATAGAGTTTCACAGCCAGATTGATTATCTGAACGTCTGCCTTCTTTGTTCTGGTCCCCACGGTGCTGATTTTGCGCTTCAGATGAATGTACACAGATGCAGAAACTTGGGTGCAGAGCAATAGCTGTGTAGTGGTTTTTATGACATTTTGAGTTTACTCTTAGATATTTTTATCGTTTTCAGGGACACTTAGGTGACGACTTTAGAACAAGAGTTTAGAATAATTGTTGGGAAAAACTGCTTATGACAATTTCTTGAAAATCCTTGAACAGTCACAAAAATAGTATCCAAATGTACACTTACAAACAGACTTAAAACAAATGTGCTGAATTGAATTTATATTGTACAAATCTATAATTAACATTTGAAGTGAATATTCTTATAAAAGCCTAAAACCTTGGGTTTTGTCACCTTTTTTAAAGTAAAACACACATTTCTAAAACTAGATACATTTACAAATATTGTAAATATAAATATAATTGTAAATATAATTTCTTATAAGATTTACTTTTCATAGATAGATAGATAGATAAACAAAGTATCTTGTTTTAAGGTAGTTTATTTTTTTCTGAAAAACAAAACAATATGATTATGAGAGTGTTATTACAGTGTCAGCAGCACTCACTACTTCCAAGCCGAAGGGCCACTTGTGTTTGACTACTACAATAAGAAAGTATCAAGAGGGTCATTTAAACATGTGTTCAACTGCTTTTGGAGGCAATTAAAATATTTGACTGCTTTGGCATTTTAATGTTGATTTTTACATACAGGAACATCTGCACAAAAGACACTCTGCATTTTATGGCAACACTTCTTTTTTAGAGGTAGAGAGTCATTTATTTTATGGTGTAAATGTAGCACTCAGCCTAAATAAATGTTCGCGCTCACTGAACCTCACACAAAACAGGCACACTTCAGTGGACAAAGACACAGACGGAGGGAGGGAACATCAAGCTCTTCTTTCTTTTCCTGGAGGGGTTGTTTGCTCAGAGTGGGTGCAGGGCAGTTTGGAGAGAAGGGGAGGGCGGAAAAGGGAGCCAACTGGGAGAAGTGTGTTTGTACAGAAAACAGTGAACGATAACCGGAAAAAAAAAATGAGTGAGAGTCACAAAAGCTACTCAAACTTGTGCATGTGTGTGTGTATTGTAATTGTGTTATTGTGTTAGTGTTGAGGGGTAAGAAAGAGCGGGAGAGAAAGTGAGTGTGACAGAGGGGGGCATGCAGCTCATTGTAAGGAGCAGTGAGTTAATCTCTTTAGCGGCACACGTCTTATGTAAAGAGGTGTAATGGTCTCTGCCCCCTCCTAGCCTCAAGGGACCCCAGGGGACACTGGGGTCCCGTATCCCAGCAACATTTGCATGTCGGTTATTCCAAAAAAAGATATGAAGGGAAACAAACAAAAAAAACGGTGAATGGTGATAAGGTCCACCCCTTTGCATGGTAGACTCTTGTCTACAGACAGACTATAGAGTATTCAGTGGTTCACTCATGGACAAACACATTCTGACTCGCCACGGAGAGCATGCGAAGGAGATTTGATTCCGATTGCACAAACACTGCGTCTGTGGACTTATTTGTTTGGAGAGTAAGTAGTAAGTGTCATTTTGTCATTATTTTATTCCGGTAAGCCTTTGAACTTGATAGTAAAGAGGTGATTTCGGGTTACAGATGCCAGACAGACATTGAGACGCTCCAGCTGAGATTGTTTACCTGCAGCACATGTTGGGAAGTGATGTCTGTGCATATGTCCAAGCACAACGCAATGTCTGACTTGAGTTTTGCTGATTGTTTTGTACCTTAAAAATGAACAAATAACAAAATAATAATAATAATAATAATATGCAGTGAACTAAACATTGCTTTTCATGAATGTTCATGTTTGTTATTTTTTAGCATACAAAATGAAAAGTGCAAACTCGTCACAAAAAATACCCTCCGTGGGTTAACAAAAACAGTTTACTTGTTCCAGTGATTTATCGGAGTTGTTTAACATGTGTTTCGTTGCATTTTTAATTCATGACAACTATGTATTAAGTGTTGTAACAGAACGTGTGAATTGATGATAATGTCAAGCATTGTAATTAATAAGTATTAGCATTACATCATTGCTTGGCATGCCTCGAGGACAAAATATGTGTGACTCTCTTAAACAAAGACACTGATGAGATCGCTTTTCATTGGAAAGGACTGCCAAAGGGCTGCCTGAAGCCATCAAGTCTTTCAGCTGAAACAGATGTTTATTTATAAGAATGCAAAAGTAGTATTGAATAATCTTATTTAATTATTTGAAAACCACATGAATGATAATGGAGTTGTTTGTGGAATATAATTCTTCTGGCAATGGTAATGGAGTACAAGCAGTTGAATCAATGTTCATGGGGTCATTAATGTATGTCTCTACAATTTATTTGATTTTGAAACAGCAATTTATGGAGTATAGAGAGATTAGACATGAACACAGATGTGGTTGCATTTATGGTTCGCTTATCTAAAAGTAGATGCGAGGCATCAAAGTTACAACAAAATAACAAAGAATATTTCTTTGGTATGCTTGAATTCATAATGTGATGTTAATAATTAAGAAGCAGCTGGCATATTTGCTGTGTTCTTTCTAACTAATAAGCCTTTAACATATCAGCCATCACAATTAGGCCAGTTATACAAAGCCACGTGTGATGATCGTGGCAGGTCTTTTGTTCGTAAAGCCCCTCACTATCTGCTCTGAAAGACAGATGGAAGGCATGATGTGTTGATTATCGATGTGTAATATATGCTTTAGGCATATATGAATCATAAAAGGCGGCTGAGTAGCTGGTGACAGACCTTTGGTACTCTTGAACTGTTGTCAGGTGACTGACAGGTCCCATCTCTCTGGTGGGACCCAATATTATGTCCAGCATATGGAGCCTTATATATGCACACTAATATGCATTGTAAGCTTCTTTTTTATTTTTTGTAAGTAATGCTTGTTTGATGTAATGAAATATGCAAAAACGTTAAGTGTGTTTACATGCACCATTATGTTTGAGCTAAGGTCTGTCAAACTGTACATTGCAAATCAAATATTTTTAAAGAATTAAATATTAATATATTTGAAAAATTAAATAAACAATGCACAAGCACACAACACAGAGGTCAGCTGTAATGGATTGATGTAATAGACAATTAGACATTATTTGTCTAACTTCACAAAAATCTGACCGGTACAATGGACTGGACTAAAGCATTTACATGACATTTTAAAAAGTTGTTTTAGTCTGAATCAAACTCAAAGTGCATGTAAACATGTTTTCGGAAGCCTGACAAGAAGAAAAAAAGTAATTGGCAGGTATTTTGACCTACTGACCAAGTGATATGAATAGATGTTTGACCTAGTCACACTAATTTCAAGCTTGCATTTGCCTTTGTTTGTCAAAGAGGAGGGTGTTCTTGGTACTTGTTCAAAGCATGCGTTCAGGGCAACTGCCATTAGGTCTACACCATTGTATCCCATGTGGGCAAAGAGCCAAGAAAAAAAAATACTGTAGTTCCTGGTTTTGTAGGACCTGTATGCTGACCTAGTGAACGTTAAGTAAAGTAAACATTAAGAAAATTCTGCCTTGACTTTACTGCTCAAATGCCAACAGGAGTCATCTCACTACATTTCTTAAAATCCATGTTTTACCAGGTTTCCCAAATGGGAATAAGAAGGATCTCCACACAAGGCTATGAGTCCATCAGACCTTCCTCCATCATTAAAATTATGTAATTACACACCTGCCGCCACCAAGACCACCACCTGCTTTCTCCAGATGTCCCAGGAAACATGGGTAGTGTCAGCAGTTTGATATCAGGCCATAGCCTCCACAGCAAACACTGCAAAGCCTCTGAAAAAAAAGTCAAAAAGGGGCTCCAGTCTAAGAAAACAGGTCGTAGCTTGGATGGCCTTCTGAAGTATGGCTTCTCTCAGGACCATTGCAGCACCAACAACAACTCAAAAGTCAGCTATCATTCAGGCAAAAATGACGACTTCTTTTACATCAAGGTCAGCAATAAGCCCCGAACTGCTAACAATAATGCAGCTGAAGACAATCAAGGAAGAACAACTGAGATGGACAATGAGGTGGACAGGAGAGGAGGGCCACCAGAATTAGTTCCGCTGTCTGGAAAACTAGAAAAGGTAACAGATCAAGAGTTAGTCAGAGAATAAACATAGCAAGGCATGGGCTACAAAAAGTTCATTTTTATTTTCCAAAATAAAATATCAATAGTTTAAATTATTCACTGCCTATATTGCTGTGTAGCATTTCAGTCCTATAAAAAGTCAAATTTAAAGCAGTACAACTTGTATAGAAAGCAAAATGTCTGCTTAGGACACGTTCATTTCAGATTAAAGCAGCCAAAACCAAAAGATGGCCCATCCCCCAAACATTCTTATCACACAAAATCAAACAACAGTCAAGTATAGTTGATGTTAAGTAATCCCCACCAGCCCCTGACACTTTCACTAAGAGCTTAGCCGTGTCTGCTCCATTTAATTAAACCTCTAGATTGACGAGGTAAGAATGCCTTGATCTCTCCAGAGATTCGGTCCAATGGCTGTGTGGCACTTGCAAGCAGGCAAGCACCTCTTTCCCTAAATAGCCTCATTTATGAAGAATCTTGCTAGGAAAATGAGCCTAGTTTCACTAGGTCAGGAAGTTAATGCTAAACCATGGGGTAAACATGCTACCACGTGTAAGAGGAAGTGACTGGGGAAAAGGAATAAGGGAGAGGAATAAGAAAAATAAACAAAGGATTCTTGAGATTGTCTTGTGGATCCATCATTTATGAATTTTTTTCTGTTGTAATGCCCTGGCAGTTATGCAAGTAATTACTTTGAGAACATCTGCTCAATAGGTTTTAAGATGGATTTGTGTCCTGCCATATACATGAGTGAATGATCAGTTGGTTGTACTGCACTTCAAATCCCAAAAACACTCAACTATCTTTTTTGTCCTCTCTCTTTTAGAGTATAGAGAATGCTTTAATTCGACCAACCGCCTTCAAACCCGTTCTTCCTCGAAGCAGCAGTTCCTCGGTGGAGACTCATAACAACTTGAGCACTATCCTGGGCAAGAGATTTAGTCCTATAGACAAGCTAAAAGATCTTCAGGACCCCAAGCTGGAGACAAATTCTGGTACCTTCTCTGACTCTGGAAGGAACTCTATGTCCAGCCTGCCTACTCACAGCACCAGTGGCAGCAGCCAGATGGACAACCTAAGCATTTCAACTAACCACATGGCACGCCATGGAGGCCTTGCCCAAAACATGGACACATCTCAGAACCAACAGGGGGGTGTAGCAGGGATGAATGGAAACTCTGGATCCAGTTGGATGTGTAGTGGGACTAACGGTGGAAACGGTTGGGCCAATGGATTTTGTGAGACGAACAGAAACAGCGAGTCGACGAATGGCAATACAAGATCTATTGGTGTCCTAAGCGAAAGTTTGGCGGCAACAATAAGTATGAACAGAGAAATAACTGCTGCAGCACTGACCGTTTCATCCATTGAGCCAAAGATGGATCTGTCTGGAAACCAAGAACTGCTTCTGGAACATAGATTTACAATTTCAGAGCAAAGCCCGACAAAACCATCATCTTCTGGGGGCTGTATCCGATCACCAATTTCAATGGATGAATCACTGATACAGCAGCTGGAGTGGAAACTTCTAGATCGTGAAACCGAGCTGGTGGAGTTACAAACGAGCCTCGATGAGAAGGAGTCAGACACATGCCATCTATTTGAGGAGAAGCAACGGTACTGTGCTGAGGAGATGGAGGGGTTGAAACAACGCTGCTCTACAAAACTCCGTCAAGTAAGTTGCTTACAATATTCAAAGGTTTGAAAGGAATATGAATATATAAAGTTTCCTTCCAGGAACTCGAGCTGCGTCGACGACGCTACGGGAAAGCCTTCAGCGTGACCGTGCTCTGAACCAGAGTGTAATCTGTCCAATGGATGGGCGAGACATCATAGGCGGGTGACGTCACCGACCGGGAAGCATAAAAGCACGTGCGGTGGAGCCGGCATTTGCTTTTTGTCATCCAGCAACCGCTACTGTCTGTGTGTCTGTCGATTTGTGTTGTGAGTCTTATTTAGTGTTGTTTGTCCTAGCACAATCACTTGAATTAGGCTCCAGCAATATGTGCAAGCACTTGGGCGATATCAGATCGCATTACGGGCTGTGTGTTCCTCCCTGCACACGTTATATCACTGCTGAGGATACACGCAGTCTGTGTGTGGTCTGCTTGAGAGCAGAGCACGCAGATTCAGCACTCGAGGGAGCTGACTGCCCGTTTTGTGAGCTTTTTTCATTGCTTATGCTTGCTCTCGGAAGGCTCTCTTTGAGGAGTGAGCTTTCACTAGCGTGGATTGAAGATGGGCGAGCTTTCGAGGGATCTTCTTCCCCTTCCTAAGACTTGTCTTCCTCCGTGGAGGTGGACACATGAATGAAATTGTGTTTGCACAAGCATATTATGAATGAGAACGGCGCGCAGTCAGCTCTAAAAAAAAAAAAAAAAACGCGTGCATTACATAATTCTCATTCATATCAGAAGCGATGCCCCGAGTGGAACAGACGCTCGCGAGCTATCTGTCCTCTTGCGTGGTGTTGTCTCTGAAGGCTCGCGGATGCAGGTCAGGCTGGTGCGTGTCTGCACACCATGGCAGTGTTACAGGCGCAAAAAAAAAAAAAAAGCCAAGCTGACGTACCTGCTTAGAGAGCTGGATGAGGGATAGGGGCTCAATTTTATTGAAATATAAGCTGATTTCTGAGCTCCCTAGAAACGCTGTCTGTGGTTGACCCTATCTGACATGAAGGAGAAGATGGGGCTTGCGCCTTCTGGCCTGTTCGGCGACGCCGTCGTCAATTCCGTCGTCGACAGGTACCAAGAGGCCTGTATACAGGCTGCGGCGTTTCAGCGGTTTCTCCCTCGCCTATATCTAGCTCAGGGGGCTGCTGGGCGGGAGCAGCCCTCGCCGCGTGCCAGCCCCTCTTCAGAGAGGCACAAAACAGAGCATGGCTACTCGCACCCCACCCACCGAGGTGGGGCCGTGGTGGCAAATGCTCTGGGTCAGGGACCTCTAAGGCTAAGCCGGATCTGCGGACCGTTCTTAAGTCTAAGGGGTCCTCGGCCAAGAAGCCTACGGGCGTGGCCCATGGCTTACGAGGGCAGATCCCTCTGGAGCAGAGCAGGTTACACCTCATTATACCGGTGTCCGTCTCACCCCAGTGCCCTCGGGAGACCAGTCTGCTAACCCTGCCAGAGTTCCAGGGTACAACTGGCTCCAGCGAGCGATATTCTCAGTTTCTTCTGCCTCGAAGTGTAGCGGAGCTGAGAAGCTCGCCACCCCTGCGGGGGTCTCTAGTGCTCCTGGTTCAGCCGTCTCCTGCCGGCCCTCCGCTTCAGGGCACTGAGCTAGCAGCTCTAAGTACACCAGAGGCCAGTGCCGAGAGGCTGGTTCCCTTAGTAGACCATCTGGCAGCATGGAAACTACTGCCAATGTGTCTCTTTGGGTCCTGCCTTGCAGGGTCTGGTTCTATCAGCCTGATATTCCTAGGAATGACGCGGGTCTGAGGACCGTCGTTCAATAGGAGGCTGAGGCTGAGGCAGTCCTGATGCTATGTCCAGGACTTACAAGGGCAGACCCCTCTGGGGCAGAGCGGGTTACACCTCATTATACGGTGTAAGTGTAGCGGAGCTGAGAAGCCGTCTCCTGCCGGTCCTCCGCTTCAGGGCACCGAGCCAGCAGCTCTGGGTACATCAGAGACTGGTTCCCTTAGTAGACCATTTAAGCAGCGTGGAAACTACTGCCAAATGGATCTCATTGGGTCCTGCGTACTGTACAGAAAGGCCTTTGTATTCAGTTCGGCGCTCCGCCACCGCCTTTCAATGGGGTGATTCCCACGTGCGTGGGCCCCCAGCAGGCTCAAATCATGGAACAGGAAGTAGACACTCTCGAGGAAAGAGGCCATCGAGGTGGTCCCTCCTCACGTAAGAGAGTCCGGGTTCTACAGCCGGTACTTCATTGTTCCAAAGAAGGATGGTAGATCTGCGCCAGTTGAACCGCTCAGTCATGTGACTGAAGTTCAGGGTGCTTACACTCATCAGTCATGTCTCAGGCCAAGTCCGAGGACTGGTTTGTCACGATGGATCTGAGGACGCATATTTCACGTCTCCATCCTTCCCTCTCACGGGAAGTCCCTGAGGTTTGCTTTTGGGGGCAAAGCTTACCAATATCAGGTTCTTACCGTTGAACTTGCACTCTCACCCCGCACTTTTACATCAACGATTGGTTGATTCTAGCTCGATCAGAGCAGGTGGCGATTCGGCATCGAGATGTAGTTCTCGCGCACATGAAGGGGTTGAGACTGAACGCCAAGAAAGTGTGCTTTCTCCAGTATAGAGAACCACTTATCTAGGCGTGGTGTGGGATTCGACCACGATGCAGGCACGTATGTCTCCTGCTCGGATCGAGTCGATCCTCACCTCAGTCAAGAGAGTGAAAGAGGGCCAGTCACTCACTGTCAAGCAGTTTCAGAAACTGCTGGGGCTCATGGGGCTCTGCGTCCAATGTGATACCTTTTGGCCTGCTGTACATGAGGCCCCTACAGTGGTGGCTCAAGACCAAGGGGTTCTCCCCGAGAGAAAACCCGCTTTGCACGATCAAGGTCACGTGGCGATGCCTACGTGCCTTAGACATGTGGTGCCAAGCTTGGTTCTTGTCTCAGTGCCCGGTGCTGGGAGCTTCTTGTCGCCGCATAATGCTAGCGACGGACGCATCCCTCACCATTTGGGGATCGGTCATGAGTGGCCACCCTGCCCGAGGTCTGTGGAGCGGTCTCCATCTAACGTGGCATATCAATTGTTTGGAAATGTTGGCCGTGTTTCGTGCACTCAAGCACTTTCTCCCAGACCTGAGAGATCACCATGTGTTGGTGCGCACCGAAAGCACAGCGGTGGTCTCCTACATCAACCACCAGGGAGGTCTGCGTTCGTGCCCCTTATACAGCTGGCGCACCAGATCCTCGTGTGGTCCCAGGGCTAGCTTCGCTCGCTGAGAGCCGTACTATATCCCTGGGTAGTTCAGGGAGCAGACATCCTGTCAAGGCAGGGGCCGAGGCCCGGGGAATGGATGCTTCACCCGTGGTGGTGAAGCAGATATGGAAAGTTTTTGGCTTTGCGACTCAAGAGTCAGCGCTATCCCCCTCTAGTTCCTCCAGCTCCTCTGGACTGGACGGCTATGGTACAGACCTGGCCGAGGCTTCGTCTGTACGTTTTCCCCGTAGCGTCGTTGACGCAGTTTCTCATTCCCTTCAGGGAACCAGGGTTACATATGTAACCTGAGACGTTTAGTGTGACTCCAAAACCAATAAGACTACCTTATCTTACCGTGATGATCAACCAAGTACACTATTCACCTTCATCCAGGCAGATCTTAATCATGGTTTTTGTAACCTGCAGGTGTCTCAGAGGGCTTTGAGAGCCCAACAGTCATTGCAGCTTCAGGTGATACAACTTCAACAGGACAAGGAATGTCTGCAGGAGGAGGTGGACCAGCTTAATCGTGACCGGGACACTGCAGAAAGCCGTCTCCGAATCTATGAGAGCCAGAAAAACCTTGCACCCACTCTAGAAGAGACTCAATGGGAGGTCAGTCTATAAGACTTAATCGTTGTGTAATGACAAATGTGGATACAATGAAAATCCAATGCACTCTGTGTTTGATAAAGAGGTCGATTTAAAAGCTAAACAGTTGGGATATTAAGGGAAAACAATCAAAATTGTTACAAAATCACATTCATGATTTTTTTTGTTATTTTTGTAGGTGTGCCAGAAGTCAGGTGAGATTTCTCTGCTAAAGCAGCAGCTTAGGGACTCCCAGGCTGATGTTGGAAACAAACTCAGTGAGATTGTCAGTCTC
Source organism: Barbus barbus (assembly GCF_936440315.1). Taxonomy (NCBI): domain Eukaryota; kingdom Metazoa; phylum Chordata; class Actinopteri; order Cypriniformes; family Cyprinidae; genus Barbus; species Barbus barbus. Next base: position 11,030,518 of record NC_136757.1, on the reverse strand, counting down.
AAAGTCTCTCTGAAGGAGTCCAGATGCAAGATGGATGAACTGGAAAAGAAGATCAAGGAGTACGAGGAAGCACTTCACCAGCGGAGCGCTGAGGTTGAGGTCAGTGTTAGCTGATATTAGGTTAATTTACAGCTGCTACTGCATGCTGTTCCATCACATTTGCCTGACTATAATATCTCTTTTTAAAAAAGGTATCTAAAAATGAGTTTCAAAGAAAGAAGAATGAAGCTGACCTCCTCAGGGAGAAGGTGAACATGCTGGAAACGGACATCAAGGGCATGAAGCAGGACTTAGCAATGGCCAAAGAGGAGCAACAGCAGCTAATGACCATGAGAGCCAAAGTTGAGGAGCAACAGCTGCAACTGCAGATAAGCCAAGCCCGGATGAAGGCCTTTGGGACTGGTCAAGCCAAATCGAAAGCCCAGGATGGAACAAGTGCCAGTAAAACACTGAATCATAATGGAGGGACTGCAGACTTGGATGCCCTACAGAAGGAGGTAGAGAGGCTGAGAGGGGAACTGAAGGAAGAGAAGCAAAAGAAACATAAGATGATGAATGGCTTCCAGCAGGAGAGACAAACGTGGAATAAAGAGAAAGACAAAGTAATCAGATACCAAAAGCAGTTGCAGTACAATTACCTACAGATGTACAGAAAGAACAAGGGCCTGGAGAAGATTTTGAGGGAGCTAACGGCTGAGATGGACAGTCGGACAGAGATGGACATGGACAGCCATAGCTCTGATCTGAACTTTGAAAAAATTGTAGCCACAGAGATATGAGGTCAGAGGATGAATGTTTTCACAATTAACCGAATGGTCTTAAAAGGGTGAATGTACTAGTGGGCAGAATTCACAAACCAAAATTTAAAGGGAAGAAATATGATGTCACAGGAGATTTTAAGATGTCAGGAGATGCTCGAGACTCAAGAGTATAGCATCACTTGTACATATCACCAAAAGCTTTCTCCTTTTAGATCTACCACTTAACTTAAAATCTTAGGATGTCATCTATGTGCATTTCTGACTAAGTTCCTATTAAAGGTGCATTAAGCAATGTTGTTGTGTAATTATTAGAATTACACTCTTACTTGAGATAGCTCACTGACTTAATGTCCCATCACATCTGTCTCTGTGGCAGCCATAAATTCTGTAAACTCCAAATAATTGACCACGGTCAGATTCTTTGTTTAGCCATTTAAGCATTTTCTACCCGTCAGTCATTTTGTGCATTCATAGGGCAGCCAGTGAATAGGAAGCAGGTGTCTTGGAGTGTAGCAGTTGAAGACTTGAATAATTTAACTTAAATAATTCCAGTTAAGCACCATATTAAATTTCATAAGCAGTTGACAGTTGGTGGTTCATCATGTAAGGATACTATTTTGTTAGCATTTAGCTTGGCAACAATGAGAGGTGCTACCGTTTTCCTGCTAATCTCTGATTACAATGGTAAGGGTTATGGAAAGTGTGTGCAAATCTAATTCAGAGATTATTTTTGCAGACGTTTCAGAATGGCTAGCATTGCTTACAGCACCTTTAATATGTGCACATCCAACCAAATGCTTACTTCCCTCTAATCCAAACAATCCAGCGCTTCATGCCTGAACCCCAAGCAGCTGTACAGTCTCACTACAGGGTGACAAAGTGATATGAATGTTTTAATTGCTGTAATTGCTAGTTTTGCACTCTCTCTTCCTTTTTATATGACAACAATCTTTATCACCAGTGTCTTGGCAGACAGGCTCATAGAAACACTCTGTATACAGGAATATAGTAGTTCATACAGTCAGATTATGTCATGTTGAATGCAAATGCACTGTTCACAAATGTCCAGATACATATTTCATTGTTAATCTAAAGTATTTCACAATTCCTTTGCAACTTTTTAACAGTACTATACTATCAACTTTGAAGCCTAGATATTGTACAGTTTTTTGTTAGAATTTTAAAAGTACAGTCAAGTCACTTTTCACTCGCAGACACGTGTGTGGGACAACAAAGGTTAATTAAAAAAAAAATTTAAAAAAAATTTGTACTACAGGAATATCATTTTGAAATGAAACTCACTCTTTTGAACTGAAACTCACTCTTTTATTTATCTCTATGTTATCTTTTTGTCTAAAAAACAATGTCCTAGCTTTGTTTTCCATTCAAGAAAAGTGGATGTTTTTTACTGCCAAACCACAAAAGTTGTTCACTTGTGTCGAATCTCAGATGTGTTTTTTTTTTCCTCTCCTCAAACTTGTCCTGGCAGGATTGTTCATGTGACATGAGAGCCAATGCTGTTGGCCTTCATGATGACAAACACTGCACAGTTCATCAAAGGATGACATTTTCTTATAATTGAAAATAAGCCTGAATGAGGTTTGAGAGACTTAAGGGAAGATTATCAGTGAATAAGGCTTAAATCTTGGTCTATTTTTCAAGCAAAACAACTGTATGACTTGTAAAGACCTAGCTATGTGGACTACTTTTATGTTTTTTGGAAAATAATCCTTGGTTAGAAAAATAAGAGTGAGTACATGATGACAAAATGCTAATTTTTGGATCAATTCTGGAATTGTCTGAATTAATTGCCTTCCTGGGGAAAAAGATAGGTCTTAAAACTGACTCAACAAACAATTTACTCTCCAATACGAGTACAGATTTTTAATTAGTTATCACTTCAAAACGGTATCTACAAAATGATTTATCTAGCTAGAAGAAACCTAACGGTACAACGGTATGTTATACAGTGACGAAATACGGGGAGAGGGAGAGGGGGGGGTTTACATCTACTGCAGAAAAACAGGTGATGAAAAAAGATGACGATAGAGTAGTGTGTTCTCCTTTAGCACTTAGATGTAATACAATACCACACTTAACCGTTCACATGACAACTTTTCCTAGCAATGTTGCTTAAAATGGCAAACAGAAAGATTGAGGTGGGCAGCACTGAGACTGTTTCCTTTTTTTTCATTGCACAAATTTGTTACCCAATGTTTCATCATACAAAAGCTCCCAAAAAGCTGCCTTGTAAGTTATGATCCCTGGAGCTTTCAGGAGTTTTGATTTGATAACCACAAACTGATAATCATATTATTGATGGTGCAGGGTGGTTGTGGGGTGTAAGGCTGTCTCTAGATGCATTTGAATGCATGCATGTTATATATTTCTTATTTATTTTAATTAAATAAATTAAGATTTTTTTTTCTGAATACTGTTTCAGTTGGTTTTCAGTTAGTTATTTTATAGTTCATCAAGTGACATATGGCACAATACCTAAACAATATTCAAAATCAAAGTTGGTAAAGGCAATGCAACTGCTAGAGCCAGTGATGACATCAATCTGCAACACAGGTGCGCAAGTCAGACAAGACAAACAACCTACTCTGTTTTTGTTTTTTTTGCATTTGACAGTGTTCTTAGCATTCCTGTGCTACCAGAGAGAATAAAGGGAAATGTAATTATGTTGTATAATCTCATAAAACAGCTAAACATAGTGGCAATTTCTAGCAATCATCAACAATATTCATGTGAAGTGAAGTGAAGTGACATACTGTCAAGTATGGTGACCCATACTCGGAACTCGTGCTCTGCATTTAACCCATCCAACGTGCACACACACAGCAGTGAACACACACACACTGTGAACACACGCCCGGAGCAGTGTATTCATCAACAATACACAACATAAGTACAAAATAAATTAACAATTATAAGTTAAATTGAATTAGTTGATGATAATGAGAATTTGGTCTAATGCCTACAGCTTGTCCTATCATTAAATAGCTAAAGCACTGTATAAAGGTTTAATTGATATAGTGGCGTCGCCCTCTTGTGGCAAACTTCAATTATTACATAGGCCTCTGTCTGATTCATGGCAAGAGACGTGATGAAAACCCCAGATTTGTAAACGCAGCTACAATTCTGCCCACTGCCGTATGTATTAGTAAACCTCTTTGAATGCAACCAATGGCCAAAATCAAAGAAAGAAAATCCAAGATGAGCCCAAAATCCTTTTTAATCCCATTCTCTGATTTACGTATTTATCTGCATGAGTAGGCTACTTGATATATGAAATAAACACGATTGGCTTCTCTGTAGCGATTGCTTACCGTTGATTTGGAGGCGTTTGCTCTTTCCCGTTCCTCCACGTGGATGATGTCATGTTTACTGTCCTCTCTTCAGCTGTCAAGGGGAATCCAAACATGCCGCCTAATCAAAGGCAGGAAGCTTATGCAAATGTTACTTCCGCTTCTGTAAATTGTCAAAACATAAGTATCATGACTTTTATCAATTATCTCTCCTGTAGCCGACTGGGGAAATTATGTTATGTAAAACACAAGAAATTAATAAAAATGCATAAAAAAATGCATTATTATTGTTGTTGTTGTTGTAGCTATTATTTGCTTAATTTTAGGCTTATTGTTATTATTTTATTATTATTATTATATACTTTGCTCAAATTTATTCACAAGGTGCATATAGCAGCCTGTATTAGTTAATTTAAGTGGTCGTTTGTTTGAGATATTTCTAGTAGGCTGTTCTGTGTTTCTAGGGTTAGTGTATTTTCAAGTGCGCATGTAAACAACATGTTTATCAACGTTAAAAGTGTTTTTGTACCAAAGGGGAAAACTATTTTAGTCTTATTTGAAAATGGAGTTCTTTTCATTCAGGTGTTTCTTCCAGTTCTAACTCTTCCACTAGAGGGAGCACTAATCCACTCACATTCTCTAATTGTGAAAACTGTGTGTGTGTGTGTGTGTGTGTCTCTCTCTCTCTCTCTCTCTCTCTCTGTGCCATTTTAGGTAACTGACAGAATAAGCCTTTCAGAAGTACGTCAAACGTCATAATCTTATAAGTGTGGCTTTTGACGAATATACAAGCAATGATTGCATTAACACGAATGAATTCCACCAACAGTCACTAGTTGTTGCCCTCTAGTGGAAGAGAGAATAGAAATGAAGCAGGATCCCCTCAGACATACAGTATCAATGAAAATACACTTTATTAAAGTAAGACCCCTGATTTAAAACACACACACGTTCAATTTTAAATGTCCAATTTCAACAAACATTTTGGAACTTTTTTTTAATTGACTAATATTTTAAGTCCTTGTTTGCATAGGTTATATTTTTATCTTTATGCATAGAAATTCACTATATTATAAATATGTGGTGTACAGTGGTCTTTTTACACACACATAGAGAACAGCACTGTTCTGAGCTACGGTGTACTATATATATTTAAATCAGTACTGTGACTCATACAAGTCCTCCTCTGTACACTAGGCTACCATGTGGTTAAGTGTGCTAGAGAGGTCGGGTAATCCTGTAGTGATCGGTTATGGGGTCACATGTTGCGGTGTGTGTTTATGTGTGTGTGTGCTGAAAGAGATTAGCCATGGCTGGCACTAATTAAATACTTAAGACTCAGCCATAAGCAGTGAATATGCTGACTAAAACCTCAGCAACACATTGAGACTCCATGAAGAAAACAGAAACACAATAGCTATGAAATCATATCCCATTCAAATATTAACATTGGTGTATTTGTATATTACGCAAATTCATGTGGGTGGGAGAACAAGAGAATTCCCAACAAAGTATTTGCATGTATTTCGAATTAAGTATTTTATTGTACATAAAGTTATACTTTTACATTTCGAGATATATTAAACCTCTCCAAATAACAAACAAGCATTATCATTATCATTTGAAATCAGTATCATCATTATCATTAAATACAATAAATCCAAGCAGCAAACAAGGCATTGACAGAGAAGAATATATATACTACAAGTATATATATATATATATATATATATATATATATACATATACACCAACTGGTTAATTAAACCCTTTAAAAAGTTTAAAAGGTTAAAAAATATATTTAAAATCCTTTTTTAGCTACTTTAAGGATTTAAATAAAAAATCTGACATTTTTAAAAGCACAAAACTTGGAGCAACTTGGAAATGTACATTTTTCTAAATAAATCTCTTTGTTTTGCATAAAAACACCTTAACAATCTGATAGAGCATGTCTTACATTCGTCATAATTAACCATATGCTCTGCCCCAAAAGCCCTTAACAATAATTTAATTAGAAGAGATGTTCTTAAAATTCAAACTCGTATGATAAAAACTACACAACCTTTAATTATTACTAACTTATTACTTATCCAAACATTGCTTATCCATTTTTAGTCTTTAAAATTGACCACATCAATAAATATCATTAAAGATTTTTCAATAAATGTCATTTAAGATTTTTTTAAGTTGCTGTTTTCCATAGACTGAAGGTGAATGGCAACCAAAACAAATATTTTAGTGAATTACAAGTCTTTTCTGTCTTTTGACTTCAGAAGACCTGGGATATTGTGTTAAAATTGCTAATATGTTACTTTATAATGTGTTTTATGATGCTTATAGTTGGTGGTCCTGGCCCTGGTCCCCATCTACTTTCATTGTATGGAAAAGAGCAGCACAAACACTCTGCTAAATATCTCATTTGCTGCAGGGTGGAAAGAAAGTTTTATGCTTGGACTGACATGAAGGCGAGTAAATGGTGACAGCATATTCATCTTGGGGTGATCCTTTGAGATATACACAAATGGAGACAACACCGACACTAGCTGCACACTGAACTGTACTAACCGTATGCAACCAGCGAGGATTAATGTCTTAAATTCACAATGTTGGAACCATATGTTTATGTTCCGCTCTAATTACATTTGTCCACTGCAGGCCCTTAAGTGTGTGAATTAGATAGAATGAGTGCTATGAGTGGGGCAGACAAATCAGGCACATAAATTCACACAGCCAAGCACCGCTTACCCACAATCCTATTATGACATATAAATCTCCAGAAGATCTGGCTAGTTGTAGAGAGCCACTTGGCAATGTGCAGTGGCCTTCTACCACCTCTCATGTCAAATTAGGTCATACGGCCAGATAAATATGTATTGATCTAAGATGGCCCCCAGTACCACCTGCTCACACTGCACACAGTCAGCGTTTATGTCTTATTAACAAAAAAACACATGGATAAAGGACAATTTGAAAAGATTATACTACTGTGTCTTGTATGGAGAACTGAAATCTGACTGAATTTATCAAATGTATTTTTAAACCATGTTCTGATTTCAAATAACAGGAAGTAGAAATAATGTGTATCAAGTCATCATTTTCATGGCATTTATATTTCATGTAAAACTGTTAATGCTTTTACTGACATTCATTATAAAGTGTGACTGAAAATTATCTCTTTTTATACTGGGGTTTCTGAGTTTGCTGAGAATCTGGGTGGGGGTCACTAGATCCCTAAAGACTGAAAACTCCTGCTTAGCTGCATCTCTGTTTGTGAAATTGTTGTTATAGTGATGGTGGTATGCTGTGCTCATATGGGCTTCCTCTAGAGAGAAGGTCAGAGTGGACTGTGTTTCCACCAGAGCAGTTTCATCAACAGGTGTCAGAAGAAAGAAAATGGCAGAGAGAGAGAGAGAGAGAGAGAGAGAGAGAGAGAGAAAGAGAGAGATCAGTTTCAGAGCAGCTCTGCTGAACAAAACCAAATCACAAAAAAACAAATCATACCATTGGGAAAATGAAAGTGCAAATCAAAGGAACCTGGAATGTTACTGGGAAACTAAACAGAAGGTTTGATTTATCAGAATCAGAGACAGATCCTCACAGGAATAGGCAAACACATAGAAACATGGCTTCAAAATGTAAGAGTGTGACACTGGTGATGTTGCAAAAGTCCAACTTTGTTGTTATAAAGTTAGAGATATAAAATCTGGAAAAACTCTCAACTTTCATTCTTTGTTTTCCTAAACTGTCAGAAATCAAATACCTTAGAGGAGGGCTTTTGTGCATGATTTCATATTTACAATTAATTGTTATTTATATTTTGTTCATTGCCTATGTTCATTAATGTCTTGCTGAAAATGTATTTATATATTACTACTATTATTATTGTTTTGCTGTTTTTCATCATCATCATTATTATTGGTAGGCCTACTCTCTTTTTTGCATTGTATTTTATTGTATTATTGTAACTTTTGTCTTGACACTTTTGTTATTGATGCTTTGGTAATTTTGTATGCAGTAAACTTTGTGTAATTTAAGTACTTTGAAATTGAATTTATTTAAATAAAAATAAAACTAATAATTAAAAATAAATAAATAAATGTCCTTTAATAAAACGAATGTTCACTAATAAATAAAGTAAATTTCACAAACAAATAAATAAATGTCCTTTAATAAAATGAATGTTCACTAATAAATAAAGCAAATTTCACAAATAAATAAATAAATGTCCTTTAATAAAATGAATGTTCACTAATAAATAAAGCAATTTCACAAATAAATAAATAAATGTTTTTTAATCAAATGAATGATCACTAAATAAAGTAATGTTCACAAATAATTAAATAAATTAATACATTTTATTTAATAAAATGATTCTTATAATGCTTTAAATAATCAATAATAAAGCAAATGTATAATCAATCACTGTTGCGTCAGTAAATCGGTGAATCGCTACAAACAGACGCCGATCGTCAGCTTTAACAGTTAACGTGATGCCGAATGGTTTCAGTTCTTAAGTCATCCTCGTGTCACGGAGGAAGGTAATCCACTGACTCCCGGTCAGTTCTCGAGGGCTCTCGTGGTTCACGCCGGGACTGGACCAAGAGAGAGGTGGAGTCTTTGGGCTTTGAGCTCTAACTCACCCCATGCCAATCCCCCTCTCCACACTTTCTGCCTCCTTTCTCGCACCGTACTCGGACGGGATACACAGCCGCGCAATGGAGTCGGAAGGCAGCCAAAGTAACCTGTCCTCCTCGGACTCTCCGCACGACCCTTGGTAAAAAAAAACCTTCCTCCGATCACAAAACTTACATATAAGAGCGTCAGATCGAAATCAATTAAAAAGTAACTCAACAAAGAGGGAAACGTGTTTTGGCGGTGCCCAGCGCACCTCTCATCCACTCGGATGAGTTTCACTGAGAATCACTGCCGTTATTTGAGTCTCGGAAGATCTTGACGCGCCTCCTCTGTGTCTTTTCAGTCCTTAAGATTTATACGCAAACGCGCAGCACTTGTTGATCACTTGTTTGTATTGTTTTCACAGTAAAATGTTCATCGGTGGTCTGAGCTGGCAGACTACGCAAGGTGAGTAACACTATAGCCTAAGTATCGGCACATGTCAGCCAAAGAGACAGATCTAATTCATGTAAAACACTGAATTACTGTGTAATTACGGTCTAAATAAATCTCAATAGCCTTTTCAAGCAGCCACAACGTCTACAGTAAAGTTACAACCTGCAAATTCAATGCAGATCAATTCAATAAGACAATCTCTAAAATTGCTTAAAATCGAGTGGAAATGTAAGAACAACAGTTGAAGAAGATTAAAGATAGTATAAAGATGAAAACATTTTATAATGCATACTGTTTTACCATATGCAAGCAACTAATAAGCAAGTAGCCCTGAATGAGAATTTAAAAAAAAACTTCACTGGGTAATTTGGCTTGATCCTTTGTGCAAAGCCTATACAACAGGTTTAGCTGAGTGAATGGAGAAAGTTTCACCAACTGCTGTCATGCTGTAGGCTGTCCTCAGTATGTAGGACACATTGTTGTTTTGAATTACGCTGAGGTATTGTTCACGGCACAGAACTCTTAATAGCCTCCCTGTCATCTGATTCTGCCAGCTATTATGATAATTTAATAGATGAACATTTTCATTAGGCTTTATCTGCTTGACAGGCACCTACTTTCCACCAAAGTTGGTAACTAAGAATCGTATCCGTATAGCTAATATCTATATGCTAGTTTTTAAAACAATTTTAGATTTAGAAATCAAAAATGCATCCTTAAAGAGTAGATAATCTAAATGTACATAAAAAGTCTTGTATATTTCACTATGATGACCTCACCTTGTATTTCACATCAGGCTTCTTAGATCATCTCCGTTGATGATGTCATCCATTCACTGTTGATGTCATTAATGAATAATCTTGGTTTTCAATCATCTTTTTCGTCTTCTAACCTTTAATGTTCTGAAATAACTCATCTTCTCCTGCTTTCTCAGAGGGTTTGAAGGACTACTTCTGCAAGTTTGGTGAAGTGAAAGAGAGTATGGTGATGAGAGATCCAGTTACAAAACGCTCAAGGTAAGGGAACAGCCAACCTGACTGGGAAGAGACAACAAACATACAAAGGCTTTTATTATTGACCGTATTGTCTGTTTTGCACAAATGGGTGGAGGTGTTGTAATTTTGATCTCTCTTTCCTCTAGGGGTTTCGGATTTGTCACATTTGTTGACCAAGCTGGTGTGGACAAAGTCCTGGCCCAGTCCAGACATGAGCTGGACTCGAAAACGGTGAGTTTTTATCATCACTTAACTGCTGTGCTAACAGTCTCCTGTGTTGCGTTAACTAAAACCACTTCAGATACACATTTTTATTTATTTTATTTAGCTTCAATGAGTTTTAGTGCAGTATCTGACTGACTGAAATGCCAATATATAATTGTCCAGAGTCGCAGATGCTGTGCATGCTTGTGAGGTTTCAGGCCTCTTCACTTTGGGTTTTGGTCAAACAATTTGGGTAAGATTTGGAGAGAGAGAGCGAGAAAAAGTTCCCATCTCAGCCGTTCTTCAATGAGGTTGTCAGGGAAGCATTCCTATTCTGTGTCAATTTCTATGGTAACTAGGGGACCCGAACAGGGTATGCTGGGAGTTGCTGGGAAGCCTTTGTGGTGCCTTGTCTCAAGAGTGCTCACCAAACACATTAGACTCAGGCGGAATTCAGATTTTTCCCTTGTGGAAACTAGTCCTTGAATCCTGTGATGCTTCAGTGCTGTTTTTCTAGCAGGTGTACAAGGATTTTTAGGCCTTGTTTATGAATGGCATTTATTGGATGAATAAAATAACAATGATTTTGCAACAAAGCGGATTAGTAGATTCAGTAAGAGTGCTAGAAATAGGAAACTTTGATGCAAGGTTTTGTGTTGCGGTGCATCTATTTGTGAGAGTCTTTGTCGCTGTGCAGAGCAGGCGGGTTCTGGGACAATGGTGCCCGTTGGTTACCATGACAACAGTGGAGTCACCCCCCAGGGGGTCAGTGGGGAGGGAGCATGAGGCCCGAAGGAGAAGAAAAAAACTTTCTCATCTCTCTCTCTCCCTCTTCTGAAAGTTTGCACCAGTTCCTCATTTGAGTGAAAAACCGCCTCGCACTATGGCAACAGGTAGTACACAACAAACCACAACGAAACTGTGTGTTTCTGTGCTTCAGAAATCCTCAACACTTCAGGTAATTTGTTCACCGAGATTTTACATCGAAACAGGCAACCGAAGGAAAGGGACTGGAAAAGCCCATCGGACTCTTAATTAAAACTACAGCGAGCGTTTAGAAAGTGTCTCTCAGCTCCAGTCTTCCACAGTCTGGCCGCTTCTGCTGTTTTCTAAGTGCCTCCCCCCTGAGAGAGAGGCAGGCAGAGCCAAGGGAACATGGAGGCCTTTGTCCTGCTTTACCTCTATGACTGTGCCCCTGTGAAGGTGCCTTATGGCTGCTCGCCTGGGCCGACTTTAAACTGGAGATTAGCTTAACGAGCTCAGCGATGGGGCGGTGGAGGAGGGGAGGCCAGGAAAGAGAGAAATGTGTGCGGCACAACTCATAAAAATCACAATTTTAAGTCAGTGGTGTTGGGACGCACTTTTGAGCATTCTTGTGGATGGAGCGGTAATTCGGTGTGCTTGTGTGTTTGTCTGTATGTGATACACACCGCTAGGGTTCTGGTGATTGACCTTGAAAGATTGACCTGGTTAGATAAATCCATTGACTTAAAGTAGTTTTGACAGGGATGGCAATTTTGGCCGTTTAAGGACATGTTGTGGTCAGATGCTAATTAGAAACTGTATATACCTTTTATTGTATTTCAGAAATTATGTATGTGTTTTAATGTTAAAGAAAGCTGTGTTGTCTGCAAAGCTTATGTTTTCCCAAGATGGGAAATTTGTGAATCAAAGGGTAATGTTATTCCCAGAGCCACAGAGAAGTATTGACAGCATCTGAAAACATCCTTAAAGTAAACACACAAATAAGAATATCCATACAAAGTGTGCAACTGTTGTGCACACTATAATAGTTTTCATTTAAAAATTTAAATGTCTGCCCCAGTTAAGAAAATATTTTCAAAGTATTTTCCTTACACCTTGAATACATGTGAACACATCTTAATCAGTATTTTAAAAAAGTAAAAAATATTTTTACTTAAATTTAATTTTTATTTGTACGTTTTTGTTAAGTTAAATAATTACATTTTAATTTAATTAAATAATTATTTTTTTTATTTTGGTCACGCCACATTTTTTAAATTTAGTGGGCCAGCTTTTTGAACATTTATAAGCAGTGAAGCATATTTCTTAAAATATTATGTAAATAATAGTAACAATAAGGAAAATAAAATAGTATTTGAAGAATTGCTTTCTTTTTTTCTCTCTTTTTTTTTTCTTCATTATGATATCAGGACAGGTGTATCACCCCACTATATATTTTATTTTTTTTTACTTCATGGGCCCCCCAAAAATATCAAAATACATTTGAATTAAGAAATTAAAACTGTGCTTACAGTAGAAATGGTCTAGTAATTGTATGAATCACATTTGACTATGTTTAATATACATTAAAAAAATGAAGACTGAAAAAGTGTCAAAGTTGAAGAGTTGAAACCTCATGTCTAAAACTAATGCAAATTTAGTTTACTGATGTTTACTCATGTCAATTTAGTTTACTGATGTTTACTCATGTAAATTTAGTTTAGTGAGGAAATTTAGTTAAAATCCCTTGTATGTAAAAACATACTCAGAATGGAATATTGTATTCATTATATGCATTTTTTATAATAATTAATAGACAAATGGCAACTGCCATTTCATTGAACCATTGCGTGATAAAATGCAAAAGATACAAGCAAACATTCAAGACCCAAAAGGTGTAAAAGTTTAAGATTGACCACTAATGTGAATGTATTGAATGTTTATGGTGGTTAGTCATACAAGCCCCTACTGAATCCATTACTTTTCAGTGTCTCTCCACTCTCCACCTGGTCAAAACCAACTCTAATGACAATAATCTGTTTTATGTGACCATACATTTTATCCTCAGCTTTCCTCTCATGTGCGTCGGTGGCTGTATGTTGATTTTGTTTGTTTGTGTGTGTGTCTGTTTGTTTGTTTTTGATTGTGCACAGGAGTGGTGTGGCCTCAGCAATGTTGTGGACCGGAGGTGACTATCAGAGTAGTCTAGAAACTATAGACCAGGGTTCCTCAAATCTTTCCCTGGAGGTCCAATCTGCTGCAGAGTTTAGCTCCAACCCTGATCAAACTCACCTACCTGTGATTTTCTAATGATCTTGAAGACTCTGATTAGCATGCTCAGGTGTGTTTGATTAGGGTTAGCGCTAAACTCTGCAGGAGTGGGCCAGATTTGAGGATGCCTGCTATAGACATACTGTAAACTGTAGCCTCTGCATCAGATCTCTGTTCAGATTAGCTTAGCCTCTTCATTTTACTCTCTAGATTCACAAAGAAACTCTGTTACTCGTAGTCTGTTGTACGAAACCAAACGGGCGACTCTGGTAAACTGCTGTAGTTTACCTCAGAGCTGCTAGCTCTTTAGCGTAACTCTATTTGAACCCTCTCTCAGACAGACTAATCATTATTGCTGCTAGCGCTGTACTGCCTTCACTGTCTTCTAGAATTTAACCTCAGTACAGCATGACGTAGACTAGCATTTGGTAAATAGATGGACTAGACTATAGACTAATATAGAGTATCTTGAGTATCTGTAATCTATTTTGTCTACTGTGGCAATGGGTGCTAATCAACATCAAAAGTTCTGCACATGGTTAAAAAATAAAAAAAAATCTAATGTTGCTACATTTACACAAATTTTGTTTTTTAGCAACTTGAACTCTGTTTTAATGCATTTAAGTGCAAAAATACTGTAGTTTCAAGGAGCTGGATACTATTTGTAATGTTTCACAGCTCATTTTCCAGATTTAGACACCAGTAAATAATATTCAGATTTTTAGAAAGAAAGAAAAGAAATAGAAAGACATGCAAAAACAAACAAACACAAACAAACAAAATATTTTGTTTGGCTGTCAAAAGAGTGTGTGGGTCAAGGATGCTTTTCTGCTTGAGTTTCTGTGCCTTCTTTTGTTTTCCAACCACTCTTCTTCCAAGGAAACATGGTTGTGGTGTTTCCCTGAGTGTTTTTCATGTCGTCCAGTGATGTTTACAGGAAAGCTAACCCTTCTCTTGTCCAGTCACAGGTGGCCGTGACAGCCTCTTCTGTCTAGTCATACTCATCCATTTCCATTTGCCTCTCATAGAAACCTGTAAACGTTTCTCCCTGTTTCTCTGTCGTCTGTGAACGTTACGCTCTCTGATTTAAGGGGTGTTCACACTGACAGCAACAAAGCGAGTTTGCCAGTCAAGTGACCGTTGGCGATGACTAACAATTGGTGTGAAGACCATGTAGCACACTATCAATTTTTGAAGGAAATTAATACTGTTTTTGAGGAAAGACACATTAAATTGATCAAAAGGGACAGTAAAGACATTACAATGTTACAAAAGATTTATATTTCAAATAAATGCTGTTCATTTAAACTTTCTGTTCAACAAAGATTCCTTAAAAAAAAAAAAAGAATTACGGTTTATACTAAAATATTAAGCAGCTCTACTGTTTTTAAAATCGATAATAAGAAAGAATGATTATAATGTAATAATAATAATATTATAATCATTTAATAAATAATTTTAGAGTGATTTCTGAAGAATATGACACTAAATACTGGAGTTATGATTTCTGTTTTTGCCATCACAGGAATGAATAGCATTTTTAAATATATTCAAATAGAATGCAGTTATTTTAAATTACAGCAATATTTCATAATATTTCTATATTTTTGCAAATACATGCAGCCTTGGTGAGAGACTTCTTAAGTCTTAAAAGACTTCTTTTAAAAGCATTACAAAATCATACCAAACCCAAATTGTAATACGATAGTTTAAGGATAAAATTATTAATTTGATTAATTATGACATTATATTTGATGAATTATGACATTATATTCTGAAATAACCTTTTTTTATGAAACAAACTGAACACAGGTAAAAAACCTGAAAAATTAATTGTTAAAATAGTCTTTTTTTTTTCAATAATTTTATTCCGATTAATTGTGCAGCCCTAAGAACACACACTGTAACAGTACAAAAATAATACATATTCAGTCTATTTCATGTTAATGCTGCATATAGTATTATCAGGTCTACACAGTGCTTTTTTTAAATAGAGTCTTATTTACTTATCTGTAATCACATGTCCAAAAACTACGGCCAATTACGCAGCCCACCAGTAATATTAGGAACGTCTTCAAGCGACCAATAATACAACAACCTGGCAACATCTAGCAATAAAATCACTGTCAGTGTGAACGGAGCATTATTCTCTTCTTAATAGTTTCTCACTGTCAATCATGTTCTCTCTTTAGATGAATCTACATTTCTTTTTCATTTCTCATCACTCTTGTCCTTCCCTGAACTCTGCATGTATGAATGTACCATCATTCTCAGACAGTAAAGTTAATGCAGGGTGCAGTCAGAGCCTTTAAAACACACAGGCAGATGTCCCTGCAAAGGCAGAGAGACACCAACTGAAACCAGAGCTCAGAGGATGTGAGCTTCTCACTGATGTTCTCATTTATAGTCCTGGGTGTGTTGGTGTCAGTCTTCCTCTTTCTCCAGAATTTCTAAACTAGACCTTCTCCTCTCAAACTCTCCTCTAGATTGACCCGAAAGTTGCCTTTCCGCGACGAGCCCAGCCTAAGGTATGTGCCTGACTGGTCCACATGGTCAAGATGCTTGATAATATCCAGTTTTTTGTTATTTTTGAAGATCTTCATCTCTCTGTTTTTCAGTTGGTGACTCGGACAAAGAAAATCTTTGTTGGAGGTCTGTCGGTGAACACTACTATTGAAGATGTAAAGCAGTACTTTGACCAGTTCGGAAAGGTAAGTCGTCTGTGTTACAGTGATTTTACTTTGGGTAAATTATATTCTTAGGCTTGGAAAAAGGAATATGACTTATACAATAAATATGAATATAATAAAATATAATATGATATGATAATAATCAGTAACGCACATTAATTACTGTATATGATTATTTAAAACTTTGGGGTCAGTAAGATTTGTAATAATTTTAAAAGAAGTCCCTTATGCTCACCAAGGCTGCATTTATTTGATCAAAAATACAGCAATATTGTGAAATATTATTACAATTTAAAATAACTGTTTTCCAGGAATATTTGATGAATATAAAGTTATAGATAAAAAATAGAACTTAATAAAGATGTTTAAAAAAACATTACTGACCCCAA
Organism: Barbus barbus; assembly: GCF_936440315.1. Classification (NCBI taxonomy): domain Eukaryota; kingdom Metazoa; phylum Chordata; class Actinopteri; order Cypriniformes; family Cyprinidae; genus Barbus; species Barbus barbus. Next base: position 11,014,083 of record NC_136757.1, on the reverse strand, counting down.
AGTTTTGAACAGTAGTGTTTGATGTACAGTCGCAGGTGTTTTTCTTTCTTCCTTTTTTTAAACAGCATCAAAAATAACTCAACCGATCAAGGCAGCAGTTTAAATAAACTTGAAATAAAATAACATGAACTAATAATTCTGAAGGTTCTGCAGAGGTGTACTGAGTGAAATCTGAGCCAGTTTGGTGAGGAAGCATGAAACAGGGAACAAGAAAGGTGCGGAGAGACTGAGAGAAAGAGTTGGGGTAGAGTTTGAGAGTTTGAAGGGGTGAGTTTTGTTTGCAGGGGAAGGTGGGGGAGATTACTTGAATCTGAATTAATTTGATGGAACAGCTGCTCCTGCCCTTAGCCCCCCCTCTTACCCGGTTACCACAGTGACCCTGCCCATCCATTGTCCCCAAGTAATTTAGCGGGCAAAAGGTTTTGTGTTTGGGGTGTGTGTGTGTAGGAGAGAAAACGAGGGAGAGACTGTTTGTTTAGGGGGAGGACGAATGTTCATAACTGAAGTAACAACAATACATCCCAAAATGTGACGGGCTTCTATAATAGATCATCTAACGTTTCTTTGCATCACACTTCAGTCACACATTGTCAGTGCAAAACTTAAAATAATTGATCATTCTTGAGCCATACTTGAGTGTGGAATGCAGGCAGAGAGAGAAAAAGAGAGAGAGATGATAGTCGCAGCCACCCGGGGAAGTTGCAGATTAGTTTGCCTCACTGGTCACTTTGTGTTCTGGCCTGGTTTGAACAAGGGATGGAGAGAGGGAGCGATGGAGAGAGAAAACAGACACCATGATAAGAAGCACACAGAACTAGAAGGGACTCGATTTGTAACTCAATTAAAAAAAGATACCAGTTAAGACTGGAAAATTTGAAAGGTTATTAAATGCAAATGTGTGAAAAGTGAAAAAAGCTCTCAGATTTCTACTTGATCTGACCTTTAAAGGTGCGCTCAGGAATTTCCCTTATGTTGGCAGTTGTTTTTGAAAATATTAACAGATTTGACAATGTGAAAAATCATATATGCTCACATGAGATGAAGACTATAGTCAATAATAGTAGCTGTTTTAAGGGGGCTGCCTTGTTTTTATCACAAGGCCAGACAAATTCTTACTGTATCGCCGTGACTCTCATCACAATTAGGTAGCTACTTTAATCCAAAGCAACTTGCGTTGCATTCAAGGTAAACATTTTATCAGTGCTTGCTCTCCCTAGGAATCAAAGCTTTGTCCTTGGCATTGCTAGTGCTTGCACTGCTGTCTGAACTACAGCAATTCTGTTCTGTTGTTTAAACTTACTTAAACTGCTGATTTTTCTTTATGTCCAAGACTGCCATATAGACAAATATAACATAATTCTAAATGACAGAAAATTAAATTCACATAAAATTCACCAATATTATTGTATAAAATCACATTTCTTCAATAATATTGGTAACTTAAATTGTTGATTTTTGTGTATGTTCAAGACTACCATATAGGCAAAAAACTTAATAATAATGCTGAATGACAGAAAATTAAATTAATATAAAACTGATGAAACTAAATGAACATTTACTTTAAAAATATTAACTTCAAATTCACATTTCTACGATAATATAACTTAAACTGTCGTTTTGTCTTTATGTCCAAGACTACCATAACAACAGTAGTGAGTGACTGAAAATGAGATGTGCATAAAATGTATTAAATTACATCAACACTTATTTTTAACAATATTTACTCAAACTAATCGTGATCCATCAAAATAAAGCAAAAAAAAAAAAGTTTCGGCTGGAATAGTTTGGAGAATAACTAGTAATACCGGTATTAAACCCTTTACTACACTATTAGACGGGTTCATTTTCCAGGCACACACATTAAAAGATGAGTAAAAGGAAATGGAGAAGGAACACAGAAAGTGTTATTGGTCTTTTAGTTAGTCTTCACCAAGAGACTGTGAACGTGCGCACACATCAAGTGTTGATTGGTCAGGTTGTCCACTTGTGTGTTTCACATTCTAGATTGACTATGAAACAGTTTTTCATCCTCTCTTTCTTATTCACACAAAGACCTTGACGTTTGACCTTCACCTTTGACCTTTAGGTTGAAGCTGTCAGTATTCTCACAGTGATGCACTTTTTTGCATACACATACAGATGCTAAAACACAAGACAAATACACTTTCTCCCTTATTAATTCTAACGGAAACCCTACGATATTGTAGTTAGCATTTCAACTAATTAACTAGTTTTTAATGTGCACTTGTAGTGTACTTCAAATCTTAAAAGTATACTTAAAAAAAAAACTGTACTTGGGGATAATGTTACTGAAATACAGGGCCACTTATGTATACTTTAAGAGAGACTTTCCTGACTATTTTTTTAACACACTTAAAGGGATAGTTCACCGAAGAATTAAACTTTTGTCATCATTTACTCAAGTCGTTTCAAACCTGTACAAGTTTCCTCTTTTGAATACAAAAAAATGCTATTTTGAAGAATGTCTGTAACTTCCATTGACTCCCCTAGTATTTATTTTCCATACTATGGAAGACAGCGGCTACCGTCAGCTGTTAAATGCTAAATTACTAAATTGTGGTGACCTTTTAAAGACTCCCTTAAAAGTTGACAAAACTAGCAGATATACACATTTAATATTTTCACTTCCAGGAAACCCGAAAAAAAAACATTGATGACTCATCCTGCACTTCTCATATTTTTATCCAATCAAATGCCCCTATATCAATTGAAACAGACCATCATGTAGCATATTATGGTTTAGGCTATGACGTAGCTAAAGCCTATTGGCCATTTACAAAAAAAATAAAAAAAGAGACATGCCCTTTTATGCTCCCTCAAACATCCTGTTTCAGTAGGATATACGTCATCTCAAGATTGAAAACTGTGACTAATGCGATAGATAACAAATAATCTCTTTCTCTTCCTGTCCTACAGGTGGATGACGCCATGCTTATGTTTGACAAAACCACCAACAGGCACAGAGGTAAATTTCCATTTCTCTTTATTTCATAAAAAATTGTGCGTCAGTGGCAGTCATTCTCCTGTTTGCTCCTTCCTTCCTAAACCTGGTCCAATCGGTCTCCGTCTCTTCTCCATGGCCTTCCATCCTGTACTCTGTAGGATTAGCGGTAGGTGAGGAGGGAGATTGAGTAATTAGTGTGTTCGTTAATCAGGGTTTAGGCTAAAACCTCGTTAAGCACCCTTCCCTCCCCCTCGCCGGTTCAACAGCACATCGATTATGACAGCTTGCATGGCTTTACCGCAGCCTTTCAACCCAGCAGAGAGGTGGAGGAGATGAGACACATGGAGAGACAGACAGGAGACCAGAGCAGCACTTGAGAAGAGAGAAGCAAGTTTTGATGATCTTGATTGTAGATCTTTTTGTTGAGAAAATCTAGCACTGTTTACGGAGACCAAGTGGACACGTGTATGACTTCAAAGGTTTAAAAAAGAATACAGGTCACAGGAAATCTGTGTAATTACAGTAGTAAGGGTGAACCTTAAGGACACAGGGACATTCACAAATATTTAACTTCAAAATGGAGAGGTTACAGGCACAAGGAAAAATCCCATTAAATTAGTTTTTCCAGATACTTGGGGGAGTCCAAATGCCTGAGACCACAATCTGGAATGATTTAAATATAAATAGAAAAAGTGACAAATGATTGTGTGAATTTTTTTTTTGGTGACATAGACATAGACATTCTGTAATGTATGTACCATACTACCATTCAAAAGTTCAGGGGTCAGTATATATAAAAAAGAAAAATAAATTAATACTTTTATTCAGTAAGAATTGTACATGTTACATTATTACTATTTACAAATTAATTTGTACAATTATTACAAATAATTAAAAATTACTTTGTCACAAAAAAATATTTCAATTTTTTTTTTGTTTACTTTCTTTCTAAAGCAGCAAATCAAATACGTTTTACAATAGAATAAAATAGGAAACAATTATTTTAAATGGTAATATTACTGTTTTATTGTATTTATTGTAAGAGACTTCTTGCAAAAACATAGTGGTGTACTATATAAATAGAAATTAATATTCAAGTTTAAATTCAAATTTTCACTCAAATTATTGTGCTGATAATATAATTTTGTAACAGAAGCATTTACATTAGTGTTCCCTAAATAAAAAGTATGGTGGTGGTACTGTGGTACGGTGATTATATCAGATGGTACTTTGATGTTTACCATGGTGCATGCCCCCCCCCCAAAAAAAATGGTAGTATTATCATATTTTTAGTGATGTCACAATGGTATTTATTTAACAATATCTGTGAGAAGGGAAGTAGAATTTGTCGGTAGTTTCATCTGACCTTCTCATCTGAAGTTGAACTGAAGTACACGAACTTTAGACATTGTTTATAATGATGGCTGAAGTGGAAATCCAAATGTAAACTGCGGTCTGAGCGTCTGGACTATTTCTTGCCTCAGGGTTTGGATTTGTGACCTTTGAGAATGAAGATGTGGTGGAGAAAGTCTGTGAGATCCACTTCCACGAAATCAACAACAAGATGGTGAGAATTCTTATTCTGAGACAGTTTTATTTCAGATGCACTGCTACAACTTGTGTTTGACTGACTGATATCTTCCCTTTCCACTCACAGGTGGAGTGTAAGAAGGCCCAGCCCAAGGAAGTGATGTCACCCACAGGCTCTTCAAGAGGTCGTGCTCGAGTCATGCCCTATGGGATGGATGCCTTCATGCTTGGCATAGGAATGTTGGGTAAGAGTGTAGATTACAAGGATGATTAGTGTTTAAAGCAGAGAATGGACTCTTCTGCCGTCTGCTGTTCAGAGTGAGGAATGCAGTCTGGAATAGCCATAAAAATCATACTGGAGACACGAATGCTACACTTTCATTCTACTATATTGATTAATATTGAAATGACAATTGATTTAACTGTTAATAATATTACATTTACTAATACTATTCAAATCAAATATTATTTTACTCATATAATTGTTTAACAAAATATTATATAGTTTTGTCATTTACTCACAATACTTTACGAAAAGACATTAATTGGTGTCATATTTTTTCCCAGGTTATCCAGGGTTCCAGGCAGCAACATATGCGGGACGCAGCTATACTAGTCTCACACCAGGATACACATATCAGTTCCCTGGTAAGACTCCATGTCCAGCTCCTGCATTCTGTAGGCCTTTTCACACATTGATTCACGGGAATGAACTCTTTCTTGGGATAAGTCTTTGCAAACAGTTTTTGAATCAGAAAGGGATTGTTTATCAGTTTATAAATAAGCCATGTGATATGGCTGTATTTAGGCACAGCTGTGATTCGGCTATAGGCACGACTACAACTACATTCATGCCTAAACAATTGTAAAACTACATTCTGTGACACAAAAACAGTATTATTTATAAAATTATAGTGGATTTGGGCATCCGCCATGACACTCGCTGTGAGAAATATCGCAAACGGAGTGATACAAATAGTGAAATGGTTGGAGTTCTGTTATCACTACAATATTGCACTCCTCTCAGCCAATCAGATTCAAGGACCAGAAAGAACTGCATATAACCAATTCAGTAATCATATTGTAATGGCGGTCAGATACAAATTGCCAACATGTAGTTGCTATTGCTAAATATGCTTTTGACATTATCTGGCAGACTTGGTGAAACATTTGATGTCACCCAATTTCCATATGCACAAATTAATAGTCATTAATATTAAAAGTCATTTGTGATTAGATTTTATGTGTAAAACCACATATGTGACAATGGACCACAAAACCAGTCATAAGTAGCACGGATAAATTTGTAACAATAGCCAACAATACATTGTATGGGTCAAAATTTATTTTATGCCAAAAGATCATGTTCCATGAAGATATTTTGTAAATTTCCTACCATAAATATATCAAAATTTAAATTTTGATTAGTAATATGCATTGCTAAGCACTTAATTTCGACAACTTTAAATGGGATTTTCTCATTATTTTGATTTTTTGCACCCTCAGATTCTAGATTTTCAAATAGTTGTATATTGGCCAAATATTGTCCTATCCTAACAAACCATACATTAATGGAAAGCTTATTTATTAAAATAAATTACCCTTGTGACTGGTTTTGTGGTTCAGGGTCACATATATTATATATACTGTATATACATTACCATTTGGGGTCGGTAAGATTTTTAAATGCTTTTGATGGAAGTCTTTAATGCACCCCAAGGCTGCATTCATTTGATCAAAAATACATAAAAAACAGTAATAATGTAAAATATTATTACTATTTAAAATAATTGTTTTCTATTTTAATATATTTGAAAAAGTAATATATTCCTCTGATGGCAAAGCCGAATTTTCACACAATCCTTCAGAAATCATTCTAATATGCTGATTTGCTGCTCAATTAATATTTCTTATTGCTGTCAATACTGAAAACAGTTGTGCTGCGTATTATTTTTGTGAAAACCAGTCATTTACACAAAAGCACATAGAGACCCATGGCTGCTTGTAAATCTCAGAGAGGCGGTCTAAGACTGTCTTTCTGTGTTTCTTGCCATTCAAAGGCCCTGTAGTGCTTGTCCATGTGTGAACAGCACTTGTGTGTATGTTTAAACAGCTTTCTGTGTTTATCTCTATTCTAGAATTCCACTTAGAGAGGACCCCCCTTCTGACATCACCCCACCCCTCTGAGCTCGCAGGTTAGTTCCTCTATGAGCTTTACAAGCAGCTATTGCACACGGCCAACACACAGCATAGTGTGATCTGAATGCTGTAAGCTTACGTTGTGACAACAGCACCCAGGAAATCCTGCTTAACAGGCGTTACCACACATTATCAGAGCATCGATTCTTACGCAGTATGATGCAAGCACTTTTCCCACTGCTTTCGTACTGCTTGATACTGATTAAGTTCGCTTTCCTGTTTGTTTGCTTTTTCTACGTGTATGCGGACGTTTTCGTAGCCATTCCTCTAACGGCGTACAACCCCATGGCGGCAGCCGCAGCAGCAGCAGCTGTGGTCAGAGGTGAGAGAATTGAGTTTTTTCTACATCCCACACATGACCCATGCTCAGGAAATAAGAGCTCACACCCCAATGGCTGGCCTATATAGCTTTAAAATGTAACGCTAATGAAAAGTAATTGAGACGTTGTGGAATTTCACGTTGATTTGTTCTGTAGGCTCAACTCCTTCTCGCTCAGCTGGGTTTTTAGGTACCAGCAGCCCTGGACCGATGGCAGACCTGTATGGAACGGCCAATCAGGACTCAACCGTCAGTAGCTATATCAGCGCTGCAAGTCCCGCCCCCAGCACTGGATTCAGCCACAGCCTCGGGGTGAGTCAGTGACATGCAGTAACTAAAACTAGTTAACTAAACTAAAAGCTAAAAGTTTAACTAAAACTAAAAACTATTAAAAACATTTTCAGTCATTGAAATAAAGCTGGAAGAAAGGACACTTATAATAATAATAATAATCACAAAAACACATAGCAAAATTACTAATATGTAAACTACATTTAAAATGAAAACTGAAAATATAATAATAAAAGCTAACTCAAAACATTAACAGATACTATAATAGTATATAAATAATGATATAATAACACTGATCAGAAATTTAGAAATGTTCTCTTTGTATTCATACTGGTTCCATAAGTTTTAAAAAACACATTTCAACTATTTTCAAAAAACATTACATAAATCGAATGACTCTAAAAACATCCTATGGTGTAACCATCAACTAAAAATACATAAATAAATAAAAAAATATGTTTGTACATTTTGAATACATGCATGTATATTAAATCATTTTCAAAAGGTTTTTAAATATATATTTTAAGAATTCATAAATATAATACATTCTTTGGAGTTGCACCAGGTGACATTTTACAATGTATTCAAGTGTATTCGAGTCATTGTACATCTAAATTGCATTTTAGTTTATTTTCTTATAAAAAATCATTGATCGGGAAAATCTGATGAATTATGAATTTGATAACTGAACTTTAAGTAAAAATAATCAAGTTGTTCCTTATGCTGCATTAAAATCCATGCCTATTTTTTATCTTTACAGGGCCCTCTGATTGCCACAGCATTTACTAACGGCTATCATTGAAATGACAGGTACAATATTATTCACGGTTCTGATGTCCTCCCAACATCTTAAGGAAGGATTTTTGAAGTATGTGGTGATTTCAATCGAATATAACGGATGCACTCTCCGTGCCGCAGGGTTTTGTTGTTTTCTCAAGCTCTCTGTTTTTGAATAGTTTTGGATGAGATGAATCAACCCTAAACTGATGGAATGTCAGCTGCAACACTATTAATGTGATGTGACATATTTCCTGTTTTATGAATTACTGTCATATCAATCTCTAAACTAACCTCTGGCTCCTCTTATCTAGAGCTAAACCTGTAAATAACTAGTTAATTTCTCCGTTTAAAACGCTAACAACTTAAGTGTATTTTTTTGTCTTAGTTTTATTTCTTTCTCTCTCAGTTCTTGTTCAAAGTTTTGTCTTTTTTGTGATGTACATGTAGGGTTGTAATTGTAGAAAAGCATTTTCATATTAACAGCATAAGAGCAATAAGAGTGTCAAAACTATTTGGATCTTTGTAGCGTATTTAAAAGACTAAATCGCTTTCAGACACATTTGGTACATTTTCTACTGAAGAATATAGTGTGATGGGATGTCAAAATGTATATTTTGTTAGTTTTGCAACTGGATTTATTACATTGATCATGAAAATAGCAGTAATTATAAGGAGAACATATTTCTCAGACTTAGATTCGACCTTGTTTGTGTAAAATATTGTACATAATATCTTTTTGATCTGGTGAGATCTGTCGGCATGATTAAGAGAGTTTTTTACACTCGAGAACGCAAACACGATATTCTGTGTGTCCAAAAATGCTTTCTTTTCATGATTTGATGAACTTGAACTTTTTGTTTTATTTTGTTCAGTGTTCTTTTGTGACAGAAGGAAATGTGAATGATGCTACTGTTTGTTGAGTGTGTGTCTGTGTGTGTTTGAGATTGAAAGCATGTCTGGTGCTGTCATGATCTAATGTGTTATCTTCAGTAAGATGTTTTAAAATGTGAATTTTAACCCCTATTTCCATGCTGTTATGTTGCTTTTACCAAGTTTATATCCATAACACAATTCTTTTAGAGGTTTAAAGTGTTGTAATAATTGGAATATAAATATGCTTCAATTAACTGAAGATTCTGGAACTGGTGGAAAAAAAAGTAGCAACACTAATATAACACTTTTTATGAAGTAAACAGGATGGCTGTTATTAACTGAAAGTTTTAATGTTTCTTGTTTGAAGCTTGACCCTTACTGAAAAATGAAATAAAATAAAAAAATCAAAGTAAATTTGGAAATAACGATTCAGTTATTTCAAATTTCAAAACTCCTACATGATTTAAAACTGCATGACTCACTTTACACCAGACATTGCTTGTTAATTTTGTCTTTTTTTATTCACCTGCGGCTTCAGAGCATGTCAAATCGCCTACAGTATGTTACTGATTCTGTCTTCTGAAAGCGTGCACTGAACGCTCCCACACAGAAATCTGTATTCACGGGACATTTGTGAAAATATATTGAAACTAAAGATTTTGCTCAGGATGAAACAGCGTTATCTTGTTGTTGAAGCATGTCATATGACTAGGGCTTTTACCGTTAAGTTTCTAAATGGGGTTGCGTAGGCGGAAACACATATCAGTCTTTTTCGATAAACATCTCTGTTCTGTTCATTAGTTATTGTAATTTTCTTGTATGACGCCTATTGCTATAAAACGTGCTATCAACACGGTTAAAAGCAGTAACCTGCAAATTTTACCTATTTTAACTCATAAAATACAGATTTGTTGGTATAAATGAATCGGTTGTCAGTTGATTCAGTGATGTTAATATTTTTAACTTGAATAAAAAATTTAGATTAAATTTATTTTCAGTTTTTTTTTGTGATATGAAAAACTAAATGTTAGAATAAAACATTGCACTGGGCTGTAGCCAGCACATTATATTTTCTCTCTTTAAATATAATTTGAACAATTTCAGTCTAATTCCTATATAAAGTCATTTCATACTATAACAGTATCTATTCAGAGCACACGTTGTCTTAAAAATAAAAGCACTGGCCAATAAACTCACAAAACATCATTTTGCAATGTCATGAGGTTGCAGATCAGTTTGACAGTCACCTTTTAAACAATGCAATAAAAATATGTCTAAGCATCACTACTTGACCTTAATCACTCAAAGACACAAGAAAAATATTTTAATCTTTTTTCTCAGAGAAATTGATGTTTTTATAATTTTATTTTAAATAAACATGCACTCGGAGCACAATACAGCTTAAAATAGACTCAAATGTGAGCCGACAGCATTTCACAATTCAGTCTTCATGAGTATTACATGAAGAGAAATTGGAAACTATATAAAAATATTTGCAGAAATACCCTCACAAAATTGGGACAAACAGGACCAGAAGCTTGAAGTGCGATTAAAAGACTGTCAATGACACCCTGCCTCATATGCAAGGCGAAAGAGATTACAGTGTGAATAAAATTCAGGCAAATAATGCTTAACCTGTATCCTTTGGTCCTCTCTTTATGTGGACCTCAGAGTATGTCACTGATTCCTCGGCACAGGTCACTGAAGTGGGTGTTGGAGCTGGACAGTTCTGAAAAAAAGTGCAAGTGCAAAAGACAACAAAACTGTCCATTTGCTTTCTAAATAGATTTTCTAAACTGTAACTAAGCATGAGTATATACAGACTACCAAAGGCTCTTAATTGGCATTATTTACCTCATTTCTTGATTTCACACTGTCTCGAGGAATGTTTAATGCTGCATAAACAACAGCTGTTTCACAAGTGGCAGTGTGATCCACGGGTAACATTAACCTGAGAGAAATAATGACTTATTTAAAAACTATTATATTGCTTTTCTGAAAGACCATCGGCTCTGTCAATATTCACAATCAAATAGAAAATAAATAAATAAACAAACTTCACACACAAGGCCTTCTTTTGCTCTAGTTTCTATTCTGTTGTGCCCTAAAAAATTTAGATTCATTTCAAATTGATGGTGTCCTTCAAATTTCAAGCACATTGTGATAAACCCATAAACATTCAAGTTTGAAAGAAATGTCTTACCTTTAAAATGTATGTGAATAACACAGGCAATGCAGATGATCCGCAAAACAAAACCCAAGCCTGAAAGCACTGACCACATCACTGTGTCCATATTATCGGGGCTTGGTGAAACTGTCAAAGTTACAAGTGTGGGAGTTGGTGTTGTTGAATTAGGCACTACAAATTATAAGAGTGAGAAGTATAAATGTTTATCATTTGGATTGTTCATTAGACATTTTAAGTACCAAAAAGTGTGGCGTGCATTGACTCTCAATGTATTGTATTCTCAGTCCTTAAACAGAATAGAATCAAAATGATGAAACGAGTAAAAAAGAAAGCTCACCCACATATACATGCATTCCCTTTCCATATTCAACTGGTCCAAGCATAGGTAAATTTATATGTGCTGTGCAGTAATACATGCCAGTATGATTTAGACGTATTGACTGCAGGTGCAGCGTTGTGTTAATAAACAGATGTCCATTTACAGACGATGTATAGGCAGACTCAACAATCGTTTCACTCTTCACTGTAGTTTGATTATCTTGCAACCACTTAACCATGATTCTGTGCACGCGTGAATCAGCTTTAATATGACAGGTGATGCTGACATTTGTGCCTTCTTTTGCTGTCATCTCAGGTACTTTCCACACAGATATGTCCAGATTTGACAAAGATGCATCTCCAGATATGAGACCTGTGAGAAAGTAACAAAAAATCTTGATATTAAATTATGCCATTGAAGAGGAAAAGGACGATATTACCTGTGAACCAGATGGTTACGAAGAGAACAGAGAGACTGGTGCGTGCCATTTTATCAAACTGCAGAGACAATGGCTTTCTCACGTTAGCAGAAGCAGCTGTTTTTATTTTTTCCTGTGTGGTGTATCCTGCCGTTTGAAACAAAGCATCACCTTATCTGCATAAAGTCACACGCTACGGTGACACCCACAGATAAGCCACTATGTCATTGACTTTGTTTCTTAAATGTGCATTATTCATTTAGCAAATCTATTAATTTATTCAAAAAGACATTGAAATGCAATTCATACAAACAATGCATTCTTTCGACATTGAGCATGCTTTTAGTTTCTGTATTAAAATGCATTTTGAGATTTTTTGGAGTGCACAAAGCCAAAACAATGAAACATCTGTCATCATATCATAATGAACAACAAAATTAACTAATGAAAGAATGAACTACTTGAAAAGAAAAAGAGATAAAAAATATTTTAAACATGAAAACATATAAAAACGTTTTTTTTAAATAATATATGAACATACATAGAACATGTGATTACGCCTTATTTTAAGGTGTCCTTGTTACATATATTACATATACTTACTATTATATTAACAATAAATTATGCAGTTACATACAAGTAAGCCTAAGACAAACCCTAATCTAACCCTATAGTAAGTACATTTACTTAATTAATATTACTCAGTACTTAAATGTATAATTACACTGTAACAAGGACACCTTAAAATAAAGTGTAACCAATATTAATTATCAATATGTCCTTATGGTTACATGTAATTATGCATAATTTACTGTTTTACTATAGTACATACATGAGACGTGTAATAAGAACATTGTAAAATAAAGTGTTACCTAAGATTTTTCCATACTGTATCATCCAGTGCACTATTGTATAACTGTAAACTGTGATATAGCTTTTGTACACTATGCTGCGCTGTTTGTGCCCTCCTCACTTACAGTACAATGCAAAAACCGTGGGAAAATTGCCAGTGTGCATTTCTTGGCAGCCTTGTAATGTGATTTTGGGGCCATTATCCATATGGCTGTATCAGTTGTAACTTTAACACTCCCTTCTCCCTTTGACAGATAATGGTAATATGGGCAAGTAGACAGACTTTTTTTTTCTCCGCTTGCCTCTCCTCTTACATCTTACATCTTACATTGCTTCAGCGTCCTGCACACAGCCTCTCTCTCCCTCTCTGAAGTGGGATAGTGTTCAGCCCGGGTGGTAATTAGGTCATAAGCCATCTGACTCACTCAACATCTCATCCATCGCCTTTCACACTTACCCAATCATCTGACATCCCCATGAGTGTCTTCATGAGCTCTTGCCTTCTTGTTTTTCATCCGGTCTTCCATTCAGTTTCCTGATCTTCTCCGCACGGCTCTTGTAAATGTGCTCACCATCTCCTGATCCTTCCTAACTCACGCCGCTTGTTACTCCTGCATCATGGGTCCTGGTCTTCAGCAGTCGGATGAAAAGACAAACCACTCTATCGATGGCAGTTCGGACCACAGTTTTGGAGGGTGTGCTGAGGCGCAGGAAGCACCACCACTGAAAAATTATATTTTTTTGACTATTTTCACTTGCTTTTGTCCGGCATGGCCTATTAACATTGTGGCGTTGGTGTTTTCTCTAATGGTGAGTAGAAAAGACTATTGTTTTTTGATATTATGGAGTGTATCTACCTGGACAGTTGCATGTGAAGGACAGTTCACCCAAAAATTAAAATCTGTCATAATTTTCTGTCCACACAATGGAAGTCAGTGATGACCAAAAATGTTTAGTGATCAACATTCTTCAAAATATCTTTTTGTGTGTTTCACAGAAGAAAGAAAGTCACATACAATGACAATGTATGAGAGTAAACAATGACAGAATTTTCATTTTTGGATGAACTATCCTTTTAAACCACATTCTTATCTGAGAATATCAATGTACAGTTTATCTTTGGTCTTATCTGGTGTTTTTCTGCAGAGTTGTTTTTGTGTGTTAATAGATTTGCACTTGGCACTGTGTTATACATGCGGCTTTGAAATCTGACTAAACCTAATGTTCTTATGGTCCAGATAGACATATAAGTGTTATAAATAGACAGGCCTCAAGTATCTGTGCAGTTCACTTTTGTAGCACTCCCACACTTGCAAGCAAGACTGCATACACTCTCTCACACACACACAGATGTGCTGATTTGCACAAGGCACATGAAAGGTGGACACTGTGATGATGAACTCTCACAGGCTGTTGTTCTCTATACTGTAGATGAACAGGAAGGTTTTTTCAGTGGTTTTCTACCTGACTTTTCACACCTTGACCTCAGAACGAGAGACACAGTCTTACACTACGGCCACTAACATGTAATTCACTTGCTTTTTAAGGTCAATAAAAAATAAAGTTACTTTTGCTATGAATTTAATATATATTAAAAAGCTGTGTTTCTCATTCTTTTTTGTCTTATAGTATTTTAAGACCATGACCTCATCAATACGGCTCAACATTAATATTATATATTATATACATCATGTATTAATTGTAAATGTTAAGGCAAATACCTGAGGCCTGTGTATTATTGAAGTCACTAATATTATAAATGTTATACTTAATATTAATATATAGTACACTTAAATAATTGTAAATGATACATTTTAAAAATTATTTTAAAATAATGATATATAATATCAATGTTAGAAAATTATGTAAATAGTGTATATATAATATTTAAATAATTGTATAAAATAATTAATACATTTTATATAATATTAATTTTATAATTTAAATGCATTATAAATGTACACAGATTTAAAAATATTATTTAAAGCTTTTTAATCAATAATAATTGCTACTGTGGGTGAACTGGATTAGATTCACGTTTTTTTTTGTTTTTTTGTTTTTAAATAAGTCTAATAACAACCTTAATATTTTTAAGCAATAATTTCTGCTTTACAGGTTTAAGCACTGCACCATAGGAATAAAGAATAATACATAAGTGATGTACAGTATAATGAATCAGGGGGTGTGGATCAAGACAAAATGGGTATTAATGTAGCATACGTTCATTCGTATATTTTTGTAAGGTACAGTGATTCATGGCATAAATGTGATTCATCCGCATAATAAAAATTAATCCTTTTAACCAGCTGCCCATTCCTGTCATACATTTCCCCTGCATTCAGCAATCAAATCTGTGCTTTCAAATGCCACCACCAGACTAGAGACGAGAGGTGGGCTGTGAATGGGGTAAAGTGCAGGGGCTTGCTGTGGAGAGCAACACATCCAGTTTCAAGTTGACTCTACCCCTGCTACACATTAAAACTTTAGGGCTCACTGAGTACAGCAGCTGCAGACGCCACCACACCGCCTCTGAGAAACTAGATGAGCATCACAAATCACACAACCCAGCTTAATGCCCTCTGACACTCTGGGGGGTTTAATGCATACTGTATCATTGTCAAAAGTGGTTAACACATAATGTTTATCTTTACAAGAGCAGTGATGTAATCCTTTAAAATATTGTTTCTGACTTAACTTAATGCTCATTCATGAAATTTGTAATCACTAGTGTTAAAAATATTTAAATATCCTTAAAACAATATTTACTTCCACATCTACTTAAAATGCATAAAATATAAAAAAAAAAAACTTTTTGTCATGTTTTAGGCATACATCTTACAACATGCAGTGATGTTTACCACTAATAAAGAGTTTAGACCACCTGCTTTGTCTCAAATGTTGTCTGAAAATTCTGGTTTTAATATGCGAATCAGCTTAGTGAAGTCAGAACATCTTTGTCATCCCAGTAAATGTGATTTAGTGCAAGGGGGCTGTATTTCCAAGTCTCAGTTTGCTGTCTGATCTTATTAAGAGAGCCGGAATGAGGCTGGCATCTTCACTGCGCCCCTCAGTGCTGTCTGCTTTATGGGCCACCTACTGAGGTCTAGTTTTCACTTGGAGACCTGTCACTGATGCTGCTATCCAAATATGCTACAAATCTATTTTTACAATAATCATAATTTCTGTATTGCTTCATTTAAATGAATGAAGTTTTTCCATCCTCAAATGATTTATTTTTGTGAAATTATGCTCACAGTTATGATTTCTCTCTCATTCAGTCTCAAAGCAGTTATGATGCAGAAGACTATGAAGGAGCTCAGCGGTTGGGGAGAAAGGCTCTTCACATGGGAATCGCTTCCTTAGTCATTGGCCTTGTGATCATAACGGTCTTCTCTGTTGTACACTTCACCACGGTACTCATTTGCACAAATATATTATATATGGTTTGTTTAAAGAATAGTTCATATAAAAAGGAAAATTCAGTCATTATTCACTCACGTCTCAGTCTTGCCAAACCCGTATGAATTTTTGGAGAAAATCCTAGCCACTGTTTTCAGTATAATGAAAGTGAAGGACTGGCCAAAAATACAAAAACACCATGAAAGTACTCTAAAAGTAGCTCTTATGACTCATGCGCTATATTTCAAGTTTTCTGAAATTACACGATAGCTTTATATGAGAAACAGACTGAAATTTAACTCACTGAAAGTCTTGGAGTAATCATTAAAGAAGCAGCGATGCTTAATTTGTGAACAAAGTGTTCCTTTAAGATGAATCTTCTATATGAATCAATTGATTCTACTTATAAAATCAGAGTAAATGGTTTGATAACAAATTAGACTGATCTGGTTTTCACTGACTTGATCGTCCGATTGCAGTGGTTAAAATTCAACTTAATTTTAGTCTGTTCATCACACAAAGCCTTTATGTGGCTTCAGGTAAATGCAAGAGATGTACTCATTTAAGGAGCATTTTAATCTTTTTTGAGACTTGAAAACTCCTATTCCTATTATATCACCAGATTTGCTCCCAAACTGTGTTTGGAACAACATGAGGATTACTAACTTGAGCATTTATTTTTCTGTGAACTATTCCTTTAAATGATCAGATGTACATTATATTCTTAATCGCATATCATGTTAAGTAACATGATTTATTCATTGTGTTCTCATTTGGTAAGAAAATATTTTCTACTTTTTATATCAACTAAAACAGAATGCAATCTGATCATGGAGAAACCAGTTCAACAGGAAGACTACACTGTAAATTGGTGGCGATCAGTTCCAGTGAATGCAGGAGGACACTGGGAGCTACACCCAGAACATGGTTTCACTGCAGTGGCACCATGAGCTTGAACCATCCGAGTTTATAAGTAATCAATATTTTCAAATGGAATGTATAAGTGGGTCTGATTTGCGCAAAGCATGGCCAAGAATCCAAACTACAGGAAATCTTACACTAAAAGTCATTTAATATTCATAGCATCTCAGAATGATGTTGTTTATTTCCGCAGGCAGTACAACTGCATTTGCACGTCTGTAATTGCTGAGTATGATGACACATCAAATATTGTAGATGTGTAGTTTAGAGGTGTACATTGTATTTGTCCTAAAGCATACTAAAAGGATGCTTGAACCCAAATAGTTGATGCTTTTACAGAACAAAAACCAGTGTATGTTTTTGGATGAATGTAAAATTAGAAGTATGATTATTTTTTATGAATATGAATAAATGTGCAATGTATGAAACGACTCAATACACTAAATGCACAAGCGTCTGTAACAGTTATATAATGGATTATAGCAGCACTAGACACTCCCTCTCCAACTTTACACCCAATGCAATCTGCAGCGTTTGGAGTATCCTGTATTTTGATATGTAATATTATAGCCAGTTAAGGTTAAATATAGCTAAATCTGTCTCGAGTCTTGGCAATCACAGCAAACAAGCTAAATATGCAAGGGTATACCAGTGGTAGTATTTACTTTGTGTTTCATTGGCAAGTTTTCAGTGTACTCAGTGTACTTTTTCAATGTACGAGTGATTACAGTAATAGTAATCAGTGTATCACTGCCATCAATCTCACTTAGTTACTAACTAATGTTTTTCCAAGATGTGCTGGTGGTCCGTCTCACTACTGTTGCCACCCATGTCTGTGTTTATTGAGGTGTGCTTCGCAGATACAGTTCCACTTATCCCAGTACCTCATTGCCAGTCATGTCATGACACTGCGAAACTGAACAGCCGTCGCAAGCTTCTGATGAACACGTGTGTGGACACTCAAACACAGCTGGCTCACTCCATCACAGGACACACCCACTGGCATAATCCCTAAAATAAATAAATAAATATTTTTTAAATTAAACAACTATGAAATATAAAATTAGAATTACTTCAAAATGTGTATTTTTTTAAAATTACTAATAAAATATTTTAAATATTAAAAACATTATGTGCTGTTTGAACTCGAATACTTCCCTTATTATTTTAACTAAACCACATTTCATATAATTAAAATGAAATAAAGCTGATGGTAAGTGGCCTACATTTGATTACTATAAACTCATACATAACATTAAAAATGTTTCTGTAACAACCCGTAGGTACGCAGTCAAAACTGCACTTTTTACGCAGTTTATGAACAAGTAGCAGATTACACGGCATTAATTTGTAGCAAACAAATATGTGAATAATATAAGTTTGAGAAAGACAACGCGAAAAACAACGTGTTACAGAAGTAGCGAAATGTGTTCCGCCGGTTTAACTTTACGCAGAGCTGACTGTTCTTTGCCCCGAGCAGCAGGCGGAAGAGGTGTGCTTAACATTTAACCTTTTTGTGAGGCAATGTGAAAATGGCGTTATGAAAAGTAACATAGTCGTGGGCTACAGGCAAATAAAGTTTTCAGAGGTAAGATATTTATTCATGAGGGAAATCACCAGAGTCCGAGATGAAACGGAGATACACTGTGGCCGTTTCTGTTGGCGAGACTTACAAGAACAGGAACAAAGAAAAAACGGTGTCAAAATATGACCAAAGAAACAACATCCCAATTTTGAGTTCCTTGGGGTTTAGGTTAGCTTATTGAACTGTTGAATCGGCTATGTAGCTCCAAACTGCTAAAACTGCACAAAAACGCCGTGTAGGTATAAAATGCGTTTAGGTGATTTCCAAAACAATGTAAACAGCGGTCAAAGATTATGTTACTTCTTTAGTCGCTCGTATTGCATTGTTTGTGAACCGTGTGCGTATTTTAACAACGTTTTATTGAAAGGAAGCCTATATCTGTCAAATTGCTTAGCCTAAATATAACGCGCCTCTAGCACGTTTTGACTAAACGTCGATTATCTGAAAAAGCAAAATAGTAAGGGTTTTGCCATATTTGTCGTATAAGTAAATCTTTAATAAATTGAAAAAAATGACATTACTTTTCTTGTTGTCGACTTACCATCTGATACTAATCGCCAGCATCCGTACGGTTGTTATGGATACCACATGAACTACTTTGGTCGCTGCCACTTTGTGACCCTGGACCACCACAAAACCAGTCTTAAGTAGCACGGGTATTTGTAGCAATAGCCAACAATACAGTGTGTGGGTCAACATTATCGATTTCCTTTTATGCTAAAAAATCATTAGGATATTATGATCATGTTCCTTGAATTTTTGATTCGTAATATGCATTGCTAAGAACTTAATTTGGAGAACCTTAAAAGCGATTTTCTCAATATTTATTTATCTTTATTTTTTTTGCACCCTCAGAGTCCAGATTTTCAATAGTTATATCTCAGCCAAATATTGCCCTATCCTAACAAACCATGCATCAATTGAAAGCTTATGATGATGTATAAATCTCAATTTCAAAAAACTGATCCGACTGGTTTTGTGGTCTAGGGTCACATTTTATAGTTACTTAGACTTTGGAAACTCCTGAACTTTGGAAATTCTTGTATGAAAAGAACATTATTACAATATATTAAAGGGATAATTCACCCAAAAATGTTTGTCGTCATTTAGGCAGCACACCCTATAATTCTTTCAAACTCTGAGTTTCTTTCTTCTACTGATCACAAAAGAAGGTATTTTGAAGCACAATAGTGACCAAACAATTGACAATAACCATTGACTTTAATAGTAATTTTTCCATACTATGTAAGTCAGTGGCTACCGTCAACTGTTTGGTGACCAACATTCTTCAAAATATCATCTTTTGTGTTTAACAGAAAAAAGAAACTCATACGGAGCAACTTGAGGCTGAGTAAATCATGACCGAATTTTCATTTTTAGGTTAATTATCGCCTTAAAAATGAACTTTTAAGACCCCAAGTGAATAGTGTTTTGAGTGAGAAGAACTGTGAAGAAAGCTCTTGTTCAAAATTGGAAGTCTCATTAAAATGCATGTAAATAAGGAGCAGCATGGGCAACACCAGCAGTGAGAGAAGCGGAGCGGAGAAGACACAAAGGCGAGAGAGCCGTGGTAGCAAAGATGGCGCTCGACCCAAAATCCTAATGGACAATGCGGAGGACGGAGACATCTTCCAGACAGATGATGCCAAGGTGGTGTGGTTACAGTGAAAAATTAACCTTGAAAACATGTTCCTTAACTCATTTATTGTAGCAATAACTGACTGTTCTGCTTCTATTAGCTGTACACACCTCATCCATCTTTCTCTCTGTCTTACTAGGAGTTTCTAGCCTGGCGACAAGATCAAGAATCAGATACTAAAGCCCCGCCAGAGGAAAGGCCCACTGTGTTCTGCTGGAACGGTCCAGGGAAAGAGGTCTACTTGTCTGGCTCCTTCAACAACTGGTCCAGCAAAATCCCCTTGACTAAAAGGTGACTGCTGACAGATCATTAGCATGACATAGTAGACTATGTTAGCACAAGAAACACAGCAGGAGGTATTTGCATCATCTGAAATATTATAGCGCTAAACGTTCTACAAGGTGGTGCAAGTCAGCTGGTCCTCAATAGTGGATCTGTTCAGATAGACTCAAGGGACAGCAGAGGAAAATGAGAAGCTAAATTCAAATAGTAAAATGCATTAGAAGGAGTAATCCATATTTAGTACATTTTAAGCTCAACTGACAGCTTTTGTGGCGCAAGTTTGATTTGCACAAACATGAATTTCAATGAGACATTGTAATGCCTAAAACCACAAAGAAGGTTTTACATATGAGTTCATGTACACTGCTGTTCAAAACTTTATGGTCATACTTTTATTCTGGAAAGAGGCATTCAATTAATCAAACATGACAATAAAGACTTTTACATTGTAAACATTTCTATTTGAAATAAATGCTGTTCTTTTGAACGTTGTATTCATCAAGGAATGCTGAACAAATCATGATTTCCACTGAAAAATGATGCAACACCACTGTTTTCAACACCGATTATAATAAGAAATGATTCTTTAGCAGCAAATCAGCAGCATATTAGAATGATTGCGGAAGGATCATGTGAGACTGTAGACTGGAGTAATAGCTTTTAATAAAATATATATAAAAAATAAAGAGTTCACAATGTTACAAAATCTCACAATATTAGCTTTTACTGTAATTTTTGATCAAATAAATGCAGCCTTAGTGAGTGTAACAGACTTTCAAACCCATTGTTGAAAATCTTACAGATTTCAAACTATAGAACAGTAGTTCAAATAAAATGATTTTTCTTCACATTTCTACTTTTAAATTCTCTCTCATAAACTAACTTTGTGCCACAAATGCTGTTCATTGAGCTGAACTTACAACAAATCCAGAACATTCCTTCAACTACGTTCTTGTACATAATTGTCTAACTTTACACATTTCAAAAGTGAAAAGGAAACACTTCCTTATGTTCATGTAGTATTAGAACACTCGGTCTCTCTGATACTGTAGTTTTGGCCTTAATTACTAAAACTGGGAAATCAAGACAGCACTTGCTGTGCTTTTACATGCTCAACACTAGGGGCCAGTGTTCACTCACAGGAAAGAAACTAAAAAAGAAAACAACAACAGAGGACACTGGTGATCTCATGCTGAAAGCCAAAAGGCATCTTCCAGAATGTGCCTCCTTTTCATTCACTGTCATCATGAGTAGAAAGAGGAAAGAATCTTCCACTTGCTTTTCCTAACTGTTTTGTTCTCTCTCTCTCTTTTTAACAGTCATAATAATTTTGTGGCCATAATTGACCTGCCAGAAGGCGAGCACCAGTATAAGTTCTATGTGGACGGACACTGGATATTAGACCCCAAAGCGGTGGGAAAGAGTTTCTTATAATGTTTGATTATCTGATAATCCTCATTCAGCAATGTAATTTGAAACCTGTTCTTGCATTGTTTAATTAATTCTATTTACTTCTAGCCTGTTGTGACTAATAAGTCAGGTGTGGTGAATAATGTCATTAAAGTGAGTAAAACAGACTTTGAGGTTTTTGATGCACTGAAGACAGACTCTGAGAAATGTGCCGACATGTCAGGTAAATATAAATCAATATAAATCTATTCACTGTTAAGCAATTAAAATATGCTAGAGGTTCTGATCTTCTGCTTTTTTTCTATCAGACTTATCCAGCTCCCCACCTGGACCGTACCATCAGGATGCCTACTCAACCAAATCAGAAGACAGAATGCGCTCTCCTCCCATTCTCCCTCCACACCTGCTGCAGGTGCTCCTCAACAAAGACACTGGAATCTCTGTAAGTACTGCTCTGCTACATCCTGAACAGAAATGTGATCACCCAATGACAGCGGCTGCTCACTGTTTTCATTTTTTTATTTATTTTTTTAAAGAAGTCTCTTATGCTCACCAACGCTGCATTTATTTGATCAAAAATACAGAAAAAGCAGCAATATTGTGAAATATTATTACAATTTAAAATAACTGCTTTCTGTTAATATTCTTTAAAATAAAATGTATTCCTGTGATGCAAAGCTGAATTTTCATCAGACATTCCAGTCTTCAGTGTCACATGATCCTTCAGAAATCATTCTAATATGCTGATTTATTATCAATAATGGAAACTGCTGTGCTGCTTAATATTTTTGGAACAGAATGAAGATGAGTACATTTTTCTTGTTTTGCCTAAATATAATATTTTTTAATTTAGTACTGCCCTTCAGAAGCTTCAGAAGATACTTACATGTTTTCCAGAAGACAAATTAAGTTAAATTTACCTTAATCTTCAAATTCAATAAGGTTTCACGCCCCGGCTCTTAATGCATGGTTTTTCCTTCTGGAGCATCAGTGAGCGTTTGAACCTTCTGTAATAGTTGCATATGAGTCCCTCAGTTGTCCTCAGTGTGAAAAGATGGATCTCAAAATCATACAGTCATTGTTGGAAAGGGTTCAAATACACAAAAATGCTGGAAAACCAAAGAATTTGTGGGACCTGAAGGATTTTCTGAAGAACAGCAGGCAGTTTAACTGTTCAGGACAAACAAGGGACTCATGAACAACTATCACTAAACAAAAAAAAAAACACAGCTTTGGATCGTTCAGGTAACAACACAGTATTAAGAATCAAGTGTATGTAAACTTTTGACCGGGGTCATTTTGATAAATTCAACTATTATTTTCTCTTGTGGACTATATGTAAACATCTTTTTTGTGAAATACCTTATTCAGGTCAGTACTAAATAAACAATAACATGCATTTTGTATGATCCCTCTTATTTTGGTTCTGATTCTGAAAGAAGGTGTATGTAAAGTTTTGACTTGAACTCTATATATATATATATATATATATATATATATATATCTATCAGCACTACTGTTTCATTGATAATAAATCAGCATATTAGAAGGATTTCTGAAGGATCATGTGACACTGAAGACTGGAGTAATGGCTGATGATAAATTCAGTTTTGGATCACATAAAACGTTTTTCTATTATAATATACTTTTACTTTTTTTCTGTTGTAATACTATTTCACAATATAACTTTTTTTCTCTGTACCATTGATCAAATAAATGTAGGTTTTTCTTAAGCACAAAATCGCATGACAAAACATATGGCAAAATTACTAAAACTTGATAATTTTTTTTAAGTTTTAGTAATTTTAGAAAAGTAATATAAAAACTGCATTCATAATATTAAATAAATAATGTAATAGTATTTAAAAGAAATAGAAAATGAACAATGGTGTATATTTTTGTTGTTTTGATTATTTATTTAGCTAGCTTTCTGGAGCATTAAATTATTTCCATCACTTAAACACAAATGGATATTAAAGCTTTTTTTTTTTTACACACATGAATTCTGATGGAAACCAAGCAGGTGATTTGAGAGGAGGTCGATTCTTTGTAAATGCAGTGTTACAGTTAAAGCGGTTCCTTTTTGGGCTTAGAGAGATAAGAGAAGATAAAGAGCCTATAGTTGGAAATGGCTGAGTCTGGGTAAATTTAGAAAGCGGAGACTTTCCCTAACTTGTTCCCATGTCTGCTTTTAACAGTGTGACCCAACCCTGCTGCCTGAACCAAACCATGTGATGCTCAACCACCTGTACGCTCTTTCCATCAAGGTCTGGCAGCAAACTACCCACACACTTTAGAAAGACACTCATACTAGAAATTCTTTAATAATGTCCACACCCTCAGTGATAGTTCACCCAAAAATTAAACTTTTGTTATTAATAACCCTAATTTCAGTCAAACCCTGTATGACTTTTTTTTTTTCAGAGCAACACAAAAGTAGATGTTTAACAGAATGACAGGGCTGCTGTCCAAAAATAACAAAAGCACCATAAAAGTATCATTATTTTAATAGATATGAGTGAGTAATGAGTTATTGAGTAAGTTAGTTATTATTTTCAGGTGAACTATCCCTTTAATCATTTTTATTTTGCATATAGTAGAGGTGACCAGCATTTTCAGCTGATATCACACACTGATGTGCATCTTTTTGTTCTCCTCACACAGGATGGCGTGATGGTCCTAAGTGCAACACACCGGTACAAAAAGAAATATGTGACCACACTGCTGTACAAGCCCATATGATCTCAATCCACCAACAGTATTCTCTCTGGTTTCTGCCTTGTACTGCTAAATGCTATTAAGAAAGGGTCCATACCTATCAAATGTCACCAAATGCATGTGTCTCTGTGACTTTATATTTGTGTGTTTCTGATTGTCAGCGTCCGATCCATAAATCAGTATCTACAATGTTTGCACACATAATCAATGCGTGTGCTAAATGTAAAAATATCAGCTTGCAGAGGTGTTTTGTATGTGGCTTTTCAGTTTATGAATTTCAAAATACTCCTAGATCATTCAAAGGACATCTGTGATGTCTGTTTTCATCTTTTCTTAGAGATCTTGATTCTTGGGATGTTACTAAAAGACTTTTGACATTTAATGTGAATATTCCCATCATGTTGCTCTGGATTTAGAAATATCTGCAAATAAAATAAGAATTGTTGATGAATGGACCATTGTGCTAATAAAATGCACACTAAAACATTATTTGTGTATTGTTTGTTTACATGAAGCAATCCCACACTGAACACTGATAGTGTATTTTATTGCATAAGCTATCATTTTTAACTGTTCTGCTGCTTTACATATCTGTCTATATGGGTATGATGCATTACGGTTGTTTTTCTCAATGCAAGGTTGTTGTCACATTTTGCACATATGTAATTGAAGGTTCTCTTGCAGATAAATATGGTTTCTGCAAGCAAGTCTATATTATCGAAATCCCTTCACAGTTATCATGGCAACAGTTTTGGTCAGTGCTAAAATATTATTAGGGTTGACTGAGACAGTTGTGTGTGTGTTTTTGTTGTGATGTTACCAGGATACAATGTTGAAAGACCTGCTAAACGGAATTAAATATTTGTGGTGTTTTTAGTTTGCAGGAAATCTCCGATCTGCAACACACCAGCCTGGCATGAGCCTTGAAAACAAGCCTATCAAAGTTAGTGTGATACTCGGGGCCTAAAACTAACTTTTTGCCACACCTGCCAATGGCCGGTGACCTGATCAAATTTACCGGCCATGAAACTCTTTTTGCAAAAACAGACAGTACAATGACTAAACATATTTACAATGTTCTTAATTTGTCCTTTACTTAAAAGAAGAAAACAACATACAGATTTATTGATTTATCTTTTTTTGTCCTAAAAACGTTGAGATTCTTGTCCTTTGCAAGTTTTGGCAAACGGAGCAGTCCATAGTGTTAAGCCTGTTTCACACATACTCAATTTGCAGAATGTATGTGGTGCATATTTTTTCCCGCACCCATGTTAACGGATTAGAGCAGGGCTGTTCGATTAGCTTCATTTGTTAAATGCATAAAATTTTTTTTTTTTTTTTTGCATTGTCTCTATTAAATGCATTTTCTGATTAACGTCTATAGGAAATATGAATGTTCATTCCGGTTATTTTATTTCTCCTAACCGACGGTCGTTAAGTCATTTTAACCGTTAACCCACAAGATTATGTTAAATTACAATTAAATAAAATTTAAATTGATAGGTGGCTTGACCCATTACAAATACCTAAATGTGTTCATTTTATACACTCAAAAAGCAGCATAAACAACATGAACGTGAGGATTCATGCACCTGTTAACGGAGAAAAATATAAGCTATTAAATATAAAAGAAACAGGCCCATATGCAAAATATATTTTTCTAAGGGGAAAAAATAAAAACAAACAAAAAAACGCAAGTGATCGCGCTGGCGCCTTAAGCATAGCCTACTGACTCCACAACACAGCCTGTTCATGTCATAATAGACAAAAATATTGAAGAAACATGAAAAAAAAAAATTATTTCCTCTCACTCCACAACAAATCATTTAAATTTAACGGTAGAAAGAACTCAGAACAAAACAAGAATAAAAATATAAGAAAGCTAACAAGCCAAAACAAATTAATTTAAACTTTTGTACTTCACGTTCATGTAAAACAAAATGTGCTTGGCATAATATCACGGGGCTATGGTGGTCAAGCTGAAAGGCACGGACTACAGGCTATTTAAACTGAACAGTGCACTGTACATTTTTTAACACCAAATTAAGATAAGTAGGTTTGAGAGGTAACTCTTATTTTTCTTGCCATGTATAAAATAATTTTTGATACAATTTAATAATATGAATATGATTTAATGCGCTTTTGAACTACTAGGAAAGGTGCTTTAACAGTGAACAACACCATGAACAGGATGCTGCCTATAGGCTAATTCAGTCATGTGACACCACATTTATTTGCGTTAA
The DNA here is from genome assembly GCF_936440315.1 of Barbus barbus. Taxonomy (NCBI): domain Eukaryota; kingdom Metazoa; phylum Chordata; class Actinopteri; order Cypriniformes; family Cyprinidae; genus Barbus; species Barbus barbus. The sequence continues at coordinate 10,987,152 of NC_136757.1, read as the reverse complement.
AGCCCCTTTTCTGGACAAAAAGTGTTTCCAAACTAATTTTTGCAACATTTGTAGTATCTATATGGAATTTATGCTCTAAAGTTAAACGGAAAAAGATTTTGTCTACACATGAGAAATTTAATCGATAATTGGCATTTCCATCAGCTATATCATAAATATTTTATTTTAAAGCGCTAAATATTTTTTCGCAAAAAAAAAATCCTTGGATGGAAACCTGGTTTATAACAAAGTACAAAAAAAAAAAACTCATGACACTTACTAAAAATTATGCAGGCACTTGTCGAGTGTTAATTTTAGGCTCCGGTGATACTGTTTCATAATTTGGAATCCATCCTAAAAGATCACACAGGAAAGATTTTTAAGAGTTACACCAAAACAAAAAACTAGATCTTTAGATAACAGTTCTCAATAAGACTGTTACGATTTAATGTTAAACAATACAAAACTGTGATTACACAATATCCAACAAGACATTAAAAATTCGTATTTGATCTCAGTGTGATCCTTTGCCATTATGGTACAAATTCCAATAGGACTGTCAAGAATTCTGAAAAAAATTAAATACGTTATGAATGCATTTAAATTCAGCCTGATAACATTTTCAGTGTAAACTCTGTTTTATATCAAAAAAGGAAAGGAAAATGCCACCTGTTACTGAAAGGATTTGGCTAAATTGGCTGCCAGGGGCTTACTTTGTTCTCTCTTGTTTTGAGATGTGAAGTTCAGTTAAAGTCTTCTTTCTCTGTCATAAAGGTATGTGACAGGTTTAATGAAAAATGCAAAGTATTTAATGCACCAAACTAGTCGACAGACTGGTTGACTTAAATAACAAGCTGCTCACATGTACAAATAATTTTAAAAATCCTGTCTACAAAAGGAAGAGACAGTGATACGGTGCAAGTCATTGGCATAACGCTTTAGCTCGGAAAATTACAGCGTTTATAGTGCCTTAATCATTCAACCAGAGAGGAAGCCTTTGCATATTGGAGGTAAGATGAAATAGTCATTGTTATATTGACTGTATATTTTCTTTATTATATTGACTTTTCCATTACGAACATTATGATTAAATGGTAGAATGCAAAGGTTTCACATAATATAGTCAGAAATACATCTGCGCTGTTATTGAGAGTAATGCACTGACTACAGTAAGATCCTAAGATACAATTATCCCACATATTAATTTAGTCATTTATAATAAATAAAATGAAAGTTTAGAATTAAGCCCTTTTAGAATTTATACAACCCTGCTCTCTATATGTCTATATTTAGATTACATAACAGATAGTCATACACTATTTATAAATACATAAAATACACAGTAATTGGAGCAGTGGTGTGAAGTATGTATTTGTTTAAAGCAGGTTGAATATTCATGCTCCTGGGGTCTTAAACTGTGTTTTGCATCATATAGCTTAGGCAGTTTGTCTCATGAGAATTGTTATTTGACAGTGTTTTACGGCATCAAGAGAAAGGTGTGTTTTAGTTGACATGTGAATCCACGTCACACCCAACCAGAATCAGTTCTCCAACATGCCTTTATTTATTCAGAAGACACTTGTAGGCGATGACAAGTGAGGAATAAAACTGCACAGCACAATCATTGTGCTCAAGAAGAGCCTCTGGGCCTACTGCCTAATAGTTAGAGGTAAAAGGTTGTAAGGGGTGTGAAGTTTAGAACAATGTTGCACAAGACAGCTTCTAAAAAGAGAGTTTGGGTTGGTATATTTTAATTTTCATCCAATTTTTATCCAAAGTAATATGCACATTCTCTAAACTGATCCCCATGGCCTTTTGAACATGGTTATAAGCTCCAGGAACCTCATTTATCAACAGTGTATAGAAAAGGTTCTATATTTTGTCCTTATATTTAAACACATTCCAACATATAAGTACATATAAGTTGCGTGAAACTGTGCTTACACACTCATTACGCACACATCTGTGTGTACGCACTGTTGATAAATGAGGGCCCAGGATCTCAGGCAGGAGACAAAAAACTGCAGCAAATTTCTAATCTCTGAGAAATCTATTTTTTTCCCCCTAATGTGTGAGAAAACAACAGTAAAGTTCATAGATCTACAATAATATATACATAATGAAGTTATCTGCTTCTTCCAGTGGTATGGCTATCTATCTCACACTCTTGATCCTTACTGTGACTCTACCAACATGTAAGTATTGTTAATCTTATTATTAGCTCAAACATACTTAACAATGAAATACTGATTCATTAAAGTGTCCTAATTTTATGTGAACTGATTTAAACAAAATTAACACATTTGATCAATATAATGCATCATTGCTGAAAAAATATTAAACCTTACAGACCCCAAACCTTTGAATGGTAGTGTAAATAATGCGACAGATTCTACCATGCTAGCAGTTTGTTCCTGTCAGTAGATTTGTTTTATTACTCAATCTGATTCAAAACATTTGAGTTTACCAGTAATATCTTCTCTGTAGCTCATCTGAACAGCATTAAAAACTTGCTGCAGTTCGAGGACACGATTAAGTGTATAATACCGGACAGTACACCGCTGTTGGACTTTGCAGACTATGGCTGTTTTTGCGGTTTAGGTGGTACAGGGAAACCTGTTGACCAGCTCGACCAGTACGTTTATTTTATTGTATTTAGTGAGAATGTGTTAGTGTCACACAGTGGTTTTTCTGAGTAATTTTGTATTATTAATGTTCTTTCTCTGATGACCTGGTAGGTGTTGTTTTACCCACGACGCCTGCTATGGCACAGCAAATTCCCTTCCGTCCTGTTCATCAGTGTTTGACAATCCCTACACAAATACATATGACTACAAGTGTGATGAGAATACCAAAACAGTCACGTGTCTGGGTGAGTGAAAAGGCGGGGAGAATATATCATTATCATCAGAATATATCAACATGAAGAATATATCATTTATTTAGCAATTTAGCAGTCGCTTTTATCCAAAGCGACTTACAAATGAGGACAACAGAAGTAATCAAAACCAACAAAAAAAGAACAACATGCAAGTGCTATAACAAGTCTTGGTTAGCCTAATGCAGTACACGCACAGTACAGTTTTTTAAGAAAACAAGTAGATAGAATATAGAAAAGAAATCTAGTGGGTTTTTTTTTTTTTAAAGAAACAAGTAGATGGAATGGAAAAAAAAGAAAGCTAGTGTTTTTCAAGAAAAGCTAGCAGTTACAGAATAAATATGTAATTGATAGAGGGTCAAGTGTGTGTCTGTGCGTGTTTTTTTTTTTAAATAAAAGAAAACAGATAGATAAAATAGAATTCGAATAGAGAGTGCTAGAGTTAGAGGGTCAAATAAAGATGGCAGTGATGTGTTTTTAGCCGTTTCTTGAAGATGGCTAAGGATTCAGCTGCTCGGATTGAATTGGGCAGGTCATTCCACCAGGTGGTAACAGTTAATGAAAAAGTCTGTGAAAGTGATTTTGTGCCTCTTTGGGATGGCACAATAATGCGTTGTTCACTTGCAGAACGCAAGCTTCTAGAGGGCACATAGGTCTAAAGTACTGAATTTAGGTAAAGTGGTGCAGAGCCAGAGGTGGTTTTGTAGGCAAACATTAATGCCTTGAATTTAATGCGAGCAGCTATTGGTAGCCAGTGCAAATTGATGAACAGAGGTGTGACGTGCATTCTTTTCGGCTCATTAAAGATTAATCTTGCAGCGGCATTTTGGATTAATTGTAGGGGTTTGATGGAATTGGCTGGAAGACCTGCCAAGAGAGCATTGCAATAATCAAGTCTGGAGAGAACAAGGGCTTGAACAAGGAGTTGTGTTGCATGTTCCTAAAGAAAGCGTCTGATTTTCCTAATATTGTATAAAGCAAATCTGCAGGACCGGGCAGTTTTAGCAATGTGGTCTGAGAAATTCAGCTCATAATCAATCACAACTTCAAGGTTTCTGGCTGTTTTTGAAGAAGTTATGATGAGCCTAACTGGAAGGTGAAATTGTGATAAAGTGATGGGTTTGCTGAAACTACAAGCAGTTCTGTCTTAGCTAGGTTGAGCTGAAGGTGATGGTCCTTCATCCAGCAAGAAATGTCTGTTAGACATGCTGAGATGCGAGCAGCTATCGTCGGATCATCAGGATGGAATGAGAGGTAGAGTTGAGTGTCATCAGCATAGCAGTGATATGAAAAGCCATGTTTCTGAATGGCAGAACCTAGTGATGGCATGTAGACAGAAGAGAAGTGGTCCAAGAACTGAGCCCTGAGGCACCCCAGTGGCTAGATGTTGTGACTTGGATACCTCGCCTCTCCAAGATACCTTGAAGGACCTATCTGAGAGGTAAGACTCAAACCACTGGAGTGCAGTTCCTGAGATGCCCTTTCTCAGTAGGGTTGGCAGGAGGATCTGGTGGTTGACCGTATCAAAAGCAGCGGACAGATCCAGCAAGATAAGTAATGAAGACTTGGAAGCCGCTCTTGCAAGTCTTAGGGCTTCAACAACTGAGAGCAAGGCAGTTTCGGTCAAATGTCCACTTCTGAAGCCATATTATATTATAGTGTTATATTATAGTGTTACATGAGAAGTGCATTTATTAAAATTAAACACTCCTTTATACAACCTCTCTTTTTCTCTTTCAGACAGTAATGATGAGTGTGAAATGTTCATCTGTAAGTGTGACAAGGCTGCAGCGGAGTGTTTTGCTCAATCCCCTTATAATGCCTCCAATAATCACCTACCCTCAAATGTTTGCAGCTCAGCTTCCAGAGAGATTAGCAGCTTTCTTACCACTCTCACTGCATTCACAGTCACAATCAAACTTATATACCACAACAAAATACCCTGCAATATGTGAAATGTGCATGCACTGAACATAGCTGTGTTATTTGTTGTAATTTTGTTCATTTAAAACTTTTGTGTGCTGACAGCTGTTTTGCATGTACTCAAGCATGTTGTAACTTTTTCCAAGCCTCATGAAATTCTCATGCTTTTTCGAGAAAACTGAATTCTTCTTGTAGCAGTTGTGCAAATTGCAAACACATGCTGACGTTCCCAAAGATGAAAACACACACACACACGTTTACTTAGCTATCTAAATGGGGACATTCCATAGGCATAATGGTTTTATACTGTACAAACTGTATATTCTACCAACCATACACCTAACTCTACCTCTTACAGAAAACATTCTGCATTTTTACAATTAAAAAAATAAATGAAAAACTTTTAATTTAATTTGTTTAATTTTATACTAGTTTATACTAGTTATGCAAATGAGGACATCTGCAAAGGGAGGTTTTTGGAGATTTTGTTAGGTTTGGCTCATACAAATTTAGGCACATCATAAAAAATGGGTACAGGCCCCAAAATATGGTTAAGTAGGTACATGTTGACAATACATAAACACACTCAACTTGCACAAAACTGTAACAATCTCAGCAACTTTCAATTCAATTCATTTTACCACAAATGATGCCACCAGAAACTAAAGGTGAACATTCTTAAGCTCAGACAATTTAGAAGAAACGAACAAATTTAATCACCAAACTTGATCGAAGAATCAAAGTATTGAACCAAATTAGAACAACAATTTCCAAATTGAACTATTCAATTTACTAAACTATATTGACTAATTGAATGTATCATATTTTGGTTATAGAAATCACATCCAAAATTATACTTTGCATGAGTGTGTAAAATTCGGACCATGTTACTGATAACATGCTGATTTATGACGGAAGGAACACCCCTAGCTAAGATAATAGTCTATCTAATTGATCAAGACACCAGAGGGGATGTGTCCAGAAGCCGAGTTTAAAAACTCAGGACACCATCAAACTCTCTCTTAGTCACCCTTCTCCTCTTCTTTTTAAAAATGCTCTCTTACAACCTCTTGGTCCTCTTCTTCTTAAAAATGCTCTCTTGGTCCTCTTAGTCACTCTCTCTCCTCTTCTTCTCTTTTGCCACCGCGTTTTGACGCTGCTCTTTGAGTGTGCTCTAGCCCACGTGCCAGCTGCTACCACAATGAGAAGAAAACCACCTAGTCCCATTACCGCTTTTTATTTTTATTCTTTTACTTTAGTTTCTTTTCTTTCCATGGAGTTTTGTGTTCTAATGTAAGTTTGCTGCAAAGTTCAGCTCCGACTGCACTCGCTTCAAACTTCAACCAGACCAACTCCACATTTTCAGCCAATGCCAAGACCTCACTTCAAAGACTATTGAACTTCCAGCCAATCAGCAACTTCGGGGAACCCCCTGTCTGCAACGAAGGAAACCCCTTAACACAGGCAATGCAAGCAAGTAGCGCCTCCAGATTCTAACTGAATTGGTGTCTTTAATATAAATTTTAGCCTCATTGAGAAACTCGAGGGTTAAATAAGTGATTGATGGTTGTTAAGGTCTATGCAATTGAACATATTGCTGTAAACTTGGGATTTCACATTTTCATTCTCTTAAACTCATCCTTTCCTTACTTTCTTTCTTTCTGCAACGTGTGAATGTGTGAATGTTTGTGTTCATGTGTTAGATTAGTTTATGTCTTTTTAGGTTTATATAAATAAAATCTTATTTATATTGAATAGTCCATGTCTACCTATTTAATAGTGTTTTCACTATATTTTGGATTTTAATATCCAGTGCAGAGTTTGTTCTACGGCTGGTTCAGTGAATCGCCGTAACGGTGAGTCTGTTCAAAATTCCCTATAAAATCATAAATGATTCCCTTTGAGCTAAATTAAACTATTTCTTTAAATGACATATATTACGTTTTTATTACGTTACAACACACTCAATCAATCAGATTCCAACCTCTCCACTATGGGCAAGACCAAAGAGCTGTCTAAGGACACTAGGGACAAAATTGTAGACCTGCACAAGGCTGGGATGGGCTACAGGACAATAGGCAAACAGCTTGGTGAGAAAGGCAACAACTGTTGGCGCAATTATTAGAAAATGGAAGAAATTCAAGATGACTGTCAATCTCCCTCGTACTGGAGCTCCATGCAAGATCTCGCCTCGTGGAGTATCAATAATCCTGAGAAAGGTGAAGGATCAGCCTAGAACTACATGGGAGGACCTGGTCAATAACCTGAAGAGAGCTGGGACCACAGTCTCAACGGTTACCATTAGTAACACACTACACTGTCATGGATTAAAATCCTGCAGTGCGCACAAGGTCCCCCTGCTCAAGCCAGCACATGTCCAGGCCCGTCTGAAGTTTGCCAAAGACCATCTGGATGATCCAGAGGAGACAAGGGAGAAGGTCATGTGGTCAGATGAGACCAAAATATAACTTTTTGGTATAAACTCCACTCGCCGTGTTTGGAGGAAGAAGGATGAGTACAATCCCAAGAACACCATCCCAACCGTGGAAGCATGGGGGTGGAAAAATCATGCTTTGGGGGGTGCTTTTCTGCAAAGGGGACAGGACGACTGTACCGTATTGAGGGGAGGATGGATGGGGCCATGTATCGCAAGATTTTGGGCAACAACCTCCTTCCCTCAGTAAGAGCATTGAAGATGGGTCGTGGCTGGGTCTTCCTGCATGACAATGACCCCAAACACACAGCAAGGGCAACTAAGGAGTGTCTCCTTAAGCATTTCAAGGTCCTGGAGTGGCCTAGTCAGTCTCTAATGGAAAATCTATGGAGGGAGCCGACAAATCTTTGGAGGGAGCTGAAACTCCGTGCTGCCCAGCGACAGCCCCAAAACCTGAAAGATCTGGAGAAGACCTGTATGGAGGAGTGGGCCAAAATCTGCCAGTGTGTGCAAACCTGGTCAAGAACTACAGGAAACGACTGACCTCTGTAATTGTAAACACAGGTTTCTGTACCAAATATTAAGTTCTATTTTTATATTGTATCACATACTTATTTCATGCAATAAAATGGAAATTAATTATTCAAAAATCATACAATGTGATTTTCTGGATTTTTCTTTTAAATATATTCTGTTTCTCACAGTTGAGGTGTACCTACGATGAAAATTACAGATCTCTCCATTCTTTGTAAGTGGGAAAACTTGAAAAATCGGCAGTGTATCAAATACTTCTTTGTCCCACTGTATTCATAATCATCTTTCACACATTCATATTTTTTTCTTTTGAAAATATATTTTAGTTGTTTTTAGACAATTATTTGATTTATGGAAAACGTTTTTTTTGTTGTTGTTTTTTTACTCGTTGGTCATGTGACCTGGGGGCTGTTCCATAAAAGACGCTAAGAAATCAATCGGGACTAAAGCGGTTCCATAAACGACAATTCAAGTTCACGCAATCTGACTAATGCTATCCAGGTTCAGTGAGTCAGGATAATGTGACGTACACGCTTATTCTGAAGCAGCCCTTAATGTCGATCATGGATCAAATCGATCCACCATAGCAAACAGCGAATATTTGTGCTGTTTAACGCATTTGAAACATTGTGTTTTCCTCAGTGCATAACCATCCATTTAGCTGTCAGGAGTGGGCGGGGCTTATGCGAGAGAACGCATGCGCGCTACACAGACAGAGCAGAATAGAATACTAGCGCAAGAAATCTGAATAAAATATACATTCTGCTAAAATATTTGTTGTTGGACATTAAATGTGACACATAGAATTTTACTACATATAAGTGTATTTTTATGATAGCAGCAACTGTTAATCACTAGCTCAAATGAGTTAAATGTGTGTTCCTCTTATCAGTTAAAATGTACTCTGATTTCTATTATAAATTTACATTTTTAATTCAGTGATTTTAACTTTTGATTGTGTTTTTATGCTTTAATGCTTTAAAGAGCCATTTTAGATTGTAATGTTTTAATGTTCTAATAACCATAAAAGGTACAGCTGTCATAAATTCAGAGAGAAAGGCTGCATGGCTAGAAACTTCTAATCAACTGAATGCACAAGTAGCAACTATGTTAAAATGTCATTCGCCTACATTTTGGGCACAATACATTAAATACAGTTGGTTGTAGCCTATTTTTTATTTATTTGATTATTTAAGGTGTATTTTCTGTATACTTTTATTTTTGGACCGATAATAAATTAAACTGACTGTATGTGAGAGAGTCAGTGGTAATATCGATGCGTTCCTATTGGTCGGTGTTAGAGGAGCTCAGCTTAGCCTGACAGTTAGCCTGCTCCGGACCAGGTTAGTTTGCCAGCATAAGTTGCCGGGGTAACTGAGTTTGAACTTTTTTAAGTTTGATTTATGAAACCGAATCTACCAAAAATAAGCCTGACTAACCGAAATAAGCCTGGCTTATACTCTAATCTTGATTTATGGAACAGCCCCCTGATATTGTTACACAAGGTTGGCTCATATTCACAAACATTTCTCATACAAAAATATTTACATTTTAATACCATTCATTCATACCATGAGTACCATTCATTCCTTCAGCTATTAACTCAGTTTGTCTGTAAGGACATTTTCAAATTATATTATGTGCAAGTAAGAGCTGAAGTACACTACAAGGGCATATTTAATAAAGCACACTTCTTTTTTACAACCTATTTTTTCTCTTTTAGACAGTAATGAGTATGAAATCTACAAGTAGACAAGACTGCAGCCGAGTGTTTTGCTCAATCCCCTTATAATGCCTCCAATAATCATCTGTCCTCGAGTGTTTGCAGCTTGCATACCCTGCAATAAGTGAAATGTGCATGCACTGAGCATAATTGTGTTATTTGTTGTTATTTTGGTCACTTAAAAAATAAAAGCTTTTGTGTGCTGACCGCAGTTTGTACTCAAGTGTTTTGCAACGTTTTCCAATTATGTTTTTTTTTGAGAAAAGTGAATTCTTCTTGTACCAGCTGTGCAAATGGCAAACATATGCTGATGTTCCCAAAGATCAAAGCACACACACACACAAGTGTACACAAACATACTCAACTTGCACAAAACTGTGACAATCTCAGCAACAGTACATTTGGGCACTTGTGTGCATGCACATATATTATTTTACGTGTATAATTCACACTTATCAATGTGCTCCTCCCATCAAGGTTATATAAATATGTTATAGGCCTATAAAAGAATGGCGGCTAATACCTGCTCATCTAGTCTTCACCATGAATACCTTCCTGTCTGTTGTGATCCTGAGTGTGAGTCTGCCCACCTGTGAGTACACTTAATATATGTTCTACTATTAAATTAATGTTTTATTTAATTATATTTTATTATGTAGGCAAAGCAAATATTTAACATACACTGAATCTATATGAAAAACCGATTTTAACAATTATTTATTAGTGAGTCCAATCATTGAACTATTAACTAGTTTTGTTGTTTGATTATTAGATAAAATATTTTCTGGGAATGCTATAAAGGATACTACCAAAAAATAAAAATATAAATCTGTAATCATTTACCCCCTAATGTTGTTTAAGCTTTTTTTTCTCCACAGAGTTGAAGGCAATGGGCTTTGTGTTTTGTAAAAGAAAGAATGTCGGGATTGAAATGACATGAGTGTTAGAAAATGATGACAGAATTTTTAATTTAGGGTGTAGTATTTCTTTAAACTAGACCTAAAGTCAGAAAACTGCATATGAAAAGATTGTAGAGTGAAATTAGCTTTGCAAAATGTGGACACACATTTTGTTGCAGTGTCTATAATTTAGTGTTATTGTTGTTTTGCTCTTAAACTTTAACATAATATTCCCACATTAAATTGAAGTTATTTTGAAAACTACGTCTTGTTCCTAAACTGTGTAAATGAATGTCAAATGTTATATATATATATATATTTTAGTTTTATTTAATTTTGAGTTATTTTAATACTTCAACAAACTAAATGAAAATGAAATGATATATATATATATTGAATTTATAAATGTGTATATATTTATGTATGCATGTACGTGTGTGTAGTTGTACATATACACACAGTATATATAGTTGTTGTTTTTTTGTGTTTGGCTTAGTGTTATGTTAGAATCATTATTATACTCTTATACCTTTTGTTCTTTAATATTTTGAATTGTTTTTAGCTTTATTTATTTTTTCATTTAAATGTTAAGTTTTGAAATTGTGTTGTATGCATTTGTCATTTTTATTTAATTTCTTTATTTTTAAAATGTGTATAGGTAGTATTTATAAAGTTTTAGCTTTTAGTTTTGGATCTGTTTTTAGTTTTTTTAATACTACAATTGATTGCTTCTGTTGTCCTCATTTGTAAGTCGCTTTGGATAAAAGCGTCTGCTAAATGACTAAATAATAACAATAATAATAATAATAATAATACACACACACACACACACACACACATATATATAAATAATTATTTAATTTATAGTATATAGTAATTATTTATTAAACCTAATTGGTTAAACCGGTTGTGTTGTAAATGACCTTGTGCTCCCTGGTTCACCAGTATGCTAACCACTGGATGAAGCAGAAACAAGCCAGTCTTATTAAAGTGCTATACACCTATCATAATTATTTTATAAGGCAAAAGGTGAATTAAAGATTTTATGAGATTAATTTAGGTCATAAACACATAGCATATGCTACTTCTATTGAATAGTGAAGTTTGCATTATGAATGATGCAAACTTCAAATTGGCCAATTTAAAGGGACAGCTGACCCAAAATTTAAATTATGTCATCATTTATTATTCTGTCACCCTCAATGCCATTTTAGACCCATATGACATTGAACTGTATGACTATCTGACTACTGTGGAAAATCATTTTTGAACAGTGGATTTATTTATTTAAGAATATCCTGGCCACTCTTTCCATATAATGACATACTGTAAGTTGTCAAGTTTCAAAAAGGATGCACAAATCATAATTATAAAATAAAAGTGGTTCATGTGTACTATGTTCCAAATCTTCTGAAGCAAAATTATAGCTTTGTGGGAAAAAGCCTAAAATTTAAAAGCATTTTGTCTTTTTTTTTTAGACAGTTTGGTAACAGAACAGTTGTTGATTAAGAAATACAGTTGTTTAGATTTTATTGCACCATTAGATTGCTAATCAGTATGAAGCACTGATAAACTATCACATTCAACAGTGCTGGCAACTCTAGACTACCGAGCGCTGTGGCAGTTCAGGGCTATGATCCTCTGTACCATCCCTGATAGCTGGCCTTTACTGGATTATGCAGACTACGGCTGCTACTGTGGAAAAGGAGGCTCGGGCACCCCGGTGGATGAACTGGACAGGTCAGATTTAAACCAGTTACACTGACACTGATTTATTCATTTGAATCAGTTTTGTCAATCAAACGTAAGCCTTCTCAGGCTGAGAAGTTTAGTGCATAGTTTATAAATGAAGAGTTCAGATGCAAAAGCCTCCAAGAGCCGCTTGAAATTTTCTTCTAAAATGAGCAGTTTTATCAGGCTCCTATGTGTAGGTTCAGTAATTTCACTTTAATAGCAATGAATAGGTTCTTTTCATTGCCATTAAAGTGAAATAACTGAACATAAACATAGGAGCCTGATAAATTGCTCATTTTAGAAGAAAATTTCAAGCGGCTCTTGGAGGCTTTTGCATCTGAACTCTTCAAATGTTCAAAAGTGCATGTTGCACAAATTAATTTATTTATTAAGGCAGCATGCATTGCAAAATGTACTACAGTCAAACAATTTTAAACCTTAACTGCTTAAAATATGATTATTGATGAAAAAGTGAAGGCTACAAACTTTGAAATCATCCCTCTAGGTGCTGTGAGGTGCATGATCAGTGTTATTCTGACTCATGGCAACATGAAGACTGCTGGGGTATTTTAGACAACCCCTACACTGAAGTCTACTCATTCTTATGTGACAAAGCGGCAATGAAAGTCACCTGCAATGGTAAGATGCTATGCTCAGTAAGACAGACTGTACTAAAGAAGTCTATCTGCAAGTTCTGTTAGTAATTGAGACCTAAACTGCATCTGGCTTGTGGCACATATTTGGACTGTTAATTTTTTGTTTCTTGCAGCTGACAAGAATCGCCCCTGTGAGATGTTCATCTGTGAATGTGACAGAAAAGCAGCTGAATGCTTTGCACTGGCGGGTTACAACCCAGAGCATGAGCACTATCCTAGTGAAAACTGCAAATGAACTGAAACACAATAAAGGTTTAGGATTGTCCCAAAAGTCTCATTAAAGATAGCAATGGTATATCATGTAACAGTTTATTTTTTTGTTTATGCCAATTGATATTTAATTCATAGCAAACACATTCTTTAATGTTATATGGAAATTCATGTACTTAAAATTATTATTTATTTTTCCAGTAAAGATGTAAAGTTTGATATGTAGTATTAGATATTAAGACTTCCGAGTATACAGTTCCTTGTGAAAGTATTCATACCCTTTAAGTTTTGTTTTGCTGCTGCCTTATGTTAAACTGCTTAAATTCCTTTTTTTTCCCTCACATCAATCTACACTCCATACACCAAAATGCTAAAGCAAAAAAAAAAAAAAAACATTTTTTCAAATTTATTAAAAATAAAAAAACTTAAATGATTCCATCGCATAAGTAGTCATACCCTTATCTAGGACAGTTGGAATTTAGTTTAGGAGCATTGTAAATCGCTTGTAGATGTTACACTTTGAGTGAAGTCAACCTGTGGCAAATTCAACTGAATGGGTATGATTTGACACATCTTAATAAAAGGTCTAAGGGGTAAAAAAAAAAATTATAATAATTATAATAATAATAAAAACTTGCCTGTAGAGCTCAGAAGCAGGATTGCATAAAGGCGCACATCTGGGGAAGAGTTCAGAAAAACTGAAGGTTCACAGAAGCATGTAGTCTCCATTACCCTTATAGGGGTTCATCGGGTGCCCATTTTCCACAAGTTGATAGGATTCTTTAGGGTCTTAGTGAAAAGTCTATAACATACTTTAGTTAAAATTTCTCAATGGTAGTGTAAAACTCTAACAACACCCTTTTTACTTGCCAAAAACAACTATGCACACAGCAAGCTGATTTAGTGCATGTCTCTTTAAATGCTAATAAGCTCTGCTCACACTGCCCCTCTTCTGTGGGGTGACAAGCTACTTTAGCTGCTTAACCTGCTAATTAGCACATTATTAGGAAAGGCAATTTGCAAAGATTCATAATAGAACGTTATACTCACTTCTTCTGTAGGTGAGCCTGAATCACAAATGATTTGCGTGAACATAGACGCATGGCAGTTAATTGCCAAATGCTGATGAGCAAAGCTTGTCACATCATATCCAAAAAGACAAATTAGGACAATAGAAGCAATCAAAACCAACAAAAGAGCAAAAACATGCAAGTGCTATGACAAGTCTTGGTTAGCCTATAACGCAGTACACATAGATATGTTTTTGCTTTGTCATTATGGTGTATGGAGTGTAATTGATGTGAGAAAAAGTGATTTAAAGCTGTTTAACATAAGGCAGCAACATAAAACGTTAAAAAAATGTATATCTTATAATTACGTTTTTAAAATGGATTTTCTTCAAATTGGCGGTTTGAGCTTATAACAGGTAAACATATTAGCCAATTATTTACATTCTCTAAATAAATAATGCATTCTTATGCAATTCTTATTTATCTGCAATTCTCAATTAAATGTACACTGTTTAAAAAAATACTGATTCAGAAAATATTTTTTTGTAGTTTAAGCCAGTTATTTATATGCAATTATTGAAACAGAATCGTAATTTAACCTTGTGATACAGTTCAAGTTCGGGGTTTGAAGAAGGAAGAGGACAAGGTTGGCGTTTGGGAGACTCGGAAGGCTTTATTTACAATAACAAAAACCAAAATAAAGATTGCCGTTCTGCACACAACACGAGCGTGCACTCCGTGGGACAGTTTCCTGGGTTCACCCAGTTAAAACCAGCTTGTCACAGTCCGAGTCTCCTTCCCATCCGGCTCTCTCTCCCGTCTGACGCTGTCAGAGGCTTCTTGTCCGGTCTCTCCACGCCAATCACTGCAATCAGACACAGGTGTTCATTATTTTGCACTTGACCTACTTTCTCACCGCTCGTCTCCCAATGCTCTCTCCCGCTGCCGACTTCGCTGAACCACGCCCCCCTCGACACAAACCTCTTTTAAATTAAACAAACATACTTAAAGTATTTAATTTAAACATACTTAAATTGCTGTAATCCTGCATGAAAACTAGTCTGTCACATTAATTTTTTAAATAATATTTTATGTAGTACACACTACATAAAAAAAATCCTTCAGTTTTGTTTTCTAATAAAAACATCTAAACATCCTTAAATTATCCTGAGAAGCAAAATTTCCTCAGATATTAATATTAAGAGAGACAATACCTTGAAGTAATGTTAATTGTGTTTTACCCCATCTGTAAATTGTTTAAGCATAAAACTTGTTCTGCTTTGTGGTTAAATTTTGAGAAAAAAATCAATTCAACTTCCAATTCAAGGAATATGGTCTGATAAGTTTATTTTCTACAGTTTTGTTCTCAAATAAATATATCTTGTTTTAAGGACATTTAGATATTTTTACTGGAAAAAGAGACTAAAACTCTGCTTAAAGAAGTGATTTTTGCAATGTTAGTTGATGTTTGTCAGTGGCTCTTGGGTTTGCCCTCACAGATGTATGTGTAAGGAAGCGTACAGTCTGCATCATTCCACAGCCTCCGTCTGTCCACAGTTATCCAGGCATGAAGCTGCCCACAATCCTCACCATTCACTCGGACATCCCAGTCATCTGGTTGACCTATGTTCCAGTGGCTGAAACAGACATCAGCAGTTACTTAGTGCATTTGGAGTTGTACCTCACTGACCTACTCTCATTATTGTATTGGTTCTTACTGTTCAGTACTACTAAAGTCAGTTCCATCAACCCAGGTCCACTGTCCCTCTTCTTTCTCAACAAGCCCGATCCAGTAGCTTTCAGACGAATGAAGAATTTCACGAATGAAGACAGGAAGTCCTGGTTCAAAAAGAGGCCAAACTCACATTTAAACTTGCATAAAACTCCCACAAATTATTGTGATGCCATGTGTTCTTGTCTTACGAGCTAAGCCAAGTCATTGGCAACCACTAAATGTGATCCTTTCTCCACACAGTTTTTTTCCAGCAATTTGCCAGTTCTTCTTTACTGAAGACTGAAAGTAGCATGAGTCTTTATAAAACACCCAGTCTTCCTGACAGGGACCTGTACAAACACATTTTAACACACATAGAATCAAACTAAATCTTAAATCAGGCAGGTTTCCAAGTCTAATATAAACATTTTGAGTAAAGAGTAAAGATGAGGAAATACAGTGGGGTCCAAAAGTCTGGGATTCATAATCTAGTTTAAATCTGGAAATAAACAAAGTTTAAAATATGTTTAAAAAAATGTTTTAATGTAACATGAATAAATAAAAACATTTATGCACTATTTTTAGTTAATTAAATAAGCACATTTGTGACACTGATCAAACTCAAGATGATTTATGGATCATCTCAAATCTGAAGAACATTATCATCAGGATTCACACATTCAGTTCAAGCGGTTCCAGTGCTGAGAAACCAATTTCAACGGTTTACTCAAATTGTTATGCTGATGATATCTTTTGTAATGATATTTTATTAGCTATTATTATTAAATTATACAAATGGAAAGCTTAGAGGCATTTGCTCTAGTGGTCTCAGACTTCTGGACCTCACTGTAAGTCACGAGGAGCCTCACCTTGCACCAGCATCACACGTTCAGAGAAATTAGCATTTTCTAGGAGAAAAAGAGAAATTAAAATTAATAAAATGACAACAAATTAATACTACAGGTGTTGTTAGTATCGTTTAAATATGAATATACCTATATAAAATTGTCATTTACAAAGACAGAAAAAGTGGTCTTTACCAAATTGCAGAGTTTTTGGGGCCTCAATGGTCTTCACAGAAAGTCTAACATCAGCGACATCTTGACTGACCTGAGAGACTTTGAAGAATTATAATTAAAATCAAGCTCTCTGGTGGGATCCAACAACAAGTTTTACTAAATTTGACATCAACAAATTAGTGGGTGAAAGAAAAATGCTGACAACATACTTTTAGTTCCTACAGGCAGAGTTAGTATAAACACATAAAGGACAAGAACACCATATAGTATGTACATCTTTCTGTTCTGTCTACCTATAGGGAAGAAGAAAAGTAAAAATGTAAGAATATGGAACAAACAGACAGAAAATAAATTTTGATTTGTCATGGAGTGTCAGCATTCATTAATAAACAATGATTTTCTATGGTATTTCACCGCCTTATCTGGTTACTAGACATGTTAGTCTTTCAGGTTTTTCTTATAATAAATTTTGTCCCAACATTTAAATATTGAGGTGTAAATAAAGAGACTGAATGTGCTAACGCAAGGTTTCAAGGTCATGCGACAAACAGTTGAATATTAACCTCTAGACTGACAAGCTATGTCTGAACTTCATCCATCACAAACATGGAGAAGAGCAAATGAAAATCACAAAAACACAACAGAATGACAGGACTTCTTTATATCAGAGATTTATTAACTGACATACAATACTGTCAAAATACACAAAACCATATCAAAAAGACATCAAACATATCCTTGCAAGACCATTAAACTGTAAACATTCTCATTACCAAATTAATGTAGGACTTTACTATGAAGGACAATACATTAAAATGTTCTCATGTAAAAAACAAAACAAAAACAACAACAACTAATTGTCAAGTGCAGTGACTCTTACTGTATAAAGTAACTGTTTCTGTGGGCTCTCTCTCCTCATCACTGTTTTCTGTCATTCTGCCCTTACGCAACAGTCAGTCCTAATATCCTATTGGTCTTTTTTGTAACCCTTGTATCCTCACGTGTTAACTATCACAAAAACATACAGTCAAGAAATTACCGTAATCAATTCACCATCTGCTTCTTTGACCGACATGTTATACTAGGTGTTTAGATGTTAATATATTATTTGAATACAGCTAGATACATACACTAGTGTTCAAAAGAAATTTGAAAGAAATCGATACTTTTATCTAACAAGGAAGTACTTATTGATCAAAACTGACAGTAAAGACATTTATGTTACAAAAGCTTTCTATTTAAAATGATTGCTGTTTTGTTGAACCTAACACATGCATACCTCGTACATAACATGTATAAATCAACATTTGAGTTGAGTTATATGTATAATATTTTCCTTGAGGTTTACTTATAATGTTAATAAAGTTTTCAGCACAAAAAAAAATCCCAACAAATAAATGTGTTGAAAAATATTATTTTCAACCCACATTCTGAACCTAATCAGTCACTTATGATTGGCTGATGTCACTGCATAGGAAACAGTATCAACGGCCCCTCGCTATTGGGTGTGTATTTTGACAAAATAATCTATATAAAACGGTCATTTCCAGAAAATGCATTATTAAATCGACAGTGATTTACTTGCAGTTGATCTGGCTCACCAAAAGAGGTCAGCATTACCTTAAATCTAACCCTAGATTTTGATTAATTACATAACTAATTATGATTGCATAATAATTAGGATAATTCTGATTATTAATTGATCTCTTCAATTAAATTGGGCCAAAAGTAACTTGAAGAAATTATTAATTTTAGTGAATATTTTTCTTAATTGGACGTGTTCATATAACAGGACTGTACACTGGAAGACTATAAAAAGTGACTTATGAATAGCAAAAGTACATTAAATGTGCATCAGTTGGGTAAGTACAAGAGAGGACATCTATAAACACCTAACAATTTCAGAAGGAGCATGTCCAGAGAAGGTCCTACCGCATGCCTTTCTCTAGTTTGCGTTCACAAATGAGATACAGTTTACTGTGACAGTCAGCACCATGCATTAGCTTTCGATGCACTGTGTCAGATCCTTTTAAGTGGACGCAGGACTCCATATCCCAATGAGCAGGTTGATTTTCATCCCAGAAACTGAAAAGAACACAAAACAATGAATTCAGAATGGGGTGGTGATGGCGCAGTGGATAAGACACATGCCTTTGGTGTGAGAGACCCGGGTTCGAATCCACTGTGAGACACCAATGTGTCCCTGAGCAAGACACTTAACCCCTAGTTGCTCCAGAGGCGTGCGACCTCTGACATATATAGCAATTGTAAGTCGCTTTGGATAAAAGCGTCAGCTAAATGAATAAATGTTCAGAAGGAGGAGTACTGATCTGGTTGGTACAGTATGAAAAAAAACAATTACAGCCATCCTAAAACACATGCTTATAATGAACGCCACTGATTTCTTACTGTGGAGTTGAATGGTAATTATCTCCATTAACCCAGGACCACTGGCCCATTTTGTCCCTCTTGAGACCTATCCAGTAGTCAGTCCTCTTCTGAACCACTCTTGAAATAAACTCCTAAAAACAAGGAGGCAATAATATGCTTCACCAAGTATGCATTTATTTAATCAAAATTACATTAAAAACAGAAATAAATAATATTACAATTGAAGATAAGTGAATGCTGAATTTTCAGCATCATTATGCTAGTCTTCAGTGTCACATGATCCTTAAGAAATCATTCTAATATGCTGATTTGCTGCTCAACAAACATTTCTTATCATTACCGAGTTGTGTAGCTTAATATATTTGAGGAAACTGACTGTGGTCAATTTTTTTCAGGATTCTTTAATTGTTGAAACATACAGCATTTATTCTATTATTTAGTCTTTATTGTCATTTTTTAACAATAAAAGTATTAATTTCTTAAAAAAAAAAAAAAACCTTACTGACCCCGAACTTTTGAACAGTAGGGTAAAGATGAAGATGAAAATATAAACTCATGTTCTTACCAGCTCTTCGTCACTGTTCACAACCATCAAGTGCGCCCCAAAGTTGCGGCATAAAGACTTTGATAATTCCCATGTCCCATAAACATTCATTATCAAATAACAGGTGTTCTTATATAAAACCCAACCATCTGAGCAGAGCCCTGTATAGAAAACAAACCACACAATTATATAGACACAACTTGCTTACCAATGTAAAAATCGCTTATAATTAGAATATGCCAATTGTATTAATTTTTTTTTTTTTTTACATTTCTTGCCTCTTTCACCTTTGTACTGGAATGGGATGGGTGTAATATCATCAGAAAGAAGACCTCTGTTCTGATCCTCTTGTGAATTCTTCTTGACTTGAGGAAATGAAAAACAAACCAGTTACACAACCATTAACCCATAAAAATCTGCTGAGAGACATTATAAATCTGACTTACAATTGAGACCCGTTACGATTCCTATTACCAAGAATGAAAGGAGGAGGAGAACCGTGAACATGACACAAGCCACTTTGCCTGAATATTACAGTGAATAGACAAACGTCAACAGTTTAAATTTCAATCATATTAAAAGCAAACACCATTAGATGAGTTTATGTAAATAGTACCAGATAACACTATGTTTTACTTGTCATTTAGCTCACATTTTTATTTAAAGCAATATGTTATGCAATTAATAAATGCCTGATGGATTGATAGGAGCAGATAGGAGTCTTTCATAGATAACTCCTACCTGGACTTGAAACTTCTAACCAGTGTATGAGCAGCCAACACCCATAGCCACTGTCTCTGCTATAATAAGCTACAATGATACTACTTTACTTGCCTTGCTGGTAGAAGGGATCCACCCTGTCAGGATTTCCCTCCACATCATCTGAGAGTTTGTTGGACTGCATTCCTTGAGGTTAGCCTATAGCCTGATTGTAATGACAAAAAAAAAAAAAAATGTAAATCTGAAAATGCATGAGACAATGCAGCTTTTACAACGTTCTCTGAAATACTACAGGTCCAAATACATCGCAATACATCCGTTACATTCGATGCACAAGATGCAATACTGTTATGAGCATACACACATAAACGCTAAAGCACTCTGGGTTACAGTTGTTTAATCTTCAAAGCGTAAATAATCTTTAAGAAACCTTAAACTTACAGATCAGCTTGTTTCCTTGCAACACATACAGTTTCCATGGCACAACATGGAAAGTGAAGACTGTGTGGAATGGCAGGAGGACGCCAGAGGGGCTGGTCCTCGTCTCCACCCAGCCAAACCAAAGCTCGGGATTTTCTGCCAAGAACATCACAGCTGCCAGAAATGCATGACAAAGTAGCTATAAAATATCTTACTGGTAAGTCAGAAAAACAACTGTGCACGAGCTCTTCGCATGCCTGTTGGCTTTTTAAAGTAACACATGTCAGCTCAGCTCTAATCTAAATGCAGCAGCATGACATAAAGTGTTCCAAAGGAAATCTCGAATAGGCCTAATGTGTTTTTTTCAAGACTTGACTGTTGATTCATATGCACAGATATGAAACAATATCTGTTATTCTTTTGCTCTCTTGAGAAATTATTATTTATGTCAGGGAATGCAAATTCTAGTAAATGAATCGTTTCATGGAAAGAGTCTTCTGCGAGTGATTTTTACCCATTCGAGTCTCTATGCATTATGCCTTCAAAGATTGATTATCGCTTAACCAGTAGCATTCGAGCACGGTCTGTGAAGGTGCATTTCATTGGTTGGTTTTACTGAATGAACCTAACCCCTTTAGTTGAAGTTAGAAGGAGACTCGAAGCAGTGCAGCAACACTCTTGCGTGAATGAACTAATCATCTCCTACATTAATGTGGATCTGCTCTGTCCGTTTTATTCACATCAAAAAGACAAAAAAGAAGGAACAAATGTAAAAATGACACAATTAAAATAGCTAATATCACTCTATTATTGCTGTTTTGTATAATGAATCGTTTGCGTCGATTATTTAGACTCACTTTCAATGCCCAACATTTTTGTTTTACATCTAAATTGAATTTCAACCTTCAAAATCCGTTATTTGGCTAAATCTCATTTAATAATCTTGAAGCTCACCTGTTTAACTTTTTGGGGGGGGGGGGGGACAAATACCCCCTCCCAAATTTAGAGAAGAAAATTACTTTGCACTGTGGACAATAAACCAAAATGAATGATTTTAACCATTTTAATTTCAGTACACCATTCATAATGTCAAAATCAATCACATTTACCCCTCCATCTTCATACTTTTTGATCACATCATCCTTTCTTATGTGATTGAGAAACATATTTTACAATATTATCATAACCAACCAATAATCAATTCTGGATTTTCTCTCCCCATTAGGTTTAAACCAGGAAAAAAATTCAACTTCAGGATTTAAATATCTCCAAATGTCATTCAAATTATTATCTTCAAAAATTAAATGGTTACTTAAAAGCCGCTGATGGGAGCCCATCTGTCCTTCCACTCATCTGGAACCATAACCTGGTGATCCTGATGAATCTTTTGAGTGAATGTATTGGAAAGATTTGAGTCACTCATGAATCAAAATCCCTAACACTGTTCTGACAGAGCCGTTGTTGGACCTCCCAGCCACTAGATGGCGGTCGCGTCAATCTCCAGCACCAGCAGCCGCCTTAAAGCTTCTTCCGCCGCTGGTGTTCCAGTCTCCACAAAAATGGCCGCGATCGGACGTCTGTCCCAGAACCTCCTCAAGTCCGCTGCGCTGACCCAAACCCGTCAGCTTTCGGCTGCAGCAGCTCACGGCGAGCAAGCAGGTCAGTAAACAAGTCTAAATAACCTGAAACAGACGCCGCAATAAAAAGACCAACTATTACGAACAGCCGCCACTCTACGTTTTGACCTTGTGTAAGTGACGCGAATGGCTGATTAATGTTGTTCTGTCGGTGGCATAAATTGCAGAATAGCAGTTGGTTCAGACTTTTGTGTAACGTTAATGAAAATTAAGTTAATTGTCTTTTGATAACTACATAGACGAATGAACTAAACGACTAACGTTAGCATGACTTAGCTATTATGGAAATGTCTACAAGTGTCAAGCAAATTTGTTTAGCAGCTATAGTATGTCTCTTGCTGATAACGTTACTGCTACATGTTAATGCAGCCAAGACCTGGAAGATCCTGTCATTTGTGGTGGCGCTGCCCGGCGTCGCGGTGTGCATGTTGAACATGTACCTCAGGTCTCAACAACACAGCCATGAGCAGCCCGAGTTCGTTCCCTACAGCCACCTGCGCATCCGCAGCAAGGTGAAAACACGCTCTCTATACACCAAAAACGCCTTTAAAGAGGCTGCAGGTTGAGTCTGGTGGGTGTTTTAATGAAAAAGTGTTAAAGTCTGGTCGTATGCACTTTTGAGTCAGGTTTGTTTTTAAATATAGGAAATATTGAATTTTAAATGTCTGCTTTAGTTGTGGGGTTTGGTGTTATTACTTCTTAACTGTAAACACACTGTCATTAGTCTTGAAGATCAATGTCATTCAAGATCAATGGGTTGAAATGAGGGTTTTTCTTTTTTTTTTTTTTTTTTGGTCAGCTAAAGCTGAGCATCACATTTTAAAGCCAAGAAACATGATGCATCTCTGCCCCCACCCCCAAATAAAATAAATGTTAGAACTGCTGATTTATCTGACATTTAAGATCTGTGTGTAGCTGTAATTGAGACCTTAGAGGGCCTCCAGGAATGAGGCTGTGACCTCACACACCATAACCATATGCAATGCATATATCCATACAAAGAAATGTGAATGTTTCTGGTAATGCTGAATATCTTGATACTTTCTTTAATGTTCTAGATATTGCTCAATATAACGGCACTTCAGTGATTACCGTGGTTTGGGATGGGGTAATGAGATTATAACAGCATTTCTACATGCATGTACAGTATGTATTAAAATACATTTAAGGATACAAATGACCGTATAGTATAGTTATATTGTAGCCATTAATGCCGATTCAAAATATTTAATGTAAGAGCTAAAATGCAGTAAAATGGTAGTTTTAAAAATACATGATTTCCTCTTTTGCTGTTTATCTTTGTAATTGTTTCATGTATATGCACACAATGCTTACAGGGATGTGATTTTTCTGTGTATTTTCATATTTTGTGACTTGAAGTACTGTATGATACATACTGATACAAATAAATAAAAAAATTACCAACATATATTTTTTACTAAAACTTTTGAATGTATGAAACATGACAGACTTTTGTGAACATTTCTGTGTAATAATTGAAAAATAAATGTTTGTGTTGTTAGTCAAACAATCTCATTTCTCCCTTCCCCACATGTACATCAGCGTTTCCCGTGGGGTGACGGCTCCAAGAGTCTCTTCCACAACCCCCACGTCAACGCCCTCCCCGACGGCTACGAGCAGCATGATCATTGAACGCTGTCTGGAGCTCTATCAGAACTCCCCTACAGGGACCAGAAAGCCCTCTCATTTCCCTGGACCACTCCTCAGTTTTTTTCAGTTTACATGACATCTGTCCAGTATGTTGATCTTACCTCTGTGCTTACCTTATGGAAACCGTTACATTTACTTAAGGACCATTGTATCATCTTTACTGCTTAAACTGAAATAAAAAATATATTCATTAAATTATAAGTCATGTCAGAAGTCTAATTTTTTGAATGGAGTGATTGAAATCGTCAGATCCTGGGATACATTATTGTGTTAAATTAGGAGTATAGAAGAGAAATGCATTAAAGGAACACGCTTTTAAAATTTATGTGTATTCTATTCATAGGTGCATGTGACTTAATATGTAAATATATAATATTGAAAAATACATATAAAAAAAGTATATATAATGCTCTCCTAGAAACGCAAGGCTAAAATGGATAACGAAATGCAGTTTGTTCCTCCAAGCTCGCCGTACTGTCAAGACACTCTCACATGACTTTACTTTTGTGACACATTCCTTCTCAAAAACGAAATTTAATGGTATTATGAAACATGAGGTGTTCCCACTTTCCGTTTATACTGAATATATTACTGGATTTGGTTACTCGCGATTTTTTTAACAGTATTCTCTAAGCGGAAATGAATACTTCAGCTGAAGTTGGATGACATGCGTAAAGTTTATTTAAACTTCTTTCAACCCACCGACGGTGAGTGAAAATAATACCTGTATCGGTTCTTGTTGCACAGACACGAAACATGGAGGACTTGTTTGTCTCCACATCTGCGTGTTCAACCAAGCGCAAACATACGTTGTCTAACATGGATATAAACAAACACAAGCTTCTCTTAATGTCGAGTCTCTAAGCTGATACTAATTTCCCATTAAAACGGATAATTGTTTATTTTAATGATTTATTTGGCGTGTTCATCTTGACAGCAGCTGAATGAACCTCGTTATCCAGCATGATTTGAGAATGATGCAAATTTAATTTGAAAAAGTATCTTGTCAAAAAAGTATTTAAAAGTTTCAATTACACATTGGTTACTCATGTTACTCCTGTTGAGTGCAACAAGTTTTATATAAAGTATTTTAGCCAATTGTATTTTCACCTAGAGTTAAAGAACGTGCACGACTGCCTCTGTATTTTTACACTGACGTGTGAATTCGAGAGATTTCTCTCAAGTTACTTGTACGAAAATCTTGTAAGGCTTTTGTAGCGATCAGATGTGAAAGCTGTGTTTATTTAAACAATTATTTGATGAGTTATAAACGAAATTGTAAGGAGTAACTGGAATAAAGTTTGCCTTGAAAATGTAATTGAGTTAAAGAACAAGCATTCCGTTTTAGTAATACTGGAATTAAGTACAAATCCTACAAATGTATACTGAAGTAGTTTAGACTCTTGCGTGCATTTCAGAGAAATCAAGAACATGTGACCTTTTGTGTAATGCAGTTACAGCAACAGTGCTTTTTTTTTCTCTGTGTATTACTTTCCCAATAGACTCTGTTATAGTAAACCATAGTTTGTAGTGTGCCAAAGTTAAAGGAATTTATTCAAAAATGAAAATTTGCTGAAAATTCCACAGATTTGTAGAAATGTAGCACTACATCTCACTAATGGATCCTCTGCAGTGAATGGGTGCTGTCAGAATGAGAGTCCAAACAGCTGATAAAAACATCACAATAATCCACAAGTAATTCTCCTGACTCCAGTCCACAAGTCAACATCTTGTGAAGTGAAAAACTATGTTTTTAATAAAGAAACTCATAATTAAAGGGATAGGCTAGTTCACCCAAAAATGAAAATTCTGTTATTAATTACTCTCCCTCATGTTGTTCCAAACCCACAAGACCTTTGTTTATCTTTGGAACACAAATTAAGTCATTTTTGATGAAATCTGAGAACTTTCTGACCCTTCATAGACAGCAACGCAAATGACACGTTCTAGGCCCAGACAAGTTGTAAGAACATCGTTAAAATAGTCCATGTGACAGCAGTTGTTCAACCGTTTTTTTAGGAAGCTACGAGAATACTTTTTGTGCGCAAAGAAAACAAAAATAACTATTTAACTGTTTGTTACTGTCTTCTGCCATTGTACTATGACATATATTTGTTTTCTTTGAGCACAAAAAGTATTCTTGTCGCTTTGTAAAATTACAGCGGAACTACTGATGTCACATGGACTATTTTAACGATGGCTTTACTACATTCATCTTCAGAACACAAATTAAGATATTTTTGATGAAATCTGAGAGCTCTCTGACAGCCATGATATTCTCCAAAATGGCACAGAGGAGAAGAACTGTTGAATAAAGTCATTATTTCTGTCATGACCACTATCGTCAAAATGATAGACACATAGCATACAGTTTGGTTTAGCGGTGTGGTTCTGTTCTGGGCAAAAACTCCCTGCCCATCCATGCAGCCTGTCATGAAAGAGCAGGGAGAGCAGCAATAATAATAACCCCCCTAGGGTTAACAGAACAGAACAAAGCAGATATCAGTAATGTGCTTAATGATATTTAAGTGTAACGCATTACTCAAGATAAATCAGAAAGCCAAATCCTGACTGTGGCAAAAGGAGGAGTTGGGGGATGGAGGAGGGTAATTTGCTCCTGAGCAAGCAAAAAGCTGCTGAATAATATTAAATAGAGCTTATATAGGAATGCTGTGATAGGTGTCGTATTCCTATAGGTAGATGTGATCAGCTGAGAGTCAGCTGATGCAAGCTTGACTCACGTGACCTACCAGAACTTACGCTATACACTTAATTTTAGTTTTTTTTTTTGTGCAACAAAAAGTATACTCGTAGCTTCATAAAATTATGGTTGAACCACAGATGTCGCATGGACTGTTTTGTCGATGTTCTTGGTACCTTTCAGGACCTTGAATGTGATAGGACCCTATCTATGGAGGGTCAGAGTGCTCTCAGATTTCATCTTAAATATCTTAATTTGTGTTCCGGAAATGAGTGAAGGCGTTGGAACGACATGAGGTGTGTAATTATTGACAGAATTTTTTTTTTTTTGAGAACTACCTTTTTATGGTGTTATATTAATTATAAGGAATAATTATAGACATAATTAAATATCTCTAAAATGTCACTTCTGGACAAAATGCCAGTCCATAATACATAACACTTCCTCCACTGAAAAAGTCCATCCTATGTTGTCTTCTCACAACAAAATGCACTGACATATTTGTTTAGAACTGTTTTAGACTGTTTGCACTTGTAAACAGCGAATATCTATGCTTATTCCTCTCCTAATCCAGACAAGATTACCTTTTCACTGGAGAAAGCAATGTTATGGATAGAGTACTCGTATTTTAGCTGGAAGCATCAATTTAATTTCAAGACACCTTAATGATTTATGTTTATTGCAAATACCCAGCTTTTCACTGTTAACTAATGGACTGGAGTTGTGTGGATTACTTATGGATTATTATGTTTTTATCAGATGTTTGGACTCTCATTTTGACGGCACCCATTCACTGCAGAGGATGTTGAGCCGAACAGCCGAAATAAACATCAAAATAATCCACAAGTAATGCATTGCACACCACTTCAGTTTCCATATGATAGCAGACTTTGATGTGAGAAGACAACAGCGGATGGACTTTTTCACTGGAGGAGTTGTTGTTATGGATTGTGGACTGGTAATTTGGCCAAAAGCACTGGTTTAAAATTAAAAAAGCGTTAATGATGGATTTGTTTTGAGGGACTGAAGTTGTGTAGATTACTTGTGGATTATTGTGATGTTTTTATCAGCTCTTTGTACTCTCTTTCTGAAGGCACCCATTCACTGCAGATGATCCAAAAGATGTAATGCTAAATTTCTTCAAATCTGTTCCGAAAAAGAAACAAACTTAACTACATCTTGGATGGCCAGAAACTGAGTTAATTTTCATTTTTGGGTGAACTATTCTTTTAAACAGATTGCTTCTCGTTCAACAGATCACCAATGGCTGAGACAGCGGCTTGGACTGATTCCAGATGGTAAGAATAATATTCAGTGTGTAAATCTTTTCAATCTTTCTTTAAACACGGTGATATGTTGTGGCCTTGTACGACGTGTATGCCGTTTCCTAAGATGCCCTTTATAAAGGCATCCCTTACAGTGTGACCCATCAGTGCAGTCATGGAGTACAGAATTCTCATTGTACAGATATTATCATGCTTAACATCAATGGAAAACACTTCTGTATCAATTTTCTCAATTTTAACAGTAATACTGGAAGGTTAACTTTACTGCTTATGTTTCATCATATTTCCAAATGCAGCAGCTTCTTCCTGTACGATAGTTCAAAGGTGCAAGAGGAGGGTGACCTGACTAGAGATGGGATTTACTACTTCTCTCCTGAGGATGTAAGACATACATTGTGTTTATACTGATATAATTAGTAAAGAATATGATTTATATTTTGTTTAAAGCATGAAGAAGCAACTGCACATTCCAAAACACTATTATAACACAGCAGTTTTAAAAGACGACCTTCATAA